>NC_091796.1:103061666-103667500 GCF_041296235.1 Equus asinus | reverse complement strand
AATCTTCCTCTTTTTGCTTGAGAAAGATTGTCCCTGAGCTGACATCTGTGCCAATCTTCCTCTATTTTGTATGTGAGATGCTGCCACAGCATGGCTTGATGAGCAGCGTGTAGGTCCACACCCAGGATCTGAACCCGTGACCCCTGAGCCGCCAAAGTGGAGCACACGAAGTTAACCACTATGCCACTGGGGCTGGTCTCGAGAATCCCAATCTTGTCACTTGATGGAGACTCATTCTACAGGGGTTCCACGAGCAGGACAGTCCTGCTTGGGAAATTGGGATTTTGTGGCTCAAAAGCCAATATATATTGGATTAAAAACATCCTATCGCCCATTCGGATTTGGAAGAGAATCAGGCTGCGTACTCTCTGGTCTCTTTTATGTTTAGGTGTAGGGCAAAAGAAATCCAGGAGAGGGTGAGAGGCATTCTAGGGCCTGAGAAATGTGATTGCAGAACTGAGAAGGAAAGGAGAATGAATGCATAAAACTCTAGCTGAGCAAAATTTGCTTTCTTCTCTCAGTCTTTCTAGAAACATCCCAAAAGTTGAAGACTAGCAGCTCCAAAGAAAAGCAGCAAAAATGATGATGAAAGAATAGTTTTTTTAAAACTTATTTTTGTTTGCATTTTCTTGTTTTTTTTTCAACAGAGCATGGATGAGAGGGTCACAGTTTTCTCTACCTAGAGGAGACAGCACTGAGAGGCGTGGCCGTATCATTTTGTCCCTGGCCAACATGCCAAGACAGAGGCAGAGGCTTGACAGCAAGGCTGGAAGCTGCCGCTCTGGAGCCTCTCTCCTGTGTGGGCTTGAACTCAGGCCTCCTCCACACTAGGGGTGGTGCTGCTGAGAGCTCAGGTGGGTCTTATCCTTATGGCAATTTCAAGAAAACTCTGCCTCAAAGATAGGCAGCCACCTTCTCAGTGTCCTTGAGCTAGTAAGTGATGGAGCCAGATCAAGGTCAGGTCTGCTCCCTCCACAGTGGTCACTCCTCCTCAGGACCGGGGTCTCTGTTCATGACCAGCACTCTCTTTGGAGGCACCCTGCTGAGCTGAGAGAACACTCTTCCTCCTCTGTGGATTCCTCTCATCTCCTTCCCATGGCATCCGAGGCCCCCACCTGCCCATCGCTCACATGAAGACTCAGCTCCACGTTGCCGGAGCAGGCTCCAGTCCCACCTGACCCTGAGGATCTGCCAAGACTCTCTCTTCCTTCGATGTTGCTGGCCTGGACTTTTTTGCCCTCCAGAATCCTCTGCCACTCTGAAGTCTGGCTCTAGATGCCCCCAAACTCTGAGCAATCTCTCTGCCTGTGGACTCATACACCATTTCTCATGTGGCCCAGAGAAAAGAATTTTTTATTTTAAATTTTAGAAATGGGATTTCCTGAGTATGTTGCTTTATTGCCCCCCCCCCCCCCCCCCCCCCCGCCTTAGATTGTAAGCTCCTTGAGGGAGAGAATGGAGCTCTCCAGCCTGCCCTGATTCTCTGGGTAGCCGTAGATGTCTGTCCTCTGCTGTGTTTCCTCGGGCCTCCACTCCTCTGCACGCGGGTCCTCCAGCCTGGAAAGCCACCTCACCCTCCCAGAGAACTCGTTCTGCTCCTCCGTGTCCCATGCCAAGCCAAGGTGTCTGCCTTGGTGACGCTTCCCCTAGATAGCCCTTCCCACTACCTGGAAGTGGAAAGGTGCATTGTGCATCCTGGGTCCCCCTTGCCATATCAACACGTTCCTATCATAATGATTGCGGTTGCTTCTGTTCCCCACTGGACTGTCAACTCATTTGTCTCAATGTTTCTGGTACTTGATTTGCCTCTTGTCACATCATAGGCCCTCAGTATGTCTTTGCTGATTGAACAAATGAATGACAAGTAGGAATGCTCAGAGCATGCTTGATGAACTACAGAATACTAAATAAACTTTCCATATTACCCTGATAAGGCAGAGAGCGTAGGGACTCACCTTCTCCATTGAACAAAGGGAAAAAAGTTAAGCAACTTGTCCAAGGACAAAATGCTAACGACTGGAGGAGATGGCCTGATTCCCAGGCCCACTGCTTGTGGCAAGATGATGGAAAGGCTGAGAGCTCTGTGCTGAAGGTTGCTGCAAACTCAGCAATATTCCAGCCCCATTTTGCCCCTGTTCTCCTCCTCAGTGGCCATGGTGGGGCCTTGAATTTCACGCTCACATGTGGCCAAGACAATCACTGGCTTCTCTGGACCTGCCCTGTCCCTGTCCAGTTTTCCCCTCTCCCAGAACCTCCAGGGGAATGCACGTGCAGGCTGGAGCAGTGGAGGAAAGGATTCCATTCTCACCCGTCGCTTTCCAGGGAACGCTTGACACTCGGGCCAGATGGGCCAGCCAGGCTCAACTCACGAGGCCACACGGGGTGTTTCGGGCAGATGTTGGCCCCCAGCCACACGGGGCCACCCTGCTGGGCCCCAGCTCATCTGGCCCAGCTGTGCAGGAGCTTTAGAGCTAATCCACAAGAATGTCTCTTTCAGCGCTGATTGGCTGTTGATGACATCATAGGAGTTTGGAAGAAGTGATTTTATTGCATATCCTGTTATATATGTCTTTGATTAATAAACATTGGGCAATCAAATTAACTGTCATCATAAATGCAGATTTGTTGGCGAAATATTTTGTAAATGTGAAGTTCAATCATGTAAGACTTGATTAGAGTGGTAACCCTCTTATTGTGTGAATGACACCAGAAGCCAGCAGGAAAAGTTTTTGTCTAAATTAGTGTCCAAACTCAAGTTTCCTGACCCAATCCAGGGTCCTACCCTTTGACACTCCACTACCTGGAAGATCATTTAAGGAACTGATAGGATTTTTCTTAAAGTCATACATAAGGCAGCACTTCTCCATGGTATGTCTGTGAGATGCTACATCTGTATGCGTGCATATATTTACAGAAGACAGACGTGGATATTCAGCAAGAAGCTTTCTAGTTATGGTGTAAAGATGCTGTATTAATTTCTTAGGACTGCGGTAACAAAGTATCACAAACTGAGTAGCTTGAATAGCAGGCATTTATTGTGTCGCAGTTCTGGAGGCTGGGAGTCTGAAATGAAGGTGTTGGCAGGATTGGTTCCTTCTGGGGGCTGTAAGAGAAAATGTATCCCATGCCTCCCTCCCAGCTATTGGTGGTCTGCTGGCATTCTTTGGCTTTCCTTGGCTTAGAGAAACACACTCTAATTTCTGCCTCTGTCTTCGCATGGAATTCTCTTTATGTGCATGTCTGTGTCCAATTTTCCTCTTTCCATAAGGAGACCGATCATGTTGGATTAAGACCCAGCTTAATGACTTCATCTGAACTGATTACGTTTGTAATGACCCTATTTCCAAACAAGGTCACATTCTGAGGTACTGGAGGTTAGGACTTCAACATAGGAATTTTGAGGTGACACAAGTAAACCCATGACAGATGCCTTTAAAAGGAGACGGCATGACATAATACAAAAAGTCTTGTCTAGGACAGTTTCTGGACCTTTCACCTGGAGTAAGTCAATTTCCCTCAATGAGAATGAATTTCTTCACCTTTAAAATGCATTTAGTGATAATTATATGAAGGGGACATAGATGTTTTGGTTGGTCCAGCTAGATGGCAAATTGAGGACCATAGAGGACGATGCCTTGGCCGAGTTCACACAGAGAATAATTGGCAAAGTCTGATGGGCTCAGGTTTCCTGATGCCTAAAGAGCTCTTTCTACTTTATCAGGTGGCCTCTCCATCTTTGTGTACATTCTCCACATTGAAGTATTTCCTTCTTTTACACATAAATAAAGAGAGCATTACAAAAAGGCCCCTGAATTAAATGTGGGAGGTTTTGGATATAGAGTTAAATCTGCCTCTGCTTAGATGTGTGGGTTTAGGTGTTGGTAGGTCTTTCATTAAACATGCATGATTTAGTGCCTGTTGTCTACCAAGAACTTTAGTTAGGGGGCCAGCCCGGTGGTGCAGCCGTTAAGTGCACATGTTCCGCTTCAGTGGCCTGGGGTTCACCAGTTCGAATCTCAGGTGCAGACATGGCACTGCTTGGCATGCCATGCTGTGGTAGGCGTCCCACATATAAAGTAGAGGAAGATGGGCATGGATGTTAGCTCAGGGCCAGTCTTCCTCAGCAAAAAGAGGAGGATTGGCAGTATTAGCTCAGGGTTAATCTTCCTCAAAAAAAAAAAAAAAGAACTTTAGTTAGCTTGTAACTGGGAAATGGTGAACATGACAGGCAGTGTCCCCCCAAACAATATCTACCTACGTGCTGTTTGTAAGAGACACGTCTAAAAACAAAATGATGCAGAATATCTGAAAGTGAAAGAATGGAAAAAAGATATATCAGACAAACGCTAATAAAAAAATAGATACTCCAAATTAATATCAGAAAAATAGATTTCAAGTCAAAATTATCATTAGAGATTTGGCAAGTTGTTACTTATAATAAAGGGAACTCTTTATCAGAATCTATATTAACCATGAACCTTAATGCAGCTAACAACATGACTATGATCCATGTAAAGCAAGTTTACAGAGTGATAAGGAGAAATTAGGAAATCCATAATCAGAGGGAGATATTTTAATAGCCCTCTCTTCAAATTGTTATGAAATAAAGATAAAAAAATTTAGTAAGGATATAAGAAATTTGAACGTACTGAAAAGCTTCAGCTATACATAAAATCCTGAAAAACAGAGAACATACATTTTGAAGAATATCTATGTGTTCTTTACAAACATTGACCAAGTAGTAATCTGTAATGGAAGTTTCAACCAATACTAAAAAATTTATGTAAATAGATCATTGTCTCTAAACACATGGGAGGTAAATCAGAAATCAATGAAATAACGATATCTCTCAAGCCGACCATATGCTTAAACACTAAAAAGACAAAAGGCAACTTAATAATTCATAGAACAAATAAGAAGGCCTAATGTAAATAAGAAATTATTTAAAACTAAATAATATCAAAATTTTTATCTATAAAAATCTGTCAGATAAAATTAAAGTTCTAAGTGGGAATTTGTAACTTTAAAGGTATGTATTAAGAAATATTAAAGTTTAAAAATTGATGAAGTAAGCACTTAATAAATTAGATCAAGAGCAGTTGAGAATAACCCAAAGGAAATAGAGGCAAACATATAATAAAGATAAGAGCAAATATTAAAAAAACATGGAAAGAATCAATTGAAGTCAAAGCTCGTTCTTTAAAGGATTATTGAAACAGAAAAATCTCTGGTAAGATTAATTGAAGGAAAAAAGAGAAAACTCACAAATAAAAATATTAGAAACAAAAAAGATTAGTAACAGATATAGTAGAGATTTTGTTAATAACTTCGTTACAGTAAATGTGACAACTTATATGAGATAGTTATTGAAATAATACGAATTACTAGAATTGAAGTGAAAGAAATGAAATATCTGAATAAACCGATTACTATTACAAAATAAACTAGCTAGCATATAGATTACACCAATGTATCTCTTCTAGAAAGACACTGGGTCTACATTGTTTAATGAAGGAATGTTATGAAACTATCAGGGAACAAATAAGCTAGCCCTTTTACAAATTGTTCCTGAGTAAAGAAAAAGAAAGAAAGCTACCCAGCTTACTACATAGTGCTAGTATTAGCTTGATTCCAAAACTGGAGGACAGAGCAAGAAGAGAAAAATTAGAGATCATACTGACATAGGGACAAAAAAAATCATAAATAAAACATTAGAAAATCAAATTCAGTAGTGTTTTAAAATACTGCATACTGGATTTACCTCAGAAATGCAAGATTTGTTTAACATTATAAAGTCTATTAAAATAGACTACCATATCGACAAAGTAAAGAAGAAAAAATATGCATAATCATCTCAATTGATAAAGAAAAACAATTTGATAAAATCCAGTACACCTTTATCATTAAACATTTTTGATAAACTAATAAGAAAAACTAAGGAGAGCGTCCATTGTCAATATAGACCATAAAGAGGTCTCAATAAATTTGAGGATTTAAATATACAATAAAATTATATGTTTATCTAATCATGCCAAAATTAAACTATAAATCAATAATATAAAATATCTAGACAATCCTAAAATACTGGGAAATTAAACAATCCCCTTCTGAATAACTGTTTAAAGAAAAAAATTGAAATAAAAAAAAACCATGGATTGAATGAAAATGAAAAAACAATATACAAAAATATGTGGGATGCAGCTAAAGTAGTTCTTAGAGAGAAATGTGTAGGATTATGTGCTTGTAGTAGAAAAGAAAGTGTCTCAAATCAATGATCTAATCTTCCAAAAAAGAAACTTAAAACAGAAAAAAAGCAAAGTAAATTCATGCAATCAAAAGAAAAAACAGAAACGTATGACACAGAACACAGAAAAACAATTAAAAAATCAATGAAGCCTAAACCTAGTTCTTTGAAGAGATTAACTAAATTGATCAACCTCTGGACAAGCTGTTCAAGATAAAACAGAAAGAAGGCACAAATTACCCTTAAAGGAATGAAAGGGGTGACATCTCAAACAATGGTAAAAACATTAAAAGGACAATAATGAAATCTTAGGAATAATTTTATGGCAAGAAAACAAAATCAGCAACTTAGGTAAAATGGACAAAGTCATGGAAAGACATAAAGTATCAAACTAATTTAGGAAGGTAATCTGAAAATTCCTGTATCGATGATATAAATCAAATTTGTAGTTAAAAAGTTTCCTCCACACACAAAATACTCTAACCAAAACAAACAAATAAAACAACAACTATTGCCCCATATATTTCCCTGGTAAATTCTACCAAATATTTAAAGAAGACCTCTAGGCAATTCTATGGGAACTCTTGCAGAATATATGAGAGGAGAGGTACTTCTCAACTCATTTTATGAGTCTTGCATTATTGTACTAAAACTAGATTTATCTTTACTACAGTAAAGAAAACTACAGAGCAATATCCCTCAAGAACACAGAGGTAAAAATTTATAAGAATTTTTATTTTTTGCAAACTAAATCCAACAACACACACAAAAAAGTCATATTGCATCATAACAAAAAGCAGTTTATCTTAGCAATGCGAGTGTGGCTTAACACTCTAAAATCAATGAATGCAATGCACTATAATAGCAGGCTGGAAAGGAAAAGTCATCTCAAAAGATACAGAGATGTATTTTCTAAATTTAACACCTATTCAGGATAAAAAAAGAACAAAAAGGGAAACAAACAAACAAATAAAAAACTCTGCGAATGAGGAGTGGAAGGAACTTCCTCAACCTGACAAAGGGAATTTAGCAGAAACCTAGAGTTGACATCATGTTTAATGGCCAGAAACAAGGCGCACATGTCCATGCTCTGAATATTGCACTGGAGGTGCTAGCTTGTGCAATCATGCAAGAAAAAGACATAAAAGTCATCCAAATTGGAAAGGAAGAAGTAAAACTATCTTTATTCACAGAAACAAGATTGTGTAGAAAATTCTGCAAAAATTATGAAAGAAATTCTATAACTCATAAGTGAGGTTAGCAAAGCCAGAAGATACAAAGTCAGTATACAAAAGTCAAAAGTATTTCTCATACTATCAGTGAACAATTAAAAACTGAAATTGAAATAAACACTTATTTACCAGAAAATCAAAAATATGACACAGAGACAAATTTAACAGAATATTCGCAAGATCTGTGTACTAAAACCTACGAAACACTGCTCAACTGAGATAAGGAAACCTAAATAAATGAAGAGATAAAACATGTTATGGATTGGAAGATTCAGTATCTTCCAATTCAATTCAATATCCTTAAATTAACCCTCAATTCAATATCCTTAAATTCAACTATAGATTCAAAAGAATCCCAGGATGTTTTTTGAAATTGGCGAGCTGATTGTAAAATTTATATGGAAATGCAAAGTACTTAAAAACAGATTTGGGGCAAATTACAGTACCTGAATCGAAGCTTACTGTAAAGCTACAGTCATCAAGCCATTGTGTTATTGCTGTAAAGACAGACATAATAGACCAATGGGAAAGAATAGAAAGTGGAAAAATACATCCTCAATATATGGTCAATTGAATTTTAACAAAGCTTCCAGAGCAATTCAAAAGGAAAAGAACAGCCTTTTCAACAAACGATGCTTGAATAATTGGACATCCAGATGAAAAACAATGAGGCTCAAACCTCACCTCACACTATATAAACAATGAATCATGCACATAAATACAACAGCAGCTAAGACACTAAAACTTCCAGATAAAAATGTAGGAAAAAATAGTTAAGACCTTGAGTTAGGCAAAGATGTTTTAGATAGGACACAAAAAAGCATGCATCATAAAAAGAAAATAAAATCATAAATGAAACTGTAAAAAGGAAAAGGTTTTACTTTTCATAAGACAGTTAAGGAAATAAAAAGGCAAACTATGGACCAGGTGAAAATATTTGCAAAACACATATCCGACAAAAGGCTTTTATTCAGAGCATACAAAGAACTCCTACAACTCAATAATGAAAAGAAAAGCAACCTGATTTAAAAAATTGTAGGTATAAAGGATTAAGCAGACACTTTACCAAAGAAGATACAGGGATGGCAAAGAAATACATTGAAAAGCACTCAAAATCATTTGTCTTTAGGGAAAAACAAGTTGAAACTACAATTAAAAAAAAGTGCACACACATTAGAACCGCTAAATTTAAAGTAACTCACAACACCAAGTGTTGGTGAAGATGTGGGGTCACTGCAACTTTCATTCACAGCTGGTGGGGCTGCAAAAAGGGTTCAGCCATTTGAAAAATAGTTCGGTCGTTTCTTATAATGCTGTGTATACATATATATATCTATATACTCATGACCCATCAATCCTACTCCTAGCTATCCAAGAGAAAGAAAAACTTACCTCCATACAAAGATTTGTACCTGAATATTCATAGTAATTTCATTTAAAATTGCAATAAACCAGAAACAACCCAAATATCCATTAACTGGTGAATGGATAAACAAATTGTGGTATATTTATACAATGGGATATTACTCAGCAATAAAATGAAACATACTGCTCTTATATGTAACAACATTGATGAGTCTCACATCCGTTATGCTAAATGAAGAAATCCAGACACAAAAAGCTACGTATTGTATGATTCCACTTACATGAAACTTTAAAAAATTATGTGGTCAGAAAGACCAGTGGTTGTCTGGGGTTGGGGATGGGAGAGGGCAGTGACTGCAGATTGAGATGAGGGAGCTTTTTGAGGTGATGGAAATGTTCTATCCTATGGTTGTAACTATGTATATTGGTCAAAACATCAAATTCTACACTAAAATTGGGGCGTTTTAGTTTATGTAAATTATAACTCAATAAAGTTGATTAAAAAAATAGCATGAGCACTGTTGAAATGCAAGCCAAAGCCTGGGAGAACATCACTGCAACATACTTACCTATCTAGGATTAATACTTGAAATCAGAAGATGCATCTTTTTCCCCCTACAGCATAGTAAGAAAGGCACAGCAAAGCGGGAGAAAAGCAGCCAGAGATATGAGCAGCAAATCACAGACGAGGAGTGGCTGGCGGACAGTGAACACATTTCTCACTATGCATCAGGGAAATCAAATTAAAACAACATTCGATATCATTTCACTTCCGTCGGAATGACTGAAATTAAAAAGATGGCAACACCAAGACCTAATGCTCTCTCTTTTTTGTTTGTGAGGAAGATTAGCTCTGTATTAACATCTGTGCCAGTTTTCCTCTACTTTGTATGTTGGGTGCCTCCACAGCATGGCTGATGAATAGAGTAGGTCTGAGTCCAGGATCTGAACTCACAAACCCGGGCTGCCAAAGCGGAGCATACAGAACTTTAACCACTCTGTCTTTTGGCCAGCCAATGCTCTCTTTTAAGTAGAAAACGTTTTGTTATTCCTGGTTGCAAATGGAGAGTAGGTAGATATTCTTTCTCTGGCTTCTGAGCAGGTATAACCTGGATAAGATCTGAGTTTGAACAATCACATGTTCCACCAAAGTTCTGCTGGGGACATTGAGTCGTGAGCAAGTGTCTCCAGTTATGTAGATATTAATGCAGATGGAGATCTAAATATAGTTTGTTCATCTGTCTTCCACTCCAGAGTGTAAGCCCTATGAGGACAAGTACTTAGTCTTACTCAGTGCTCTGTTTTCAGGCATAGGACAGTGCCTGAGAAATAATAGAATAAATAGAATATTGGAATGATGATGGAGGCAGCAGCAGCAAGTGCCAGCAATGGTGACAGTGCCAGGATGAACATCCACTGTCCAGGGTCAAACGCCAACAGAGGTGGCCCTGCTACAAGTGGCATGCATGGTGCAGTGATGTCAACAGCAATGCATGGCCATGGGTGGCTTTCACACTTTAGAAATATCATCAACGGTACCATGCCGAGTGACACGCAGAGTTCGGTGGTGTTGGTAGTGATGGCCATCCTGGTGGCAAACACGGTCCAGAGGTGCCAGCAGGTAAACAACCACACTTCCTTTGATAAGATTATGACCGTGAATTCAGCTGCCTGACTTCTCCCCCAGCTGCCCTTTTCCTGAAGTTTCTTCAGTCTTTCTGTCTGTTTCTTCTGCCAATTCTCAATATCCTTCTCATTAAATCCTTGTCTGCTTAATTGAATGAGAGTCACTTTCTGTTGTTTGCAACCAAGATCCCTGACGATTACGGATGTGCAGCTGTTAAAACAAATGAACCAAGCATCAACCTGCATAAATCTTAAGAACAATTTTGAGTGAATAACAGAATACTCCAGAAGGATATAAACAGTATGATGGCAGTTAAGGAAAATTTTAAATACACACCAAACAATGTAGTTTATTATTTATAAGTAAAAAGATACGTAGTGTGAGTGTTAAAAGTCTGGACAAGAAGGATACACAACAACTTCAAAATGCTAATGATCTGTAGGGAAAAAGAGAAGGGAGAGAGAGAATTACAAAAAGACTCACTTTTATTTCTGATGTATTAGTTCAAAGAAATCAGAAGCAGATACGGTGGTGTGTTGGTTCAGTTTTTATATATGGGCATAGGAACATGGAACTTATGAACTTATCTTTATTTCTATGTATAGTCAAAATACTTTATACTTATTAAAAGAGCACAGACACTTTTTTTTTATCCCTGTCTGTCCAGTCTCCCCCTCTCCCAGTGGTGACCCCAAGTCACCACCTCAGGACCCAAGGATTCCCAGAGCTCAGTTTCGAATTGACTGCCCCAGATTAAGGACTCTTTCCCTCTTTGGAAAATGTGATCATTGTAGTTACAGCTACCGCTGGCTTCTTTGTCAAAATAATCAAGTGTTCATAAAAATGTTAAATGGTGCTTAGTGATAGGAAATTTACCCCCAAAATGGGATTAAGGACCTAATAAAATAGAATTGAATCTTTAACGTTTAGTTTAAAAGTTGTTTCATTGAAGTAATATAGAGAGGTCCTCGTAAATGTTATTAAATAATAGAATACAATGAATCTTTAATTTACTGTTTAAATAGTTGTTACATTCTTGAAATGAAAAAGGACAGTCTTTGTATCTTTTTAAATGATTTCTTAACAAAGACGACCTGACAAGTAAAATTTATATGTATACAAATCCTTGTATTTTCAAAACACTCAACACTTCCTACAGTTTTTCCTCTCTTTTAAAATTCAAAGACTTTCCGACTAGCTGTGGAGGCCAGGAATTATGTCCATGTTATAAATGAAGAGACTGATGCTCAGGGGCCGAGCCCATGGCCAAGAGGTTAAGTTGATATGCTCTGCTTCGGTGGCCCAGGGTTTAGCTGGTTCGGATCCTGAGCACAGACCTAGCACCACTCATCAGGCCATGCTGAGGTGGCGTCCCACATGGCACAACCAGAAGGACCTACAACTAGAATATACAACTATGTACTGGGGGGCTTTGGTGAGAAGAAGGAAAAAAAAAAAAGAAGCATGCTGAGAGAGAAACACCCATCAACAGTCTCACATTGTTGTGGGGATGAGGAAGGACTAAGAGTCAGGTTCCTTGGCTGTTTTTTTGGAATAATTTCTCACTTAATGATGTTGACTTAGCCCGGCCCCCAGCCCTATGACCTCTAGATTATTAAGATTACTTCGCAGCTTAATTGAACAAACACTTAAGTAACATTTCGTATATAAAGGACTCTATGTTAGGCATCGGAAAGCCAAAGACAAATAAATTTCTGTCGCTATGCTCGTAGCATAATGGGTGAGACAAACACATAGATCAGTTCAATTGAAATTTGAAAGGCTCGAGTGAGATCTAAACCCAAGGAATTATTGGAAACTCACCCAGGCTGGAAGGTCAGAGAAGCTCTCACAGAATAGGTGATGCATGAGCTAAATGTTAGCAAATGAGTAGGTATTGACCAAGATGAGAAGAGAACGTAGGACATTAAAAACAGAGGGAGCGAGAAACTAAGGTGTGGAATTGCATGGCCTGTGTTGACACTGACAGGCATCATTATTAGAGGTAAAAAGACAGAGGGGGAGATAGAACGACTTTTGGGTTTGGTGGTGGCCAAGATTCTGGAAGAATGTTAACTGCTGAAACCCTTCCCCATGAGGGAAAAAGGAGAGAAAACTGTATGAAGCATTCTAGAGAAATTTTAATAAGAAATAGTAAAGAATATCTAAATAAAGGGAGAAATATACTATGTTCACAGATATGAAATCTTAATATTATGAAGATATCAATTTTACCTAAATTGCTCTCTCCATTTAATGTAGCTATGGTGATGCACTTGAAAAGTGATTTCTGAAATACATATGGGAGAATAAAGATTAAACCTACAAATTTAGCTGGGACACTTCTGAAGGAGAAAAGTAGGAAGAGGTGATACCAGATATTAAAATCTATTATGATGTATGGAAATTGAGCAGAGAAAGACGCATTGATCAATGAGGAAAAGGGGGAAATTCATCTACATATGCAGGGGGGTTTGGTATATATCAGAGTAGCCTGTGAGATGACAGAAGAGAATATGCTTTTTATAAAATCGACTGGAAAAATGGTTATCCATATGTAAAAATAAAAAATTGAACCCCTATCTCAAACCATGTACAAAAATTAATTCTAGATGGATTAAGATCTAAAATATAAGACAAAACACTAAAAATCTTTGTAGAAAATTAGGTAGGAATAGGCTTTAGATATCAAGACTTGAACAGACCTTTAAACAAGACACAAAAGTGTTCACTATGAGATAAAGGACAAAAAATTTCACCATATTAAGATTAACCAAAACCCTCTTTAAGGAAGTAAAAAGACAAGTTATAAACTAGGAGGAGATATTTGCAGTACACACACCTAACAAAGAATTGGTATAAAAATCAAATAATCATTTCAAAAAACGGGCAAAATGCATTAAGCAAAAATACATTAATACAAAATACATTGAACAATAAAGCTAATAAACGGTAATAATACAGAAATGTTCAACATGCTTGGAGATCGGGAAATTTAAACCAAGACCACAAAGGTATATTTCATTTAGTTTCAATTGGCAATATTTTAAAATTCTGAAAATTTCATGGACATTTAGAATCTGCAGGACCTTCTATGCGTCACTGGTGAGAGAGAAAACTGGAACTTCGAAAATCAACTTGGCTTTATCTCCTAAAGCTGAGTTTTCATAAAAGCCAATAACCTTGGCAATTCTGTTTCTAGGAATATTCTTGAAAGAAATTCTTACATATGTACAAGGGGAGACACATGCAGCCATAACTCACAATTGCAAAAATTTAGGAGCAACATTGCCTATCAGTGACAAAGTCAAAGAACAAATTATGGTATATTCAGAAAATGGAATACTAGACAGCAGTCAACATTAATTAACTACAGTGCCTCATAACTAATGACTGAATATTAGCAATAAGCTGTTACGTGGGAAAAGTCAGAATACATATAGCAGCATGACACTCGTTTTATAAAGTTTAAAAGCAATAAATTAAAAAGTACTTTTTAGGAGTGCATATAGATGCTATAAATCTATTAAAAAAAAGAAAGCAACTTAATGACGAGCTGAGGACTGAGGACAATGATCATCTTGGATGAGAGATGGCAGGGATCAGGGTGGTGTGTGGGGACATATGTGTAGTTACTGTCAAGGACCTTGCTTTCACTTTGAAAGGTGGGTTTATGGTTGTGTATTATTAAAAATATCTGTGTAGCTAACTAAAAAAATGGAAGTGTGTCATGAACCAAAATTACAATTATTCCAGTTATGTATGTCTGAGGCCAATAAAAAGGAAGGCAGAAAGGAGGCAGGGTGACAGTAACCCCAGAAGGGACTTCTAAGACAGGCAGCTGGCAGGCCATGAAAGTTGTATTTCTCGAGCAATTAAAACTTTTTTCTTTCTGGTTAGTATATTACCACATCATGATAACTATTGAACACAAGATGCTCAGGCGGGGTGCCGAGTGCTTCGCTTCCTTTATTTCCGTGAATTCTCCCTATGAAGCCACTCTTTACTATATGAAACCTCCCTATGAAGGAGATTTATCCTCATTTTTCAGTTGAGGAAATTGAGGCTCAGAGAGGTTGTGACTTTCCTGAGGGCGCGCTCAGATACACGGAGTAGTTTCTATTACACAACAATTTCACTTTCTTTTCTTGGCTTCTGGGCCACCATGCTCCCTGGTTTCCAAGCTTCTCAGTGGCTGCTCCTTCTCAGGCTCATGTTTTGGCCATTTCATTTCTTCTTGATCTTGACATGTCAACATGCCCCACAGCCCTCATCTTTGTCTCTGCACTGACGTCATAGGTCATCTCATCTAATCTCATGCCTTTAAATACTGTCCACATCTGGTGGTGGACAGATGTACCTGGGCGCACATCTGCCTACTTAACACCCCCATTCAGCTGCCTAAGGGGTTTCTCAGACTTAACAAGGTCAAAACTGGACTCTTAATTTCCCTCTCAAACCTGCTCCAAGTCATCTTTCATGCTCAGTAATGGTGTCACCTTTCACCTTATGGCTCAGCCCCAAACCTGGATGTTATCCTTTTTGCCTATCTTCACCTCCTCATATGCCAGTCCATCAGCCAATCCTGTCAATGATCTCCCCAATGGCATTTAAATCAAAGACATCTTGGACCCCTCTGCACATTTGTAGAGAAAACTGTCATCATCCCTCACCTGAATTATTGCAATCGACTCCTACCTGCTGCCCCCACGTGCACTCTTGCACTTCTATGAGGGACCAGGGGGATGTTTACAAAACACAAATAAGAACTCACGATGCCGTGATTAAACTATTTCTAGGAACTTAATTGTGAGCTAAATTGAGATAAGATAATTCCCAAACTCTTAGGATATGCTCTCTGCCTTCCCGTCTCTCATTGGCTGCTGTTTTCTCCCTCACTTGCTGTGTGACTGGACAAAGGATTCCTTCCTGTTTCATAAACTCCCTAATTCTCCTCCTCTTCTGATCCTTTACTCTGGCTCTCTAGGACATTCTCCTCTCAGTTCACGCTTGGAGACAGTTTCATGCACCCCCTTACCTAAAACACCCACGCACCCCCCACCCTTCTCTATTCCCTTGTCCTGCTTTAGTTTTCTTTTATTTTCTTTATGGAGTTTTAAAGCACTTCAAACTGGAGTGTCTAGTGCTTGCTTGTTGGTTAACTGTACTTCTGTCCACATAGAATGTAAATTCGCAAAAAGCAGGAAATTCATCTTTCACATTCACTGTGCTACCTTTAGTTGCTGGCAGTGTCCTTTTTGCTCCAGAATATGAATGAATGAATGAACAGCCTCACAAAACCTACCCAGAGCTTTTCTTATTACCTTCATTTTACAAATGAAAAGCTGATACGTAGGGAAGTTCAGCAATTTTGCAAAAGTTGCATAGCCACTAAGACACGGAAGCAAGACTCAGAGCCAAGCAGATTGACCCAAGGCCACGGACTTAGTTACCCTGTTATACTTCTTCATGAACTGGCTAAGAAAGCGCCATCCCGGAAGGCCTACATGGGGTACCTGTTTTCATGGATAGAGAAGAATCATATACAATTAAAATATTACTTCGTGATTCAGAATTACCTGCCAGGACTTGAACAAAATATTTCAAGTATGTCTCCTCATCAATTCTTACCCACGTTATTAATTTGCTTAGAAACAATAATGTGAATAACTATCTGAATTCTTTCAGATTTTGAACAGGTGGCTTTGAACCAATTAGGT
Organism: Equus asinus; assembly: GCF_041296235.1. Classification (NCBI taxonomy): domain Eukaryota; kingdom Metazoa; phylum Chordata; class Mammalia; order Perissodactyla; family Equidae; genus Equus; species Equus asinus. The sequence continues at coordinate 103,651,312 of NC_091796.1, read as the reverse complement.
TTTAGCTGATTTGTTATTTCATCAGTGATTGTAAGACTCACCACAAATGTTATTTCATAAAATAGTGAGACTATAATAATGAGTGGATGAGGTGTAGCAAATAGAGGCATAATTTAGGGCTGGCGGACTTCAATTCCAAGAGGCAGCTAAAGTAGCTTCTGATCACTATATTCTTTGATAAAAATGAATATATATGTATCATCTCTGTTTATAAAAGTAATACAGTTTGGGGCCGGCCTGGTAGCACAGTGGTTAGGTTCGCATGCTCCGCTTCAGTGGCCTGGTGTTTGCGGGTTCAGCTCCTGGGCATGGACCTATATATGGCTCATCAAGCCACGCTGTGGCAGTGTCCCACATACAAAACAGAGGAAGGTTAACACAGATGTTAGCTCAGGGACAATCTCCCTCACCATAAAAAAAGAGAGTAATACATATTAATTTTTGAAAAATCAGGGAAAACAAAAAAGCATGTAGTTGATAATCGCAGTTTAGAGGGAAGCACTGTCAGCTGTGTATATATGTGTAAACCATACCACATTGACATCAATATATATGGTTTTATGCCCTACTTTTCTCACTTTATGCCAATCATAACCATTTTCTTATATGAGAAAATATTCCTTGAATGTATTATTTTTTAATGGCTGCATAATAAAATGTCCCATTGTTAATTTGCCCATTTCCCAATTTTGGCAGTGTGGGAAGCTGCCCTTTTGTGTGTATGTGAAGAGATTACAAGGAACAACCTTCTATATAAATCTTTTCTTGTATCTCTGACTATTTCCTGTTGCTGAAAGGTGATTTCAAGTGACTAAAAAGAGGCTTACAGGAATGAAATCAGAGCTATTTAAAAATTTGGATCATTGCAGTGAATGCTATTTCTTCTTTTCACCTCATAGGGAAAAGGTGCTATGTGTTCTATAAATGTTTGTCTTTAGCTATATATTCTCTAACTTGTCAACAGAGTGCCCACTAGCAGGGGAAAATCCAGTGGCTGTCTCAGAGCACAACTGGGAATCCACGGATTGACCCACATTTATCCCTTCTCAGGGCATCTCTCTAACGGTCCATAAACACAGTCCAGGCACCAAGACTCTTTGTGGAAACATTTTCATTGGTCTGTGATAAAAGGAGAAAAAACGAAGCCAACATAGCATATATTGCAAAGAGCTGAATGTGTGTTCCTCTTTGGGAATGATGGTGACAGGAAGTGGTGGGTGGTGTGTTTGTTAACGCCTGCCTTGACAGAATACAAAAATTGTCAACCCTAAGGTAGCCTCAAAAACTTTTCATGAAACTTGGCAGGAAATTTGGCGTACCCAGATCAACCAACACATGACCCACATAGATTGAGGAGAAAGTGATGCAGCCGCATTTCGCGTTACTGCTGCTACCAGGGGGATGTTTGATGATGTTACACAGGAAGTACCACCACATTGTCTAAGGGTGAAGGTGATCTCAGCCTGGACCCCAAGCAGAAAGTGACTCTTACTCTGAAAGGGGCTTTCAATGCCCCCTTATCACCACAGCCACCAGAGTATGTTGATGACAACAGAGACGATAGGCAGAGCAGTACATGCAGGTTATGGGGAAGTCTGCCAGATCAGGCATCAGATATAGGCCACTTGTTAACTTACAGAGTTAAACAGGCCGCTAGTATTTGGCCGAGCATATTGGAAGGAGGCAGAATGAACTAAATTTAAATTTAGCTTTGAGCATTTGCTGATGTAAAGACTAAGAACTCAGAAGTGTGGGGTCATGCGATGAGAAAGCAGTGCCAGAGGTCTCACACTGTGGGGTGAGAATGGCACGGGGGACACCGAGAGCACACGTGAACTTGAGCTTGAACTTGAACCCAGCAACGAAAACACAAGCAGAGACACGTCATGTGAGGGTTGCCTGCAGCTGTTGAGGAAGGAGAACCTGGAACACGGTTACAAAGCTCAGCTCAGTGTATGAGAACTGTTTATTTTCACGCCTAAGGTGATTCCATAGAACTGAAGAGGGCTCAATCTTGACGGCCAAGTCACCCATTCTTTATAATTCTTTATAATATATTAGGCTGATGACAAACTGCAGGAGAGCCACAATCTCTTATCAGCAATACCAAAATCCAAAAAGTTCTGAAAATCACATTCTTAAAGAAGATTGTGGCCAAGAGGTTTGGCAGCAGATCCAGACCTGAACTGAAGTGAGGCTATTTATAATAATCGCTATCGTAGCCCTCTTTGTGTGAATATTCATATCTTTTGCAAGAGACATATTCATGTGTTTAATTACAGGTTGCTGCCTCAGATCCTGCCGGGACTGTTAAGTCATAAACAGTAAATGGATCATATTACTTTTCTGAAATCTAAAAAACTTTTGAATTATGAAGTTATCTTTTCCAAAGGTTTCAGCCAAGAGATTATAAATGTATTTGTGTACACTTGTATGTTGCTATAGCTCAAAAATATAATTTTGTGTGTTTTGTGTGAGGAAGATGAAAATCTGTGCCAATCTTCCTCTATTTTTTGTATGTGGGATGACGCCACAGCATGGCTTGATGGGCGGTCTGTAGGTCCATGCCTAGCGTCTGAACCCGTGAACTCTGGGCTGCCAAAGCAGAGTGTGCAAACGTCACTGGGCTGGCCCCCATAAATATAATTTTATACGTGTTATTCTTTACATGTTTTAAAATATTGTGAATAGAACCATTCTGCAATTATTTTTACTTTTTATGACGACTATTGATGTTAAGCTTCTTTCCGTGTGCTTATAGGCCATTCATATATCTTCTCTGGTGAAGTATCTGGTCAAATGTTTTGCCAGTTTTTTTCATTGGTTTCTTTGTTTTCTTGTTATTGAGTGATAAGCCTTCTTTCTATAATCTGCATTAAGTTTCTTGTCAGTATATGATTTGCAAATATTTTTCCCCAGCCTGTGGCATGGCTTTTCATTTTCTTAACTGTGTCATTCAGAGATCAAAGGTTTCTCATTTTGATTAAGACATCCTTAATTTTTTCTTTCATTTTGCTCTTCTGTTTAAGAAATCATTGCCTAACCCATTGTCACAAAGATTTTCTCCTCGGTTTTCTTCTAGATACATAATAGTTTTAGCTCTCATATTTAAGTCTATAATCCATATCAAGTTAATTTTTTCTATGGTGTGAGATGACTGTCAATGTTCATTTTTTTTGGTACAGATAATTTAATTGTTACTATTGTTGAAAGACTATCGTTTCCTCGTTGAATAACTTCAGCGTCTTTGGCAAAAATTAATTAATCATGTAAGTGTGCGTCTATTTTTGGACTCTTAATTCTGTTTAATTCATTTATATACAGATTATTATAGCAATATCACACTGTCTTTTTCGCTGTGCTTTTCTGGTGTGTGTTGAAATCAGGAAGTATAAATACTTTACACCTGTTCTTCTTTCTCACAATTATTTTGGCTATTTCAGTTCCTCTGCTCGTTTATATAAATTTTAGAATTGGCTTGGAAATTTCCTCTTTTTTTTTTTTTTAAATAAAACAGCCTGAGAAGACTTACAGCAAGTTAACACTGAATGGTCACCTTTAATTTCCCTTTGCAATCGTAGTTTTCCTTGTTTTAGTCCTAGTGTGTATTCACTGTTTATTTCTAGTGTCTTAGGCTGTTCAGGCTGCTATAACAGAATGCCATGGGCTGGGTGGCTTATAAACAACAGGGATTTGTTTCTCACAGTTCTGGAGGCTGAAGGTCCAAGATCAAGGTGCCAGCAGATCGGGTGCCTGGTGAGGGTCCTTTTCCTGGTTTGTAGATGGCCATCTTCTCGCTATGCCCTCACATGACTGAAAAGCATGAGAGAACTCTCCGGGATCTCTTTATAAGAACCCAATCCCCTTCTTGAGGGCTTCACCCTCAAGACCTAAACACCTCCCGAACACCCCACCTGCTAACACCAACACAGCACGGGGGAGGAGTTCAACATATGAGTCTTGGAGGGGACATAAGCATAAAGTCCGTAACACTTGGTATGTGTAAATATATTTATTTTTATATTGATCCTATATTCTCTCACACTGCTCAATTTCCCTTGTTAGTTCTGGTGTTTTATTTGTTTTGTAAATTTCTTTAGATTACCTAGGTATATGATTATATCATCTGCGATTGAAGTTTTCCTCTCATCCTTTCCAATTTGTACACCTTCCTTGTTTTCTTTGTATTGCTTTATTGCACTGTCTAGGACCTGAAGCATAATGTTGGATAAAGTGGAGAGAGAAGACCTCCCTCTGTTGTTTCTGATCATAGGTAGAGAGTGTCGAGCCTTTCACCTTTGGGACTGATGCTCCCTGTGGGTTTTTTGTAGATGCCCTCAATTAGGTGGAGGAAGTTTCCTTTAATTCCTAGTTTGCTGAGGATTTTCATCATGTATGTGTTTTGAATTTTGTCGAACTATTCTGAACATAGGTACGCACTTTTTTGTACACTTGGCTAAGTTCCTCTCGGACATATCCTTAGAAGGGAAATTATTATGCCTGGAATTTCTTCTTTGAGAATATTATAAGGTCAGTTTCTGATATTTTATTTTCCACACGGATGAGCAATTGTCTCTGAAACTGTATTGTATGATCTGTTTTTTTCCTATGCTACTTTTTAATGTCATACCTATACCACGTCATCTTTCTATGTCGGCATCGGTCAATTTGGGGATTTTCTGTTTTAATTTGTCTGTCTATTTTCTGCCCCCTGCATTGGCCACATAGCTTTAATTGCCAGAAGTTTGCAATACATCTGCATGCCTGGTAGGACAGGTACCCAATCTTATTTTCTTCAAAATTGTCTTAACTTTTATTGACTCTTTGTTCTTTCCTGTTAATTTGATGACATCAAGGCAAGTTCCCTGACAAATCAAAAACTGTCTGGGTTGTAAATGCATTGAATTTATAGAATAAGTTGGAGGAAATTGACATCTTTGTGATATTAATTTTTCTAATCTAAGAAGCAGACCATACTTTATTTGGGTCTTCTTCTGAGTACTTCAGCGGCATTTCTGTAATTGTCTTCATAGCCATATGAAGTCTTTTGACACGATTATTACTGTATCCAATAGAATTGTTGCTACTGTGAATACAGTGCTTTTCTATTAGGTTTTTTAGGTAAATAACTTTCTTGAATGTTGATCTTTATGCAGCAACTTTGCTTAATCCTCTTCTTAATTTTAATATGTTGTTTACAGATTTTTGATTATATTTACTTATTTAAAATTTTTATTGTTTTAAATACATTAGCTACAGCTATACATTTGTCTCTAAATATTGACTAGCCTTCATCATGTAGGTTTTCATATGCAGCACATTTATTTCTAATTCATTCTAAATATATATGAATTAAAAAAAAATAATCCCGATTCCCTTTTTAGCTCATCATATTTCCAAGCACGTTAGGGGGAAGGAGCATTAACTATACTTTTATCGTTGATTTAAAAAATTTAATTGCATTGTATTCAGAGAATATGGGCTACAGTATATTGATTCTCTGAAATGTGTTATAAACTAATATATACTAGTATATATTCTTATACATAGATATGTATACATATAGATATGTACCTTAATCTATATGAGTGTGTATACATATATATATACACATATATTTAAAACTTTGTAATCTAATATATATTAGTGTTCCATGTAATTTGGAAATGAATGGACGTTCTCTCATTCTACAAATAGGCATAGGAATATTTTATTTGTGTGTGTATCCATTTAACACACACACACATTCACCTAAGAATACTCTTTTAAGCTGATTGCATTTTGTTCTAATCGTCTTGTTGTTTATCATTTTTGTCTTCTTGGTTTATTATTTTCTGACAGAGGCACATAAAATATTTTCCTCTAATTTGGATTTTATCATTTCTTCATATAATTCTGTGATTCGAATTCATTTTTATAGATATGAATGATAAAGTGTGCTCTTTATAATTTTCTAGTTTCTATTCTTTCCCCTTGTAGTGAATTCGGTGTAGATGCCATTTTCTCCTAAATAACATTTCACATGAGCTGACTAGACTGTGGACTCTTTGAAGGCAGGGTTAGCGATTTATCTCTGGGTCCTCAGTGCCCAGGTTGTGGGGCAGCTGCTGGGGCACAGGAAGTGATCACAGCGATGAGTCATCATCAATCTGAGTAGCCTGGTAGGCTGATCTAAACTGGCTGGGATGAAATGACAGTCATGACATTGGTAAGCACGTTTTCTCTATGTATTCTGCACTTTCACCCATCATTTTATGAACATTGCATCAAGGGTTGGCAAACTTTTCTGTAAAGATTGAGATAGTAAATATTTCAGGCTTCGTGGGCTATTTGGTCTGTGTCACAAATACTCAGCTCTACCATTGCAGGGGAAAGCCGTTATGAATGAATGAGCATGGCTAAGTTCCAGTAAAACTTTATGTCAAAAACAAGTGGCAGGCCGGATTTGCCAACCCTTGCTCTATGTCATTAGATCTTCTTCAAAATTGTCTGTACCATATTCTAGGCTGTGAATACTTTGCAATTTGTTTAACCAATTCTCTATTGTTGTGCATTTAGACACTTTCGCTTTTTCATTATTATAAATAACATTGTAATATGAATTCCTAGATACAAATATGTCTGCTTGTTTGATTTTCTCAATTATGGTTTACCTGGCACGTGGCAAACACTCAATAAGTAGTTATTAAATGAATTAACAAATTTCGGTTGTAGCAAAATCTCATCACTGAGTACTGTGGATGCAGACTGAAATGAGGAAGGTCGAGTCTGCCTGGAGAAATTCACACTCTAGAGAAACAATGCAGATTTGTTGCTTTTCAGCTGTGTGATCTTGGTCAAGTCAATAACCTCTTTGGCTTCAGTTTCCGCAGTTTAACAAAAGGGAATAATGACTTCCTCAGAGATGTACTGTGAAGGTTAGATGACATCAACTGTGAATGTTTGGGAAAGAATAGTTTTAAGGAGTCAGTGTTACAGAGCTGACACTGTGTAACTGAGTCACATTTTTCTTTTTTGTTCAAAATTCTGCTTGCCCACAGCGCGAATGCTTTGAGGCCATGGCTTATGAGTCACTGGAAATTTACATCAATTTGCATACATTTGCATGGGTGAAATTAATGCCTGTAGTATCTTTATTTTAAGTTAGTAGATCTCAGCTTTCATGGTATACGTAAAAAACACAGTTCCAAATTCCCAGCTCACCTCCCTGGGCACAGCCCGGAAGTGTTAGGTCGGGGATTGGTACATGCTAGATAAGATGAAAACACCAGTTTAATTCTATAATTTTGTGTTCCAAATAGGAAAACAAGTGCATTTACACATTAACAACCTAAAGTGTGGGTTTGACATGCCCAGTGCGACTTTTGAGGAAGAAATTTGGGTAATTTTGGTAGTGTGATAATCAGGCACTAGCTGTTTTCCATTCATTTCACATAAAAATTACCTTAGAAAAACTTATTGTTTCATTTTTACAAGGAAAAAGCTAAAGGGGCTGGCCTGGTGGCATAGTGGTTAAGTTCGTGTGCTCTGCTTCAACGGCCTGGGGTTCACACTTTTGGATCCTGGACGTGGACCTACATACCTCTCATCAAGTTGTGCTGTGCCAGCATTCCATATGCAAAGTAGAGGAAGATGGGCACAGATATTAGCTCAGGGACCATCTTCCTCAAGAAAAAGAGGAAGATTGACAACAGATGTTACCTCAGGGCCAATCTTCCTCACACACAAAAAAGAAAAATATACTTCAATGAGTAAATGTGTATGTATACTACAGCTGGAATTCAAATATACTTTGGAAAAAATACTGTCTTTTGGTAGAACAATCACAAGAAAAACTGAAAAGAATATCCTAGCTCAACAGGCAGACAGCAAAGGTGAACTACGGCAGCAGACGCACATATGCAGTGAAAGCGAGCGTCACAGTCCTTAACAACAATAGCTAAAATTTGTGCATATTTTCCCCAGCAGTTATAAATCGATTATCTCAAATTTCACAGAAACACTATGACATAAAAATCACTCATTTATTCATTTGAGAATAATTATTGCAAGGGTAATTAAGGCTTGCAGAAGTTAAATGACTTGCCCAAATGTGCAGTGTTAATAAGAGATGAGTCTGGAACATTACAGTATGTTTGAAAAAAATGCCACAGTGATCCTGTGGTCTCCCTCTATCCGTGATCTTGGGTAGTCCCTTCCCAAAATACTCTGGGCTTGGTCCATGACCGCCTTGCCCAACAGGACAACAGGAAATGGGACACAAGCATAGACTTGAAAAGCACTAGCACATTGGAGCTTATCTTTTCCCATGCTGCATTTGGAACGCTGAGACCATCACATGAATGAATTGAAGCTAGCCAGCTGGAGGATGAGAGGCCACACTGAGGATGACCAAGGTGCCCCAGCCAACAGCTCGCCAACCATCAGACACATGAAGAAGGCTGTCATCTAGATCACCCAATTTCCAGTCAACCCGCCAATTTACCACGGAAGCAAGAGAGAGCTCAGCAAGCCATCGCAGACCAACAACCCCCCACTGACCTACAGGATTGTGAACTAGAGAAAAGGAGTGTTAGTTTTAAGCTACTAAATTTGGATTGGTTTGTTACACAGTAAAGCTAACAGGTACAGACCTGACCCCTTTCCTCTCACTGCAATCCTGGAACAGCATGTCTAGGACATGAGAGGGACTCAGTATACATTTGTATCAAAGACAGCATGGCTTAGTAAATAAGAGACTTCTTGACTATGAAACTGTGCCTCAGTTTCCTCATCTACTACTAATAATACCACCTCATAGGATTGTTTTGAAGATTAAATGAGTTAATACACATAAAGTATTTAGAAAAATGTCTGGTACCGTGCCTAGCACAGAGTATGTACTCAACACATACCTGCCCTGGTTACTACATGATACTAACAATTTCATTACCAGGCAACTTATTTTGAGGTTGATGATGTAAATAAAGATAAACCACAGCCAACATCATAAACATCATTAATTTAGCATCTATTACATGCCAGCCTTTCTCCTAATTTTTTGGTCGTACATTTTATCCTTCATATTTTTATTTACTTGTCATTATACTCTTCCGAGATATTATTTTTCCCCTTTTACAGATAATAAGCTAGAGGTTGGGAGATTATGTCACTTGCCTCAGGTCACACAGATAATAAGTGCAAATCCTGAATTTGAATTTGAGTCTGTTTGCCTCCAAAGTCCTTGCTGTTTAAGAAAATGCGTGAATAGTAGACACACACACACACACACACACACACACACACACACGCATATACACACGGACAGCCCTTTATGGAACAATGTTACTGGATAATCTGATGATTTCAGAGTCACCCTACCCCGCTCCCCCCTCCAACCCTTCCAACAGCCACAGCAAGATTTAGGAACTATGGGTTTTTCAGGTCCAAAAAATTCAATGGTAGTATCTAGTGCATGCCTGAGTCAGTCCCTCTCGAAAGTTCAGCCAAATAACTGCCTAGAATATTATTGCTTAGCTTAGATAGAATAAAAACCATAACCTAAACCTGATTTGAAGCTGAAACCTAGAGACAATGGTCAACTAGAAAGCCCTGAGGAGGGACCTGGGAATCGAGTGGGAATGGCCAGACTGCTGGACTGGAATCAGTGTCTGCAGTCAGGCAGGGAGGCTGAAGGGAGGGCTCTGGATCCCAATGGTCACTCACCAGCTTGTGCCTCCGTCTCTTTTTACTGAGGATGACGCCTGCAATGTTCTCGTGGTGAGGAGGAAATTATATAAAGGCAATTGGGTGGCTTATAGTAATCCAACTTATAATTGTAAACTATTTTTATATTATTTATTGCATTACCATATTTTTATATCACCTTTTTTATTTTTAGAAGGCATTTGTCCCTTTGACAGCAGATAGCAGTCAATTATAGAAACTGACGTAGAAGTGCTTTTTAAAATATTATTCTCTCCTTTTACTTTTAATGATCACCAGCCTGGTTCCGGCCCAGTGCTGGGCACGCAGGAGCAAGAAACATGTCAGATGTGTCTCCTACCTTTAAGGTCTCCTAGGACAGGTGTGCATATAGGCACGTAAATGTTTTAAAGTTTAGATAAATAGTATGTGCCAGATCCTGTTGTAAGCATTTTTCAATATTAAAATATTAACTAATTTAATCTCCATAATAATTCAGCAAGGCTGGAACCGTGTCCCCATTTTCAGGTGTTGAAATGCAAAGAGCAGTTCAGTCACTTACAGATGTCTCCTGGCTAGTGTGTGATAAGCCAGTTTGAACCTGTGTGGTCCGGCTCCTGAGTCCTGGCTACATGGACGATGCTATGAATAACCATTACAAAGGGGACCTTGAAACCTGACAGTATTGCACAAGATTTGAAATATTCCATGATCATGCAAACACACAGATGAGGCCAACTAATTCTCCTGTGAAATGGAGAATTCTCAGATCACACACAATACTTAAGCTGAGCTGTGCACATTGATGGGATTTTTCAGGTATACTTAAGGCCAGACATAATTTTACAGTTGGAGGTTAAAGTGTTTGCAAAAGCGTAGGGATGGGAAATAACACAGTGGTTTCAATAGTTGCATATGTAGGTTTTCCTTGGCTAGATGAAGGGAAGCAGACGATTATCGGGCTAGAAAGGTTAGAAATGGCCTAACATTCTTTCTTTGGTGCTACAACTTCCAAATTTTCTTCCCGCATTTGACACTGGGAGTGAAGCACTTTAAACCTGTACTGAGAAGCCATGTAGTCATTCCGGAAATTCCCGTGTGCATTAAAGAGCCAGTATATCTGGGGTATGCCATTCCTGATGCAAGATATAAATATCCTGTAATATGTGAGTGGGAGATTGCAAGGAGGTGAAACCCTTGATGTTAATTTTTTTTCTACTTAATGGTGCCATAAGTAAGACAAATTTGATCAGAAAATGGGTCAACCCATCAGTGATTGGGATACAGATGTTTCCCAGTTGGAGAGATGAACATAAAAGAATAACAGATAATTGATTCAAGTGCACCAGTGTTGGGAGTGATAGGAAGAACATGGCACCTGAACATAATTTTACATATTTTAAGGACTATTGCATTATTTCTACATTTGCAAGCGGCCCCAGGAAGACGGTACATGAAAAATCAATGAGGACCTAATGCATCAAGTGGGAGAACTTATGATAATATGGGGGTGTCGTCTCACATGGGATAGAATTAGCATCCTGAGAGAGCTTTTATAGTTTTATTTCTATCTATCTATCTATGTATCTATCTGTCTATCTATGTCTAATCTCACCTATCTATCTAAATATTACTTTTATTGTGAAATAATCCAAACATCCAGGAAAATACAGAGGATATTCTAACAACTGCAATTTTCTTTTAAACAATGAGACATTAATAATAGGGGAGTACTAAGTAGATTCTAAGATACCATCTAAATACTTTGGAATTCTGGAGAAAAATTCTCTGACGGGCAACTATTTTCCACGCAAGGATGCACAGCAGTTGCTGGAAGAACCTGTCATGACCCAACAAGCTCCATCGGAACGTACAAGGTCCCCAGCCACCATTCCTTCTCTACTCTAATGACGATTTTACACCAACATCTTCTGCTCAGGACAGATCCCCGCTGCTTCTCTTCTCCTGCAGAAGACTCTGTGCTTTCTCCTTATTGTTACCCATATAGTTTCACATCCTTATGGCCTTAAGAGCCAATCCTTTCTCATGGTCTAAACCTCCAAGGACAATGAATTTCCAGCCAGTTCTCTCACCCTCCAAGAGTCTCTGTGTCCACAGAGCTTCCTGATAATGGAAGAGACAGAAAATAAATTAATATCTCTTTTGAACATGAAATCTGAAGGATAGCTGGAGTTAGCTGGGAGAAGCCTGGGGGAACACATCGTCTAGGCAGAGGTCTTTCCTAACCATCCTTCTAGAACAGCTCTGTCCAGTAAAAATATAATGTGATCCACGTAGGTAATTTAAAATTTTTTAGTAGTCACGTTTAAAAAAGAAATAGCTGAAATTAATTTTTAATATTTTACTTAACCAATGTACCCCCCCATGTTATCATTTCAACATGCTGGTCAACATGAAATTATTGAGATATTTTCATTCTTTTTTTCCTACTGAGGCTTTGAGATACACTGTGCCTTTTACACTTAAGAACACAACCCAATTCAGACTGGCCACTTTTCCAGCACTCAATAGCCACACGTAGCTACCTACCGTATTGGACAGCGTAGCTCTAATCTTACACCTTTGTCATTTTCTTCATTTTTATCTATCTGAACTTATTGTGCTGATTTGTTTACTTATATATTTTTCTCTGTCTCTCTCCACCAAAATGTGAGCTTTATAAGACCAGGGACATTTGCCAACTATTCAACTTCAGATGGAGATAAAAAGCATTTGGTTTATGGTAAGCTCTTATAACATGATGGTTGAATAGTGAATGAACAGTCGGCAAGAAGACCTGGAAGTGGGAAAGACCTCAATCTCTCTGGATCCCTGCAGCATGGTGAACCATGGGACAAGGAGCGAGGAGGAGGTAGGCAGGGACCAGGAATCAATAAAGATATGCGACATGTCCCCATGCTGCTCTCCACGTGGAAGTGCCTCATTCTTTTCTTCAGTGATAAACTTCCCAATTCTTCAATACCCAACTTAATGCCAGGTCAGATCAGTAACTTTCTCATAAATACTCCCCAGACAAGGCATATCTCAGTCTTAGTGCTGACCATTTTGGACTAGTATTCCATCTGTTGACAAGTTGATTTTCCCTACTAGCATTTGTGCTCCTCAAGAGCAGAGTGTAGGTCATAGACACTTTTGTGTTTATTTTTCTACCCTCATTAAAATGATTTTAAGAATCACTCATATTGTCATATCTCAGTGCTAACTTAAAAAGCAAATTCACCTGTTACTTTATCCTCAAAATTAGTTTATTTGGGAATAGCCATAAGAATTGCAATTCAGCAAGTGCATATTATGGTGAAGCATAGGACAATCCAGAAAACAAAGGAGGGGAGTTGCTTTTATAGAGAAAAGGGAGAGTAGGGAGGGGTTGTTGTAAAGGAAAGTCCATTGGGGGAAAGTAACAGTTCAGGAAGGCAATGGCTTTTCACTGGCTGGGCTGTGGTTGGTTTCTCCTTGGCTGGGCAGTTGTCCTGAGGGAAGAGAAATCCTCCTTCAGTAGTAAGGTAGTTTTACGTCCTGTGGACAAGTGTATGTCTCTTCCTGTTTGATGTAAGAGCCAATCACAATGTATGATAGGGCATGAGAGCTCCTCCTACAGGCGTTCCCAACTCCAATTTAGTTGAGGTTTCTCTTATTCCTTTTACATTAGTAATTTATTCCTTTTTATTGTTAAGTAGCATTTCATTGTGTGGATATAACATAATATATTTATCCATACATCTGTTGATGTATGTATCAGTTGACTCAAATTTGGAACTCTGATGAATAAATCTGCTATGACCATTTCTGTACATGATTTTCCATGGACATATGTCTTCCTTTCTTTTGTGTAAATAACTAGAAGGAGGATTGTCAGGTCACAAGGTAATGGTAGTTTTAAATTTATACCAAACTGCCACAATGTTTTCCAAAGCATTCACATCATTTTATATTCCCATCAGGAATAAATTAGAATTTCTGTTGCACCTCCTCCTCACCAACACTTGGTATTCTTTGTCATTTAAATTTTAGCATTCTAGTGGGTATGTAGTAGTGTCTCAATGCAGTTTTAATTTATAGCTAATAATGCTGAGCGTTGTTTTCCTATGTTATTTGCCACTTGTGTACTTTCTTTAGTGAAGCGTCTATTTAAATCTTTGGCTAATTTTTAAAAATTGTGTTTTTTTTCTCTTTCTTGTTGTTGAGTTGTAACTATTCTTTATATATTCTGGACATGAATCCTTTGTCAAAAACGCATATATAAAATAGTTTCTTCTTGTGTGTGGTTTGTGTTTTCATTTTCCTAGCAGTGCCCTTAGAAGAGCTGAAGGTTTTAATTATAATGAAGTCTAATTGGTTAATTATTTCCTTATAGTTCACGTATTTTTTGTTCCCTTTAGGAATTCCTCATTTACTCCAGTGTCACAAAGTTTTCTTCCACAACATTTATAGTTTTAGCTTTCCTGCTCAGGTGTAAATCCATTTCAGTTTCATTTTTGTGTATAAAAATATTTACTTTTGTATGAGTATCCATTTATTCCTTCATCCTTTGTTGAATATAATTTTTCCCCATTGAATTGTTTTGGTACATTTCAAATATCCATTGTTTCATTGTTCTATATGTCTCTTCTCGTGCCAGTAACACACTATCTTGATTGCTGTAGTTTTATGACAAGTCTTAAAACCAAGTGTGTTGTGACTGTATTCTTCTTTTTCAAAATTTATTGGCTATTCTAGGCTTATTGAATTTCCATATAAATATTAGAAGTAGCTTGTCAATTTCCACAAAATAGCCTGCTGGGATTTTGTTTGGAATTGTGTAGGAAACTATAAATCAATTCAAAGAGAATTGACATAATCATAAACATAACAGATTTCCATTTATTTATGTCTTCATTACTTTAATTTCAGCAATATTTTATAGTTTTTAGTGTATAGGTTTTTCATGTGATTAATTACATTTATCTCTAGTTATGTCATGTTTTGCATGTTATTAATAATAGAATTTTATTTAAATTTCCAATTATATGTTCCTAGCATATAGGAATGCATTCATTTTTGTATGCTGAACTCCCTTATTGGTCCTAGAAATTTTTTTTATAGATTCCTTAGGATTTTCTGTGTACATTATGATGTAGTCTGCAAATACACTTTAATATCTTGCTTTTCAGTTTGTATACATTTTGCTTCTTTTTCTTGCTTTATTGCATTGGCTACATTATCTAGTACAATATTAAATAGAGATGGGGACAGCAGGCATCTTTGCCTTGTTCTCAATCATAGAGGGAAAACATTAACTCTTTCATGATTAAGTATAATCTTAGCTATTTTTATCAAGTTGTGACTATTCCCTTCTATTGGTAATTTGCTAAGAGGCTTTCTATCCTGAATGAGTATTGAATTTTTGCTAATGTTCTTATGAATTTAATAAGATGATCATAGATTATTAAATTTTTAGCCAATTAATATAGTGAATTTCCCTCTTTGATTTTAACATTAAACCAACATTACACTTTTTGGATTTACTGTATTTGCTATATTTTCTATAGATAACTTAGGTATATACAATATAATGTAATAATATGTAATAATTATATTATTCTATATGCATATTGTTTTATTATACATCATTATATGCATTACATTATGTGTACATTAGTCTGTGTGTGTGTGTGTATGTATGTGTGTGAACAAATTTACTTATATTTTATTAAGGAGTATTTCATCTACAATCAAGAGGGGTATTGCTGCATAGTTTTATTTTATAGTAATGTCTGTTCTTGTTTGGTTGTGATAAAAAAGTTAACCTAGCCCTATTAAATAAGTTTGCAAGTATCCTCCCTTACTTTATTTTTCTGGAGGAATTTAAGTAAATTACCATTATTTCTTCATTATATGTGTGGTAGAATCAATCAGTGAAGCCATGTGGGCCACAACATTTTGTGAGTAGGAGGTTTCTAACTACAAATTTAAAATTTTAAAGAGATATAGAACTATTTGTGTTTTCTATTTCATCTGGTGTCAATTTTGGTAACTTGTGTCTCTCAAGAAATTTTTCAATTTAATCTAAGTGGTCAAATTTATTGGCATGACACTGGTCATAATATTTTTTTATTTTCTTTGTGTATCTGTTGGATACATAGTAAGTTCTACTCTTTTTGTTTCTGAAACTTGTCATTTGTGCCTTTTTTTTCTGGCTCAAACTTGCTAGAGGTTTTTCAATTTTTAATGATTTTTTTAAAAATTAATTTTTGGTTTCATTGATTTACTTAATTGTTTTTCCATATTCTATTCCATTGATTTTTGTTCTTTCATTATTTCTCCCTTCACCTTATTTGTTATTTCCTTCCTTATATTTTCTTCTTTTTCTACCCTCTTACTATGGAAACATAGAGCACTGGTTTTGGGTCTTCTTTTCTAATTTAAGTATTTAATGCTATACATTTTCCTCAAGAACTCTTTCAGCTCAATCCAAAAATGTTTGATATGCTGTGTTTTCACTTCATTTATTTTTATATTTAAAAAATATTTTCTAATTATTATGCTGATTTATTTTTTGACCGATGGTAGGTTTAGAAGTGTTTTATTCAATTTTCAATTATTTGAATTGTTTTAATCTATTTTCCTGATATTGTTTCTTATTTAATTTTATTGTGATTAGACAGCAAACTCTAAATTTATGAAGACTATATGTTTTACAGTCTGAAAACATTCTGAAGTGTTTCTGAAACAGGCTGAAAAATTCTGAAAAATAGACTATAAGTTTTATAGCTCAATGTACAGTCTATTTTGGTGAATGTGTCACATGCAGTTGAAAAAAAGGTGTATTCTGCTGTTGTTGATTGGAATGTTCTACAGCTGTTAATGAAATCAAATTAGTTAGCAGCACTACTCAGACCTTCTACATTCACCAATTTATTTTTTGACACTTGTTTATCTATTACTGAGAGATCAGTGTTAAAGATTCCAACTACGATTGTGGATTTGTCCATTTCTACTTACAATTCTTCGAGATTTTGATTCATGTGTTTTGAAGCTCTGTTAGTAGGTTCATATACAATATTGAGAAAAGGAAAACAATATTTGAATTGAAATTAAATCTAATTAAAATACACACTATCATCAATATCAAAAGTCCTCAAAAATGCCTAGAAACCAATACATTTGTAGCAAATATGGCAGGCCAATGATAAATATCAATATTACATAAAGAGTGTGAAAGTTAATAAGTAATACATTGATATCTCAGTATATAAATGTGGAAACAGTGTGAAAGACCATTCAACAAAGAGAAAATTCAACTGGTAGAGAAGCATAAGAATTAATGCTAAACCTTTCTAGTAACCAAAAAATATAAAGTAAAATAACTATGCTTTTTTAATCTATTAATTGATTAATATTCTTTTAAAGTTTTAATATTCAATACTGGGAAAGGTACAATGTAATTACACTCACACAATAATAGTGATTTTAATAACATAAAAAATGCAGTCTGAAAACAATTGAGCCATATTAATTAAGAGCAAGAAAATATCTCATTTGTTTATTCATTTAAGAAACTTTTTAGGATCTATCACACACTGTGTGATAGGCACTGTGCTAAATGTTGGGGATACAACTCTAATTAGAGAAATAATTTCTGTTCTCATGGAACTTAATCATACTTTTGGTATATATCCTAAGGAAATAATACCCAAGTGGCTCATATTATATGAGCAAATACATTTATCATGTCACATATAACTACCAAATTAATTAGAACCAAATCAACTGTTTATTAGCTAAGTGAACTATGGTACATCAACATTTTGAAATATTATCCGTGCTCTAAAATAATTGTATTTATTTATTTGCTAACTAAACACATGCTTATTTTTCACTTGATGAGTACCAGACAATATGCTAGGCATTTTGGATAAAATAGTACACAAGACAGACAAAGTCCTTGCCCTCATGGGATTTATATTCTAAAGTAAAAATGCAATGCCATAAGCTCTGACATTATACAAAAAAGCAGTATATGAGATAGGTTCTGGCACTATGATTTTAATTTTCACTTGAAAACGTGATTGGAACCAAAATACCCAAGTGGATTAGTTTTTTTTTAAACTGCTTCTTAACAAATTACTTTAAACTTAGTGGCTTGAAATATCACACACATTTTTTATCTCACCGGGGCTGTGGACCAGGAGGATAGGCACAGCTTACCTTGATCCTCTGCAAGATTGCAATCCAGGTGTCAGGTAGGCGTGGATTCTCCTCTAGGGGCTCACCTGGAGAAAGGTCTGCTTCAAAGCTAACTCAGATTGTTGGCGGAATTCACTTCCTTGCTGCTGAAGGGCTCATAACATGTTGCATTTTTAAAGCCATCAAGGAGAGGAAAACTCTAAAGTGAGTCTTCCAGCAAAACGGTCTTGTCTGTTTCTTTTTCAAAGATTGGCACCTGAGCTAACATCTGTTGCAAATCTTCTTTTTTTTTTCTTCTCCCAAAAGCCCCCCAGTACATAGTTGCATGTTCTAGTTGGAGGTCCTTCTGGATGTGCTATGTGGGACACCCGCCTCAGTGTGGCCTGATGAGTAGTGTTAGGTCCGCACCCAGGATCCGAACTGGTGAAACCCTGGGCTGCCTAAGTTGAGCACACACACTCAACCACTCAGCCACAGAGCCGGCCCTGAAAACAGAGCCTTTGTAATGTCATGTGATAATGGGAATGGCATCCCATCTCTTTGCCATATAATGTAACATAATCATAGCGTGACATCTCCTCACCTTTGCCGTGTAATGTGAGCTGGGAGTGATACCCGATTACCTTTGTCACATTCTGTAGTTTAGAAGCAAGTTCCAGGTCCTGCCTACACTCAACAATGAGAGAGAACTCTATAAGGGTGTGAACCAGAAGGCAGGAGTAACGGGGACTACCTTTTGTTACAGTGGGAGCTTTACAAGTGACTGTTCTGTCTCTGCTTTTTAAAAATATTCATTGTAAAGTTGCTATGCCTTTTATAATTTAACATATTTTAATTTTTAAATCCCATAGTTAGCCGTATACTCCCAATCTACCTGTTAACTTTTTTCCCAAGGATTCAATAATTTCTTTTAAAACAATCGTTATCCTTAAATTTTGTTTTTCTCAACTAATATCGCAGTAGTTTTCTATTCTGCTTCTTTTATTGCAAAGGCACATTATTTCAGTTACAGTTACATTATTGGCATTTTCTGAGCTAACCTTAAAAAAGTGACCACTATTTATAATTTCTTATCTGAGGTTGTTGATTCTCCTACAGTCACTTACAACCTGCTGTATACCTGGTACCTCACCACACAGAGAGACAGGGATGGCAAAGACATAGTATTACCTGGGCATGCCTTCCCTAGGTGGGAAGCACGGGAGCTTTGTACCAGGAAGAACCAAGATGGAGCTATGTACCAGCAGCAGAAGGATCTGTGGAGCAGGAAGTACACTGATGCAAGAATGGCTAACAGTGAAGTCGCATAATCGTTCACCTTTCCTCCTTGACAAAGACCCTAAGAGTGAATGAGAGGTGGGCTTATCTAAATCTTGAATATTAACTTACACTTGGTAGACGTGGAGGGTGTGGTAATTGTTGTCATTTTTACAATATTGTGATATTAATCTTATGGAATATTGAATCTCCAAATAGCCCGTGACATAAAGAGACCTTTATGGCTCCGAAGGAGCTATTATATTTTATTATCTCACGGATCTTCAGATTTAAAGAGTCCTCAATGAGACCTTGACATAATTAAGCCTAATGAGTCCACAGGAGTTACAATGGTCTATTGTGTCAATAATTTAGACATGACAGGTCTTTGTTGTAAGTAGGCCTTGGCATCCCAGTGTAGCCTGTGGGTAGGTAAGACTGACAGCTGAGTTAGATAGTGAGCTGAAGTTATTCAAAAGGCACTTTATACATCAAACAAAGAGTCTAAAGTTTCAAATAAAAATTTTTACTACATTGAATCTATCTTTTAATGCTACTTGGGGCATCAGTTCATTAATTAATTCATGCGCAACATTTGTGGCTGCCTACTCATTGATGTGCCATGCAAGGTACAGGGTTGCAAGGGTGAAGTAACGCACTGCCCTTGCTCTCAAGGAGTTCAACATCTAAAGGTCGTAAGATGTTTAGAAGAGTAGTTGGCAAACCAAGGCCCCCAGGGCAGCCATTTGTTTTTGTAAATAAAGTTTTATTGGAACACGGCTATACTCTTTCATTTACATTTTGATTATGGCTACTTTTACGCTCCAGCGGCAGAGTTGAGTATGTGTGACAGAGATCATATGGACCACCAAGCTGAAAATATTCACTATCTGGCCCTTTAAGACAAAGTGTGCCAATCTCTGGTCTACAATTTCAAGGGTCTTGGAGCTACTTCAGTAAACCCCAAATATGCATGAATTAGCATTTTCAGTTCACATAGTTTTGGTGTAATTCAGAGAAGAGGACTTATTTTCTCATCATTGCATATTTGTTCTCCTTTAATATGAATGGAATGCTATGGCTAATTCTTCAAACCTTTACTTGGTACTACCTCTATGCCAGGTCCTGTGACCTTCTCTTGGTATCATTCCTGGAGTATAGAAGATGCATAATTGATGTTTATGAAATGTGAATTGCATTTGTCTATACCATGAAAGAGAATATAGTGCTTTTAAAGATACGTCTTCAAATTCTTTGATAACTTTCCCTCTAAAGAGATGTTTCCCCTCCTCCTGTATGTGGGCTTGGCTGTGACTGACTTCTGTGAAATAAAATACATCAGACCTGATGGGATGTCATAAAGTTACAAAAAGTCTGCTGCTTCCATCTTGAGTTCTCTCCCTCTCTCCTTCCTTGTTCTGGAAGAAGCCATCTGCCATAGAGCAGGCAGTCCATGGGACCCGGAAGCCAGCCCCTGTATCATAAGAACTCTCAGGTAGCTGATGGAGAGGCCTGAGGGGAGGAACTGAGGCCTGTCAGCAACTACACGAGTGTAATTGGAAGTGGGCCTTCTGAGGTCCACCAATAGCTGAGGAGTTTGCTTGGAAATGAACCCTGTCCCATTCAAACCTTGAGATGACTATAGCCCCAGCTGGCAGCTTACCTCTGACCTCGTGAGAGATCCTGAGTCGGAACCTCCAAGCTAAGCTACTTCTTGGTTTCTGACCCACAGAAACTGTAAGGTAATAAATGTTTGTTGTTTTAACTCACTAAGTTTGGGGTAATTTGTTACACAGCAAGAAATAACTAATATAGAGAGTGGTCATCCAAGAGGGTGCCAGAGGCAGTAACTCTTATCTCTCCCTCTGAATTCCTCCCAATGCCCCTGCAAGCCCACTGCTTCCTTGGTCAAGGTCCTGAGATGGTTCAGAAGCTCTCTTTCTGCACACAGGTGCCAATATCCTCCCTGTTGTCACACTCTCCTTCTTTATGGCATCATGGGCTGATCTAGACTCCCTAACACGAAGGAGGTTGTGACCAGTGCTAAAACAGAGACACAAGCAAAGTTTAATGAAAACACAGGGGCAGCTAAACACGATGCTGTGCCCTGCATTGGTTCCTGGAACAGAAAAAGGACATTGGTGGAAAAAGTAATGAAATCTACACTAAGCATGGAGTTTAATGAATAGTAATGTGCCAATGTCGGTTTCTTGGTTATGACAATGTATCGTGATAATGTAAGGTGC
Organism: Equus asinus; assembly: GCF_041296235.1. NCBI lineage: Eukaryota > Metazoa > Chordata > Mammalia > Perissodactyla > Equidae > Equus > Equus asinus. Next base: position 103,629,938 of record NC_091796.1, on the reverse strand, counting down.
TATTCACAGAAGAAACTTAGTGAAGGGTCTATGGGAACTCTTTGTGCTCTCTCTGTAGCATTTGTGTACAGCTAGACACACACACACATGCACATACAACCCACATGAACAGAAGATTTACTCTGAAACCAGGGCCTGAAAAAGTTTTCAAGAGAAGGACTATCTCATGGGAGTCAGGAGAATATTGACAGGCAGAGGAAGTGGGTATAGAGAACATTCCAGACTGAGGTGACAGAATACGAAATATTTAGGAGCAGCCAACTACTGGCAGGCTCTGTGACGGGCGAGGTGTCTGGTGTACCCAGAACATCTCGTGATATTCATGGGCAGGTGTTGGGGGGATAGAGAGCAAAGAGAGAAAGCATGATTGGGCCTTGAATGGCACAGTAAAGAGTCTGACTTATACTACTATTGGCACGATGGGCTGCACTGTTGGGGGCCTGTGACATCATCAGAGCTGTGTCTACAAAGGGTAAGTATAGGGTTTCCTGGGATGCCATTTCTGTGCCTCCCTCCCTAACACTCACAAGCACCCTCACAAAGCGCTGTACCTCTTCTTGGTGACCTCCAATTGTCTCTCATGTCTCTGCTTCAGGGAGGCCTTCTCCGGCCCCCGCAGACTGGGATGGGCTCCCCGTCACTGTTCTTTCTGACAACTTATTAGCGCTTGTTCAAAATATAGCTCCTCCTCTTCTTGCACAATGTTTCCAAGGGGTAGAGGCCATGCCTATCTCATTGGTCTGGGCATCTTCAGGACCAAGCACATGCTGGGTGCCTAATGCTTTTGTTGAAGAAATGAATTAATGGATAAATCTAGGGGTCTTTCAGGTCAAACTAAGATACTGTGACCTACTTTTGCATAGAATTAAGGAATCTGCCTGGCTCTTGTGAATAAGAATTACTAATTAACATAAATACAATAGGATCCAAGTTGACCTTACAAAGACTTTTGGGAAAGCCCTCCGGGTTATAATGAGATGAGGAGGAGGCAGACAAGGGTGTTGGTGTTTTCAGGGAAGCGGGGAAAGGAAGTCACTTATGGGTCTGGCCGGCTTTCCAGGTAGCTCACGAGCAAGTCGCCTCAACCCTTCTATCCGTCAGGGAGCAGTGCTCTTTGCAGACCCACTGTCCACAGCCATCATTTAGAGATCAATGGCTTCCACTTTCCCCCATGATGTAAGATATCAGACAGCCCACAAGTCGGTAATTCACAAGGATCAGCGCTGGCTCCATCCAACTTTCAGCTCTTTGAAAAGTTTGCCTTAAGAATTGAGACATCACTTTTCTCTTCCCAAAGCACGTGTATCTTTTCAGGATTCAAAGAGGCCCGAAAAAATGTCCTCATTTCCTTGACAGACGACGTGCTGTGTTCTCCAGGTTGCTGATCGGCAAATCGGAACAGACGGTTCTTCCTTTTTATCCCTCCTCGTTACCCAGATGTGGCTTTTTGGTCTCTCTCCAAATGAAGCCCTCGGTGAGACATTGCAAGATGAAAGGGATGAGGGTCGAACTCGCCATCTCTGAGCCTATCAAGGATTTAACATTTTGATTGATAACTCTGCTGTGTCAGGCACATGTGTATTTAAAAACCCTCTGAAATTTGGAGCAACTATATCTGAAAGATGCATCTGATTTTCCCTCTGCAAGGAAAGAAAGAGCAAAGTGAGGTGCTGCTTCCTAACAGTCTCAAACATAAATTCCGGGTTTATTTTTCCAACATCTCAGGGTGCAAGTGGCAGGTTTGGTGCTGAAGAAAGAGGGTTTTGAGGCTCCTTTTTATTTTACCTTTTAATGTAATAGAAATCCTTTCCCCCATCCTTTCTTTATCCAAAGAACAGATTAATGCTTCCCTGTTGGGGAAGTGGGAGATAAAGGGAGATTACTGAAAATTCTGACCTTGGAAGCATCCTAAGTAGATGACACTAGACCTGAGGATTTCCAAGGACAGACCTAGGCAGGCACAGTGGCCTCAGACGAGCAGAGCCCACAAGGGCCAGGCTGAATCCTACCTCTCCAGAGCTGCTCCACTGTGAGGTTCTGCCTGGATTCTCAGCAGTTTCTTCTCAGGGGACATCCCAGTTTGCAAACCATGATCCGGTGGCTGGGGAATCTTACAAGGTCCTGACCAGTGCTGGATGCACTAGTGTGTCCTTGGACACCCAGTGTAGCCTGCAAACTTGGGAGCCTGTGGGAGCCTGAGAAAGTAGTTTAAGGTATTTCCAGGAGCACACAATCTGAAGTCAGAAAAACTCTCCAGATCCTGGTAAACTGCTCACCAACTGTGTGGTGCAAAGTGAGTCATTTGAACTATATAAACCTCAATTTCTCCTCTTTTGTAAAATATTAGCAAACACCTCTAGGATGACTGGGAATGTTAAAGGAGGAGAAGTGATTATTACAGCTCCTGGCAAAGCGCAAGACCACATTAGACACTACCTCTTATCATTATCATCATGGTCATGGTCATGGTCATCTGTTCACTTGGAGATGGGATAGCATTTCCCCTATGTCCTGTGGCTGTCAGTGCAAATGGCCAGAGCTGTCCAATTATTTGATTTCCCTTGCTCCTTATTAAATCTTCTTTGACATCCTGAATATACTCTGTAAGAAAACTCAGAACGGAGCAGATTTTATTTTTTCTACTTCTTCTTAAAGGGGAACCGAAACACAGTTCACCCTTCTATCAATGGATTGCTGTTTGGACAATCTTCACCCCAGGGCAGTTTGGTTTCTGTTCTGAACCTAACTTTATTTTCCCCCATTGAAAGACGCAGCAAAACCCCTCTTTGTGCCGGGGCCATTAAGACTGCCCATTCTTAAATTAGCTCAGCAAAAAAAAAGAAGTGCATTTTCTAGTCAAGCCAGCAGTAATTGGACACTGTGACTACGAGTGGCCCTTGCGGTGTTTGGACGTGGGCCAAATGTACCTTCTGTCTGTCTCTGACACAGGCAGACAATAGCGGTATTATTTACTGCACTGGCTCTGTGCAATTCCAAAGGCCAGCTGCAGGAACAAAAGAATCGCTAACACTTTGCCCAGCCCTAGGCTCAACCGGAGGCTCTATCTATCTTTCGCGAATAATTCACCCCTCCACCCCAAATGTTGGGTCATCTATTCTTTGCATTTTTCCTTTTGCACTGACCATGGCTGCAAGGAAAAGATGTATCACTCCTCTGAATCCTTGGAAGGGAATGGAGTAGAGAGAGGAATGGCCAACAATTCTTTGTTTCCACATTCTGGGGGAGCAGAGTCACCATTATAGACCAGCTAAGAGGATGGTAGCTGAGCCAGTGTCTGAAGAAATGTTGGCAAGGGCTGGCTTCCCCTGGAAAGTCATGCTTCCCAGGAATGCCATTCTGAGTTTTGTCCACAGAGCTTCACAAATGAGCTCGATGCTCACCCAGGCAACAGTCAGAGGTTGCCACACTCTTGGGGGTGTAACCCTTGTATTACAGGCAACCTGAGGTTTAGTTGTGCTGAGCAGAGGGTATTATAATTGACTTGGCACCTAGAATCTGTGAAAATAGACCCCACTGGATGGGACTGTCCAATTGCAATTCCTACTAACATGGCATTTCTCAGGAAACAGCCTCACTAGTCATCGGACATGCAACCTGTGCAGGGGATAAAGAGTCCACTTCTTCTGACTCAGATCTGGGCCTATGAAGCCACCAGTCTAACCTGATTCACACATCCAGCTTGCAAGCAGAGCAGCCTCTAGTCTTCCAAATTTGTCCATGGCAATCTGCGTCCTTATCATCTCCTCCCACCTTGAGCTGTGTTTTCTGAACTGTTCCTGGGATCTTCAGCCTCTGGCCCTGTGCCCAGACTTTGGAGCTGGGCATCCCATGGGTTTGGGGTCTGCTACATGCTATACTTTTCCCTGATGAAGGGAGGCCCCCACTGTAGGCTCAACCTGCATGTCTGCTTGTGCAGCCTCTGTCTTCTGGCCTGATGGAACCCAGACCCAGAATGCTGCCCAGCCACAGTGAGACAGACACCCTGGATCCCACAGGTTCTGGAAATTCCACCAAGAGCGGTCCAAGCTTGGACATGATCACAGACTTAACAGTCACACGGGGGGTTTATCACGGCTCACAAACTAGTGGTTTATAAAGGTTTTACCTCCGTTTTTCTCATTTGCTTCTCACACTCGATGAGACAGGCTACAAAGGCATTTCCATCCACATTTTAGAGGTTAAGTGTAAGTGAGCTCTCAAAGATATTCAATTAACAAGGGGCAAAACCAAGTCTGAGATTTCAACTCTCCAAGTCCATGGGTCTTTAATACACCACAGAGTCAGACTGAAGGAAGCAAAGAGAGGATTAGAATCATGTTCACCATGATGCTTAAAGGGTCTGATTCTATCCTCCACTGACATCATATGAGCCCTTGACTTTTACCTTTGAGGGCAATACTTATAAAGAGAAGGCTCTGCTCCATCAAGCTGTACCTTCTATGATGGCAGGGCTGTGCTTATCCTCACTCAGCATTGTGTCACCTGAGCCTAGTACAGATCTCGATATAGACCAGGTGTTGAATGAGTTAATGAATGAACAAATGGATGGATGGATGGATGGATGGGTGGGTGGATGGATGGATGAACGGATGGATGGGTGGGTGGATGAATGAATGGACAGATGCGTGAGTGAAAGAAGGAATGAATGTTCTGTATGTGCCAAGTGTCCTGGCACTTTCATTCTTCATGCTTGACACTGGAATCCTATCTCTCCCTTTCTCAGTGTCATCTTCTTGTCTCTGGGGTCATCACACTCTTCTCCGGATATTCCTTGGAGGACTCCTATTCTCACTGGAGAGGACTATTTTCTTTCCTCAGCTTCATCTATCACCTTCGTGCCATCTTGGAATGAAACTACCAGGTACCTGGATGTACCATTGCTGGGCAACTGTGCCCCCTTTCTGCTTTGGGATGTCTCCTCTAAGGGAGGTGTGCACGGGCCAAGGTCCAGGAATCAGGAGTCTCTCCTTCCTGACTCCCTGACTTGATCTGTTATCTTCTCCAAAAAGCCCCACTTGGACTCACGCTGTGGATGATGAAGCAGATTGCTGGCCTCTTCTTGGAGATTCTCAGAACCAGATAGGGCTTCAAGGACCCTATTTTGTTTCTTATTTCTTTTACTGAGAGAATTGGAGCCCAGAGAAGCAAGTGGTCTCGCCCAGGGTCCCACTGCCCTTTAGTGACAGGCAAGGACTTGAAACTACAATGTTTGCCCATGTTTTCGGAGCCTCTCAGGCCTTTCTCTTTGCCCATCACAGCATGTGCCATTTTTCTTCATGGTTTGGCCTAGAAGAATTTTGACATTTCGAGCATGGGGGTGAGAGCCATTGGAATGTCACCACACCTACTCTAAGAAAAAGCCAATTTCCCTTTAGTTCAGTCCTTGCAAATAGCAGAGTTAATTAATCCCCTGTAAATAAACATTTGCAAACTGCAGCTCCATATAGCAGTGACCAGGAATGCTTCCAAATGTGTTCTGAGATTAGCTGATAAAGGGACCGGAGAAGATCATGTGACTGTGAATCTCCAAGTTGGGCTCAATAATGTATTGACGTGATAGAAAAAGCATTGGTTTGGAGGGTTCATAAAGACACAGAGCTGGATTCCAGCTCTGCCATTGACTCATCAACACCTTCGGCAAGTCGTAAATGCTCTGGGCCCTTATTCCCACGTGTAAAAGGCACTGAGGCCACTGCTGTGGGCCTTGTGCTACATCCTGAATGTAGAAATGCCTAGAGGTAGGCTCGCTCCCTGGAAAGCACTCCATAAGTGGTAGATCCCTCTGTCCCCACCACTGCCCATCCACCTTGCCTGCTTTCCAGCAGAGCTGGTGCCTTTAAATGCGGCTGACCTCCAGGGACTCCCCGGCTTTTAGAAACCTCTCTGGTTAATGAAGGTGTTGGGCAGGAGGTTTGAGCCAGACCATTTCCAGCTCCTTCTAATTTTTGATGGACTTACACAGGCCACTGATTTGCATCATCCACCTCTCCCTGTAATGAGCTCGTGTGCTCAGAGTTAATGAACTAATTACTTCTGGGCAAAATCAGCATTAAGTTGCAAACCTGGTTTCCGCAGCCTCTGCCAGACCACCGTTCTTTTGTCAAGTCAATGAAAGCGTGGCAGCGTGGCGACTCCGCCAGATTCTGACGACAGGTCTTCACCGACCAGGAGACGTTCAAATCAGCCGGCACGATTTGAATTAAAATATCTCGCCAAACAAGTGACATCAAACATGACAGCTACTTTCTTGAGATCCAGGACGAGACTGAACTGCAGGTTCTGACCTGCAGGGCTCGTTGCCTTCCCAGTCAGAAATCCAGCTCTTCTCAAAAGCTATAGATTTTTTCCCCCCAAAATGACACGATTAATGGCAATAAAATGGAGGTGTGCCAAATGGCCTGCTTTAAATTCAGATGACGGTGAACAGGCCATCTCTGAGCATACAGAAGGGAGCTTTATACACAAGGCGCATTTTAATTGGAAAGGAAACTTTCTGCACTTTGAAACGTTTAAGCCGTTTGTCTGGGGAACACCTTTAAGCGGTGTCCTACGAGGTTACTTGCTGTAAAGGGTTCCAATTTTGCTCCTTCAGGACTCGTTTACTCAGAGGTTGGAATGCAGACTTCAGAGTTGGTCGCCCTGGATCTGAATCCTGGCCTTGGCCCCGTTAGACAAGCGTGTGTCATGTGGCAGTGGAGAAGTCACTTAATCTCTCTGTGCCTTAGTTTCCTCATTGATGACTTGGGGAAGTTGATAAAGCGCAATTGTATTAGGGTCATTGGAAAGTGGATAACTAACTGGAAAGAGGATATATTTAATTACTCAACAACATTTACTTGATACCACAGCAGAAACCAGTAATATTCAAGTCTCCGTATGCCTCTTTATATTTCCCAGCTGTCCTTAGCGTTTCGTTGGGGACATGCACCTGAATTCCAGCAAATGGGAATGTGACAGGAAGTGAGTCTTTTCTTTCCCTTAGCTCCTGCCAGCCACCCAGAAGGCCCCCTCTTCCAGACTGTGTGTCTACAATGGGGTGCAGTCTTAGTCAGCCTGGGTCCCTGAGACTATGTGGAGCCAAGTTGTGTTGGCTTTCTAGGGCTGCCATAACAAAATACCGTAAGCTAAGTGGCTTCAAACAACAGAAATTTCTTCTCTTATGGTTCTAGAGGCTAGAAGTCTGAAATCAAAGTGTCAGCAAGGCCTTGCTCCTCTGACACTCCTGGTAGAATTCTTTCTTGTCTCTTCCCAGCTTCTCGTGATGCTCATCAATCCGTGGCATTCCTTGGCTTACAGCTGCACGACTCCAATCTCTGCCTCTGTCATCAGGTGGTGCTCTCCTTTTTCTCATAAAGACCCCAGTCCTTTTGGACTAGGGCCCACCCTAACGTCTTACATTATATCTGCAAAAGTCTTACTTCCAAATAAGGACACATTCAGAGGTATTGGGGTTAGGACTTCAACATATCTTTTTCAGGGTCACAATTCAACCCATAACACCTACCAATTCTTGTTGGGCATACAAGGTGAACGACATAGTAACCTTTGTCATGTTAAGCTGATGAGATGTGGAGGTTCATTCATAAGCAAAGTATAGTCTAGCCTATCCCAACTACACAAGTAGTTGATTGATGCCAGGGGCTGGCAATCAGATATTTAACAAGGTAGAAACAGCTCCTGTCATCCTGGAGCTTATGGTCTAGGTTAGTTTCTGGAAAATAGAAAGTGTTCAATAAATGATAACTATTAAATCTATTATTTCAGAATGTTAAGATTCTGGTTATCCAACCAAAACCACAATGAGATATCACTTCACACCTGTTTGAATGGCTATCATCAAAAGGATAAGAGATAAGTTTTGGCGAGGATGTGAAGAAAAGGAAACCCTTGTGCACTGTTGGTGGGAATGTAAATTGGTGCAGCCATCATGGAAAACAGCGTGGAATTTCCTCAAAAAGTTAAAAGCAGAGCTACCATATGATCCAGCAATTCTACTTCTGAGCATATATTTGAAGGACACGAAATCACTATCTTGAGGTGATACCTGCACCCTCATGTTCATTGGAGCATTATTTACAGTAGCCAAGGCATAGAAAAAACCTAAGTGTCCATTGACAGATGAATGAATAAAGACAATATTATATATATATATATATATATATATATATATATATACGCACACACAGACACACACACTGGAATATTATCCAGCCATAGAAAAGAAGGAAATCCTGCCATTTGTGACAACATACATGGACCTTGAAAGCATTACGCTAAGTGAAATAAATCAGAGAAAGACAAATACTGCATGATAACACTGATATATGGAATCTAAAAAACTAAACTCATAGAAACAGAGAACAGAGATTGGTGGTTGCCAGAGGTGGGGTGGTGGGGAAAATGAGCAAAAGAAGTGCAAACTTGCAGTTGTAAGATAAATAAGTCCTGGGGATGTAATGTATAGAATGGTGACTCTAGTTAACAATGCTGTATTGTATATTTGAAAGTTACTAAGAGAGTAAATCTTAAAAAGTTCTCATGAGGGAAAAAAAGTATAACTACTTGAGGTGAAGGATGATAACTAACACTCTGATGGTAACCATTTCACAGTATATGCATATGTCAAATCACTACATTGTTCACCTTAAGTCAATACCATGTTGTGTATCAATTATTAAAAAAAAAAGATTCTGGTTACCAAGATAAATAAAACAAGACTCTTCTCTTAGAGACCTCACTGTGTAGTTGGGTAGACAGAAAAGGAAACAGGTCTACAATACAGCAAGATATTTATAATATAGCAAGATACAGTAAGATGCTCGATCGACCCGGTGCGTAAAATGGTTACTTTTGGCACAGAGTAGTGAGTCTTCAACTCTCCCAGGCATGGAATTTAGGGTGTGAGGGTGCAGAAGGGTAGGGGGTGGAAAGAGGCTGTGCCACAAAGGCCACTGCGTGCCAGGGTCTATCGCTGGATGAAGGAACCATTGAACGTACAGTGCTGTGGACAGATCTGTCCACGGAAGGAACGAGAAGCCTTGACCCTTCCTACATAGGGGCTGCAATAGCTGTTTAATTGGTCATCTGCCTTGGGCATTACCTCTCTCTGGTATCCATACCACAGTGATTGCCCTGTGACCCAACCTTCAACATGGTCACACTCCTTCTAAAAACTTTCAAAGCTTCCCATTGCCTACGGGATAAAGGATCAGCTCCCGGAGTCCCTCCCAGCTCTCCGTGGTTTAGTTCCAGTACTGATCGCCCACAGGCCTTTGCCAGTCTCTTCATTTGGATTTAGCGTTGCTCTCTTCTGCGTACACTAGGTCTTATATGACTATCAGTTACAATGTGTATGAACATGTTTACATAAAGTAGTTCAATAAATATTGAATGCTACCATGTGCCAAATCCTGGGCATAACAAACCAGGTTTTTAAAAATGATTTTCCTCCTCCAGACTTTCTTCCATACTGATCCTCCTGCATGAAATGCCCTTTCCCGTCTCTTTCCCCGGTTCTCTCTTTCTTGTCCTTCAGTTTTCTCTTTGCCTCCTCCAGGGAGCCCTCCTTGATCCCTCCAGTCTATGTCAGGATCTCATCATGCATTTTAACCCTATGTACGTTTCTTATTGCTGCTGTCGCAAATTTCCACCAACTTGGTGGCTTAAGACAATAGATGCTTGTTATCTTTACAGTTCTGGAGGTCAGAAGTTCAAAATGGGTCTTATGGAGCATTGAGGTACTGAGGGGGAGGTTATATTCCTTCTGGAAGCTCCAGGGCAGAATCTGTGCTTTGCTTTTTCCAGCTTCTAGAGGCCACCTGCCTTCCTTGGCTCATGGCTGGATCACTTCAACCTCTGCTTCTGTTGTTGCCTCTCCTTCTCTGATTCTTGTCTCCCTCTTGTAAGAACCCTCATGATTACATTGGGCTTGCCCAGATAATCCAAGACCATCTTCCCATCTCAATATCTTTAACTTAACCACATCTGCAAAGTCCCCTTTGCCATGGAAGTTGCAGGACTCACAGGGTCCAGAGATGAGAGTGTGGGCAATTTTAATAGCTCATCATTCTATGTTGCAATTTTCCTAGGCCTTCTTCCTGGGAACCCATGAGATTCTAAAGGTAGAGACAGTGTGTGGATTATCTTCATGTCTCCAGAGCCTATCATACAAAGTCCCCATAAATGTTAGAGGAACGAATGGATGAAGTCTCCATCACATCCCACAGCCTCTCTGTTGCAAAACCATCTTGGACTGCCAGCTGGAGAGAGAGAGAGAGGACAGGAGGATGAGTCAGCAAAAATGCTGTAATGGCCGTGCTGAAGCAGATTTCCTCCAGAGTTGGGACACCACAAGGACCAGAGGCATGGAGCTCCTCAGAAACCCAGGAGAAAAGGACTATTTCCTTTGTGGTGTCTGCAGAGTGAAGCACTTGTTCACGCAGCCAAGTGTTGACTGGACTGATTCTTCACATTTTATGCACTCTTGGTTTCCAGCCAGGACCCCAAACATTGAGTAAATGAAAGAGATGCAGACACATTCTTCTAACATGAATCTGGTATAAGTGATTGAGCACATTATAAATTAGGTCTTATCTTCAGAATCCAGTGCCTGCCAAGTATAGTTGCCTTGGAGGAGGTAGAAAATCACTTTCTAACTTTTACTGTAATGTGCTAGTTGTCCCTGTTGTCGTTGTTACTTGAACCAACCTCCTAACAATGGAGGGGATGTTCTATGGTAATACTGGACCATACTTGCAGCCAGAAGGAAACCAGTCATGCTCATGTTTGATGTCCGTTGAAAAAGGGAGGGGGAGAAGGCACGTAGCATGTGTCCATCCTCTGGCAAGTGACCAGCTCTGCATAGAGTTATTCTCACTGTATCAGTTAGCCCTTGCCACAATAATGCTGCATAACAAGTTCTCCTGCTCTGCAGGGGTGCATCCCAGCAGTCACTCCCATCTGCCTGCTGGTGGATTCAGTCAGCTCTCCTTCAGGCTGCAGCTCTGCAGGTAGGTCTGCTCCAGGTGATCTGCATCCTTCTTAGACCAGCAGGTTCCCTGGGGATTGTTCTTGTCCCGGTGACGGCAGAGGCGCAAGAGAACCAGAGAAACAACAAGAGGAGCTTGACTTGACTTGGCCAAAGCAGTCGCAAGACCACAAAGTCAAGGGTTGGCAATGTAGGGAAAGATGAAAAGTTGGGATCAATCATTCATTCAATCCAGCACACTGATGAAAACAGAGTCAGCTCATTGTATGGACGAGGAAATTGAGGTTGAAAGAGATGAAGTGACTTGCCCAATGTCAAAAAGATAGAACCTGGATTAAGGTCTATGTCTATCTAACTCAGTGGTTCTTACCCAGAAGCAATTTTCACCTCCAGGGAACATTAGCATTTGACAATGTTTGGAGACTTTTTTTTGGTGAGGAAGATTTGCCCTGAGCAAACATCTGTAGGCAATCTCCCTCTTTTTGCTTGAAGAAGATTTGCCCTGAGCTAACACTTATAGCAATCTTACTCTATTTTTTTGTATGTGGGATGGCACTACAGCATGAGTTGGTGAGTGGTACGTAGGTCTGTGCCCAGGATCTGAACCTGCGAACTCTGGGCTGCCGAACCAGAGTGTGCGACCCTAACCACTACACCACCCAGCTGGTCCCTGAAGACAGTTTTGATTGTCCCAACTCATGGGTGGGGTATTCTACCAGCACCAGTGGGTGAAGGCCAGGGATATTGCTAAATATCCTATAATGCACAGGTCAGTCCCCCATTACAACGAATCCTTCAAAATGTCAACAGTGCCGAGGACGGGAAACCCTGACCCAAAGGCTCTCCTCTTTTGTTCTGCCTAACCACCTTTGCCAAGTGCAGAGATCTGACTGGGTTTGTCCCAAACTCAGAAATCCTGCAGCACCTAAGAGTCTGATGCTCTCATTTTGCTGCTTAGCATATTTACTGTGTCACTTATTTGTGTTCAATCACTTATTCATTCAATAAGCATTTTTGAGCACCTGCTGTGCCCAGGTTCCATATCGTCTTGCTTTCCCGTTGAGACCACGATGTCTCCCGGCACTTAGCTCTATTTTCATGTGTCTCTTGGTGTGTACTGCAAGCTTGCAATTGAATCCCATCCTTGATGGTTTAACTAGCACAGTGCTGGGTGCGTGGGAATGTCACCCAATGTCTCCCCATCGTCACTCATTTTAATTGCAATCGCACTGTAGAAAACGCAGTAGCTCACCAGCTTTCTGCCCAGCCCCGTTGTACACCCACTGCCCCCCGACATAGTGTCATGCAACCCACTTCTCTTATACAACATTTAATTATCTTTCATATATAAAACACTCCTTACTGAATAAAATATTCAGACAACTCATTTGACAGGGAAGCAAACAGCAATACGTAGCATTTCATTTGTTTTTTCATTAAACCGGGCACAACCATCGTTGGTGCCTGGAGTTTACGACCGCGGGTCTGACACGCCGACATTACTCATCTCTTCATCATCGGTTTGAGCACCGTGGAAGTGCCTCATTTTCTCTCTATTTACATTAGTCAAATAAATTCATCTTTTATTTCACGGAGGTGAATGCCTCCATCTGTGGGGCCGCTGATGAGCCTCATGATTTTATTTTTTTATTTATTTTATTACTGATTTCTTTTTTCTGCTGCTGCCTTCTCATTAAAATGTCTTTTTAGCTTTTAGACATGAAGGCAGAAAAGGATTAATTAAAGTCTCCCTGGGTCTCCGATATTGCAAAATGGAGAGATATCAGACGTACACTTTCAACCAGCTACAGACTCAAACGAGCGACCGGTACAGCCACGGCAGCACTGGATTGGCACAAATCTCCTCAGAAACCAAGTTAATAACTCGGACAATTGAATTAAGCCGACCCCACGGGCTGCTCACCTGGTCTCCATCTGGGATTCCGAAACCACTGGGAGTGAGTTTATGAGGCCTAGTCTGGTAGCTGAATGTAATTTCTAGAACCGTTGTGTTCTGACTTTAACAGGCTGTTTAGAAGGAATAAACTTTGCTCAAAGTTATTGTTTTCATAGATAACCTACAGTGCTTTGTTCCTATTTACTTAATCAGCATTCTACCACCATATAAAAATCCAATTCATTAAGTATGCACCATATACCAATGCCCTGACCACACCTACCTTGCCGACAGAATCTCTTATTGTCTAAACCACACTCAGAGGTAGGGCATTAAAAAGGTGTTTTGTTTTTTTAAAAAATTTGGGCTATAATTATATATAGTAAAATGCATAAATCTTAAGTATGAAGTTCTGTGAGTTTTGACAAACTGACACACCTGTGTAACCCACACCACCGTCAAGTTATCGAATATTCCTCTCACCGCAGTCAGCCAACTCTGCCCCTCCCAGGTAAATTCTGCCAACCTCCTCCACTGCAGCAACCACCTTTTTTCAGTTTTTCAGCTTTACTGAGGGATTTGGCAAATAAAAATTGTATATATTTAAGGTATCCAACATGATGTTTTGACGTATATATATACATTGTGAACTGAATACCATAATCAAGCTAATTAACACAGCCATCACTTCATGTCATTACCATTTTTTTATGTGTGTGGTGACAACATTTAGATCTACCCTCTTATCAAATTTCATGGTGACTACTTGCTGTACATCAGATTTCTGGAATTTATTCAACCTGTGTAACTGAATCTTTGTACTCTTCGGCCAACATCTCCCCATTTCTCCCTTCCCCCAAGCCTCTGGAAACCACCATTCTACTCTCCGATTCTAGGACTTTTGACTGTTTTAGATTCCACCTACAAGTGAGGTCATGTGGTATTTGTCCTTCTCTGTCTGGCTTGTTTCACTTAGCATATTGTTCTCCAGGTTCATCCAGGTTGTTGCAAATTATGGAAATTTGCTTCTTTTTTAAAGCTGAATAATATGCCATCACATATATATATATACATCACATTTTCTTTATTCATTTATCCACCAATGGGCACTTAAGGCTGTTTCCATGTCTAAGTGTTTGTAAATAACGCTGCAGTAAACATGGGAGTGCAGATACTTCTTTGAGATGGTTATTTCATTTTCTTTGGAACAAATAAACTGATTTTAAAAATGGAGGGCCTGCCTTGTGGCTGAGTGGTTAAGTTCGCATGCTCTGCTTCGGCAGCCTGGGGTTTGCTGGTTCAGATCTTGGGCGCGCACCTATGCACTTCTCATCAAGCCATGCTAAGGCAGTGTCCCACAGAGAAGAACTATAATCACCTACTACTAGGATATACAACTACATACTGGGGCTTTGAGGAGGGAAAAAAAAGAGGAAGAGTGGCAACAGATATTAGCGTAGGGCCAATCTTCTTCACTACACAAAAACGGGGGGGTGCAAAGGGCTTGAATAGACATTTCTCAAAAGAAGCCATACAAATGGCCAACAGGCATATGAAAAGGTACTCAACATCACCAAGCATCAGGGAAATGCAAATCAAATCCACAATGTGGTATTGCCTCACACCTGTTAGAATGGCTGTCATCAAAAAGATAGATGATAAGTGTTGGGGAGGATACAGAGAACAGGGAACCCTCACGCACTGCTGGTGGGAATGTAACTTGGTGCAGCCACTACGGAAAATAGTATGGAAATTTCCCCCCAAAATTAAAAATGGAACTACCATACGATCCATCCATCCCAGCAACCACTGTCTCAAATTCTTTCACCATTGGTTATTTTTGCCTGATGGAGAATTTCAAATAAATGGGATCAAACAGTATGTGCTCTTTCGTGTCTGGATTCTTTCACTCAGCATAATGATTTTGGAACTCATCATCTTGTTGTGTGTTGTGTGTCAGTGTTTTTTTTTTTTATTGCTGAATCATAATCCATTGTATGCGTATAGCATAAGTTGTTTATCTGTTTTTCTATTAGAAGACACACATATGTATCAAATGATGGACATTTCCAAAACTGATTGTTCATAGTTTTTGCTTATTATGAATAAAAGTGAACACAGGCTATTTTGTAAATTGCTGTTGGGTAAATACCTAGGCATGGTGTTGGTCAGCTGTTGGGTGGTACTACAGTTTGAATGTTTGTGCCCCCCCCCAAGATTCACATGCCAACGCCCTAATTGCCAATGTGATGGCATTTGGAGGTGGGGTCTTTGGGAGGTAAGTGGGTCACTAGGGTGGAGCCCTTGTGATGGGATTAGTCCTCTTATAAGAAGAGACACCAGAGAGATGATCTCTGTCTCTGCCTGTGAGAATACAGCAAGAAAGCAACTGTCTGCAAAGCAGGAAGAGCATGCTCACCAGACACCAGATCAGTCGGCACCTTGATCTCGGACTTCCCAGCCTCCAGACCTGTGAGAAATAAATATTTCTTGCTTTAGCCACCCATTCTATGGCAATTTGTTACAGCAGCCTAAGGCGACTGAGACAGATGGTAAATGATTAATTTATAAGAATTTGCCAAGCAGCTTTCCAAAGTAGGGCACCATTTTACAATTCTATAAACGATGGATGAGCATTCTTTTTGCTCCACGTCCTCATCAATATTTGGTGTTTTTAACTTGATCCTTCTAATGGGAATGTCATAGTATGTCATCGTGTTTCTTGTTTGTCTTTCTGTGATGACTTCTCATGTTGAATACTTTTTCACGTGTCTACTGGTCATTCGGGTATCTTCTTTTGTGAAATGGTTGTTCAAGCCTTCTGCCCATTTTTTCTTATTGAGTTGTCCTATTTCTTCCTATAATCTGGATACAGATCCTTTATCAGATATACGTGTTGCAGATATATGTATTTTCAGGTATGGTCTCCCAGTTTATGGCTTTCCTTTTCATTTTTGTAATGGTTTCTTTTGATGTATAGAAGTTTTGATTATGTTGAAGTCCAAGTTTTCAAAATTTCTTTTGGTTAGTACTTTTTATATGTTAATAAATCATTGCCTACCCCAAAATCAGAGACACCCCTATATTTTCTTCTATATGCTCTGTAATTTTAGCTTTCACATACTTTTCAGTCTCTGATCCATCTCGATTAGTTTTTGTGTGTGAGAGAAGGACTGTACGAGAGAGGCTGAGGTTTATTTATTTACTGTTTCAAAATAAATATCCAGTTATTTGGGGACTATTGTTAGAAAGACTTTCCTTTTGAGGTACAGGGAAACAGACAAGAATGCAGAGGGACAAACCGTTAGGTGATTTTCTGAGATCACACAGGTAAGTGGCTGAGCCTGGATGAGAAAGAAGGCTTTAACTCCAGCGGGCAGACACATATTGTTACCCCACACTCCAAAAAAAGGAGCGACATTGATTCTTGTTGGATCTGCAGAGGGGCTCGGAGGTGGAGGCCCTGTTCATGAGAGTCTGGTGATTGAGCAGTTTTGACTAAATACACTGTTAGAAATAACTGGTTAGGTTGAAGTTTGTTTTCGCTTTGATTTATCTGGTTTGAATTTTCAATTTCAGCTGATGGAATCAGCTTGCATATTTGAGGGAACGTGTAGACTCATTTATAAATTGTCTCATTATAGAAACAGGATGGCTCCCTTAGGCCCACATTTTTTTTTGTTGTTGTTCTCTTTCTATCTTCCAATTAATTATATTAAAAATAAAAATTCTACTATAAACTTATTAAGCACCTACTATGTGCCAACAACGTAGTGAATGCAAAGTTGGATAAGATCTTCTCCCTGCAGGGACTTCAGTGGTGAGGAAGTGGACACACTTGCCTGCTCCCCAGGGGCAATTAGGAAGAATTTAGAAGGGGAAATGCGTAAATGAGTGAATGGGTGCAGAATAGAATCACAGAGACAAACATGATGGGGATAGAGGAGCTCAACTAAAACGTAGATTCCACATAATTCATTTGTGAACGTTTGTTGAAGGATTTTGATTCAGTCTCATTGGGATTTCACATTTTTGCTAATAGATTCTCAACTAAAAATATTTTCACTCAAGGTGTGATGTCACGAGTAACATTCACCAAAAGCAATTTGGTATTTAATTGTATCTCTATTGACATTTTCGTCCCTGATCCAGGTGTTTATCTGTTTACCTTTCCAAATTTGGGAAGCAAATGGCAGCGTCTGGTTTTATTAAATTGAGAATGGCCATTGGTGCTTTCTCATTTAGAACATCAGCTTTGAGTCACCACGATGACTCCCGGATTTGTGGTAGGCTTTGTCATTTTAGAATGTCTACTATTTCTTTTTGGTGTGTAAGCGCTTCAGTCAGATTTGGGCAAACACCCTGACTAGTGAGTAAGCCTCTGAACAAAGCTATCACCTGGGCCTAATCATCTGACTCCATCTTGAAGATCGCAATGTGTTAAGAGTCCTGATGAGGTCAGCAGCCAGCGGTTACATAAACCCTGGGGCTGTGAAGAGAAGCTGCAGGAAGGCATGGACCCCGGTGGCCTAAGCACATTGGCCAGCCAATAGACATTAGCCATGACGGCTTCTTTTAACAACTCTTCTGAGGTTTCACAAGTATGATCCTTTCTAATCTGGAGCATTCTGTTAAGGAGAGTTATTTTGAATTTTGCCTCTGAGTCTACTACTCCTGAATGTGAATAAGGTGGCAGTTGGGCTAAGTGGCTTCCAGTTTTCTGGTCCCACTTCCGCAGAAGCTCACATTACCTTGATGGGGACACACTTCTATTTTTGGCAGGTCCAAACTGAACATGGTCGGCCCTGTCTCATGCTGACATCTGCTCCCTGGACTTTGCCCTCAGGGGTCCTGAGTCGGCCATGTGGGAGAACAAAGAGCCACTCCCTGGGCAGCTCCGAGTGCATTTTATATCCCTCAGAGCCTCCTCTTTCCCTGGCCTGAAACCCGGGCGGGCACTGCCACCTGTCTCTGTTCCTCTCCCGCGTTATGTGACACCTTTCCTCAGGCCTCTGGAATGCTCAGGCCAACCCAGTCCACCAAGTGACCCTTTGTTTATTTTGATGTAGTCTTTAAAAAGCATCCATTTCATAGAATCCTGCTCAGCCATAAGAAACGATGAAATCCTGCGATTTGTGACAACACGGATGGACCTCGAGGGTATTATACTACTACTCTCTGACCGAAATAAGTCGGAGGGAGAAAGTCAAATATCATATGATCTCACTTATAAGTAGAAGATAAAAACAACGATCGATAATCACATGGAGACAGAGATTGGATTGGTGGTCACCTGAGGGGGAGGGGGCAGGGAGGAGGGCAAAAGGGGTGATTAGGCACCTGTGTGTGGTGATGGATAGTAACTAGTCTTTGGGTAGTGGACATGATGTAAACTACATAGGAATCAGAATATAGTGATGTGCACCTGAAATTTATATAATGTTATAAACCAATATTGCTGCAATTAAAAACAAAAGCATCCATTTCACAAATACATTCCCATTCTGAAAATTGAAACAAGTTAAATAACGGGATCCTTCTGCTGTCCCAGAAATCAGCTTATTAAGAGTTGGGAGCCAGCCCTGATGGCCTAGCAGTTACAATTCGGTGCTCTCTGCTTCGGTGGCTCTGGTTCATTTCCCAGGTGCGGAACCACACCACTTGTCAATCAGTAGCCATACTGTGGCAGCAGCTCACATAGAACAACCAGAAGGACTTAGAATTGGAATATACATCTATGTCCTGAGGCTTTGGGGAGGAAAGAAAAGAAAAGAGAGAGGAAGATTGGCAACAGATGTTAGCCCAGGGCAAATCTTTCCCAGCAAGAAAAAAAAAAACATTGGGAGAGGGTCCAATCTAGGACAGCCCACCCAGGTCTCAGTTGGCTGTGGGATCACACTTAGCCCTAAGCCTCAGCTTCCTTATCTGGGAAATGGGGACCATACTATTTCCTGCTTCACTGGACTGGTGGGAGAGCTAGACATATTAGAAAGCACTTAGAAGCACACTTGGCACATTATAAGTCCTCAATTCAAAGTAAGTTCTCATAACTAATCTTTTGCATATTTTTTCTATTATTTTGCACATCTATATTTGAATGAAAATAGAGACTTTTAAAAATGTAAACTGGGTCTTTTACTTATTGGACTGTATCTTTTTATTTTATCTTTAACATCTTTCCATGTGAACATCTGCCACACCATTTTTTACCAATTGCATAATATTCTATATGAATGGACCATAATTCATTTATACCTTTTCTTGTTGGACACCCCTGTTTTATTCTTTGTTTGTGGTGACTCAACAGAAAGAAGTAAACAATACCTGTAGAGAAATGGACGCGGGATATAAACACAGACAGCAGTTCCCCATAGAAGACCTGCCAGTGTCTGTAGACATGAAAAAATGTAATCAACTTAATAGTACTTAGGGAAATAAAAATAAAAATTGCAAGGAGTTGTGGGTCTTATTTTGCCCACATGGTTAGTAATGTTAAAAAAGACTGTTGGGGGCAGCCCCGTTTGCCTAGTGGTTAAGTTTGACCTGTTCTGCTTCGGTGGCCTGGGTTTGGTCCCTGGTACAGACCTACACCACTTGTCAGTGGCCATGATGTGGTGGCGGCTCACATACAAAAAGAGGAAGATTGGCAACTGATGTTAGCTCAGGGCGACTCTTCCTCAGCAAAATAAATAAATAAATAAAAAGACATGGTACAGTTGTTGGAGAGCATGTGGTCAAGTCGCCACTATTCTATCCTATTGGTGGCAGTGTTAATTGTTACACTCTCTCTGAATGGAAATGAATACTTATTGATTTGTAGAGCTCTTTATATATTACGGATATTGATAATTTGCTGTTGGTATTTAAAATATTTCCTGTACTCTTAAATTTGCTTTTTAATTTTGTAAATGATAAGTTCTATTTCAAATAAATCTTCATTTCAATGCAGTTATATGTGCCAATTCTCATGTTTGACTTTCAGTTTTCAGGTCCTTTTTAAGATGTTTCTCCCTACCCCAGTGTTGCAAAAATATGATTTATTTCCTACTAATGCTTCTATAGTTTATTCCCACACATTTGGCTTTGTAATCCATCAATTGTTATATGTATGAGGTAGACAGCGATCTAACATTTTTATTCAATTGATAGTGATCATCCCTAAACCGCTTATTGACTATTCCACTGTTATATGATTGATTTGAAATATTGTTTTTATCACCTATGTAACTTTTCTACAGCCTTGTATTGTATTAAATAATCACTTATAGATTCATAAGTGATATCAGTCTCTAGTTTTATGATTCTCTACCCAGTTATTTTCCATATCTGATCCTGTTTGGCCTCACAGAATGATTTGAGGTGCTTCCATCGTTTTCTCTGTTCTGGCATAGTTAATAAGTCACAGGAATTACCTCTTTTTTGAAGATAGGGGATACTTACCCATGGACCATTGGGCAAGGTGATTTTTTTAATCAACTTTACCAAGGTGGAATTTATATACCATATCTTTAGCTCACTGAGTCTTAAAATATATAAATATTCACATAAACACCAATACCATCAAGATAAAAACTAAAGTAAAACTTTCCTTTACTCCCAAAACGTCTTTCTCATACCCCCTTGTAGATAATCCTCCAACCCCTAGCCGTTCTCAAGTGTTCTGCTCTCACTAATCTAGCTTAGTTTTACATTTTAAGGAATTTCCTATAAGTGAAATAATAAAAGATATACCTCTTTGTGTCTGGTTTCTTTCCCTCAGCATAATATTTTTGAAATTCACTGATGCTGTTGCTTATATCAGTAGTTTGTTTCTTTTCATTGCTGAATATTATTCCACTGCATGGATATATCACAACTTGTTTATCCATTTACCTATTGATGGACATTTGGGTTCTTGCCAGTTTCAGGTTGTTATAATAAAGCTGCCGTAAATATCAGTGTTGAAATTTTTGCTTGCTCATGTGTTTTCATTTCTTTCAGGCAAATACCCAGGAGTAGGGTTACGAGGTCATATGGTAAGTTAATGCTTAAATTTTATGAAAATGTCAAACTGTTTTCCAAACTTTTCCACACTTTGCATTTCCATCAGCAATGCATGCAAATTCCACTTGCTTCACATTCTTGCCAATAAATGATATTGTCAGTCTTTTTAGGCTTTTTGTTTGGTATGTAGGAATATCCCATTGTGGTTTTAACTTGAATTTCCTCGATGGCTAACAATATAAAACCCTTTGCCTGTGGTTTTCATAGACCAATGTAGCAGCGTGCATCTTTCTTCAGTGCTTCTTTAAATCATTTGCCTTTCTGTTTTCCTATGTTGTTTGTCTTCTTAATAGTTAGTGGTAAGTTTTCTTTGTATGTTCTGAACACCAGTCATTTATAAGCTATGTGTACAGAGAATATTTTCTCCCAGTCTTTCAATTATCTTTTCATTTCCTTAACTATCTTGCAAAGAGGGTAGGTTTTAATTTTGACGAAAGACAAGCACTGTTTGAGGGATAAACTTTTTTTTACTATTTTTTAACTCTTCTGATAATTTCTTTCACTTCCTAAATTAATTTTTCAATTTGTACTTTCCGTGGTTATTATCCATTGCGTTAAGATTTCCAAATTTATTGAAATAAATTAGCATATAATCTCCTTTAAAAATTGTCCTCTGATTCTATAATTCCATACAATCTCTCATTCCTGATGTTACTTATTTTTATCCTTTTTTTTCTTCATTTTGGATATCTTGGCAAGCTATTACCTATTTTATTGGTATCTTCAAATCATCTACTTTGGGTGCTATCGATTATACCCTCATTTTGTTTGTTTTCTGTGCAAGACATTTCTGCTTTTAAATGGATTCATTCTTTTCCCTTTTTTATTTTTTGAGGAGGAAGATTGGCCCTGAGCTAACATCTGTGCCAATCTTCCTCCATTTTGTATGTGGGTCACCACCAGAGCATGGCTGGTGAGCAGTGTGCAGGTCCACACCTGGGATCTGAACCTGCAAACCCTGGGCTACCAAAGTGGAGTGCATGAACTTAACCACTGTGCCACTGGGCCGGCCCCTAAATTGATTCATTCTTTTCTTCCAATTTATTTAGATTAATTTTATTATATTTTTAGCATTTCAAGCAAAAATCTCAATTTCACCTTTTCCCAGTCTTTATTTTATAATAAATGCAGTTATGGCTAGAAGTTTTTTGCTTTGGATACATCTCTTTGGCCATTTCTCTTGGGATTTATTATGCAGCTTTCTCATTTTTGTTTATTTCTAAAATGGATTTCTTTTTTCTGTTTTAAAGTCTTCTTTAGCTTAAGAAATATATAGAGGGATTTTCTTTTAAATTAAATGTGAGAACATTTTAGTCTGTGTTTCCCTATTGTTCTTATTTTTAAAAATGCTATGGTCAGATACTTTTCTTCCTATTTTCTGCTTTTGTGAAGATATTTATGTCTTATTTGACATATCCTCCATCTTCAAGTTTGTTGTGAGTATCAGATCAGTTTGAAAAGACTTGTATTTTCTGTTTGGCACCACATGTTAATGGTGCGTTCAATTTTCCTATATTTTTCCTTATTTTTTGTTTACTTGATGTGACATTTGATCTGAGAGAGATGTGTTAAAATCTTCTATTATGATTGTGCATTTATTAGTTTTTCTTCGTATCTCCAACAGGTTTTGTTTTATGTAGTTGGAGTTTTGTTACTAAATGTGTGAATATTCTTCTTGATGGAGTGTAATATTTAATAATATTGAAATCTCATTTTGTCCTACTTAATATTTTTGACTTGGATTACTATATTTTTTGATATATATTTTTCTTCACCTCTTTTATTTAAGCATTTGCTAGTTTCTTTTTCTCCATCTGTCTGTTTTCAGGCTTTCTCCGTCATTCTGTTTTAGGGGCATGTCACATAAACATAACATAGCTGAATTTTTCTTAAATTTTCCTTTATTAAAAAAATCAGAAAATCTCTATCTTTTCATAGGGGGATATGACTCATTCACATTTTTTGTAATTATTGGTATTGTTATGCTTACCAGTGCTCTTAGTTTCTATTTACTCTGCTTTCTTTTTGTTTCCTTTTCTTTACAAAATTTATTAGTTGTACTGGTTTTGTATTCTTCACTCCATTGTTTTCCTCTGGGTATTAGAAGATACACGTATCTTATTTTAAGCAATTCTTGATGTATAATGTAAAGGCATTAAGAACAATCTAATAGACTACCTTGGATCGTGGCACATGAGGCACAGAATTTTAAAGACAAAGAAACATCATAGCAACTGGAATTCCAATAAGACACTTGTTAATAAGAAAAGCTAAGTCAATTTTCCTTCATTCATTCACATGGAAGTATTTATTGAATATCTGCTATGTTAACATGCATCTCTAGGTTCTGGGAGAGGAAAGACTAAGTAAGATAGAGCTAATTTTCAAGGAACCTGCTGCCACGAGAGAGGCAGAAGCAAAAGCAATCTGTTTTTCTCAGTGAATCACGGAGTTAGGTATGGGCTGGATGAGCCCATCACCCAGGCAGGGTGGAGAATGGAAAGAGTGGGAGGTGAGCAGTGTACCATATAGTGAGATGATGGTGGGGGAGTTCTGGCTCCCAGCACTGAGCAGGGTGTGCATAAAAGAAATTGAACAGTTTAATGAGCCTGGATCATGCTTGAGGGGAAAAATTCCAAGCATTGAGGCTGGAAAAGTAGTGGGCAGATCACAGTGGATTGAAATCAACTCTTCAGCAATAAGGAAATGGCACAGCAAAATCATAGGGTCAAGGCCAGGGATGGAGTAAACGTTGTTGAACCAAGAAGAATCTTTTCAGGATCAGGCATTTGGCCTCCTCTTTGAGAAGAAAAAATAAGAAAAATAAAACAAGAATTTGAAGGGTCTGTGTAAAATGTGAGCTAGTAACTAACAGGGAAGGTGACAAAAAGGTAACTCATATTTTCCAGAACCTTCTATATTACAGTCAGGCTCCATGCAATACGCCACTGAATTTCCACAGCAGTCCTGCCTCCCGGGTGGTCTTATCATCACTTTCTGGATTTGGATGCTGAGATTCAGAGATGAGTGAAACCACTACCTCAACGGCATGGGGTCAGGCAATGATTATTGCAGTTCAAACTCAGACCTTGCTGGCCAATGGGATGTGTGTGTTTTTTGAAAGGGAAGCTTTCTGTTTCTTTAAAAGCATGCGATGCTTGCTGCCCACTATGTCTAAGTAACCCAGCCATGGCTCTGCAGGTTTTTAAATGGACCATCCATGTTCCCAGAGCAGGCCTCCTGGAAGAAGGGTGGGAGCAGGGGGAAGGACGGGTGGAGTCGGTAGCCCACATGACCGCAAAACCACAATGATAAGGCTTATGCCAGACCTCGCATGCACTCCTATTTACAACCCTGAAAACGACAGAACCAGGGCAGTCTGCCGGCCACAGAATAACAGAACTTAACCATGGGGCCCTCTCTCTGCAAGCTCCCAGCTCTGGCCTTGAGGAGCTCAAACCAGAGATTTCCATTCTCCATTTCTATGGGGCTCCTTCAAACACCCCCACAAACCAGGCAGCTCATTGGCACATGAGGAGGGCCTCAGCCTCCCTTCCTTACTCTGTACTCTCCCCGAGTTGTGTTTCCTTCATCACCCCAAAGATCACCTGGACCTTAGTGGGTGCCCGATACACTTGTTCAAATGAATGAGTGAAAACTAACTGAGATTCTAACGCAGAGTGTAGTTCGCTGCCCAATATCAGGGGCCTGCATGGGAAGCATGATTCTAAGTTCCCTTCCTTCTGCACCCACTGTCTCTCCACCTGCTCACTCTACAGGCCCTTAGAGCAGTTTATGGACCCCTGTGGGGTCTGACTCCTCCCACGTTATTAGGAGGCACACACTAGAAGGAGAGCAGCTTGAAGCCAGATATGCGAGATACGGGGGTGGATGGGAATTCCTTCGTAGTTTGTGCTTCAAACTACCCTGTGGCCTGGATGGGACAGGAGAGGAGAGGTAGTGGATTGCTGTTGATGAAATAATGTCCCTCTTTATAATGGAACTTTACCTCTCAAGATGAAGGTTTTCATCGCATGCTCTGGACCAGAGCTGCTCCTGCTAACGGCCGTAAGTCTTAATGCTTTATGACTAGGCATGAGAGTGTTAAGTAACAGCAGAAGAAGCATTATGGAATCTAATGTGCTTTAATATTCTCAGCCATGTAAAGCTGCTGGATCTTCAATTACCAAAGGGCTGCGTTTGCCAGAGGATCTCAAAGCACCTTATAATTACTGGAATATTATTTTGTTCTCCATTATGGGAACCATCAAAAACATCTTTCAAAAGAAAATTGCAGCTGGAAAAAGATTATGAATTAATAATAATAGTATTAATAATAGCAATAATAACTAAAATGGTTCAGCGATAAGTCCACATGAACAATATTCATCACTTTCCAATCTGCTATTCCACTTGGTTTGCATGACAACCCTATCAGTTAAGAATATTGTTTCCATTTTACAAATGAAATTAAGATGCGTAGAGAAATGATAGGTAAAGTAAGCCTCAGTCTTGAAAAATGCCTGACTCAGCCACAGCCTGCCTCGGCAGACAGAAGGACAGTCTCACCCATACAACATTCTCGAAATGTTAGAGATACATACGCAACACCAACTCACTTGAAAATACCCATCGCCGAACGCTAGCATTTCTGTGCTGCTTGTGCCAAAGACTGCATTGACTTGTGAACCCGATTCACGGATCTTTGAATTTATATTCCAACTCTCCACGATTGTGATCTCCATCTCTTTGATAGCAGGAATCTCAGAATTTTTCTCCCCCGGTGGTTCCAAGCTTCCTTGGGGATGTTTACAGGTGTCCATGGAGCAGTCTTTGTCACTGTTCACCACCTGCTGTGGTCTCATAAGGCAATGAGTCCCTCGAGGCCACATGGGCTGCTGCTGGCTCCTATAGCCCTGCTCATCCAAAGGTCTTACAGGATCAAGCAGAGCCACCTCCAAGCCCCTTGGGGTAGTACCTGGGTTCTGTAGGCCTGATGCTGTGGAACATGGATGTTGGTGTCCACGGCCCTTGGGGTCCTGCAAAGATATTGTTCTCACCATGGTGTACCACGCTGCTGGCTTTGGTGCTTTAAGCGCCTTGACTTTGAGTAGCCCATTTCTACTACTCTGGTTGCACCCTTCTCCAAATCATCCAGGCTATGATGGTTCCTGCACTCCGTTCTTCCCTCCTTTCACATAGCATTCCAGGGTGTCCCATCAGAAAATCTGCTTAATGGGGGTAATAGTGCAGAGGGTGATGGCTCTAATTTATTAAGCCTCTGTGGCATACCTGGCACCTTCCTTGGGTATACTCCTTGCACATCATTTCTCATCATAACATCCCAGTCAACTGGGTATCATTATCCCAGGTGCCCACTTTTTTAGCTCTTTTAGTTAATATGAACACACAGATACTTTCCCCTCAAGGGACATCCATGGTGTCAGGAAGATGGGCTGAGACAGGTTGTATTTTCAAGGGCACACTTGAGCTAACACGCCCAAGCCCAGAGGGGATCAGCTGAGCCTGGCCCAGATCAGCGGAACTACCATCCTTCTTGCATCATGAGTGATAATAAATGGTGGTTGCTTTAAGCCACATCGAGTCTGGGGGTGTTTGTTACACAATAATAGCCAACTGGTTCAACGTCTCTTCCAAGTAGCTTTACTGGGACTCCATGGCCCAATCTGATCTCAGCTGGACCTCATTTATGCAGAGCTGGTGCTCCAAATCCTCTCCCCACGCTCAGTCACTGGCCTCAGCCAATGATACTTCCTTGGTGCTCATGCAGCCCTCCTTTCTCTGCCTTCTGTCTCCCCACCACTTCTTCTACCCATCCTCTCTCCTAGGAGAACTCTCTCTCTGTGCATCTCTGTGATGATTCAGCTGTGCGGATTACCTTCCCTACCAGATAGAGCCCTTGTTATGGGCCTGACCTGAGATTCATTCCTCTCTCCCCCGCAGCAGTGGGTGGTGAGTGGGGACCTGTGAATAATGAGGCTGGTATTTACCGAGGACCTAGCAGGAGCCTTATATAGCTTATCTCATTTAATGCTCACAGCAGCTGTGAGTCAAGCGCTGGGACCATGCCCATGATACAGACCAGGAACCCAAGCACAGTGAAGTTGCCACTTAAGTTGCATGCACAGTGACCAAGCTGGGATTTGAAGCCAGGCAGCCATGCCCCAGAGCTCGTGTTTGTAACCGTAAGTTGATGGATGAGGGAGGAAGTCACTGAAGGAAGACTGGAGGGGAGAGCGAGCACAGGCATGTGAGAGGGAAGGAAAGGGTGACAAATGGACTGCAATGACGGAGTGAAGGAACTCCGGATCGCACGGATGTCTGAACAAGCAAATGAGTGTGTGGACGCACGGCTGAGTCCATGCACAGGCGCTTGTGTGACCATGACCAAAGGAGTCCCTGCAGGGAGATTTCCCGTTGGACAGTGCACGCTTGTGCAGCCTGCGGGACCTCGGGCCACCAGGCCCAGCCACATTTTGCTGTCGTTGCTGCTCATGCTGCAAGTTACTTATCAGCTCCTGGAGCTACAAATCCAATTTCCCAAAATAGACCCAGACGCCACACCGCCCGGAGACACTGGGGCGGTAGAGCCCACTCCAGATGTGGTGAGGGGCACTTCAGAGGCTCATTATAATCAGCAGACGGATCTTGTCGTCTCCTCTAACTGCTCCTGACTTTCAACAAGGCCCTTGGCTTCCTCCTTCCCTGGGTCTCCACCCAGCAGGAGCCTTAGCTCAAGAAGGACTGTTCGCAGCTCTCCTGGGCTCTGCTGCCCCCAGCAAGCCCCACCCAAGCCCTGTTGATTCCCAGGTCTGCAGAGGATCCCTAGCACCCTTACATGGGGTCCCAGTCTCTGAGCTGGCCTTTCAAAGGCCTTTGTCCCTGACTCCACGCTACTCCACAGTCCCTTCACCTGGATTCCCCTTTCTTATCTCATTTGAAACCCTACCCACCCTTCCACCTCTAGTTCTCGTGCCTGCTGCAGTCCCCCGATTCAAGGTCATCTCTCCCCGCCAACCCCAGTGTGTTCTGGAAACAATCTTCATACTTTCTGCTTTGTAGCTATTTATTACCATGCCTCGCCTTCTATACTAGGCTGGGAGCTGCTTAAAGGGTTATTTATATTTGTATTCTAGTTCATTGATTGCTCTTGAATATGTACATTACAGGCTACAATTACTGATCATTTTATTACGATGATTGTCTTTTTTTTTTTTTTTTGCATTGGAACAACCGGTTCTGAACCGACGGGCATGGTCTCTGAGCTTTTGCATCAGCTAAACCCTGTTTCACATCTCTGTTCTGCCGTTAGCTGTGAGAACATAGAGCAACGACATCACCAAAGTTGAATTCCCAGTTCAGTCACTACAAGCTGTGCAAACTTGGTGGATTGTGGAACCACATACACCTTGGTTTTCTCCTCTGTAAAAAGGGAATAGTGATGCTTACTGAATGGCATCACTGCAAAAGTTTAGTATAAAGTAAGTGAAGTACCTGGTAAATGCCTGGGCTGTACTGATGTTAGAATTATTGCTATCGTCATGAAACCGTCAAACCAGTTTAAATGTTTGTGTTGACTGATTCTTAAGTACGAAGCGCTGTGCTAGCTTCACATTCATGATCTTATCTAACACCTGGAGCAAGCATCCAAGGCAGGCATTACTCTTTCTCCTCTCCTCATTTTATGGATGTGGAAACTGAGTCTCAGGAGTTAAGTAACTTTCTCAAGATCACACAGCCTCAGGGAGCACTAGACCATATCTTCATACATGAGGCTGAACTTTAAGTTTTTGGCAAATGTTATTCCCATGTTATAGACAGGTTTCCTGTGGATGCAAGGTCATCGTCAGACACCCCGAGGTGCTCTCTTGTGCACTGTGGGAGTGACTTCCATTCATTCCCAGAGTGTTGGCTCCCTCCCTGGTCGATTTAGGGTTTTGAGATTCCTAATAAAAGTGTTCATTTCAGGCAAGCATGAATTTCAGTATGTCTCGTAGTGCTGGGAGGTACTTACATTATCTTGATCGCTACTTTTTTCTTCGAAGTTGTTCACGGTTTGTTGAAAGGTGACGTTCTCTGTGACACTTTATTTTGAGGGCCCCTAGAATGGCAAGTTTTTCCCAGGAAGGAACAAGAGAAGTGACATTCACACATTCATTGGTTAGTTTATTCATGCCACAAAAACGCAAGAGACCTTAGCGACTGGGAGGATACCAATGGAACCGAGAGAAGGACCCTCTGTCAGGGAGCTCAAAAGCTTGTAAGATGGAGCAAACCAAAACGTAACAGATTTAAATCAAGTGCACCTTGCACTGTCTCAAACATTTCTAAATAAGCTTCTGTTCTGGATTATATAATACTGTTCTAATCCTAAAATAACTTGCAGGAAAAATAAAGTGCATTTGTTCATTCATTCATTCACTCACTTACTTATTTGGTACCTACTCTGGGCCAGGTGTTGTGCTGGGCACTTGAATGAGAGGATGCCTGTGAGCCCCACACTTGAGGAGCTGTGGGCTGCAGGAGGTGGGCTGGGGACCAGTAAGCTGATATACCAGTGACATGTGACAAGGGCTCTGCCAGGGGACAGCACAGGGGGCCCGAGGCTGGGGAGTCCAGAGGCTTCCTGCAGGGGAGAAGCTCAAGGGGAGTGAGTATGTAAAGATGAGCAGGACTGAGCTGAGGACAGAGAGGATGGAGTGGGCCCACGGCTGTGAAGGCTTCTGTGCTCTAAGTACCTGGGAATGGCCTGGGCGACAAAAGGGAGATGGCTGGGATTCATGCCCACCTTTGTTTTCTATAAAGATGCTAATAGGTGACCACTCTTAAGTGAGGCAGATCCTTCTTGAAAGCTAGGCATAAGAACATTTGTACAAGAAACGTATTTTATACAAATAATATATTTAGTCAATCAACTCTCAAGATCTTCTTGGTTAGCACTTTCCAGAATGCATCCAGTGGCCTCTCACCCTTGCCCAAGGAGCGTCGCTGATGCTGTTGGAAGACCCACCACTATGAGTACAGCGGTCTTGAATGGAATGTTCTGGAAGCAGTACCTTCTTTATCCACCCCTTAGGCTGGGAAATGGGACTTGGGCTGTGGGCCTGTCCCAGCCTCTACTTTGGCTGCTTTTTCCTCTACCCGCATGCTGCGTTAGCTCCATCTCAGTCCACTTGCGGCTCTGCAGGATGGCCAGAAGCTTACCTTATTTGACGACATTCTGCTCCATCTTCCAGGAACAGTCTCTCACAAATACTTCAGTTTCCTGGGTTTCTACCTAAGCTTCATAACCATTACATTTTCAGTTTATTGTTTTATTTTTCTGATTACAAAGTTAATGCATGCTTGTTGTAGAAAATTTGGAAAACACAAAGTTCAAGAAAAAAATCTTCAAGACGTTCACAAACTCCAGAAAACCACCACTGACACATCATAGCCATTATTCCTAAGCACTGCATAACATTTCATCACGTTTAAAACCATAGTTTACTTGGTAGCCCAATAGCACAAAGGTTATTTCCAATTGTAGTAAACAGCTTCATGCCCATAATTTTTTCACACTTATATTAAAGGAAGAATCATTTAAGTTACAGCTGGTGGTACAGAAAACATTGGAATATGGCCTGTGACCTTGCAGCAGATTCATGATTTCTCTTACACATAGTAGGTTCTTTTTATAATGAGAGGGAGAGAGAAAGAGGAAGAAAGGAAGGAAGGGGAGGAGAGGAGAGGAGAGGAGAGCAAAGGAGAGCGGAGTGGAGCAGGATGGCTAAAGGGCTAAGCTGCAGGCTGGCGATTAAGATCCCCAGCCCTGGGCCAGACTAAATGGAAGAAAACCCCTGATCTACCACTAATTAGCTGAGGAAACCGCTCCTTCACTTAACCCCTTCAGGCTCCAGACCCCTCTCTATAAAGTGGGAGAATAATAATACCTGTGTTGTAAGGTTAGTGAGAGGATGAAATGAGATACTACAGACGAAGCATGTAGAAAAGTCCCCAGGCACAGTCAAGTACTCCGTGGATATTAGCTGTTATTATGGATAACTGACTGACTACATGAAAGTCAGGGGTGGGCTTGCTTCTCTGCCCTGCAGCTTTCCACCTAGTTAATCTTCCTGCTGTAAGGCTGGGTCCCCAGAGCTGGGAGGGGCAAGAGAAAGTCCAGGGTGCCCCACTCAGAGCACACACAGCAGCCCCTGCTTAGCACTGCTTGTCCGAGCCGAGCTGTCCATGTGTGATGTGAGGGGCTCCTGAGCTTCCCGGGCCTCAATTTTCTCCCCCCGAAAACGAGTAGGCTGCAGGGATGTGGTCAAGGCAATCTGGACACTGGCTGAACAAAATTCTGTGGAAGCTGCGGAGATCTGTGCAAATAGAAGTGGGATGTGGTGGAAAGGGCAGTCCCGTAGCTGTCTGACATCATTGGGCAGGTCACTAGCTATGTGACCTTGAACTGGCCACTCCGACCCTCGCTTCCCCCCTCTAGAATGGGGGCTGTTACCCACCTTGTGGAGACTGTGAGAGAACTGAGTGGGATATCGTGTGTCTGGTGGGCGCCCTGGAGGACACGAGGCCCACGGCAGGGCTCAGGGAGCTGCTGCCATTTCCTGCCCGGCCACCGGGGAGTCCTTTCTCTCTCGTGGTGTGTGGGGGCTTGCCAGGGTGGCTCAGGGACTTCCCCAATTCTGGATTTGCTGTTTAGAAGAGCTGAGGTCTTTCCAGAATCATTCTACCTTGGAGAAATAGGTACAGAAGTCTGGGAAAAGGAGTGTGGCCCCTCCGGTCCTCTTATCCACCATTTCCTCTCTATGCTGTCTTGGTGCTGAGCCCAGGGGCTCAGAGCTCCTCTGATAGAGAGACAACGGATGCACGCAGCCTCATCCCCGTGCCGATATACTCTGGGTGGATGGTAGCTCATCCCTCATCACCTCGCGGGAGAGTTTGGAGCTGGCTCTGAGCATGGCATTGTTCCCCGGGAGACGAGGCGGGAGGATGGCTGGTCCCCCACATCTGGTCTCCCCTCCCCCACTGCACTCTGGGGGGGAAATCACCTTTCTTTCAGGGTGCATTAACTCTCAGGACATAAGACTTGACAGGTCCACAGGGCGGCCTGTCGCCAGGCCCCAGCAGAAGGAGGTGAAGGGACATCCCTGGCAGCTGCACAGACAGGGCCTTTTGTCTCTGGGTGGGAAGGGCCGGCCAGCTGGGGGAGGTTGGGGGGCCCATTGTGTGTGGGAGGAGGGGCTGGTGGGAGCCAGGTGGGGCTGCCAGGGAATCTGTTCTCTTCTCTCCTGGGAGTGGGTGGGGTCAGAGTGAGGAGTGCTCTCCACGGAGGAAAATAGGACGCGACAAGGATGGCAGGTGGCGGCTCCCAGTGACAGCCCAGCCTTGCTCAGCTGCAGACAAGGATCCCAGGACCCAGCCAAGCAGCAAACCCTGACGTGAGGGTTGAAGGCCTGGGAACTGGGGAAGAGACAGAGAGTTGTGGTCTATTCATCACTTAGGAACCTTTTATCACGTCGCATATTTCCACGCCCTTTTAAATCTTAGGCCCCAGGAAACAATGTAAAGTAGGTGTACACCCCATCTGATCAGCAGAGAAGCCAACAGTCAGAAAGGGTTAGTAACGCCCAGAGTGGTCCAGCTAGCCAGGGGTGGAATCAGAATTCAGAGCCTGAGCTCCCAACATAGCACCCTACTGTCAATGCCGATCTTCTCCAGAAGATTCGTGAGAACCACACTTACCAAGCCGCCAGCTTGTCTTGGCCAGCTGTCCCCAGGTCACATGTGTGGGCTTCCAAAGTCCCTCTGGAGCCACCTGCCCTGGTTCTGTCCCTTGCCAGGTGTCTGACCAGGTGTCTACTCCCCCCTTGGTAAGAGGAAGCAAAGCTGCCGCCCCTTCATAGGGTTGCTGGGCAAAGCTCCAGAGGCAGTGAGCAGGAAGCACTTCGCAGGGTGCCTGTTGCTCAGGGCACCTTATTAAAGCGCATTTCCTTCTTCACATGTGCTGCAGGTTGGGCTCTCCAGGAAGCTGATGCTGAGATGATGGCTAACAGGGAGGGGAGGAAGCAGGAGCGGGCAGAGGGAAAGTGCAGCTGCCATGGGGACCCAGGACAGCCTTGGCTCTGGGGCTAGGAAGGCCCTCAGAGCTGTCCCATCCTTACTGTCCCATTGACCAGTCATTGGGTGAGAGTCAGCCCAACGAAGCTGGACCTTGGCAAGATGGCAATTTGTAGCTGAATTCCTGAGAGGCCCACAGCACTCCCAGAAGCTGATACAAAGAGAACTTCCCTGAAAGGGCATATGGGTGGGGAGTCCCAATGTCTGCCACACCCTAGCTCGTAACCTAGCCCCCACTCCCTCTCCTGGTTTGCCTTTGGCTCCCTCACTCTGATCCAGCTCAGTCCCTCTGTTCACCTGACACGCCGTTCAGCTCTTCCTTCCTCCCCCCAGTCTCATTATGGACTTGGCCTCCTGGTTCCCAAGTGGAAATGGATGCTTCCTATGACTTCCAAGCCACGGTCCAGGCTGTTGCTCCCTCCATCCAGTGCAAGTCCGGCCTGAGGTCCCTGGGGCCCCTGGTTCTGCACTAGCGTTGACACTGCTCCGTCCAGGCCTACAGCCTGGCCAGCACCCGTGCCCTGGACTTCCATGCTCCACATTCCCTCACCTTCCTCCCATCAGCCCATGTCCCTACTGTCCCCATGTCCTCCCAGTGTCCCTGTTTAGGTACAGAATGTGTTGGAATGTGTGACTAGAACTGCCTGACTGGTCCACTTTGCTTTATGTCTAGCAAAGACATGACCAGCAATGCCAATTTCTTCTCCTTCTATCCAGGGTACCATTTGCTCTCACGGAAGTCACCTCCTCCCAGGCAGACCGCCTTGTGAAAAGGTGTGTAATTGGGAAGAATGAGACACAGAAACTAATGCTACTTGAAATGGAAAGCGTTTAGGACACCACTTCCTCAACGATGCCCCGGAGCAAGACGCTGCTGATGGTGCTGTAATAAGACCCAGCAGGGGGGCTGGGGAGGGCTGCCTCCTTGGCAAGGGTGCTCTCAGGGAGAAAACCAGAGGCTGCGCCTCTTTCTTTAAGAAGGAGGCCTCTTTCTTTAAGGAGCAGGCCCAGGCTGTCGGGAATTTTGTGCAACCCAGAGTTGCCTTGAAGAGAATGTTCTGGCTGCACAAGCTCGGTATTAAGCGTTCTCCACAGGTCACTAGTTTTGCTTGGTCATTACGTTCCTGGCCTGGTCTGAGTGGGCTCAGTGTTCATCTTTCATGTGACTATGGCCTGCTGTGTTCTCGACCCTCAGATCCTGCTACAGCAGCCCCCGACAATCCTGCCTGTGCCTGCACTGGGCCCTACTCAGCCCAGCCTTCAGAACCGTCTCCATGGTGGGTGCTTTGTTCTGTTCCATGGCAGGAAATGGGACATGTGTGGCCAGGTGTGCCCTGTTCTAAATGGCTCCTGAGACCAGGCATCAGGAGAAATCTGGTGTCTTCCCTCCTTTCCTGCGACTCATTCTGCCTTTCAGCTCTCTCTAGCAGTTTCTTCCTCTCCAGGTTTATCCTAGAGGGAGTACGGTGGACTGTAAAGTCTGAGCAAACAGGGCTCGGGAGAGGGGCTGAAGGGTATGGCTTGATATCCTCAGGTTTACTGCTTGGGCCTTTCAGCTTTATCTATATGATGATCCCCATTCTCTCCCAGTCCCAACATTCTGTGACTCCGTTCTCATGCCTAATTATGAAATACCAATTCATTAACATGGAGCATCCGTTCTCAATTCCACCTCGGGATGGAATTGTAGGGTAGGGTACAACTTCAATCTATTGGAGTCCACAAAAATGAGTTTGATGTGATAAAAGCTCCTAACACAAATGGAGGGCATCAATTACCCTAATAAGCTATTAAGTGGAGTGAGATTAATGGTGTCAGCTTAAATTTAACCTGTTTCCTAGGATTGTAGGACATTAACCGTAGACACACGCTTGTATTTGTCTGCATGCATTCCTTCTATGTAAAAAATCTATAAAACTAATCCAACTGGCAAAGAAAGTTTTGTGCTAATAAGGTTGCT
Organism: Equus asinus; assembly: GCF_041296235.1. Taxonomy (NCBI): domain Eukaryota; kingdom Metazoa; phylum Chordata; class Mammalia; order Perissodactyla; family Equidae; genus Equus; species Equus asinus. The sequence continues at coordinate 103,594,892 of NC_091796.1, read as the reverse complement.
AATGGAGTTTAGCACTAGGGTTTAAATAACTAACATTGAATGCAGAAAAGAAACATTTTAATTATTTAATAGGGCATGAAAAGGAATTCCAAAGTATTTCTACAGAAGCAATCCCAATGGGTATAATTTTGGTCCCCAAATTTTATTCTTATTCTTTGAAGATGATGGCCTGAACTTCTTACTTCATTGGATTAAAGGAACCAAAAATCTCAGGGGGAGTGGTACGAGGCTGCTCAATTTAGAGACCAGCAGGGGAGGCTGCATCTCGGCAAAGGGAGGCATTCCGGGGAGATGAGGTGTCCCAAAGAAGACATGGAAGAATTGAGATGCAGAAAATATGTCTTGGGACAATTCTTGGGTCCTTATAAATAATCATGATGATTCGCATCTCAGTTGTGTTTTATAATTTATGGTGTTCTTTCCCACCTTTCTTCTCATCAGTTACTCATCAGAACCCTCTCCAGAAGTTAATATTCCTGTTTTACAGACAAGGAAACTGAGGCTCAGAAAAGTGATGGGTTACCTAAAAAGTAAGCCCAAATGCCACCCCAGTGTGGTCCTAGGTAGAGAGGACTTTGGGGTCATGCTTAGAGTTCTGGCCCCAGGAGCCATCCTTTCCAGAAAGGCAGCCAGGAAACAGGGAGGCGTTCTCCAGGGATGCAGTTGGTACTTGTATTCTCAGTCTTAGCACGTTGGTATGTTGGTAGGTTGTTGAAGACATTTGCTCATTAATACTGAAGATGGAGATGCCCCCTCAGTTGAGGAAGACATTGATAGAAGCCCAGAAGCAAGGAATCGCTGCTCAGAATGTACCTAGAGCAGGACACACGTGCCTTAATTTCTGTGCACTTCAGCCTTTGGGTTTGGGCTATTTTGACGTCTGGCGCTGGTGAAGTTCTTGCCTTGCTTCTGCCGTCCACAGCCTTCGTTCAGCCGGCTCACCAGCAGTGATCGAGTATTAGCACCCTCTGAAGTCATCACAGAAGAGCTACTGTCTGGACTCCAGTGAAGACCCATGGCCTTTCCCCCTCGAAAAGTTGGATGGAGGACCGTGTTGATACAAGGTTCACCCGAACTCTTCTGTGGTTTATAATTTTAGAAGCCCAGCTTTCCCTTTTCGAGTGCATTCTATCTGCTGCTGGCCGAACAGATCTTCAGGAGGGTTATTTTGTAAGTGACAAAGTCCTTTAGACATCAAGTAATTCTTAAAAATTGTTTAGATCAGTTCAAGTAAATCCTGTGTTGGACTGAATGTTCTAGAATGTATAGGCCAGTTAACGAAGTTTAAAGTGTTTGACAAAGTGCATCTTTGTTTCTCTTGAATATGGAATGTTGGAATGATTTCTATGAGGCCTGTTCTTATTGTACATCTCATGGCACGATTTATTCTCTGTCCAGACAGAAGAGTAGTCAGCGGAGTGTTCCAAAACACGTGCCATCTACACACGATCCTCATGTCTTCCTCTAGCAGGGAGCAAATGCTGCGCCAACCAGGCTGGACTCTCCAGTGAGGCAGGGCTTGAATTCAGAAGACAGAAAAGCAAACACACTTGTGAGTATAAAAGAGAGTGTTATCAGAGATGACTTAGTTGATGGTTTTGGAATTTAGGTTAAAATCCCTTCACAGAGGCAGTTTAGCAATTCATTAAGAAAAACAAGCTTGGAACTGGAAAACCACACACACGAAAGGTCACGGGCTTAAAGATGTGAAGATTATGTCACTTCACCTGAAAGCTTCCCTTAAAAATTAATTTCAATGGGAAAATTATGGTGGGGTCTATTTATATTTATATACGAGATAATTATGATCACAGGGAATTTAGTGACATCGTTCTGGAGTCAATCCATATTGGCTTTAAAGTGTAGAACTTTACAAGATGGATTCTCGTGTTGATATATGTCCTGATAGCTTGTACCAGGAAATACGGGCCAGCCCAGCGGTCAGTGGAGATGTTATCCTGTGTGTCTCTGATTCTTTGTGCTATTAAAATCCTTATTATCTGGGCCAACCTGGTGGTGTAGTGGTTAAGTTCACATGCTCTGCTTCGGCAGCCTAGTGTTTGCAGGTTTGGATTCTGGGCACAGACCCATGCACTGTTCATCAAGCTATGCTGTGGAGGCATCCCACATACAAAAAATGGTGGAAGACCGGCACAGATGTTAGCTCAGCGTCAATCTCCCTCAAGCAAAAAAGAGGAAGAATGGTAAGATGTTAGCTCAGGGCCAGTCTTCCTGACCAAGAAAAAAAAAAAAAAAACCTCCTTATTATCATCCTGGTAACGGTTCAGGATAATATCTGTTATTTGGTAGTAACTCATTGCCAGCACTGAATGATGTTCAGGTTGGCAAACCGTTAAATTCCTTCCAGGTTATTTAAAAAAGAGGTTACAATGCACCTCCTGTCGATGATGACCACCCCAAGGCCTGTCCCAGTCTGGTACCTTTCCAGGCTCATTTTTGACATTCCTCGTTCTCTATCCCTACCCCAAACCCCCGCCCATGACCACATGGAGCCTCTTGGCGGCCCCTGCACATTTCCTGCTCTTTCGTAAGTCTCTCAGTCTCTGTTCCTACTGCTTGGCCCTTCCCTTGGCCTGAGATTCTGCTCCTTCTGCTTGCGCTGAGGATCCAGCTCATGCTGCATTTCCCAGTTGGAGTGAGTTCTCTCTGCCTCCTTGTCTGTGCTTCCATTTTTCCTACTTGTTTCTGTTCTCTCTGGTCCCTCATAAACTGTGAACTTCCCGAAGACAGTGATCAATGAAGGCATTTCTCTGTTTGTATTGTTTTCTGGTTTTCAGTTCTGTTGCTTTCTTTTGTCAGGAGGAAACTGCAGGCAGGTGTATGCAGCAAGCCTAGGGCTGCGGAGTGAGATGACCACAGGACCACGGGCTATGGGTGGGACGGCATGAGGGGTGATTTTTGAGTCAATACCTTGTTTCAGTGCATCTCATTTAATCCAAGCTCTAAAAAGGCAGGAATGTGAGGTGAGGATCAAGACTAAAATCTTTAAGTTCCTGGAAGATCCCAAGTACCTTGAGTAAGTTTGGCACCCAAGACTTGGTTGAAGTTGAAACCCAAGCTTTCAACTTGTGTAAAGGTGACCGGTGCAGAGGGAGGAGAGTAATTTGATCCATTTTTCCCAGCGACAGCTTTCATCTGTGGCTTCCTCTACTCCCGACTGTGCACACTTGGGCTCCCTGGTATTATAAAAGTGCTTCATATTTCCAGTAACTTGTTTCTGACCTCCATGTGTGTTTTCTTAAGGCAAAGTTCATTTTTCTTTCATCCATCCATTCATTCATTCATTTATTCATTCACATATTCAGCAAAGCTATTCCAGACATGACGCTAGGCAGTATGGCGCTTTATCCTCATGGAGCTCAGTCTTGTGGTTGAGACTGACATGGCAACAGATGGCATGACAGGGTGCTGTGGGAGTACGGAGGAGGGCCTCTTACCCACCCTGGGGAGTCTGGGGCCTGGGAAAGCTTCCATAAGAGATGGAGTTTAAGCTGTCTTAAAGAATAGGCAGGATGGGGGTTACACTGGGGCTGCTGTGGGAAAAGGGCACTGCAGACGAAAGAACAGTGTGCAGGGAGATGCAGCGGCCTGAGAGAGAGCCTGCGCACAGTTCAGCCCACCGGGACCTGGGGCTGCCTATGCAGCAGCGGCAGGAGGTTACGATGGAGGCCAGGATAGAGGCCCCATGACGGGGAGCCTGGCTCAGGGGCCTGAGTTTCATCCTGCAGGCACTGGGGAATTGGGAACAGCATTGAAATGGTGTATCAGAATGAGATGCGTGTTTGGGAAAGACCCTTCAGGCAGCCACGTTGTGCCGGAAGAGCTGCTGTCTGCAGAATGATAAGCTGCTCTGTTCATGCTGAGATGCTGCACAGCCGTCTCTCTTGAGGTCCACCGCCCGGTGCACTAATGCTGCAGATGAGCAGGGAGTGGTGGGCTCCGCAAACAGGATGATCCGTACCTGTGCGGGTGCTCGCCTGCCCCAGGCAAGACAGGGAGTCGGTCAGGATTTCCGAGCCAAGTTCCAGAAGCAGAAACCACCATCTTCTGGTGCGTATTTCCCAAGCAGAGGTCAGCTTTTGGGCTTATCTTTGCCTGGTTGAAGTTGACCCGGGGAAGCGGTCCTGCCTCAGGCCTGCTTCACTTTCCCATCTAAGTCATGCTCCACCCCCACTCCCCAGAAGAGCTTTTGATTCCACGTGCTGTCTACTCCCAGGTAGAGAAGGCCGTGTAAACACAGCACGACAGGCTGAGGACCTAGCCCTTTGCTGAAAGGGGAGAACTTTCTTGCAGGCTGATCCGATCAGGATGGAAAAGGCTGCCTCACGAGGACGTGACTTCACCCTTGGAGGTCATCAACGGGCCTCTGGGTGATGGCAGAGCCCCAACACAGCTTGTGACAAATGGACACGTGTGAGGAAAAAAGCGTGTGGGTACTTCACGGAGGTGAACAGAGGAGACTTTTTTGAACTTTTTTAAAGTTAAAAAGTAATAATGATTGCAAAAATGAAAAAAATAGAGAAGCATAGAAAGAAAGTCTTACCTTATCTTTCTGCTTTTTGGTCTATACCCCTAAACCCTGCTCCACAATTCTATACCCTCCTACAGATCTCAACCGGGGCAAGAGTTTGATGTCCAAATGAGCATATATTTAGTATATATTTAGAACACAGGAACACATATTTATATGTTTTAACTGCATGGATATATATTTGCATTTTAATATAACATGTATAATTAGTGTTTTTGTCAATACGTATATGGATGTGAATATATATATCAATGCATATCAACTTAAATTGTGTTTCTCACTCGTGTATATTTACATTGCTGTTTTCACTTAATAATATAACATAGACTTCTTTCCATGTCAGTGGCCACGGAGCATACTTTTTAATGGCAGCAAATAATTCCACAGTTTACATTGAATTAACCATTCTCCAACTTTCTAATTATTTGCTATTTTACAAACGTTGCTAAAACTGCCATCCTAATATATATTTTATGTGATATAATTGTATGACAAATTTCATGTGATTTTTATATGGACTTGTTCAAATGTATGAGTATTTCTAGAGTCCTAAAATACACTTGCTGGGTCAAAAGCATGCATCTTTTTGGGGCTGGCCCAGTGGCGTAGTGGTTAAGTTTGCGTGCTCCACTTCGGCGGCCCAGGGTTCATGGATTCACATCCAGGACACAGACCTACACACTGCTTGTCAAGCCACGCTGTGGCGGCATTTCACATACAAAACAGAGGAAGATTGGTGACAGATGTTAGCTCCAGGCCAATCTTCCTCACTAAGAAAAAAAAAAGAAAAGCATGCATCTTTTCATTGTTACAGAAAAGTCAAATGGCTCTCCCAAAACGGTATCAGTTTTCACTCTAATTTTGTTTAAAAATATCCACTTTTCAATACTTTTGCAGATTACATTTTAAAAAATGGTTTGCCCATCACAGCAATTGTATCTGAATTTTTACATTTTCATTCCCCTGATGAACAGTAAGCCTGTACATCTTTTTATGGACTTAGTGGCTGTTCGTGTTTAGTTTTCTTGGGTTCACTATTAGAACTTTTGAATATTTTTTCTTTTCACTTGTTTATCTCTTTCTTATTAGCTCTGTATGTGTAGGTAAAGAGTTCTTACAATTTACTGAGATATTAATGGGGCAAAATAATCTATTAAGAAAGTAACTCTTATCTTTTTCACCTCTAGGCGCTCCATAAAGAAATGACAGGTATTTGCTAGGTCACAGCCTAGCCCAGCCCCGCCTCCCACCAGGCAGAGGGCCAGGCTTTGCTCCCAGGGTCTGCCCTCTCTTTAATCCTAAGACTGGGAGGGTTTTGTGTTCCAGGCCCAGGGAGGAAACCATGCCAGGTGGCGGGCTCCCTCCCTAAACAGGTCTTTGATTTCCAGGCCTGGGCCCACTGAGGCAATTAAGCTGGATTTGTCTGACGGGGCAGGGGATCAAAGGTTTGATGTTTTGAGAACTGAAGAGGAGAAAAGCTCAACTTGAGAAGGGGAGAGAAAATTCTCAAAGGACAGGGACCTCCATGGTGGGAACCTGAGCTGGGGAGAAAGCAGCCCCTCTGATGTGGGGAGACCTGGGGAAGACATGAGGACACTGGAGCTGCTGAGGCCTGGGCTCTCAGTGCTGTGGCCCAGGATCCTGTGTGTGGCACAGCAGGAGGGAGCCAGCCAGAAGTCCCCTGTCATTGACCTGGACCATGCAGGCCTAAGGCATGGACTGGGCTAGAGCATCCATCCCATTTCCCAGGACCAGGTCCATGTCTGATAGTAGGAGCATGGAGGAGCTACTCATGTTGGACTTCCCATCAGTCCTCATGGACAAGCTCTCCAGCCGTACTTGTTTTGAATTAGACGAGCAAAAAGGTGGCATTGGTAAGACAACAGAGCACGGTGGAGATAACAATGGACACTGGAGCCAGGCTGCCTGGCTTGGGCTCCAGTTTCTCTGCCTACTTGCTGTTTGACCTTGGGCCAGTTACTTCTCCTGCTCGCCTCTGGATTTCCTCATCTGTACAAAGGGGATATCATAGTGCTCACCTCTGCGAGTTGCAAATAGTTAACTTACAGATCAAGTGCTCTGTAGGCATTTGCCGTCAATATGATCACCATTATGACATATTGCAAATATGGTCTCCAATTTTTAACTTGGTTTATGATGAATTCTGTCATCCAGAACTATAACAGTAGTTGCTGTTTTACTGGAGAAACTGTCTCTTACGGCTTTTAGATTCTGCATCCTTCTTAGGAAGACTCTCCCAACCTCTCAGGGGAACAGGCAGCCATATTTTCCTCTACATTTTTCTTGTTTCTTTGACATTTAGATTTCTAACCCCACTCACCCCTCTAACCTCATCTTTTGACATTCCAGCCCTCAGGCACCATATCAGGCCAATGGGCTCCCTTCAGTTTCTAGAACACACTAAGCCTTTCCTTTGGTCTTTCACTTGCCTTTTCCACCTGCATTTCAGCTAAAAGGCCGTCTCTGAGCAACCCATTTAGTTAAGCCCCTTCATACCTATTCTTCTCTGTTACAGAAACATGTTGGTTTCCTTCCTAGCACTTCTCACAATTGTAGTAACATCTTTATTACCTTCCCTCTTGCTTAACTCCCAACTGGAAGAGCCATTAATTCAGGGCCCATGTCTGTTTATGGGCCATTCACCAGTATGCACCCCAGTGTCTAGCAAGGCCTCAGCACACAGATGTGGAACAAATATTTCTATAGTGAAAGAACAAATCCGTCTACAATTTATTTTGGGATATATTATGAAGAAAGCATTTAATTACTTTTTCTCCAAATAGATAACCAAATATAACTTCATTCTTTGCACAAGGCATCTATCCTCCATTGATTTGAAATGCCCTCTTTTTTGCACATTTTATTCCTAGACATGCTTGGGACCAATTCTGAACTCTCTGTTCTCTCACATTTCTCCATTCATCTCTTCCCTGGCTAATACAGCAGTTTTAATTATTGTAGCTTTATAGCCATATTCATGCCATTTGTAGGGCAAGTTATGCTTCCCATTATTCTTAATTTAAATTTTTTTATTTGATTATTCCTGTACATTTTCTTTTCTGATGAATTTTAGTGTTGTCTTGTCTAGGTCCATAAAAGATTCCCTTGGGATTTTGATTGAGATAGCATTACTTTCGTAGATTAAATCGGAGAGTGTTGGCATCTCTACACCATTTAGTCTTCTCATCCAGGACATTGTGTGGCTCTCTATTCATTCATGTCTTTTTTTTTTTTTAACAATCTGGAAAACTCTCTAGTTTTCTACATATAATTCTTGGACGTTTCATGTTAGTTTTATTCCTAGATTTTTAAAAATGTTTTTGATATTGTTAATGGGAAATTTTTTATGTTACATTACTTTCCAATCTATAGTAACATCAATTTAATAATTTCTAACTTTTTGTGACGCTGTGACTCATGACTGGGATAACAGCAATCCTAATGATAAATCATAATAGCTATGCATTACCAAGTGCCTACTATGTGCCATGGACAGTACTAGATGTATCTGCATCTTGTGTAATTATTACAAAAATGCTACACCGTTGGTGGCATCACCTTCCCTGTATAACAGATGGAGGAAGCTGAGGGATCTGTCTGGGATCCGAGGGCAAGTGGTGGCCAGTGTATAACACACACGGATCTGTCTGAGGCTGCGTGCAGCCTCGCCCCACCCATCCACGCTGCCCAGGGGAGAAGCACCATTAAAGGCAGATGTTTTATTAGAACATATACAATGACCATCAGCAATTTTACTCCCCAGTTTTCAGAAATGACCAGAATTGGATCTTCAAGGGCACTGAGTCCAACCTCACTGCCTAGGGCTTGCAGCCCCTTAGAAGCGTCTGCCATGCAAGGCACAGCTCCTGCACACATATCTACAATATATGTTTAGCCCAGTGCTCCACCTGGCAGCCTGCCGAGTCTTTGGACCCCTCTGACTGTCAAAACATCCCTCCTCCGGTTGAGTGAAACCTGGTCTTCCTCTGAGCTCCACTCCATTCATGCTCGACACTCCACTTCATGCTCGACATGGAGAAAGTTCTCAATAACCACTTGTTGAATGAGTTGATGAGCTGCCTTCATTGACTTACCTAGAACAAGCCACTTCCTCATGGTGCTTTCTCAGGTCTTAAGACAGTTCGTGACTTGGCTCCTCCGGGCTGGCTGAACAGCCCCAGCTCCATGGACGACTCTCCTAAGGCAGAGATCAGAAAACAACGTTCCAGGATCCACGTTCCTCTGGGCATGGTCCAGTTTGCAATGTCCTTGTTAGGGCCTGGCATCCTGGGTCACCTCATTTCTCCAGCTGTCATCTGAGTGACCAAGGAGAGCAGCATCTAAAACCTCCATCACATTCATCTGTCACTTCTCTGATAATCACATTTTTTAGCTTTCTCCACTATAATTTCTGGCCCCAATGTAGTATTTATTTTACTTTGTTCCAATTGATGTTACAAATATCACCAACTTTGTATAGCTGGGGCCAAGGCCAGTGACTGCCCTTCTCTAGCACAGAGTCTGACTCATTAGGAAATGTGTAGCTGGACAAGACATTATCCACTGGTCCATTTCACGCATGTTCCAAAGACACATGCTGCTTGGGAGAATTGCCTGGCCATTTCTCCACTCAGAAATACTGCAGCAGGGCCTTGCTATTCCTTAAAATACTAACAGTAAGAACAAAGGAGGGATCAATGTCTCCTGATTTAGTTTTCTTGGTTCTTGTTTACCCTGAGATGTGAACACTGATTGGAGCTAGGGGAGGCCTCTGTGGGGAGACTAGACTCAGAGACACAACAGAACAACATGGGGCCATCAGGAGACCGCAGGGCTGGGCTGAGAGGAGTGCTTGTGCCCCTGTCTCTGTTTGGCTTGGAATCCCCAGGACAAAGCCAACATTGTGCAGAGGTCAGGCAGTTATGGAGGAGAAGCTCTGCCTTGTACAGGAGTGGAAAGAGCCTCAGGAGGGAGCATGTGGGGTAGTGGGGTGGGGGGCAGGCTGACAACTGCTAATGGAGGTGAGACATGAAGACCTAGGCCAGAGGAGAAAGGGGGAGGCACAGAGGCAGAGGGCACAGAGGAGGGTCAGGGAGGAGAGAAAACGAACAAGAAGGAGGAGAGTGAGAGAGAACACAAGTCTGGACAGAACTGGAGTGAATGAAAGGAGACACACAGGACTTTGAAAAGGAGGGAGAATGGGACCGAGAAATTGGCAGGAGGGGTGGGGTGACATCCTGGTATTATGTGGCCACAGTGTCACCCTCCACCAGCCCTGTTCCCCAGCCCCTGGTTCTGCATTGAGTGCTGGTAACAGGGGGTGGGGGTGGGATCCAGGCCCCAAGAGAGCAGTAGGGAAGACCAGCCTGCCCTCCCCTTGGCCCACTGGCGGGCAGGGATGGGTGCAGGAGGCCTCCTCTGCCTTCTGAGGGCTGAGAGAGGCAAGGCACCAAGGATATCTGCGGGCAAAAGGGAAGCAGGGATCCCTTTGAAGTCTGCGTGGTTGGCTGGGTCTGCGACGTTAATTAGAGGTTAATTGAAGACACACGAGAGGCGCACCGTGTGTCTGTACAGCGCACATCGCGCGGGGCCCTGGAGGCGGGACCTGCTCACGCAAGCAGGCCGAGCTGCGCATGCGCGCCCCCACCCCTTCGTCTCCCAAGCACCAGAACCGAGAGAGTGCCCGTGTGGTCAATATGCTAGCAAGGGTTTGCTGCCGCCAGTGACACGGCCTTAAACATCAAGGGGCAGGGACGACGCCTACTTTGGACGGGGCTCTGTGGGATGTAAGGAGGTGAAGAGTTCCCAGTTCAGCAGGGGCTGGAGCTGAGCCTGGGGAGGACCGCGTGCGTCTCTGTGCTGTAGCAGAGAGGGGACCAGAAGAACGACCGGTCCAGCCTGGGAAGGGGGTGGGTGACGCCTGAACTCATTCTTTATGCCTGAACTTATTCTTTATGCCCTTTTCCTCAAGTCCTTGCCCTTTGACACAGCAATACCAAATGACCCTGCTCGTGGGGCGTCTCTTCCATCGCAGCAGGCGTGCCTCCACCAGTAACAACAGAAACAGTAAGTTGGGTGAGCCACTGGGCACCTAGGAAGGTCATGCGCTGCTCCGAGGCTTACAGGTGGCATCTCTAACGCCCTGTGGTCCATATGAGCCTCTCCATTTAAGAAATGAGGGAACAGGTGCTGTAGTTGATTTAGGAAGTAAAGACAGCGGAACCCTCAGACTTGGCACGGATTACTTGATTGAAGTGGGTGAGATCCTGTGACCCCACATCGGTGTACCTGGCTTTTAATTTTCTTCGTGACCTTGGCCCAGACATTTACGATTCGTGAGGCCCAATTTCATCCTTTAGACTGAGGATCATATTCTCTGTATGGCAGAGCTCTCTTGTGTGTGTTCAGTGAGATAACGTGGGGAAGCTCAAAACGCTCGGCCTAATTGGAAGGAGGGTTCTAAGTTTGTCAGCTGTCTGCGAGCCACTCCCTGCCTTTCCTCTCTGCCCTTTCTACAGTACGGGAGTTTCCCACATAGGACTTAATTTTTAATTACCGGTAAAGCTTGTAATGGTCTATTTGAGGCATCTTGTGTCTGAGACGCCATGGATTCCAGTCCCAGATGTGTTATTGGTGCACTGTGGCCCTGGGCGACACCTCACACCTCTTCCCGTCTCTTTCCTTGTCTGTATAAAATAGGGATGTTAACACTGCCTGCTCTAAAGTGTTATTTTGAGATTTAATTCTGGACATGAATGTGAAAGCAGAGTGAGAAGCAGCTGGGAGGCAGGCCCAACCCCCTGGAGAACTGGCCTGCAGCGAGCTCTTGGTGTTTGCTGGGAGTGAGTGAATGGCTCCAAGGCAGAACCATGCCCATTTGGAGTTTCTTGGAGAATAAGGCCCCTTTCCTCTCCTTCTCTCTGTGGGCCTGATGTGTTGATCACATTTCCAGCTTCACCCGGGAAGACTGACCAAGGTTAATGAGAGCAGCTGATGGAGGTTCCCCACAGCTCAAATCTGGATATTGCCTACAGCTGACTGCAGAGGCAGCCGAAAACGAGGTCCTGCCAAGTCCTCCGTTGAGCTTCGGACTCAGAGCCAGAAACTTGCTCACCTCCAGCGTCTGAAGATGCTGGAACGAGAAACAGCGCAGCTTTGAAAACCAACGCATGCAATTAGGCTCTGCTCTCACGCTTCGCCCCCCTTACTCAACCATGTAAGCTCTCGGGCGACTCAAAGACATGAAAAGGCCTCAGGATGCCTCATGGAATATGTTCCACATTAACCCGCAGCTGGTAGCAGTTACAGCAAAATTAGAAAACATTGAAGCAAAATTGTCATCTTTTTTTTTTTAAGCTAAAACTCTTTGACTTCAAGGTTGTGCGCACTTGGGATGAGTGGGGTGGAAAGAAAGAGGGGAAACTGTGACCTTAACCTCTCCATCATGCTGTGCTCACGGCTGGGGTGATTTGCACTCGCAGAGAGACATGCATCTCGGTCTTGACCCATCTCAGTAGAGAAGATGCCTTTGGATCAGTGAAATTCACAGAGATCTAACAAATGACCCAAATCAGTTTCACTGAGGGTAAAAATATTTAATATTCTTTCATCCTTCTAATTTCTCTATTCTTAATTAAAAATTTTGAGAAAATTTCAGTTTCATAAATAGTTGTGAGAAATGATACAGAGGGATCTGGTTTAGACTTTACCCAGTTTCCTCCATGGCAACATTTTGCAAAACTATTGTATAATATCCCAAGCAGGATACTGACATTGATACAACCCACCAGTCCTACTCAGATTTCCCCAGTGTGATTTGCTCTCATTTTTGTGTGTATTTAGTTCTGTACAGTTTTAGCGCATGTACAGATTAATATATCACCAGCACGGTCAAATGCTGGAGTCCCACCACCACAAGGGGCCCTCATGTTGACCTTTCATAACCACATCCACCTTCCTTCTGCTTCCATCTGCTTCATCACTAAACCCTGGTAATCACTAATCACCTTTCCATCTTGATAATTTTAGTGTTTCAAGAATGCTATATACAAATAAAATCACATAGTGTGTAACTTTTTGGGCTTTTGGCTTTTTTCACTCAACGTAATTCCATTGAGAGTCATCCAAGTTGTTGCATGCATCAACACTTGGTTTCTCTTGATTGCTGAGTAGTATTCCGTGATAGGAATGCATCACAGTTTGCCTAACCATTAACCTCTTTGAAGGACATCTGGGTAGTTTCCAGTTTTTAGCTATTATAAACAAAACTTCGATGAATATTTATGTCCAGGTTTTTGTGTGAACATATGTTTTCATTTCTAATTTACTTTTGCATCAAGGTTTGGGATTGTGCTGAGTGGGAAGGAATTAAAGTTGGGGACATGGGTTTAAGGTCAAGCTCTACTGTTGACCAGCTGAATGGTCAGAGGCAAGTTTGAAAAATAGGTCTAACCATCCTCCTTTGGAATTATTTGGTGGATGAAATTAAAGATGGTGTATAAAAACATTCTCACTTAGAAGCACTATAGAAATGTACATTAGCATCACTATTGCATTTCTAAATACACCCAGTGTAATTTACTTTTGACCAGAGAGAAAGAAGGGTCAATAAAATATATTGCCACAGAAAGTCCCATACTCATCAAATGGAACCAGTGGAAAGTGTCAAATAAGCTAAGCTATTTTCATCTACGATGGATGACGTGCATGGATATAACTGTTTCTGGAAAGCAGTCGAAGGGTACACACTTGACCTCTCTGAGCCTAAATAACTTTACACATAAAATGGGAATGATGCTATTGCCCTTCTCAAAGGCTGATGTGTGGATTAAATGAGATGATATGGATAAACCCTCAGCCAAGCGATGGCTGACATAGAGTATGTCATACTTAATAAATAGCTTTGAAGTATGTATCAAGAATCTTAAAAGTACATATTTCCTTTTGCCTCTAGAAACTTTAAAGCTGAAAATCTGCCCTTAGTAAATTATCCAAAATTGAGAGAAAGTCTCATTTTTGACAATTTAAATGCCCTTTCATATGTTGGATTATGTAATACATATTAATGAATAAAAGTGAAATACATAATAAAATTGCTAACATTTTGACGTAATAAAATTGCTGGATACTTAGCACTCCACATTAGGTGAAAAAAGGCGGGACCGATGTTTACCTGCAGCATAATATTATCTCTGTTCAAAAACAATATTCAAAGGAGAGAAAAAGATCAAAAAGCTAGCGATGGTAATATCTGGATGTCAGAATATTTAGTCATACAGTTACAATCCACTGATTTTGCATATTTTCTACAATAGCAGGTATTAATTTTGCAATTGGAAGAAAAACTTGCTTGAAATATTCTACAGCAAAATCTATTTTTGGAGGCATGAGAGGAGACGGTTTGTCAAGAGTGAGGGACTACTTTTGAGGAACCTAGCAACAGGTTTAGAACCCCCTACAGAAGGAGGTCAACCATGGCTGGAATGTCTGAAGGGACCCCTGGAGCATGAACAAGGGTCCAGGACACATGCTTGTTACTCTCTGTGGACTCAGGGACAGGAAACTTAATCTCCCTTGCCAACTGATGGTGACAATAATATCTACTTTGCAGGTTGCATTAACAACGATCGTAAAGAGATTAATAGAGTGGCCAGCACACAAGTGTGCATTGTGTAAGTGGTAGTTATTATGTGCAAAACCAAAAGAAAAATGAGTGAATTGTCCAATAATTAGACCCATGTATACAGAATTAAGATTTGAGAGAGACAGGCGGAGAAAGGTGCAGCATTGCCAGCACCTCTGATCGCAGAGGGAGAAGACAATGCTAATGAAAGAGGGAGCAAAACCCATATGCTTCTGGCTGCTGGGCAGACCTGACCCTACTCCACAAGGTCTTATTCCCTTTCCGCTGCCTGGACGTGTGGCTCTGCTTCCTCATTTGCGGCTCATGAGAACATTTGCCATATTCTGTCACTGTCACTAGATTTGTGGAGGCACTGCCTCCTCATATCTTCATGGGGGGAGGCTCTGGGGCCAGGCAGACTGGGTCGAGTGCCCACTCCCCTGCCTAATGGCTGTCTGGCCTTGAGCAAGAGTCCTCATTTGGAGGATTAACATCAGAACAACTTAAAGGGTTTGTTGTGGGGATACAATCAATTTAATTCACAGAAAGTACTTCGCATAGCTCCTGGCAGGTAGTAAGCACTCAATAAACATGATCCGTTATCGTCAGCATTATTAACAAACTGTACAGAGACAGTTACGTCTTATCGATCTATGGGTCCATATTTATGGAACATCAGTGTGCCAATCACTGTTCTAGGTATGGGGATAAAGTGATGACAAAAGAGGCAAGACCCCTGTTCTCATGGTCTCACATTCCCAGCAGATACACAAGTAAACAAATGATTCTGTGTCAGCTGGTGATAAATGCTAGAAGAAGACCAAAGCATGGTAACATGTTTGGGATGGAGGGCTCGCTTGAACCCTGCCAGAGGATGTTACATGACATGGGGTTACCTCTCTAAATCCCAAGAAATCCTGAATTCTAAACACCCAAGGGATTGAAGTAGCCAGCCGCGGTGCTCTACTGTTTAAGATTCGGCACTCTCCCACTCACGGAACCACACCACCCGTGTGTCGGTTGTCATATTGCGGCGGCTGCATGTTGCTGTGATGCTGAAGGCTATGCCACTGGTATTTCAAATACCAGCAGGGTCAGCCCTGGTGGACAGGTTTCAGAGGAGCTTCCAGACTAGGACATACTAGGAAAGAAGAACCTGGCAACCCCCTTTCAAAAACATGGCCATGAAAACCCTAAGAATAGCAGCAGAGCATTATCTGATATAGTGTTGGAAAGTGAGGGCGGTGCATCAAGACTGGGCAGGGCTCAGATGTCCACAGAGTCACTAGGAATTGGAATCCACTTGATGGAACTGACAACAACAAAGGGGTTTCAAGTAGGGGATTTTGGAGCCATGCAGGGCCTTCCAGGTGCCAGGAATTTTCTTTAGTTGCTTT
The DNA here is from genome assembly GCF_041296235.1 of Equus asinus. Taxonomy (NCBI): domain Eukaryota; kingdom Metazoa; phylum Chordata; class Mammalia; order Perissodactyla; family Equidae; genus Equus; species Equus asinus. Next base: position 103,579,300 of record NC_091796.1, on the reverse strand, counting down.
TGCCTTCAGCATCCCATTTAAAGCTCTTGAGCACCCAATGAGGTGGATGTTGTGTTAGAAGCATCAGATAGAAAGCAAGGTGAGGGAAGTTAAATATCTCCCCCAAGGTCACTTGGTATTGAAGAGCTGGGTCGGAGTCTGGGTCCCTGTCCAGGACTCTGCTGTACCCACATCTTCTTTCCATGCTGGATTATGTAATTTTAGAAGGATCTCTTGCAAAACCTGAACACTCATGCCTGTGGCTCTCCTTTGTCCTGTGTGAACTGCCAGGCTAGGGCAGAAGTAGGAGTCGCTAATGGGTCACTTAAAGGCCCTCAAACTCAAACAGAGCAGCTTTCATTACTTCCTGAGGACAAAAGGAATCGGGGTCAGTATTAAATATAATTACCATGCATGGGGCTAATAAATGGCATTTCTATCCTGTGTGCACTTGTGGGGGCCCCACAGGTCACCTAATCCCCCTTTGCCTTTATCCTTGGAGCCTGAGCAGATGGAGCCTGGGGTTCTCAAATTACCTTTCTTCCTTTTTCTCTTTGAGTCTGTCTCCGACTGCTGTGGCTTTCCCTTTTTCTTGGGTTCCTGCATCCTGTCCCCCTCATTCCTTCCTTGTCTCTCTCTCCTCCTCCCCCACCCCAGCCCTTGGCTCTTCTGTACTTGGATATCCTTAATTGTCTCAAGACAAATCTGAGGTCCTTCTTATTTCTCCCTCTCTGAACTCAGAAGACCGTATGCCTGACTTAGTTGCCCCAGCCCACAAAGCTGGGGGCAAGATAGACTTTTTCAAAATCCTGTTATGCCACTGACACCAACAGAGCCCTGGAAAGCTGGCCAGGTACTTTGCACCACCTTCTCTTTGATCTACACAGCAGTACCTGGCTTGGGGCCCAGAAGTGGCTGCCACACACCTGTAGAAGATGGGTACATTTCTGAATCTCTGTGTGGCTGTGGTCCTTTCTCACCTGTTACGTCAAAGATCATAATAACCACTCTGCATGACCCCACTGGACCAGCAGCAAGCACTCCTCTGAAAGCTCAGTAAGGGCAGGAACCAGCCCAGTACTGCTCACCCGGGTGTTCTAACCCATGGAAATTAGCAGGTACTTTATAAACGCTCAGTGCGTGGAGTGAATGACCAGCATGCACAACTTGGTCAGTGCAGAGTCTGGAACACTGGGGATGCTATTGATGTTAGTGTCCATCCCTGTTTGCTGACACTGAAGACTAAGTATTGGGCCAGCAATTAGAAGACCTGGGATCTCATTCTTACTCAGGCTGGTCTCTGCTCTGCTGCATGGGAAGGTTTACCCCCAGGACTTGGCCTTACAAGTCTAAAGAGTAAATGAAGATATTGGATATGGGATCTCCAAAGCCCTCTCCACACCATGACTCTGAGATATAACAATATATAATGAAGTTATTTGTGCCTCAAATGAGTTCATCGGGGACAAGGGGCCTCAGCCTCACTTTTCACCACTGTAGAAGGCAGTAATCCTTTAATCTTTGGTTTTCCAGAGAGAATTAATTAAGCTTTCATCTGGGTATGCTGAAAGGAAGTACAATTGGCCCTGCTTCCAGTAAACAGCCAGAATCTCACCACATTCCCACCGTGTCCCTGTTAAATCAACCTCGCAATGACTTCCCAGTGCAAGTCAAGTACACTCCAAGTCCCTTCCTTGGCCTAAGATGTTGCACTTGTCCTGGCCCTAGCCATTCTCTGGCATTCTACCCTAACCCTCTCTCCTTTATTTCCTACGGTCTAGCCACATTAATCTTCTATGTGTAATATACTGAGCTCAGTGAGCTTATTGACTTTTTGGCTAAAATAATCTTCCCATAAATGTCCTTATGGGAAGGCAGTGGCTTCACAAGGACAGATATTTGGGGCTCTGGTTCTTCTCCAGCTGGAAAAGAACTTTGACCAGAGCAGTAAGGGGAACAATATTTGGAGAGGATTTGGTGGTTCACAAAATGCTTCCATATGCATTGTCTGAGTCACAGCAAATTCTTCAGAAGCGTATAATTTTTAACTCTATTACACAGATGAGAAAACTGAAGCTGGAGAACCTTAGAGGTTAAACAAAGTCATCACTAGCTCTTCCCCCCGTGTAACTTTCTGAACTGACGAGCACTGCTGATTCTCTGTGTCATTTCACAGGAAGGTTTACAGGCCTGCATGGTGCCTCTTGGCCTACATCTGCACTTTGAATTTGCTCATTAAATCCAGGCAGAGGGGCAATTCTAGCTCTCCTCTGAGTGAGGGCACATGTGAGCAACTCCCTCCTGTTGAGTGAACGTCCTCTCAGCGATGGGATGGGACATTCAGGCCGAGACAGGGCTCCTTACCTCTGGGGATGGCCTGGGCAGCCATCAGCACAGTTTCTGGGGGCCTCATTTGAGGTCAAGCTGTGATTGCTTTATGAAACCTCCTGAATCTTTAGTTAGAATTTGCCAGGAATTGGGCAAAAACAAAATGAAACCCAGTTGGGTCGATGAAGGATAACAAGCTCAGTTCTCAAGTCTGGAAGACTAGGGTTTGGATCTTGCCTTTGTCCCTTACAGCATGTGACCCTGGACAAATTAATTAGCATCCTTTGAGCCTTGGTTTCCTCATCTCTAACACAAGAGAATTAATAACACTTTCCTTGTTGAGATGTCACGAGGATTACTTGAGGTAATGTTTATAAAGCCCTCAGCAAGGCACTTGGTGCATTGTGAATGTTGGAGTTCAATTAGTTTATTATGCTTGTTCTTCCATCTCTGCAAACATGTGGTGGGCAGCAAGGACATCCCAAGCTTTGTGCTGGTGAAAGCCACAAAGGCAGGTGGTGCAATGCAGTGCTTACAAGAACAAGCTGTGGGTCCATCTGGGCCTGGATGAGATTCACGTGCATGTGTATGGGGCCCCCTAAAGATTCTTGCTCTGGTGGTTCTATGACATCATGCATGTGCGCACAGGGCCTAACATATAGGAAGAGCCTAATCAATGCTAACTATCACCACAATGGAAAATTACTGAGCCTCTGCCCTGGAAGAACACATCATCAGTATGGGCAACAGATGTGTAGAAATGCAAACACACAAAAAACAAAGCAGCAGAAACTCTGATACTCTCTTAAAGTACTTAAGTGGACGTTTGGACAAAGAACACAGAAAAAGAAGAGGTTACTGGCCATGGAGGTAACAAGGAGGGCTTCAGGAGGGACGTGATAAATAAACTGGCCCTTGAACAATGAGTATGATTTTTCATGAAAAGAAGAGGAGAAAAAGAGTTGAGAATGTAATTTCAGGTGGAGTTTGGCAGGAGCCAAATGAGGCATGTAGAGTGTTTGTGGCTTGCTCACAGGGTCTCTGGTGCAGCACAGAGAAGGGTGCCTGGGGAAAGCTGGGGTACACAAGGGGTGGAGGGAGGGGCAGGGCTGCTCTCTCAGGGATGCTGAGTGTCAGCTTCATCCTTGGAGGTTGGAGTGCCTAGAGGGGCTTTAAACTAGGGAGCAACATAATTGAGCAATGCCTGGATGCTTCATTGTTGCATTTAATGCTTTGGCTCATTTACTCACTCATTCATACAAAAGAGACTTTTGTAAATGATAGCATAAGGTCATTTTCATGGAGGAGGGTGTTGTTCCAGCCCTCTGTGCTAACTGTCCACCAAGGGAGAAAAGACATAAATTATGCTACTTGGAGGCAGAAAATGCCAAGTAATTGACAAGATAGACAAAGTTCAACAGGCTTCAGGGAGAGGGAAATGAGTTCAACTGAGAGATGATAGAAGACTTTGAAAGGAGGCTGCATTTCAGCAAGAGGGAAGAGTAGGATGGGGGCAAGTAATGATAGCAGAGACGAATTCTGGGGGAAGAAACCTGTGGGAGCGAAAACCCAAAGAAAATAAATGAGGAGATCTACACAGGGAAGAGGGAGCAGAAAGGGAGAATGTGGGGAGTGAGATCAGAAAGCAAGACTGTACCTAGATCTTAGGAGGCCTCTGAAAGCCAGGCAAAGGCATTTGTACTTTTCCCTGGAGAAATGATACAAAACAGAGAAACAATAGCATGCAAGGACGCTTGGCTACAAAAGGACTTGTCCCGATCACCATTTTAACCTTGTCCTTCACATTTTTTAATTTTCCGATTCACTTTCTCAACTTCTAATCCAAAGCTCGGTTGGAGAAGCTGCTGTTTTCAATTTGTATTATCTTTTTTTTCACATTTTAATCCTCTTAGATCCCATTTCTGCTGGGTTAGTGAACCCACTAATCAGGTAAGCAGTGAGTGGCAGCCGGTCCAATTATGAAGAAGAATGAGACAGGCAAAGATGGGTCAGGGTATCTGGGGGGTTCATGCTGCCACGGAAACCACCCTGGGGCATGTGGGTCCTCATCACAGAAACAGTGAGACGTCCCCTGAGGGTGGCAGCCAGGGGCTGATCATCACCTGGTGTGAGTCCCTCTGCCCCCTCACCTGGCTTGGTTTCCTCATCCTCCCTGCCACTTCACAGGTGGCAGCATGACAAAGTCTCACTTGTTGTTCAAGGCTCTACTCAAATGCAGCCCCCTCTGGAGCATTTTGGAAGGGGGCCAGGGTGAGTCGGAAAAGGCTGACTCCTAAGGCAATGAGGTTGAGTCCCAGCTTTGCCACTTGCAGCCTCTATGACTTGGAGGGTAAGCGAAACATTGTGAGCCTCAGTTTCCTCTTCTTTTATCAATTTCATAGGGTTACTGTGAGGATTAAAAAGTGAAAAAGCCCAACATAATTTTGACCATGTGTGAAATGCTCAATATCTGTTTGAGGTTGAAGCACCTTCCAGCATCCTCAGTGGTGGCAATTGCTCTTCCCTCTGTGTTGCCATAGCATCCTTCCTCAGTCGGGTGACTTATCACACTGTGGTAGGCTGGCTTTTCCATTTTTGTCTCACCCACTCAACTGTCAGCTCCTTGATGGCAGAGCTTATGTCCCCTTCATCTTTGCAACCCTTGGGCATGGGATAGCACATAACACAGGTGCTCCCTAAATAATTATTGAGTTAATAGATGAATGAATAAATAATTAAAAAGACAGTGTAGTGGCTTGAGAGGTTTTTAAAGGACTAGAAGAGATTCTGGCATATATTAGGTGCTAAATAAACATTTGTTGAATAAACAAGTGAGTGAATAAATTAATCAGCAGGTGGGAGAGATGATTAAGTTGAAGAGGGGAAATCAAGCCATATTCTGAGTTATCTGGGTGTGGGGTGGGTGAGAATTATCAAGGAGTAGAATTTAATGACTTAGGCCAAATTAAGTGAGAGAAAAAAGATTCCAGGAAGAGGAAGCACCTCTCTGTCCATCACTTGCTGTGATGCCACATGCTATATGATGTATTCTATGCATGGGCTGGGGCTCCTCGCTATGTCATACTGCCAGGTATTGGCATCCCAGCTCAGTGCCTTTGTTCAACCCTTAGTCAGAACCTCTGCTCCAGCTGCTCTCTTCCTTCTCTGAACTCTCCTTTGGTCACTTATGACTTAGCTTTTCAATGAGTCAGCTTTTCCCACCAAGATACTGTGCAATGCTTCACTCATTGTGTTGATATTATTTGTAATTCGCTGCTCACTTTAAGGTCTAAGTGTAGGCCTTATAGCTAACCAATCCCTGTTATAAAAAGTTGGTGATCACACAAATGACAGCATTCTCCTTGCCATTTGAATGCAACAACACACATACTCTGCATCTAATGAAGACTCAGTTTCCCTGGTCCAGAGGTATACTGCCTTTGATAGGAGAAATCAAATAGCCCTGGAGTGAAGGTTGTTTCTCCTTTCTATTATCCTCCACTACACTAGCAAATTTAATTCAGAACTGTAGGGGCCACAGTCATAGTGTGACTAGAGCGAATGTACCACTGTCCGTGGTGCTGAAACACCAAGATTCTTTCTCCTAACTCTGGGACACTGGGGGACACCTGTCGAATTCTTCCAGAAGAGCATTCTATTAGTCTATTCTATTATATTTCTGTTTATAATAAATTAAAAAATCCTGAAATTATTTACTCTTATCACATAGTAACTAATAATGCACACATATATGTATACGCACTCACATACATACATATTTATTTTTACTTTCTCACAATGTCGAAAATAATGTCTTGCCTCTTTGGAGTTAAGGAGAATGTGGGGTACATCCACACCGTACTTACCCAATGTTTTGCTTCTGTAGGTTCCTCTATTTGAGAGCCTCTGGTTAGGTGGTCTTAGGCTGGGATCCAGAGAAAGGGATGTAATATTGGCAGAAGCATGGGGCAGGAGTAGAGGGGAGATCCAAGTGCACTTTTCCCTGAATCACATAACTCCGAGTCTAACTGGTGCATCAAGCACTTGGAGAGGATACAAGTTACATCCAGGGAAAACTCATCTTGGTGGAATTGTCAACCCTTTGTAGGTGCTCAGTCAGTGTTCATTGAGTGAATTCATACATACAAAATTAATTATCTGAGATTCTTTCAGTCTTAGTGAATCAAATATGGCATTGATAGGATGTGGGAATCCTGAATTTACTCTCAAGTTATGACACTTCCAAGTAACACCTATAGCTAAAACCAAAAGTTTCTCTTCCAAAACCATACTATTTTACGAGTTAAAATTTCAAGAATACATGTTATTTCAAGATAAAGTACAATATTTGCCTTATACAACACATAAGGTAAATATTGGTTTATGAAGATTAACCATATAGGGCATTGTGGGGATTATGTAATATTCTCATTTTTTAATGTAAAGAAGTCTCACTTTACATTTATAATTGATCACATGAAATCGTAATATCATTATTTAAGTTCACTTTTAGTATTTGGAATGATTCTTTCTGATATCTTTAGAGTTACTGCTCTTTTTACAAGCTCATGGCACATTCACATTCTCACATACATGGCATATAAGTTATCAATTGCCATAGAAATACTCTGTAATAAACTACCCCCAAACCTAGTAGTTTTATATAATAAGCATTTACTTAGTTCATGGTGTGCAGTTTTGCTAGTTATTCTGCAAAGAATTATACTATTTCTAATTATTCTAACCTTGGACAGTTATTCTAGTCTTGACTGGGCTCTTCCCATGTCTCAGGGTCACTGGCTCTTGGCTCATCCTGGACGGCTTCACCTGGGACAAATGGTACAGTTATGCTCCAGGTGTTTCATTCTTCATTAGGTTAGGTTGTACATGTTCTCATAACAAAGGCTGAGGGGCAAGATAAAGTATAGATCTATAAGCACTTTTTCAAATCTGTGCTTGTATCGCAAATGCTAACTTCCCAATAGTCAAAGCAAGTCACGTGGCTAAAAGATACCTCAGTGTCAATGGGAGGAACTCAAAAGTCACATTGCAAAGGGCGTGGATACAGGGAGGATAAAGAACTCGGGCCATTAATGCAAATAATCTCCTGGAAGTTCTAGGGAGCTCACCAATTCTTAAGTGTATTAAGAACTCAGTCCTACTGGTACCGGCAGACTTTAGGGTTTATGTCTCATTCTTCTCTGAATGGTTTATTCAACTAGAATATAACATATGCACATGAAATATAGGCAAATACATGTGTCTGTGCATGTGCATGCACATTACAAAGATAAGTAATTCTTTGGAGAGCAGTGTAAAAGTTCATACACAGAAAACAATCATAAAAGATGAGAAATGAAAACCAGGAAGAAACAACAAAATGTAGTGCAAAGAAAATAGAAAGAGCAATACATTCAAATCCATCAGTAATTACAATAAATGTGAATAAATTAAATTCATCTTCAATAAGACAGAGACTGAGTTAAACAAAGGAAGGAAATAGAAAAAGAAAATTTTACTTACAGTTGGTACTTAATACAGTTATAAAAAAGAGCACAAGACATTTCAAAAGAAAAGTGTGGAAAACATATGCCAGATAAAAATAAAGTGTATTTTATAGTAATATTAGCATAGGCTAAAAAATTCAAGATGAAATGTACTTAAAAGGACAGAGTGGAATATTTCTTATAAGTAAACGATACACTATGCCAAGAAGATATGATGGGCATAAGCTTTTATGCAGCTTACAGCATAGGTTCAAAAAATATAAAGCCATACTGTTGGGATGCAAGGAAACATTGACAGATATATAATCATGGTAGAAGATGTTAATATTTTTCAGAGAGAGAGTAGAGATAAATAAGTATGGAAATAGATTTGATTAACACAATTAAAATGCTGCATCAAATACCCAGAGATGTATAATGTATATATTTGTGCATTTATATACACATGGACACACGTATAGATACATGAGTATATACATATGTTCAAAAGATCAAAATAAATTCTTTTAAAACACTCAGTGATCCTTCCTAGTATTTGAACACATAATAGACAATAAAGCAAATCTCCAAAATTTTTAAAAAGCAAGTAAATTACAGATTTTATTCCCTGACATATGACTATTACTGAACTAAAAATATACAACCAAATTTTCTCCAAGTTAGTTTTCTCGTCTCTCTAATTAAACTTAGATTTATCTCAAGGCAGGTAACGTCTTATAATTCTATATTCCATGACTTCCCTTTTTTGGTTAAAACCGGTGCTGGGGTTCTAAGTAGACGCTCCAAAAATTTCTTATTAAAATGTTCAAATGTGTGAATAATGCTGTTTTGGATTTATTTTTTTGCATGTTTTCCAAAGAGGGTGACCAGATAGAACAGTGGTCTTTCTGGGCTTAACATAAAGCGGCAGGGACTTATTATGAGGGTCAGACATTTAGGCATCCCCTGTTTGGCCCTGTGTTGGTTAGCTGGTTTTACGTGTTAACTTGATTGGGCTACGGCATCCAGTTATTCATTCAAACACCAATGTAAGTGTTGCTGTGGTCGTATTTTGTAGATGTGGTTAACATCTGCAATCAGTTGATGTTAACTAAAGGAGATTATCCTTGATAATGTGGGTGGGCCTCATCTAATTGGTTGAAGGCCTTAAGAGCAAAAACGGAGGCTTCCAGGAAAAGAATAATACCTGGGTTTCCAGCCTGCCAGTCAGCCCTATGGATTTCAGACTTGCCAGTGTCCATCACTGCACAAGCTAGTTCTTTGAAACAAATAACTATGTGTATGTGTGAGTGTGTATGTGTGTCAGAAAGTGTGCATCCTATTGATAATGCTTCCCTGGAGAACACTGACAGATACAGCCCCAATCCTCTTTAAGGTATCTTCCTTCCAAGGCAGTCACTAGAGTCAATCTCTCAGAGTAGAAATAACATGTCTTTAGAATTGTATTTTTCTGGGTGTGAATCCTGACCACTCTACTGACAAGCCACATGGCTATAGACAGGTCAGTTAAACTTCTGAGACACAGTTCCTGCATGAATAAAATGGGAACTTAAGATCTTCCCTATAAGTTTTTTTTAAAATCAAATAAGAGAAATGAACTGAGTGTATATAAAAGTGGTTAGTATTGTGTTTGGGGTTCAAGAACTCCTTGTTTCCGCATGTGGCCTTAAAATCTGTTCTGAACTTGAATTCAATACATAAAAATCTCTGCATTTGGATTCTTGGAAAGTCGGGGCATGAGATAAAAAGGACATTGCGTGGGAAGGCTGATGCTTTACATGCATGTGATGCAAAACCTGAAATCTGGACAGTCATCCTTCCATGATATGGCAGGATTTGTTTCCGGCATATGGAATTAAAAGAAAGCATGTGTTGCAGTTATTTATCTTCAGAATTCTCAAAAATGTTTTTCAAACAATGGAATGGAATTGCTCTTAAAAAGTCACTGCCATCTATGGGGTAATTAATATGCATATTAAGCATTCTAAATATACATTTCATCAAATGGTAACATAAACCGCCTGGAGCATCATATACATATGCTCTCACCAGGGTGGAACGTCTGAGAAGCTGCGAGAGCCTCTGTGGTGGAGGCTGCTCAGAAAGTTTTTGGAAATGCAGCTAAGTATGTGGAACGCAGGTAAACAAAATAGAATCTCTTCTCAGTTCCTGGGGAAGAGGTGGCTTGATCTACGCAGGGCAGGGGAGAAAAGAGTGTCTAGTAAGAGAGGAAAGCTCTTTGTTTCATTGTGTCGGGTTTGATTTTGATTTATGAGAACTGAGATGGCTTCAGAGTCAGGGAGGGAAGGGCTGGCAATGGTCAAGGAGCAGCCAAACGGTGAGACCTGGCCAGGCTGTGGCTGCAGAGTCTCGGGGTATAGCCGTATACCTCACGAAGGTTTTCCTTTAACCTAGTAAAGATTGCTGTCATTCAAAGTCCTAGAAGTGGCCCGGTGTCAAGTCTTTGGCAAACACAGAAAAATGCTCTGATGTAGGGTTAAGGACTCTGACTTAGGATGTCAACAGTTCAGGGTTCAATTCCTAACCCTACCAATGCCAGGTCATGACATGGGCTCTGAGTCTTGGTTTCCTCAAGCACAACACAAGCACTATTATCACAATGATAAGTAATATAAGTGTTAAACAACGATTCACGCATGGAGGTGTCCCAGTGACACCGTGGGGAGAATTTGGGGAGCATAACTTGCTGGGCAAATATACCAATATTGGACTAATTTCTGTTTTGCAGGTAGATATTGAAATGTGGGTTGGGTGTGGACAGATAAAAGTGGGGAGACCTTGGGTGGAGACCATGCATTAAGGTTCGGAACTTGGATTATGTCCAGGAGTTGATCATTTCTGATGCACAAGATAGAGAAGGGAACTAACTGGAGGTGGGCAGTCCTGAGGAATGAGATAGGGCTGAGACATTGCAGCTTGAATTGGTGGGCTGCATCCTTGAGAGGGATAAAGGCTGTGTTGTGTCATCTCGACAACGTTGGGTCTGGCAAGGGCCGCCCTTGTTGAGGTTCAGTTGAAGTGATGAGTGCCTCTACTCAGATACTGCGGAAGAAGGAAGCAGTGAAAGGTTGGTGAAAGGCAGCAAGGCTGGCTTGATTGTTAGAGGTGAAGGAAGGCTCAAAGAACCTCATTGCCTTAGAGAGCAGGCAGTGTGGGTGGGAATAGTGAGTTGGGAGGGGGTCTGGTTTGGATGGGAGCCATCCTGTGGGGCAGAGGACCTGGAGGCAAAAATCACACTGCCATTCTCTCATGGAAGGATTCATAAAACTCTTGCTGAGCCCCAGATGCCATAGGAAGAGCTTGTGTACCTGTCATCTCATGCTGAAAAGAAGGTGTTGATCTCAGAATATATTCTTGAAAATAAACTATTAAGCCAGTCTTTAAAATTAGTAACTGTATTTTTTCCTGCCTGCATACCTTTAAATGACTCAATTTCACTCCACCTCAGTTTTGTTTTCCATAAAACTAGAGTATTGAAAACAAAATCACTTCCTTGAAATCAGGACTTTCAGTAAATAGGTCTAGATCTATAACCAGCTATGTCTCTCAGTCATTGATTGCCACGGATTGCCCCAAACTCAGTGACTTGAAATGACATTTATTATTGTTCTCAATTCTATAGGGCAGCTGGGTGGCTCTTTGGGTCTCAGCTGGGCTCACTCAAGCGTCGACTGTCAGCTGCAGGTTGGGGTTAGGCAGCTGTCAGTTGGTCTAGGATGACCTCGGCCAGGACAAATGGGGCATCCTGGCTCTGCCCAAAATGTCTTTCACCCTAGCAGGCTGGCCTGGTCATGCTTTCATGGCAATTGCAGAGGAGGAAGAGAGGAAGCAGAAGTGGGCAAAGAGTTTTTGAAAAGTCTGGACTTCCTCCTAATCTTATAACATCACATTGTCCCAGATAAGTCACAAACAAGTTCTTGAGCCCAAGTCTAGGAGCAAGGTCGAAGATCTCACCCACAAAGGGAAGGCACTGAAAAGTCATATAGCAAAGGACCTGGATTGTTGAGGCAGGGAGTAAGTGTGTCTGTTGTTGCAGTCAATCTACCACAGTCTCATTCAGGAAATTCCTTCCCCCACTCTGCCCCACGTTCCCTTCACTTCTACCCTCGCAACAGTGTGCCAAGCCCTAGCTTTCCATTATTGAGAATACACAACATAACAAGGGCAGGAGACGTCCAAGGCATTGTTGTTTTTCTGATTACTATAGTTACAGTAAACAGTTTATCTCTTCCTTTATTCTCTTAGTCTCTATATCGTTGGCTTGGAAGACAGCATTCAAATAGAAATTGTACTAACTAAAAGCTTGTCAATAGCAATAAAAGTAGAAAGTAAAGGGAATTCCAAGAGACAGTATGACAAGCCCAAGTTTGTGGGCATGAGTGTGTTTTTGTCAGAATGTGTGGCTCTGAGCTTATCAGGGGCTCACATTTGTGCCTCCTCTGTGTGTGTATGCATATATGTCATATGTCACACATTACTGATGTCTTTTATCTCTCCCCTTATGTGAATGGATATAATTCAATGGCCATAGCAATGCAGCTGTCAACACCATCATTTGATGAACAAAGCCATATTTTGCAACAATGGCATGATGTAACCAGAAGGTTATGTTTGCTTATGAACAAACCCACACCCCTCTTTTGACCATAGCAATTAGGCACTATTTACAAAATTAAAAACATAAATTGCACTAGCAACCACAGTGAGTTGCATTTAATAAGTTCTTGCCTGGTGCCAGAAATATGTTATAACTGATTGGCAATAATGAAACAAGAAGCTCTGAACTAAAACTCTGGGCAGTCACAGAGTTTGTAGTTTCTGTCTTACAAATGTCCACTTGCTTCAGCAGAGTATGGCAGCTCTGGGAGGGTCTGGCCATTATGACTTTCAATCTGGGGGTATGATCTCAGCCTTAGATTATTAAAGTCTCTCACAAGGATGCTGCATTCATGACATTAGACATGGCTTGGACTCTGACAGCAGGTAGACCTGGGTCAGAATTTAGAACTTCACTAGTTCTGTGATTTTTGATCTTTTTGAGCTTCAGATGTCAAAGACAGATAAAGAATTGGACCCAATATTGGACATAAAGTGACTCAACAGATTTTCCTCAATGCTAGTGGTTTCAGACAAATGCTTCACTTACTCACCCATCCCAAATTTCTTGAGCACCATATGTCAGACACTGGTGATTGGCTACCCTGAATTTATTCCCAACCTTTTTGCCTCACTTACCTCCATCCCCCCTTGCAGCCAGGAGTGGCCAGTTACCCAATTATAGATATAATAAAGGGAAATATACTGAATGGCTTCTAGGAAGGAGGATTTTCCCCTGATAAAGGGAGAGGGGCACATGAGGAGAGCTCTTTTTCACTCTAGCCATACCTTGCTTTTCATCTGTGGCTGTGCTCATGTGAGAGTATGACATTTTGAGCTCTGGCAGCCATCTTGGAACCGTGAAGCAACAAGCCTAGGCAGAAAAAGCCATCGTGCTAAGCTTGGTGATGAGGGATGGGAAATAGTGGGTTCATGGTGATTTCACTGAGTGGACAAACCAATCATGGGATAGCCTACCTTCAAATTTCCTGATAAATAAAGAGAAACTCCATTTGACTTAAGCTACTGTTTGTTACCTGCACACAGGGGCATTAGAAACCATCATACTCGACTGACTTGCAGGCAGTGTGTAGGCTCATAGTAGCAAGCAAAGGATTCATGTTTCCTGCTCCCATGGTGACTCCAGGCCTGCAGGAGATGCAGATGCGGTGGAGAATAGGGACAAGTTGAAGTAAGATAGGCAGAGATATCCAGAGGCAGGACTTTATGGGATATGGGTAATTATTTTGCAGTTTATCCTCAATAAAATGGAAACGTATTGAGGCATTTTAAGCAGAGCAGTAGCCTAATTTGATTTTCTACAGGAAGTCAGTTGATTCTTCACAGAAAACACTATGGGATTTGAACTCCATGCAAAAAATGAATAAGCTCCCTCTCCATAACCACAGCATGTAGAAAGGGTGAGGGTCCCTCAGAGGCCCAGGTCCACAGGAAGCCAGAGAGACAGAGAGCTGCAGCAACATGCACTCATTCCCAGCACTGCACTGCAGCCACCAAGGGATTCTGCAAATATCTGTGGGAATAGACTCCACACTTATAGGCTATAAAGAATCCTGAGTGATCCCTGACAGACGCTATCTCACCCGGATGATCAAGGTCAGCATCAACAGTAAGTCATGTTTACAGGGTGTACCCTTGATAGGATGTGATAAGAATGACACTTTACCTTTGGGGTCTTCCTTCTCCAAACCCACAACCTGTAGTTATAATGAGAAAAACATCAGACAAACCCCAATTTAGAACATTCTATAAAATACTCGATCAGTCCTCCTCAGAACAAAGTCATCAAAAACAAGGAAAGTCTGAGAAACTGTCATAGTCTAAAGAAGCCTAAATGAAGTCTTCTAAATATTTTAATGAAGACTAAATGTAATGTGGTTCCCTGAGTAGGATCTTAGACCATAAAAAAGACATTAGGAAAAAACCAGGAAATCTGAAAAAAGTTTGAACCTTGGTTAACAATAATGTATTAATATTGGTTCCTTAATTGTGACAAGTTTACCATACTATAGTAAGATGTTAATAATAGGGAAAACCAGGTGTGGGTTATACAGGAAGTCTCTCTACTATCTTTGCAATAATTCTGTAAACTTAAACTGCTTTAAAAATTTTTAAAAGTCTATTTAGAAGAAGAAGCATGAGAAAAAAGACACTTTACATACAAAGAGGCAAATTTAAAAATAATCATGGAATTCCTTGTCTGAAATTATACAAGCCAGAAGACAACTGAATGACATATTTAAGTGCTGAAGAGAAAAATAAATCAACCCCAAATTTCATATCCATAGAAACGGCCATTCAGAAATGAAGGTGAAATAAAAATGTGAGGATAGACATCTGGATCAGTGGAATGGAACAGATAAACCATAAATAAACCCAACACAAATTTTGTTAAAAAACTTTCCACAAGGGACCAAATGGGAAAAGGACAGTCTTTTCTACAAATGGTGCTGGAACAACTTTGGAATTTGGGGAAAAATAAAATCTTGAGGCTTATCTTACACCACAAGCAAAAATTAAATTGCAATACATAGTAGAAATCAATGTAAACTACAAAACTATAAAACTTTTAGAAGGAACATAGAAAAAGCAATTGCAAATGGGATAGGAAAAGATTTTGTAGACAAACCATAAAAGAAGAACAGTGATAACCTAAAAACATCTGCTCTTTGAAAGAAATCATTAAGAGAAAGAAAAAGAAAAGGCACGTACCCAGTGGGAGAAAATATGCACAATACATATGTCTGACAAAGGACTTGCATCCAGATAATATGAAGAACACAGACCACTAAATTATGATAAAATAACAAACATGCTTTAAAAATGGGTACAAGTTTTGGACAGACATTTCACAAAAGAAGATACACAGAGATCTAATATGCTCCTGAAAAGCATCTCAACAACATTAGTCATCAGAAAAATTAAAACTGCAAGGAGATAGTACACCCAGTAAAATAACTAAAATTTAAAAGACAGACTATACCAAGTGCCGGGGAGGATATTGAACAACCAGGACTCTCATATATTGAGAAATGGAAAACATTTTGTAAGTTTCGTCTTACAAAGTTAAACATACACTTATCAGCAAATCTTGTTTTATGAATTTATGCCCCCAAAATGAAAATATGCATCCATGTTCAGTGCATTCATAACAGCTTTATTCTTAATAATTGAAACACACAAATAATCCATGCATGCATCCACAAGGGAATATATAAATTAATTGTGATCTATCCACACAATGGAATATTACTCAGTAACGAAAAGTAGCAAAGTATTGACACTTAAAGCCGTAAATGAGGACAGAGCAGTTTGCAGTTTTACTTACTGCTATTTGTTCAGAACCTAGAATAGTGCCTGCCATATATTAGACATTTCATAGGTATTTGTTGAAGACATAGATTAGTAAATGAATTACTGAAAGAATATTGGTGCAGGGTTTTGAACTGTTATTGCAAATTTGGACCCATTTTCTGGTTTTGTGGAGTCACATGATAAAATTGTGTTTTCCAAGCTGGGAGGTGTGGCAGTGCAGCAGGTGGATTTTAGAGGCCATTTAGTTAGTGTGAGTCAGTGAAAATGACAAGACTGGGCACAGACTATCACAGCAGCCCAGCTGAGAGCACAGGGGTAGTGGGCCCTGGGTAGCATCATGCTACTTTCTCCCTGAAAAAGACTCGTGGAAAGAAAGGCTTTCATCTCAACAGAAAAAAAAAAGAGAGAGAGAGAAAGAGAGAAGGTTCTCTCATGTCCTGTCCTGCCAGGATGCTTCCTAAAATTGATAGAAAGATAAGAGGATGTCAGTGTAGGAAGAAAGAAACAAGAAATATGCTCCTTCCAACTCTAAATGAACCATTAACATGATCTTCTCCCTCAGCTTGGATCTTGAGTAATGTGGTCAGGAGCATGATGACTGCAGAGCAACATGACCCTTGAAGAAGAAGCCAGCCTTTTTTTTTCTCTCTCTCTCTCTCTTTCTCTGACTGATTAAACTGAAAGACGTTATTAGAACTTTCCTACCAAATGCAAATTCAAAACTTTGGGCACCTCAGCTTCACCTTTAAGAGAAACTGTGTTATTGCCTTCATAACTGGAAGCAGCAAATCAGAAATTAGAGGGCAGGCACATTGACAGTGATTGATGCCCAAGGCTTTCTCCTGATTCGCTGATTAAACTCATCAATCTATATGCAGAAGATGTGTCCAAGGCAAATGGAGGCAACCAGCCTTAACGGATCTGGTTGTCAGAACTAAGGGGAAAAGGAGACTCTCAGCTTGTTGATGTGCAGAAAATACAGGAAAAAAAGAAAGGTGTACAGGGAGAACCAGTACTTCCAAGTGGGAGATGCTCCAGGGACAGAGGGTGCCCCCAGAAGGAGCAGTGAATGTGCTTGTTGAAGGAGTGACGTGAGGAATGAATGATTCCCTTGAGAGTCCAAAAGATTTGCTGAGTTCCTCCTTGGGAAGCTGGAAGGTCTCTAGAGAATTTAGAGCCAGGGGCAAACAGTGTCCTTCTTTTTTTTTTTTTTTTTTTAATTAACTCTTTCTCAGCTTATTAGATACAAACCAGGACTTCTCTTCCTAACGCACCTTTTGCTGTTGTCTTTCCCTCAGTCCTGCCACCCCCATCCCTTACGAGGCTGGACCAGGAGAGCCTTCTCTCTGCTGGCATGGGGGCTATGCTACCTCTGCTGCAGCACTGGCCCATTGTGCTGGGGGCTTTCTGTCCTTCCGTTTGTCTACCCATTAGACGCCAGTCTTTTTGAGGACAGGGACTTCATTTTGTTCATCACTCTACTGCAAGCACCTATTATGGCGATTGGCACAATATGGGACCTCAGTGGCTATTTGGTGAATAAATTGGTTTTTGCTAGTTCTCAGCAGTTTGCATGTATTAATGGGTCTTGGTAGTGGGCTATTCCTGAATATTTCTCCAGCCTCCATTGCTGCCCCTTCCCCATTAGTCTTTGAGGCTAGATGTCTGAAATCAAGGAGTGGGAAGGGTCACTCCCTCCAAAGGCTCTAGGGGAGAATCCTTCTTTGCCTTTTCCAACTTCTAGTGGCTCCAGGCATTCCTTAGCTCATGGCAGCTTCACTCCAATCTCTGCCTCCATCTTCACATGGCCTTCTCTTCCATATGTCTGTGCCTTCTCTTTTTCTATCTCTTATAAGGACAACTTGTCATTGGATTTAGGGCCCCACCCTAATCCAAGGTGACCTCATCTCAAGATCCTTGTCTTCATTACATTTGAAAAGGCACTTATTTCAAATAAGTTACAGTCTGAGGTTGCAAGTCCACCATTCAACCCACTACATCGACTTGTCCCCAATCTAAGGTTGACCTAGCTTTCTTAGCCACATGGTTTGGCCAGCATAGATTTTACCTTCGGTTTCAGAAGTGGGCTCACTGGGGTCAAGATGACTAGCATGACCCATCCCATGGCCGCAGGGATTAGTCCACCCAGAGAGGGTCACATGACCCTGCTCAAGCCAAACAGTGCCATTGAGACTTGACTCCAATTGATCTTTATGGGAAGCAGATTCTTTTGTTTTCACTGGAAATGTGAAGGAAAACATATAGGCCTGGGAGCTTCTGTCAGCCATACTGGGACTATGAAGAGAGAACCTGCAGAAGAAGAGAGCTGGAAACAGAGACTAGAAATGGAGGGGGCATGAGAGGATGGAGAGGAGAAAGGAAGGGAGAGAGAATCAAGAAGTCGGATATTGGTCATATTATTCATTGAGGCCCAGGATAAAATCTATTTTGATTTATAACTAAACACGTTTCTGGCCAATAAATCTTTTTTGTGTTAAGCCAGTTCAGATAAAGTGCTCCATTACTTGCAACTGAAGATTCCTAATGTATACAACCATTTAGAGAAAATTTAGCCCAAGGTGTGAACTATTGCAGGTTATATTGAAATCTATGATGTCTGCATGTTAGCTTTATCTTCTTTCATACCATTGGACACAGATCTTGTTTTAAATTAATGCTGACACTTATAAGTGAGCTACAAACTCTAGAGATGATTCTAATAATAACATACATTCATTTCTCTTCCATTTATTTCTGTGTTTGTTCCATGATCAGTTCCACAGACATTAACCGCATTTTCAAGACCTTACAGCACTTGAAAAATATTTCCTGAAGTCAGTGAAACTAACATTTAAGGAGTTTCTACCATGTGCCACATGCATGGTTGGAAGTTTTCAATAGACGATCTTAGGTGCTCTCCGGAGCCATCTTGTGTTTTAGGCATTGCTCATTTTGCTCATTTTGGCAGGTGCAGGAACTGATGCTGAGAATTTGCTTCATTGATGTGTTTATGATTAAGCTGATAGTTAATGGATCTAGGATACAACTCAGGTTTATACCACCTCAAATCCAATCAGTAAATCAGCCAAGAGCCGGGGCTGGCCCCGTGGCCGAGTGGTTAAGTTCGCGCGCTCCGCTGCAGGTGGCCCGGTGTTTCGTTGGTTCGAATCCTGGGCGCGGACATGGCACTGCTCATCAAGCCACGCTGAGGCAGCATCCCACATGCCACAACTAGAAGGACCCACAACTATGTACCGGGGGGCTTTTGGGAGAAAAAGGAAAAAATAAAATCTTTAAAAAAAAAAAAATCAGCCAAGAGCCAAGTAGCAAAGGACACGCTCATAGTTCTCAAGGAGCTTAAAGTTTAATTGATGCGGTAACACCAACAGGTATGGTACAATCTATTCTGAAGAAAGAGCATTAGCCTGGAAGTTGGAAAATGTGGTGTCTTGACTTGGTGAAGGATCCATAGTTGTGTTTAGGGTGTCTTGAAATCTCCTAAAATGGTACATAAATTTTGTGCATGAGCACAAATGTACATTTCTAGGGAGACAGTTTATAGCTTTCTGTATACCCTTAGTTTCCATAACCTCAAAATATTACAGACCAAGATAGTCTTTAAAGAATGGTTGAGTTCAAGTAAGATTCTAATTGAGGAACGAAGTGTGGGGAAATTTCTTACGTGCACTCATATCTCACAGAAGGTGAAATTCAAATGAGCTGGAAAGGTTAGGGATGGCTGCAATGAAAGCTGACTGGGAGGGATGAAGGCGCCTTAAGGGTGGCAATGAGAGAGGACAGCCAAGAGAGTCACATCACATGGGGATTCCTGGAGGATTAAATTTTCCCATTCAAGCCAAAGAAAAGAAAGATTTTGAGTTGCTGAGTTAGCAAATAATTCACATAGGGAAGAGAAGAATGATCTCTAGAATCTTTATATCAGAGAGGGCTGAATTGCTATCACCACTGGTGTCAGTCCAAATGAGCATTGGCTCCAAGGAAGATTTGGTAAGTTGGAAGGAAAGAGTTAGTACTGTTAAACCTGGAGAGATCTTTTGCAAGAAAAATATGTTTTACTAGGAAATATTTTCTTCTTTACTCATTTTAATGTGTAGTTAACTAACAGAAATCACGATGGTGTGTTGCCATGTCTTTCTCCAAAGTGTCTTTTTCATGTGGCCACTTGTCTTCATCACCACTGCTGGTATAATCCTTCGGTCCTCACCTGCTCTTGCATAGGCTTTTCAGCAGATCCAGCCCTTCCCCCCTACCTTTATTCCTTTCCGACTCGAGTGGTGGAGTGTAGATGACTTGAGATCACAAGTGAATATATAAGAGATTGCAACTTCCACAAGACAAGAGACATAGACTTCCCCGATGCTTGAGTTCCACATTCTTCCCTCTGTGTCCTTCTCAGTTCAAACAGGCCATTCCCTTACTTAATATTCTTCAGTGGACGTGCAATGCCTGTCTTCCAACAGAGTCTTAAATCCTTAGCATGGCTCACTGGGCCTTGAATGGCCTGTCCTTGCCTCCCTCTGCTTTCTCCTCTCTGCCATGCCCTGGCTGATCTCCTGTACTCTAAGCATTTCCCAGAAGATTGGGAGAAGATGGAGCGGGATGCCACCTGTAAGGGACAGTATCTGATACACAATAGGCATTGGATATGTAGTCATCTTTTTGCTTCCTTCCCTCTGAGCTCAGGGAGTACAAAGATGGACTCCTCTCTGCTTTGGCTATTTATTTTTATTATTTTATTATTATTACTGTATAGTTATTAAGAATACTGTTATTATTTTAGGTAGTAGTGATTTATTTCGTATCCTTTCTGTTATTTTTAGCAACTTTTACTGTCACACGGTAATGTCTTTGAAGATTTTTGGTAAAGTAATAGGAAGAGACAAAGCTCATGAGAGGACATTAGAGAGAAAATATAAAACACACACATACACACTTTTGTGAGCAGCTACTCTGCATTAGGTATGAAATAAACATTGTATTTAATTGTCATAACAATGCTAGAAGGTCAATATCACTATCATATGTATTTTGTTGGTGATAAGACAGGTTTAAAGATGGATGGCTTGGAAGCGCAAAGAGAAAGAAGGACAAAAACAGAAGCCTACTGAATCTGTCAGCTTTCACAAGGCCAACTCTAACCCATCATAAACTTGGACAGCATCCCTGTCCTAGCCCATGAGATTGCTTCCCGGTACTAAAGCAACTTCCAACTGGCTTAACACATACTCTAACAAACCAGTAAAATAACACTTGGTCTCCCCTCTGAGGTCTTAACCTCTCAGCCCGATGGCCAACCCTCTGATTTACGCTTGCCCAGGGCCACAGGGACTTGTCCCTTTTCTGACCTACTGACCTGTCTGAGAGCCATTCCATTGACAACAGGAACTTCTGGGGCCCAGGTTTTACTACTGAATTGATTTCAAACATCAGGGCTGATTTATCAAGTTAAAGGGATGAAGATAAAGTAAAAGGCCTCCTTCCTTATCTTCCTACCTCCCCTCTCTCCACTCCCGGGACCTGCACCTCTGCCTGAGCGCTGCTGAATTAATCTTCTTTAAGCACAGCCGTGTATGTGTGTCTTCCCTTTCTCTTCTTCTATCTTCAGTTGGCTCTCAGATTGTTTGTCTTTCTTTCAGAACGGTCCTGCACTTCTGAAGCCCTCTCAGACCTGCATTAATTTCAGTCTATTTCGATTCTGGCCCTAGTATTCTCTCTTAACTTGCACCGTCCAGTACGGTAGCTGCTATTTAAATTTAAATGAACGAAAATAGAATTCAATACTCAGTTCACCTGTTGCAATAGCCACTCAGCACTCAGTGGCCATTCAATGTGGCTCATTGTGGCTAGTGGTTACCATATTGGATAGTGAAAATATAAACCATGTCATCATCACTGGGCAGTGCTTCCTCAGTCCTACTCATGGACTTCCAGGTTCTAAACAGTAGGAACTTTCTCAACAGTGTTCAGCGTGATCAGCAGCATTTACAGGATGAAGTTCAGTTTGCTTAGTGTGATAGCAGAAGCTTTTCTCTTGCTTTACAAACTACGTTTTTCATCTCATTTGAATTAGAATTACAGACTTCGGAGGGGCAGATTGGGGACAGGGTGGGAGGTGTGAGGATCCCAGAGGAGCAAGGCCTCTCTCATTCTTTTGGTGCCCACAGCTGACTCGAACATCTCTCTCATTTCCTCAGTTGTGTGCCTGTTTCCAAAGTTATTTTGAAACCTCGTCAGATTTCATCACCTTCGTGCAGACGAAAGGAAAACCATTTTGCATGGTATAGTTTTGTTTTTCCTCTCTCACCAGCCATCCCTCCCTCAGCCGTTTACCTTCTTTTCCCAGGTTCTCTTTAATTTCTCTTTTCTTGGATGAACTCTTCGTACACATACATCTGAGTACCCCATTCTGGAAGGTGGCGAATTGTGTCCCCGTGAAATTATATCCATTGGTACATGCTATAGTTTTATTTTCTCACCTCTTACTAAAGGCATCTATTCATTCATTTCTACATTCATCCATTCATCCATCTGACAAATATTTATTGAACATCTGCTTTGTGCCTGGCCTGGTGACATCAATAAGCCGCGTCTGTGGGGTTTTCTGCATTTGTGTATTCACCTGACTTATACTCTAGGAAGAAGATTATAGATGCTGGATACTTATAAAAAGTTGTGTAGCTAGTCAAGGGTGCTGAGTGCTAAGAATAAGAACAATGAGTTAAACATGTGATAGAAGATTCCAGCCTCGTCAGGGGGGTTGAGGAAGTTTCACTACGATGGCTGCTTGCAAGTCAGGTGAACATCTGGAGAGGGCAGGTGGTAGGTACAGAGCATTTAGATGGGGAAGAACACCTGCGTCAGGAGGTAGCGTACAGCTTCCAACGCACTTGCAGAAGACCAGAGTGTCTACAGGGCAGGGATCTACAGGGCAGAGTGCAAGGGGGAAGTGGGTGGGGCAAGCCTGGTAAGGATACTGGACATGAACTAGGATGATCATAACATTTATTATTCAAACAGGGGTGCTTGAGATAGTAAAATCAGGTGCTGTTGCTGATGTGTTGGGACAACAGGCATAAAGAGAGACCGTACTGGGCAAACTTGGGTGTTTGGCCGCCCCACTTTTCCCTAAAAGCAGTAGGAAGCCACTGAGTCATTCAAAGCCAAGAAATGGCCTCATCAGATTCGAATCCTAAAATCTCTGGTTCTAATGCTTTGTTGGATTAGGGGGTAGCAAGAATAAATGTAGTAAGAAGACTGTCATTCAGACTGGGGCACTGAGAGTGGAGACAGAGAAGTAGCATAGTTCAAGAGATAGTAAAGAGGTGGAAAGAGAAATCTACACCTGTGCCATCTGATGGGTAGGGGCCAAGGAGAAGAGGTATGCCCAGGAGGCCTCTGCTGGAGCCATTGAGAGCAGATGGGCCATGCTGGGGGATGGCCAACAGCACAAGGAGTCCATGGTGGATATTTGCGATATCAGTGACCTTGGCACCTAAATGTCAATGCGCATGGCTTCTGCATCCCCTTCACTCAGGTGAGCCCCAACCTGTGTCTCCAACACCACTTGCTTTCTGACTAGTCACCATAGCTCTGACTGCCTTCCACGTGTATAGCTAAGATTGGCAAGGTATTTAAAAAATACAATTCATACCTGAGACATTTAATGGACTGAACATCTGTTAAATTTGTTTTGAAATAGAAAAATCAATAATAAATCGATAGAAGCATAGCTGTTTTTTCCTGGACAGAGGATTAGCTGGCATTAAAGTGGGCAGAATTAGCATTCTATCACATCTTGAATTATAGAGTACTCGGCAGCCCATGCCCTGGTACCTTGTAATTTAGAGTTTTTTTATATTTCAGGATTGTGCTTGGTCCTGGTTTCTAGTTCTCTTTTATTTTGAGTTAGTCATCATGTTTACTGGCTCTCCCAGCATTGTTTATAAGGTCTCCAGCTCCTCAAGTGGTGTAGATTCATGCAGCACACTGTATTTGGGTCTTAAATCAATCACAGGCTGAGAAACTGCACATTATTCCAAGCAATTCATTTAATATTTTATCAAGAAAATGCAATTAAGACTTTCTGAAAACAAGTTTCTAGACAATCAGGGGAAACAGCCACAACCAATTTACAAGATTGGTTGAAGGTAGTACTTCCTGGGTAACTGGGCCAAGACTCTAAGCTTTTGATCATGACGTGATTCTGCAGCTCTCTTCTGGTGACCCGCACGTAGGGGAACGTGACGTCCTGACCCGTGCAAAGGAGGGATGAGCGATGACAAGTGGACAGGAAATCATGCTTTCAGAGCCCACCTTTAGTTAAATTCAACTCACAAGGCAGTCTTAGATTGAGACTGACTGCGTGTAGTTTGCTGCATGGAAGCCTGACTGAAGGATACTAAGATAAATAAAGGCAGACGTCTGCCTTCCAAGTCTTCACGTTCCAGAGGTTGAGGCATGAGCAAGGCCAAGACAGGTGCACAGTGAGAGAGCCTAGGAGGGAGAGCTTCGTTCTAACCAGCAGCCCCTGGGAAGTCTCAGGAAGGAATGTCCTGGCGGCTTCACCTTCAGGAAGTAAAGGGTAATCTCTTGGGTCGAAGTCAGAAAGCGCCCACTTCCGTGTGTGTTCACCGGTGGGAACAGAGACCAGTACTGTTCATTGAGACTCGCTCCCACCTCTTTCTGGGCACACAGTTCACCCTCAGTTCACTTCCCGCCCTCCTTGAATTAACGTAGCCACGTGACCAGTTCCAGCCAATGGAATGTGAGCAAAACTGATGAGTGCCACTTTCTGGTCTGGCCCATTAAAAACCTCCTTTGCTTTTCCTCCTTCTCTGCATCAACGTTTAGCAAACCAAAGCTCCAGGGGCTGAATCCAGTTTACTGCTTGCTTTCGTATAGCCCAGAGACTAGGAGTGGCTTTTACATTATTAATGGCTGAAAAAATTTTTTAAAAAGATATTTTGTGACATATGAAAATAATATGAAATTCAAATTTTAGTGTCCATAAATAAAGTTTTATTGGGGGGCCGACTCCGTGGCTGAGTGGTTAAGTTCGCGTGCTCCGCTGTGGCGGCCCAGGGTTTGGATCCTGGACGCGGACATGGCACCACTCGTCAGGCCACGTTGAGGTGGTGTCCCACATCCTACAACTAGAAGGACATGCAACTAAGATATACAACTGTCTACTGGGGGGGGGGTTTGGGGAGATAAAGCAGAAAAAAAAAAAGATTGGCAACAGTTGTTAGCCCAGGTGCCAATCCTTAAAAAAAAAAGGGAAGATTGGCAACAGTTGTTAGCCCAGGTGCCAATCTTTAAAAAAAAAAAGTTTTATTGGAACACAGGCATGCTCATCCGTTTATGTGTTGACTACAATTGCTTTCACACTATATTGGCAGAGTTGAGTAGCTGCAAAGGAGGGGCCCCCTTCTTCCATAAAATGTGTACGTTATATATTATATGGATATATAATATAATATATGGTCTATTATTTTAATTATTATCCATTTATAGTTGTAAATAAATATGAATATATAGGTATTATATATTTTATAGTTATAAATATATAGTTATATATGAATCTATAGTTGTAGATAACTATAAATGAATAATAATAAACAATATATAGTTAGTGCTTTATAGATTGTTTATTATTTATTATATTATAAATATATGACATATTATACATTATATTACATATATTAAATATAAAATATACAAATATGTTTATATATAAATATATAAGTGACAAGTAGCTGAAACATATACCTTGTATATGTAATATATATTATATTATATATCTTTAATATAATATATACTTTAACATACAAATATTTAGTATCTATAGCTATATATTTATATGGGTATATTTTTATGGAGAAAAGGGCTCGTGAAGGCAAAACTGCCTAGAAGCCATGAAAGTCTTCATGTGACCCTGTTTGCAATATCATCTTAAGTGACTACAGTATGACCATACATACTTTATTCAACCAATTCCCTATTATTGGACGTTTGGCTTTTTTCACAGTTGTGGCTGAAGTGAAAATAGTCAGTTGAACATTCTTCAGGATAACTCGCTGAATGCAGCCATGCTTACTTTTCCGGAACTACTCACGTTAGGACGCTTTGTCTTCTAAAAGTATTTATTCCGTGGATTCCTGAGAGTACTGTGGTCATCGTGCCTGCTGCGTGTAAAGGAGAAGTTGGCCCTGGTTTTAAAAGAATCTTTAAATACGACAAGCGAAGAGTCACATTTTATATCTTGAACTTTCACTGGTGAGACTTTAGATGAATATTCCCATATATTTCCTTTTTACTTATTTTCAAAAATCATCAATATTAATAATGTAGGATGAATTAAAAAACAGACACGAGCTTTCTAAGACACAAGTCGGACTGTGTGGCTTCCCCACTCTGCCCTTCCCTGCATCTCTGTCTCCTGTAGCTGCGTTTCTTCAGGTGCTTTGGGGGCCTTTGCATCAAAAACGCTTGGCATCAGCTCTTATGTTTAAGTCTTTTATCCATTTTGAGTTAATTTTTGTGAATGGTGTAAGATAAGGGCCCAATTCCATTTTTCTGCATGTGGATATACTTCAAAATTGCTAAGAGACTAGATCTTAAATGTTCTCACCATAAAAAAGAAATGATAATTGTGTGGCATGTTAGAAGTGTTACCTAAGCTATTGTGGTAATTGTTGCAATACAGAGATGTAACAAATCATCACGTTGTACACCTTAAACTTATACAACGTTATATGTCAATTGCATCTAAAAAAACCCACAACGCTTGGCAGACATATTAAAAACAGATTACAGAGTGGTCGCTTAGCCCTGCTCCATCACAGGCTCTGGAGCCGAGGCCCAGGAATCTGCTGATAGCACTCCTTGGTGGTTCTCATACAAGGGCAGAAAATTGGAGAACTGCTGGCCTTTTGGAAAAGCCCTAAATCCGTTTGACTTCAAAGTACTTCAAAAACTGGACCTGCCCACTTCCACAGCCGGTATCCTGCATTCTCCTGACGCTGGTCTTCATCCGCCCCTTCCTCCCCCATCCCTTTCTTCCCTTTCACCTCCAGCAAGTGACAAAGGAGGAAAAGATGAAGGCTTTGCCTCAAGGTAACGCATTTTTAAAAGGGAAAACACAAGTTTTAAAACATTGGATTTGAATGATACAAAAAATTTAGTCCTTTGCTATGCCCTTGTCACCAGCTCTCCAGGCTCTTGAAGTCACCAAAGGAATCGGGATCTCATTCCTGGGGGGACCTGTGTGCAAGGATGGAGAGACCTTTCCTCCATCCGTATCCCTTCTTTCCCCTCCCGTCACCCTGTACTGCTCTCTTGATTTGAAGATGTTGCCGTCGTGTGCCGAGGAGGTGCACACATGTGCACACACACATCTTTGCCACACCTCTCCGCTTTTCTCTACCCGGAATGCTGCTACTCGGCCTTCTAGTCCCAATCAGAATGTCGTGTTTTTTGGGCCATTGCTGGACGGACCTTGGCCACAACATGTCTACCATTATGATTTTGTTTTTACTTAGGTCTGTTTATTTTAAAAGGGAACCCTAAATAGAAGGTAAACTGCAGAAACAAATACAAGGCAAACAAAACCCTGTAGCTTGCTGCTTGTCAGCTTGGCAGCCCGAGATGGGTTAAAGGCAAGTTAGCACTGAATGGGGACTTTCTCCTTGTTTACCACAAGGATGGAGGTGACCTCGTTCCTGTGTCACTAGTGTTGCTTGATGATGGTCAGTGCAACACCTAACATCACACTGGAAACCTAAGTGTGCTGGAAGAAGCCATAGACCAGGGCTCAGAGGACCTTGAGTAGAATCCCGTCTTGGCTCTGCCAGCCCTGCAGGCCTTGGTTTCCTCGTCTGATAAGTGGAAATAGGACATCAGCTTTGCCCGTCTCACTGGAATGTATTTAGGGACACATGACATCAATGTTTTTAAAAATGTTGGTCCTACTGAGCTCTCAGGGGTTAAGGCAGGCGTTTTGGGAACCTAGGTGTTCTATGTTGATTGTCACAATGTTTGAGGAGCAAGGGCACTATTGGCCTTTAGTGGATGGGGGCCAGACAGACCAAATGAGGTAAGGGACTCACCAGCAAATAATAAATCCTGTAATCTGCAGACTCTCAATGTCCCCCAGGCATACATTCAGGTGAGTTACCTGTTTATCAGGTGAGTTACCTGCTTAGTAGTCCCGAGCCCAGAACTGGGCTCCATTTTACATATCAACTAAGTCTTCCTTCCTTCCATCTTTCCTTCATTCCTTCTTTCCTTTTTTGCTTTCCTCTCCCTTAAAAAATAGCTTCATTTTGAAATAATTTTAGACTCACATTAGAAGTTGCAAAAATTGTACAGAGTTTCTGTATACCCTTCACCCAGTTTCCCCCAGTGATAATGTTTTACGTAACTGATAATTCAATGATCAGAATCAGGAAATTGATGTTGGAACAATAATAAACAAACTACAGAGCTTACTCATATTTTACAAATTTTTGTGTGCTCTCATTTACTTACTTGTGGTATTTAGTTCTATGAGATTTTATCCTGTCTACAGATCTGTGTATACAACATCGCAATTAGGGTGGCGAACTGTTCCGTCACCCCAAAGAAACTCCCTTGGAGGACTACCATTATTCATTCACTTTGAAGATATTCTTTTCACTCAATAAATATTTGTTGAATGAATTAATGAAATAATGAGTTGATATATAGATAAGGCCTCGTGTCCTGGACCATTGGAAGAGTTGATTTACAGACAGCAGAGCCTGAATGAGCAGCACGTCTTTGAAGATGATGGTAACCCAGTTGGTGAAAATCCGTAGCTGAATCAGGACAATTGCTACTTTGTAGAACATAGGTAGTTCCCCAATGCCAGTTCTGAGTCAGATCAATTTAATTAACTAACAAAGGTAGTTGTTATGGCAACAATGCTGCTAATCTACTTCAGCAAATACTCAGTATAATTGACCTGTTGCCAGGCAACAGCCAATAAGTTGGATGACAGATGATGACAAATTTCATCTGCTACAGATGTTGCTATCCAGTGACAAATTCAGCCTCTGGTCAAGGAGAAGTTTCCCAGAGAACATCACTGAGATATTGATACGACACTCCTGAAGACCCGTTATTACAGGGATCCCCAGAAACAACCCAAACCAAAACCTTTATTGTTTTTAGGCTGAAGGTCTAGTAAAATCAGTATTGTGAAAATTAGGACCAGGATCAGTAGATCTAGAGAATGCCTTCTTTGAAATGATATTGTTATTTTTTATTTTTATAGGCCTGCTCAATATCTCTGAAAAAATATTCCTTTTATCTCTCTGTGTGAAAATGAAATATAGACCTACAGAGCTACGCCTCATGTATAGAAAGTAAATCGGTTTAGGAAGAATTGTTGGGAGTAATGCAAATAGAATTATTTCACTCAAAATTTGGTGCTCTTGGAGAGCTCCCTCATCCCTCTCAGTCCTTTGGTATCCTGTCATTCAAGATGGCCCATACTTGGCAATTTAAAACCTTATTTACTTTCATTTGGGGTGATCAGTGAATTATTTCCCAGATTGCTAAGTAAAAGACATACCTCTCCTTGTCTGCCTCCTTTAAGCCATAAACATGAGTGGTTTATTGAAATGAGCTCCAAAGGAAACACAAGTAGATGTGCTGTGGGAAGTGTGCTGAGGATGGAGCTGCTGTCGGACTTAATTAAGGGGCTGCCTAGATGGGTCAGCCCAGGTGCTTTAATACGCTGTTAAGGAGCTCACACTTAGACCAAGGTCTGCAGATTCAAAAACTTTCAGGACCAGGCAGGTGAACTAAAAGGCAGGATGATAGGGGGAAGCAGGGCCTGTGGGCACCTAGAGCATGGAGGTTCCACCAAAAGCCATTGGAGTAGGAATAACTTTTTTTTCCAGTAACACACTGCCCTTCTACTCATCCGTTTCCCACAAAACTGCTGAAGTGGGCCCACTCATTGGCTGGGTTGACCCCTGATAGAGACACTGAGGGTGTGAGTCAAAGGGGAAGCTACATTTGGTAGCATGAAGCCCTATGCCATCCTGGAGGACACGCAGGGGCCAGACCCTGAAGATCGAGGTGGAGCTTGTTTCTGATGCTTTTAGCTGTGTGGTAGTGTGTGAGTCACTTCTTCATCTGAGCTCTAGTGGGATCCAGGAAGTCCTTCCCGATCCTTAGAGCTAACTGCCTGGTTCCAGCATCGCATCCTCTGTCCCCGGTCACAGGAGACATAGTGGAAGAATTTGAGAAACATCCCATCCAGCACCTTCCTGCCTCTCATCCCTTAAAGAGAGGGTGGCTGGGGAGGCCCACCTTACTGGTTGTGAGCCTTGGTGAGGCTGTCTAGAGAGGCAGCATGAAAACCAGGCCAGTAGCAGTGCTCAATGATGACTTAAACGGTAAGGATTCAGGAGAGCTGTTGCTCTTCATAGAACTCTGCCTGGAAGAGAAAATCTGCCAGCCTCTCTGATTCAGAAAGTGAAAAGTCCAGACAGCGCCGTAATTAAGTAAAAGGAAGAGGGGAGGAGAAAGTGGAGGAGGAGAAAAGAGGAGAATGAGAAGAGAAAGAAAGGGAGGGAGGGAGAGGGAGTTAAAAAGAGAGAGGAAGAGAGAGAGACAGAGAGAAAGGAAGAAAGGAAACAGTCATTTGTCAGGAGCGTAATTCAGATATATTTGAAAGATACATCAACGTGTCCTCTTCTGTTAATGTACACTCAGACTATTTGTCCAGTATTTGATTATTTTAAATATATCTATGGAGTTTCTTTGCAGCAATTCAATGCCATCAACTAAAAATTATTGCATAAGGGGAAGCTAATTTGGGAGGAGCAATTTTCTCAGAACTGATTGCAGAAACAGCCATACAATTATCTCAACAGAGCACTTAGAACAGTGCTGAAAGGGCTGTGCCATCTGATTTGCCCCCGTCTCCTGCATCTTGGCTTAATTTCGTGCATCCAATCAGCCGGGGAATGAGATAGACGAAAGGTTCACCCCCTGAAAACAACCAGTGATCAGGGAATGCCCAAGGATTGGGGTCTAAAGCTCTCTCTTTTTGCCCTTCCTATCCTCCCCTCTCTTTGCACACCAATTTCTGAAGCAGGTGCCTCAATGATGGAAACCTGATGCCACACAGCCAGACTTCCCGTAGAAGGAGCCTGTGGCCAAACTCTCTTAAGTTTTCCGAGCTCCAGTTAACTGGATGTTTCTGATGGGAAACATCTGCAAGCATGATTTGTAAAACGTTCTACAAATACAAGGTGATAGTAGAAGTCATAGTGGAAATAACTAGAAAAATATTTGGATGTGATCTTCTTTGACTTGAACTTTAGAAATAAGGAGAATGTGTACATATATGTTCCAGGCACTAGAGTTTAGGCAAGATAAAGTAATAGCCAAGAGTACGCACCCTGGACTCCAACTGCCAGGGTTTGAATGACAGCCCAGCAAGTTACTGGCTGTGAGACCTTGGGCAAGATACATAATTTCTCTAAACTTCAATTCCCTCTTATGTAAACTGAGGAAATTAACAGTGCGCCCTTTACAGAATTAAGGCGGGGATTTCACGCTGCAATCTGGGTGAAGCGCCCCAACGTCCTTTCTATTCCAGAAATGTTGCCCATTTTTATTGCTCTTATCATTAGGCTCTGCTGGCAATAATCTCTCGAGGTTGGCACCCTCTGCATTTTCCCAGATGAGGAAAATGAGGCTGAAAGAGGTGAAATGGCTTGTTCAGTGTCACCCCCAATAAGGGAGAGTGGGGGCCCAAACGTGGGCTGCTTCCGAGGCCCACCCTCCAGCCCTGCTGCTTAATGAGGGTTTCAGCTTCACGCTTCTCTCCCCTTGATTAGGTGTTAAATATTTACCATCTTGCCTTTCTTCCTCTCTACCCTCTTTAAAAGTGGTTTAATTAAAATCATTCGTTGAGCTCATGATAAAAATATGTAAATGTGATGATTTTTGTGAAATGAATCTATTGTTTCCCTTTCATTCCCAAAGGACTGTGGATAAGAGGGGATAGATAGCGGGGCTTCCAATGCGTTTGAACAAGCATTTGATAATATGTTGTATAACCGATTTTAAGGTCTGGTGGCCACAGGACCCAGTAATTCATGTATGTTAAGCACAGCTGGATTCCTAGGTGGGGGATGGGGAGGCAGAGGGAGTATTGCTCCAGTATTTCCAGGGAAACCAAGTGGAATGAGTCTGGAGAGGCAGAGCTGAGAGGAAACCCGTTTTTATTTCCCCACTTCTGCCCCAGCTGGCTGTCCCTTCCCCTTTAAATCTGACCCAAGTCACCTGCCAGAAGGCAATGTGGGTGGCTCTTGCTTCCTTCTTTTCTGAGGCCACTGCTGCTGAAAGCTCATGCCTCCTCCTGGTGCCACCAGCCGGGTGCCCTCAGTATATATCTCATTGCATTGCTTTTGTTCACTGAGCACCCACTCTATGCCGAATTTTAGGGGTTCAAGTCTTTGCTTTCAGCATATGTTTACCCAGTGAGAGTCACTGGGCCAGAAGGTGGGCTGGGCAAGTGCCTCCTCTCTTAAGATTGCAAAAAATCTAGGAATGGTCATGTTGTCTTCAGAACTACTGGCCTAGCGTGGGTTAGGGGAAAGATAGTCTCTTTTGTGAGCATCTTCCATTGTCACGCCCCTTGCCAAACATAATAAAGTAGACCTCCAAAATTTACTCCCCAGTCTAACTTGGCTGGTTTGGGAAAATTTTTTTCTCGGTGTCCTAGTCCTCAGTATGAGATAGGTCAGGTTGCTATAAGAAATAACATCTGCATCTCTATGACTGGGCACAATGTTTTATTTCTCACTCTCAGATTAGAAATAGTCTGAGAGGGGACTGGGCAAGGGATGGGGGAGCTCTGCTTGGTATAATTATTCAGGGACCAAGACCTCTTCCATCTTGTGACTCCACCTCCGTCTAGTTCTCTTCATTAAGAAGGATCATGTGGGAAGTCTTTATGGGCCAGGAAGTGGTATAACTTCCGCTCAACTTCCGTGGCTCAGCCTCGTGGCTGCACTGTGATGGAGTCTGGGAAGTGGAGTCCAGCCCTGTGCCCAAGAAGAGGAGCATATGTATGGCAAGTGCCACATCTGTAGTGTTTGGGTTCCCCTACAGTGTGAAGCCTTTGAGGACAGGGACTATGACACCCAACTGCACACTGAGCACTTGCTCGTGCCTGGTACTGCTTTATAAATGATGAATATTCCCTGGAAGCAAAATGAACAAGTGAGCAAGTGAGTGAACCATCTATAACCATAGTGTAATGGCCAATGAACAAGTTTACCAAACCGCTAATAAGACTGTATTGCATTTCCACCATTTGGTTCCAACATAATGCTTTATTCTACTTTGCTGTGTTGGACAAAGCAAGAGGGCAGTGGAGCATAACCTGGACATTTCAGACTCCTTCTCAAACTTTTACATTTCTATTGGGATTTCTATCATCTCACGCCTCTCTTCTTTGGACAGAGACTTGGGATGTGGGAGGTTCAGCTATAGGGGATGTTCTCACCATGGCCTCATTCCTCCAGCTCCCCCCGGCTCTGCACCAAAGTTTCATTTCCTTGTCCACTCACAGGGAAGATGACCCAAAGCCATACCCTGCACCACCATCTAACAAACAGCTCCCAGCAAATCTCTTGCCTCAGACCTCTGAACATTGTCTTTGATTTAGAAACAGACGTTTTGGTTTCTTTTTAAATTTATAAAACCCTTTTCTATCTCGGGAAGTCCACATATTTAAGAGCATTGTTTTTCCTTAGATACAAATGTCTAATTGGAACCTCAGGCTTGAGTCCTTTGTTCTTCATGCCATCTTCCTTCTCTGTGAATATATCATCGATTCAATAGTGGACAGCACAGGGCGATGGGATTTACAGAGAACGAAAACCACGCTGCTTTGATAACTCAAAATGCCGTCGCTCTTAGAACAGTTCAATTAAAACAAAGATTGAAGAGCGACCTGTGTTTCCGTGCTCCCCCTGCTCCTCCTTCCTTGCCCCAAGGTTCTACAACACAGAGTCCCAAGGGAATCCCAAAGGGATCCTGTGATGGCTAACTTTATGTGTCAACTTGGCTGGGCCACAGTGCCTAGATATTTGGTCAAACACTATTCTGGAAGTTTCTGTGGGGGTATTTTTAGATGAGGTTAGCATTTAAATGGATGGACTTCGAGAACAGCAGATCGCAGATCACCCTCCATAATGCGGATGGACTTCAACCAACCAGGCGAAGGTCTTAAGAGGAAACACACTGAAGTACCCCCCCCCCCCCCCGGAAATAGGCAATTTTGCCTCCAGTCTTCAGACTTGAGACTACAACATCAACTCTCTCCTGGGTCTCCGACCTGCTGGCCTGCCTTGCAAAATTCATACTTGCAAGCCCCCGTCATTTCACGGGCCAATTCCTTAAAATCTCTCTCTCTCTGTATGTATCTCTATAATACATGTATACATGCATATATGTACACACACATGCATGTTACATATCTATATCAAGATGTGTGAATACGCATACACGTATATGTAATATACATACATATATCTGGTAAAATGTCAGCTCCAAATACCCGCCTTTGCCCAGTGAGAAAATCCAAATAAAAGGTTTCAGTCAACTTGAAAATATAAACTTTTAGGAATGAAAATGAAATGACCAATTGTCTACTTATATTTGTTTCATTAATTTATTTTCCCACTCATTTAAAACACCCGAAAAACACAGTACTTATGTTAATACTGTGAATGAAATAAATTTTAAAAATAGACAAATTAAACACAGACTACTTGGCATTTACCAATCGCTTTATCAATTTGTATGTTTTGAGGGGGGCTTACTTTGTTTGTTTTGAGTTTTACAAAATCAAGAATTTTTAAAAGGCATCACATGAATAGTGCTTACTTTAGTAGTTCAGCTCAAGAATTATCCTGTTGAGAATTCTCAAGGAAAATGAATGTTTTGAGAATCTGGTTTCTTAAGAATTCCTCTCTACTTGCCCCAATTTTAAGAAACATAATTTTTGGGAGAGTGAAAGCAATCATTTAAAAAACTTGAAAATTCGTGATTTCTACTTATACCATGAAAACGATTTTCAGAAAAGAGAAGCTTTCAGATGCTGTAATAATTGGAGTTAAAAATACCCTTTCAGCTTTAGGAAATTCATAGGGACTTTGAGAGATTATTGACCAAATAGCTAAGAAGCAAAGAGAAGAGCTTTTGGGACACTTAAACCGGGTTAGAATATGGACCGTGTCTAAAAATTGGCTTAAACGAACTTTTTGCTGTGCCCTCAATAATTGGGGGATATTTCTAGGTACCTAAAAACCCACATGCAGAGCAATTCCTTCTTTTCTGAGGGTCACTTTTGGGAAAAAGACATCATTTAATATTAATATTAATGCATATTTTGATACCCAGGCATATACAAGAGTGACCAGAGGATTTTTCTGGCCAGAATGTTGGTGGGTTGTGAGGAGAGGGACCGACCTGGGGATCATCTCAGGATGTCTTACCCCCTTTCTCCTTCCATCATTCTCAATTTGCTGAACCCAGTGTAATGGAAATGCAGGAGCAAGTTGTTTTTTAAATTCTTTAGACACAACATTCTCTACGGAGCAGTGCCGCCCAGTAGATATAAAATGTGAGTCACACGTACAATTTTTTTTTTTTAATATTTTATTTTTTCCCTTTTTCTTTTTCTCCGCAAAGCCCCCCGGTACATAGTTGTATATTCTTCGTTGTGGGTTCTTCTAGTTGTGGTATGTGGAACACTGCCTCAGCGTGGCTTGATGAGCAGTGCCATGTCCGCGCCCAGGATTCGAACCAACGAAACACTGGGCCGCCTGCAGCGGAGCGCGTGAACTCAACCACTCGGCCACGGGGCCGGCCCCCTCACACATACAATTTTAAGTGGTCCAGTGGCATGGTAAAAAGGTAAAAAAAAAAAAAACTAGGTGAAATTAATTTTAATAATTTATTTATTTGGCAAAAAACGTTATCGTTTTAATGAGCAGTCAAAATAAAAAGTATTCATGAGATATTTTACATTCATTTTTTTTCCTAATAAGTCTTAGAAATTTGGTTTGGGTTTTATACTTACAGCACGTCTCGATTTGGATGCATCATGTTTCAATGCTCAGTAGGCATCTGTGTCTGGTGGCTGCCATACTGGAAAGTGCAGCTCTAGACACAAGGAGATGGCTAGACAGACAGACAGGTAGGTAGACAGCTAGATAGATTGATAGATAGATAGACAGACAGATAGACCAATGTAATTTTTTTTTTTTCCAGCACAGAGGAACCAAAATTCTAAAACTTGCCAAGGGACTGAGTGCATATTTTTAAGGTGTGAGTCTAAGAAGTGCGATATTTATTTATTTATTTCCAGGCAGTTCTGTTGAAAAATACGTTAGGGTCATTTCACAACTGGATACTTTATCACTTCGGATCCTATTCTTGACATTTTCTCTGCCAGTGGCCTAGAATGAGCTGGTCTCAGGAGGTCCATCTCCGGAGTTCAGAGCACTCCTTTTCTGCTTCCACGCTGGGCTCAAGAGTGGTGGAGCGCTCCTTTTTGGAGTCTGTTATGCTGTTGGCCCTTAAAGGCCTCAAACTTTAAATCGAAAAGAAAATAATTGCATGCCTGAATTCAAGTTTCACGTATTAGACACTTGAGAGGAAATACTACTCCACTCGTTGTTGACTATCTTAAACAGCCATTAGTAATAATAATAAAACTATCATTTATTGAAAACCTACTCTGCGCTTCACCTTTCCAAGATATTTTTTTTTTGAGGAAGATTGGCCATGAGCTAACATCTGTGCCCATCGTTCTGTATTTTACATATGGGACACCTGCCA
Organism: Equus asinus; assembly: GCF_041296235.1. Lineage (NCBI taxonomy): Eukaryota > Metazoa > Chordata > Mammalia > Perissodactyla > Equidae > Equus > Equus asinus. The sequence continues at coordinate 103,542,614 of NC_091796.1, read as the reverse complement.
CAGCTTGGTTTGATAAGCTGTGTGTAGATCCACACCCAGGGTGGGGACCCGCGAACCCTGGGCTGCAGATTTGGAACACACTAACTTAGCTGCTGGGCCACCATGTCGGTCCCCTCCAAGGTCCTTTTAAGTATGTAATACTTTATTTAATCCTCATAACAACACCATGAGGGTGAAGATACCAGTTTTTTTTGTTTGTTTGTTTTTTTTTTTTAGGAAATTAGCCCTGAGCTAACATTTGCTGCCAATTCTCCTCTTTTTGCTGAGGAAGACTGGCCCTGAGCTAACATCTGTGCCCATCTTCCTCCACTTTATATGTGGGACGCCTAACACAGCATGGCTTGCCAAGCGGTGCCATGTCCGCACCCGGGATCCGGACCGGCGAACCTGGGGCTGCCGAAGTGGGATGTGCACACTTAACCGCTGCACCACCGGGCTGGCCGCAGATACCGGTTTTATAGATGGTGAAATGAGCCTAAAGTGAAGTCCTTTGTTCAAGAACACAGAGCTGGAAGGAGATAACTAAGCAATTAAAGACAAAGTTTTCTCCTCTGGTTCCGGTTCAGAAGTCGGATTCCAAAGCTCATGATTTTGCACTGTTGAGAGAATTTCTTTCAAGCAGCGTTACTGAACGTTTGTCCGTTGCGGAACTGGCCTTGAAGTGGAAGTAACCGCGTTTGAGTCCTGGCCCTCCTTGTACAAATTACTCTATGGCTTTGGGCAAATCACCCCAATGACTTCTACTCCCTCCTCTGAAAAGTAGAATAATAAAGCCCACGTCACACGGACTCCTGCAGCTTGGGCATCAAAGCACGCCACAGCACTCCCTAAATCACGGAAACTCGAAGCAGCTTAATTGTTTATTAATAGTGGGGTAACAAATAAAATGAAAATATATTCCACGTTATGGCCAAATGATTAGATATCACATCGCCATTAAAATCAAGTTTTCAAAGAATATTAAACGTCTAGACTCTGGATGCAAGGTTAAGTAATTTTTTAAAAAAAGTATAAAAAGCAATATATACCATATAATTCTCATTCGGGAGTTCACAAAGGCACACATAAACACTTAGGAAAAAACAGTCGTGCCAAGAATCCCATTTATTGTGGTTATCTTTGGGTCATAAATTACGTTTGTGTGTTTTTTTTTAATAGAATGCATTTCTATATGATCCCAAATTTCTGTAATGATCATATATTAATTTATCTGCCTGAATGAGAGAAAAGCATATTTTTAAGTGGCATCTCTAGTTCTCAGGAAAAGTTCACTTTTAATGAAGACCATTTGATTCATCAAATAAAGTTTTCTACCTCCTACACTTAATGAACTATTTTAAGTTTCCTCTTTCCTTAGACACCTACTGTTCCTATTAATTCTAATACACGATCAGCCCTCATTAGAACCCCCCTGAGGGACTGAAGGAACGAGTGAATTTTCCGACAGGCATAAAGTGAGGTCATGGGGAAAATAAGGAAAATCGATGACTTTCTAGTTCTCCAGTGACCTAAGTGGTTTTTTTCCTAAGTAAGCCTTCCTGGAGTTACTGTGTCATAACAGTCCCATCATAACAGTCCCAGGGGAAGGAGTTGATCTTTTATGTAATAATGATTTTCTGCTTTAGTTAGAAATGCCATTCCATAGGGAGGAATTTAAATGCTTGGCAAAACCTAAGAACTCCAAAGGGGTGTGAATCCCAACTGTGTTTCTATGAAACTAGGGATTGCCAGAGTCCTGGAGCACATGGGTTCGTTCTTTCCCTGCTCCTCTCACTGTGAAACTTTGAGCTAGCTGCTGACCATCCCAGAGAGCCTAGTCTGCGAAAGGGTGCTGGGATTTCTCCTCTCAAGTTGTGTGGGTGACATGGGACTCTGTTGACACTCTGCCTTTGCGAGACTGCCATAGACATTAGGGCCTCTGCTCCCCAAATGCTGGTTCCTGATTTTTCTAAAACTATTGGGAAGTTCTTCCCCAAATTCTCCAAACAAAGCTAATATGACTTCGCTCAAACTTGAACAAAGCATGAAGGTCCTTTGGTTCCTGTGGGGTGAATGGGGTAGAGCAGAAAAGGATTGTGAAGTCAAGAACACCGACAGGATGGAGCAACTGCCCGGAGTTTGAGATTCACTGTGGTTTGAGTGGCCTTTTTGTTGGGTGACTTTTCTTTCGGTATGTGTGTGTTTCTGTTTGAGAGAATGAGTTGAAAAAACCACATGGCCAAAGAGGAGGCCTGCTATGTTTCTCTAGGAGCAGTCTATGGAGGAGGGGTCATGATATAGTGGAGGGACACTGCAGTTCAAGTCAGACGATGGGGTTCAAGGTCTGCCTTTAGCAGGCACAGACTGGGACCTGTGTAAGTTCCTTCAACTTGCCAAGCCTCCCATTCCTCTTCTGGAGAGAAGGGATAAAACCACCCTTTTCACGATGTCATGACAAGGGTAAACTGAGAGAGTGGATACACTGTAAAAATGCAATAGGTTATGACTATTAAATTGTAGTTAATAGACTCTTCTACCCGATGGAGCAAATGATAACATGTTACCCAAACCCTCTTTGCATGTAGACTAGAGTTTCTTACATATGCTTTCTCATTTATGTCCTGAGTAGAATTGCACTTGGTGATAAAATATGAAAGTGGAATAGCGCAGTCTCCAAATCTTCTCTGAGTCTCGAGTGCTCCCTAACTTCATCTTGCCAGATGCAAGTAAATGAACAGCAAGTTCAGATCTGTACTTTCCCTTCAACTTTTTTCTTAGACACTCGGTCCCCCATTGCAGATGCCTAGAGGAACGTTTACAGGGGATCTGAGAAATTCTTTCGTGTCTTAAGAAAGTTTTTTTTTTTTTTGGAGGGAGGGACTTTATAGGCCAACATGAAAACAACAAAAAAAATGGTCCTTTTATGAAAGCTATCCATCAAATGTCAAGGATAATAATCAATTTTCTGTCACAATGAACTGATAAAAGCTTTCAGTAATAATGTCATGGGGGGAAAAATTTGTGTTGGAACTCGAAACGCACAGCCCAGATATCAAACGAATTCATAAAAGCTCGATGCCGCTGTAGCCCTCGGAGGCATGACAAAATACAATTTCTCATCCACAGGATATGGAATAATTCCCCTTTTTTATTTTTACACTGAGAGAGGCAAAAGGAAATCTGAATTTCAAAAAAAACAATATTACACAATCCTGCTTTTGCAGGTGAACATTAGCGATCATTTTGGCCGCTGATATCAGAAACCGTTCTGGTGATTTCTCTCACATCATGCAAATGGCTGCATAATGCCTGCTCCTCTTGGAATGTAAAATCAAATCAGCATTCTAATGCTACAAGCTGGTGATGAGCTTGGGAATAAATATGCAGGAGCGCATAGAAAGAATCAAGGCAATCAAAAAGAGCCAGCGTCCTCACTCGGACTATAAATCTTTGTCTATTTCAATCGTAGGGCTGGCCGAATCAGTGTAAAATTCCAGCGGGGATGTCATCAATTTCTGTTAACCTCTCTATTCCTCTTTGTGTTGGCTCTAGGGTGATGGATTGGTTTTGTCACTTCTGCTCCGTTCACAGTATGTTAACATGGAAGGGTGCAGGCAGGTTATGAGGAAAGGTTACTGCTGTCCTAGCCTTGACCCCCACTCACTCTCTTCTGTAGGATCACGGGTACCTTTCTGTCTGGGGAACATGGTGTCTCCTTCTGGTTCCTGGATGCTCTACTCAAAGACCCCCGTTGGCTGGTCCACTGTTGAATCACAGGTCACCCTTTTGAAGTGAAAATAGCCCTGTCGATTCAGCTTCCAGAGGAACTGCTGGCAGTGTATGAAGACAGGGAAGGAAAGAGCTAGAAACCTGGGCTCTAAACAGAACTCAGACTCTGAGTCACGCGTGGCCCAGTGTGTAGCTGTGTCTCTCTGGGTGCCACTTTCCAAACTGTAGCTGGCCTTTTCCTGCCACAATGCTATACTTTCTTCCAAACCTAATGAAGAATTGGAGGTCTCCATTTCCCCAGAGGTGCATTTCAACTCTATGACTTGGCCTGAACAAAATACGTGAACACTGACCATAAGCCCAGAAGCTAACTCCATATTCTCACAGCACACACAGGCCATGACTTCAAGGTCTCAAGACTGGTTATTTTTGATATTGTTACTGCTATTATTAACACACAGCTTATAACTGTGCTATCCAATATGGTAGTCATGAGCCCCATGTGGCTATCTAAATTTTACATTCATAAAAATGAAATAAAATTAAAGATTCAAGGTTTTAGTTTTAATGGCCAAATTGCAGCTTGATAGCCATCTGTGGCTCGTGACTACAGTATTGGACAGCACAGACATTGAACATTTCTGTCATCACAGAAAATTCTATTGGACAGAGCTGGCTTAGATTGCATTTATCTAAATGGGTATGTGCTTTTCAAAGTCTTCACCAAGGGAAACCAGATACTTATTTCAATAAGGTTGCCCTTGTTGAAACATGGGAGCTTAGTTATACAGCTATTAATCAAAGATGAGGCATGCTCATAAGGTAATGGCTTGCTTGGAAACTGACTCTAAAGGAATTCCAAAGATGTTTCAAGCTTATTTTGAGTGATGGCAAAGTTATTGAAATAAGTATGATCGAAAGAGCCTATAGGCATTTGTTTCAGACTGATCTGAATTCCAGACACAAATCTGACACTTCCTAGTGCTGAGACCTTGGAAATTTCATTTATTCTCCCTGAGCCTCAGTTTTCTCATGCATAACATAAGAAATAATAATATCTACTTCATAAGTTTTTTCCTGAAGTTTAAATGACGTAAGATTGCAAAGAAGTCTGGGATGATGCGTCAAACAGAACAGGAGCTGAAACAAATTTGGTCACATGACCTTAAAATTTCTACACTACCGATCTTCAGAAAGGGTTATGAAACAGTGTGCAATAAGGAGAGGTGCAATGGCAGTTTTTAATCACTAGAACATGGAGTCAAGCACAGACTACCCACCTTGGGGTAACAGTTGTGATTTGCTTATTTTGGGGTGAACTGGGGCAAGCAGGCTGTCTCCTGGTCCAGGTCATCTTCCTTGACTTCCAGGACCTCCAGTTGCAAGTCTCTCTCTCCATGAATTGGCAGATCAGCCATAGCTTCGGTAGGGCATGCACTGGCCGGCTCTGTTCACAGTAGGAGTCAGCAGACAGGGTTCCGTTAGTGGAGTGGCACTCCTCAAGCCTGGAATCTCATGTGGGCACATTGATCAGGTTGTCCATGTCCCCATCTCCTGAAATATTTCACTTCTGATCAGAACGGGGACCCCATGTGCAAAGGGTGTGCTTCCAAGCAAAGCCTGCCTCCTTTATCGAGGGCCTTGATTTTCCACTCTGATCTCTGTACTTTGAACCTGTTCAGTAGCTCATATCCATCCCTCATTTCCAGCCCCAGAGAGCCAGGATGTTCCTCCGGACCCTAAAACATGGCTGAGGTGGGGCATCCTGCCGAGCCTTGAAGCCTAGAGACCCCGTTTGTTTCACGTTGTCAGGATATTTCTACCTCTGGGTAACAAGCTCAGGTTATTTGTGTCTCAGACCCATAGATCTTTGCCCTGCACATGGTGAGTGCTCTGTAAATGTAAATACCTGATGAATAGTAAGTAAAAGTGAATGAATGTCACATGCTGACATTATTGTATAGCATAGTAAGATATTACCAATGTCCAGAAGACTAGTTTGCTTAACAAAATAGTAGCATTGTTTTGTAGTTGTATTTAACAACCATCAATTAATTAATTCATTTATTAACTCATTTGTTGTCCTATTACCTGGCTTCAAGATTTAAGGCCAGTAGCAAGACACATGGAATAAACAGGATTAACAGAAAGTAAATGAAAAAGAAGGAAGGGAAAATAATGCCAATATTAATGCATATCAAAGATACCAAAGGCCAATAGCTAAGGTAAAAAAATGCCTCCACAATAGCAAAATTTCATTGAATTTCTATCTCAGTCAGAGTATTTACCTAAATTATTTCTAAACCTCACAACCCACTTGGTTTTTAAGCCAACCAATGCTCAGAGAAGTTGTGATGGCTAATTTAATGTGTCAGCTTGACTGTGCTAAGGGATACTAAGACAACTGGTTAAACATTGTTTCTGGGTGACAAATATATAGGATATATGTATTTCTGTGACAAATATATAGCCTAGGATATGCGTATATGTTGTGTTTCTCTGGAGAACCCTGGCTAAAACAGAGGGTAAAACACTTGCTCAAAGTCACTCAATAAATGCAAGATTCTGTTTATTAATTCAGGCCTCTCTTTCCACCGTATGAGGTTATCATTATAAAAACCAAGTTGGGGGGCTGGCCCCGTGGCCGAGTGGTTAAGTTCACGCGCTCTGCTGCAGGCGGCCCAGTGTTTCGTTAGTTCGAATCCTGGGCGCGGACATGGCACTGCTCATCAGACCACGCTGAGGCAGCGTCCCACATGCCACAACTAGAAGAACCCACAACGAAGAATACACAACTATGTACCGGGGGGCTTTGGGGAGAAAAAGGAAAAAATAAAATCTTTAAAAAAAAAAAAAAAAAAACCAAGTTGGTGAACATCAAAATGTGGGGAAATCATCAAATAGCCAAGGCTATTGATTTCCACAATTTGGACAAACTACTGTATTAGGAGATGGATGTAAGTACATTAAATAAGAGTCTGCAAAATAAAGGCTTTCGGTGAAATCCATAGTCTGCTGCCCAAGCAGTATGAGTAGACTTTGGGCTGTCCTAGAGAACTCAGCAATTACAGTTGAACAACAGCATTTTCTAGAGAAGCAGAATGGTGTGGTGATGAAGCACAAAGACCACCTGCGGTGGAACCCCTGCCCTGCCATTGGCCAGCTCCATGACCGAGAGCAAGTACTGAGCCTCTAAGGCCCTTGGTTTCCTCATCTATAAAATGGGGATTTTGCACCTACCTCACAGGGCTGTTGTGAGTTAAATCTGATAAACTATGTAAAGCATGTAACAGTGCTTATTAGGGCTTAATCAGGGGTACCTATCAATATTTTTTTGGTAAGTGATGCTTTGAACGTACACTGGAGTCCCAGAGCTCTTGGATTTGCATGATTTCACTGGGCCTGGCCTGCTAGAGCCAGAAGTGGTACTGAGATTACAACGCCTGTTTTATTGATGAGGAACCTGTATTTCAGGAAGGTGAAGTGACCCAGAAAGCCGGGAGACTGCACAGTCCAGTTATTTCAAGCCTACAGCATTTACAAGGAGAGTTAGCCTAGACAATTAGTTTGACATATAAACTGAAATAAGGCATTGACATTGTTCTGGGACCAAATTAATAAGAAAACAGTCTGGTCAAAACTCCACTTTGTGGTATCCATATACACGTGATTGGATAACTGCATTTAGGGATTTAGAATAAGTTGGCCTTGAGGTGGTGGTAACGGAAGGGTATGGAAAAAATCAGGAATGGGACAAAGGCAAGTGAGAGACATGTCTATCTGAGTGACTGCTGGATTGCAAATTCCACCGGCATGGGGATGGACCTGTTCTGTTTGCTATCTCAAAAGTTTCTAGAAGAACGTCTAGTGTGCCGTAAGCTTTTAGGACTGGTGGATAAAAGAATAAGTGAAAGATTGAATGGAGAAGTGAATGAATGATGCTAGGAGGGAAATCATACCCTAACTAGTTAGTAGTTAGTGGTTCTTGATAGAATCATGGGGAGAGCTTTTTCAAAGATCCAATGCCTGGACCCCACCCTAGACCAGTAGAATCAGAATCCCTGTGCATGGGGCTTGAGCAAGAGTATTTTTAAGAGTTCTCCAGGTAAGTCTACTGCTCAGCTAGGAGTGAGAACCACTGAGCTAGTCTTATCCGGTTAATTTTACAGTTGGAAAAACTGAGGATCCGCAAGCAGGAAGGACTTGCCCAAGGATTGGATGCAAATCAACGGTGCTTCTGAAGCTAGGGGCTTTTGGTATAAATGAATGTGTGTGTGTGTGTAAATGTATACCATGATTTCTTCTGTGCTGTTTCTTTACACGTGAGTGTGAACCTTCTGCTCCCTGAAAGTCTTTCTCCATTGGTCCTCTTGGCGTATATCTCCTACCCTTGTAACCTTCTTTTCTAGGGTTTTCCCCTTTTAGAGGCTTCCAGTGATCTCTTGCATCCAAAGGCTGGATGACCTTCCTCCAGTTTGTGCTCCTAGATTCCTTTGGGTTTCACAACACCCATGGGTTACAATGTATTGTTCTTGTAAATCCTCAGACTTGCATCCTCCATTATATGGTGAGCTCATGAAGGGCAGAAAGAATGTCTTTTTTAGCTACCTGTCTCCAGAGCTTGATACTTGAGCTCAATTAATAGATAACGAATAAATGTGGATCAGTTGTTTTACATACATAAAAGTGATTTGCATATACATATACATATCTGTGTGAGTGTATATCATTTGTGTAGGGCTTATTTAAAAATTAACATTTTGAATGTACATATGATTCAATGCAAATGAGATAATTTAATTTAATTTGACAGAATTTTTTGACCACCTATTATATCTAAAGCACTTTGTAAAAACAGGAGATTAATGATGAGTGGGACCTAGACTTTGACCTCACCGGAGCACATGGGCTAGTGGGTCAGGCTTACTGACTAATTATAACACAGTTCATTCTTCAGAGTGTGATAACTGTGGTGACAGACCAACAAGCAAAGCTCTGAGGGCGCAAAAGTGAGCTGAAAGCATGTGGTGAATGAAATATTAATCCACTGGTTCTTAAACTTCCCTTGGAGGGCCTGTTTGAGAACTTGGTGAAAGCTACTATGGATACTCTTCCCAGAAAACATGCTTGAGGCACACCACTTGCAGATCCATTGAGGATTGCCCATAGACCCTTTGGCCGCCCACTGGCGCAGGATAAGATGCTTGACCTTGGTCACTACTTCAATGGGACTCAATGCCTCTCCACCCTTGAGGTTTATGCACCGTCTACTGAGCCACAGGCTTTCCCATTCAATACACATCAGCAACCCAGACACTAAATATGGTTCTGGCTTCTTACCTCCATTTCACCAGGGCTTAAAAGACAAAGAAGGAGGTTCATTTACTGCAGAGACACCAGGATGTACACAGCCCAGTGAATTTGCTCTTGATGTGGCTCTGACTTGGCACACCATCTGGAGCATTGCTGGCCAGATCTGAGTTCAGCCACTACAGTGACCACTGAAAGCAACACATCCCCATTCTTTATGATATGTAAGATCACTTCCTGATTTGGATTCTACGTGTGAATGGGTTCCTCAGTAAGCTGAAAGATGCACTCCATTTCTCCCATAGCGTCATTCATCATCCCCTTGGTTGGAGCAACTCATGAGATGTTTCTATTTAATTACTTTATCCTGATATCATTTAATATAGTGTTTTTCAGACTTTTGGGTGTCAGTTTACACTTTTAAAAATTAATGAGGACCCAGATAGCTTTGCACATGTGGGGTGTATCTATCAGTATTTACCGTATTAGAAATCAAAACAAATCTATAGAAAACATTTTATTAATTCATTTAAAAACAACAATAACAAATCCATTACCTGATAATGGAAATAAGGTGTTTGCAATGAAAAATAGTGAGATTTCCACTCAAAAAAAATCATTGAGAAGAATGACATTATTTTACATTTCTGTAAGTTTTTTTTAATATCTTGCTTAGTAGAAGACAGCTGGGCTCTCGTGTCTGCTTCTGCATTCAATATGATGTGACAAGGTCGATTGAAGTATATGAAGAAAATTCAGTCTCATACATTTGTGTTGTTGGAAAAAGGAGTATTTTATCTGTTTTTCAGATGATTTGGGATATTATTCTTTGATATTACACCAAAACTCAACAAGCAGTAGTTTCTTAAGGTTATTTGTAACGTGAAATACGAAACCATATCAATGAGCTTTTCATGCCCTGGAGTATTAAAATCATTGGAATTTTAAATGTAATTATTGATAGACTCATACATGATTTTGTAACATAACATATTTATCATTTGCAAAATACTGGTTCATTGAGTTATGCAGATCTTCCAAATGCTGACACACTTCTTTATGTATTACCAAAAAATCATATTCATTAATATCAACACTGATAGAGTCAGGCTCATGATAACAGATACAAGTTTTCCAAAATTCTAATTTTAACTTGAAAGCTCTAATTTTATTATTGGCAACAAATACAATCAGTTGTTTTTGTTAAAGTACGAATGTCAAGGTGGCTTTGTTCGTTTTCAAAAAAAGTGTCTGCCAAACCCCAAGATCTGAATAACTATAGTTTGTACACTGTTTCTTCATGTAAAACTGATATTCCGTGAAGACAGCACTAGTTTAGCTCACAACTCAAACAACTGTCCGCTTTCCTTTCCTCAAGACTATCTCATATTTCAGTCTGTAGGAGAAGTGCTTTATGTATACTTACCGTGTTGTCACTCAGAATATTATAAATATTATAAAGCTAGGTATTCTCTCTAGCTTTGTGCTAGGTGGAATAATGGCTTCTCAAAATGTCCATGTTGTAATCCCCAGAACTTAGGAATGCTACCCTACCTGGCTAAAGGAATTTTGCAGACGTGATTAAGTTAAGGATTTTGAGGTGAGGAGATTATCCTGGGTTATCTGGGAAGGCTCAGTCTAAATACGCTGGCTGTATAAATGGAGAACTTCTCCTGGCCATATTCAGAGAGGGAGATGTGGCTACGAAAGAAAGACAGAGAGAGATGCAATGCGGCTGACTTTGAACATGGAAGAAGGAGGGCATGAACCAAGCAACGAGGCAGCCTCTAAAGCTGGAAAAAGCCAGGAAGTGGATTCTCCTCTCTACCTGCCAGGCAGGGATACACCCCTACTGCCACATTGATTAAAACCCCATGCTGAGACCCTTGTTAGATTTCTCACCCACAGAATTTTAAGACAAATAAATTTGTGTTGTTTTAAGCCACTGAGGTGATTTGCATAGCAGATGTAGAAAACCAATACAGAGCTGTACTCTCAGGTCAAGACATAATAGCATTAATAATTTTTACAGTTTCGTGAAGGACATTCTTAAGTCGTCCTGAAAGTGAAGATGATGACTACCAATACTGTTTGGTGCCACTGCCTTGACCAGTGTGAGATGCCCATCACTGGTAGTTTTACCCACCGTTGCTTTCATCTTCGCTGCAAATGTCAGTCTGGTGAAAAAAGCAAAGTAGAGGTTGGTATTATTATGAAAAGTGTCTTGACATCACATACTTGGGGCAAGCGTCTCAAGGACTCCGAGGATCTGCAGACTACATGTTAGAATCACTGATTTTAGTCGTACGATCATTTTTCAAGCATTGATCTTGCAAATTTTTATCTATCCCTGCAATGTTCAACTTACAAACTATCCCAAGAATTAAATTAGATAGTCATGAGTTTCAACAAGCTAAGATGAGATGGAAGTTTGGGGATCTTAAATCTCACTGTTCGAGAATTGCTTCCATAATATTCAGATAAGTGTAACTACATTGACGGGAAATTCTCAGTGGAACTCTGGATTTTAATACCTCAATAACCTTCTGTACACAAGCATTTTAAGTGACTTAATTTTGGTTTCTCTGTATCTATTATATCCCAGTGTTCATTGATCTAAGTAAAATGAACACGTAAACACATACATCCTTCCTTTTGATACATATTTCCAGCCATTTCTATCAAATTTTTCACTTTCTTGCTCAGAAAATAAAATCTATGAATTTGATGAAGTTGGCCCATGTGGGCAAATTTCTTTGGGAAGTAAATTCCAACCATCCAAACTGGAACAGTAGGAGCTAAAAATGTATGCTGTGAGCTTTCAGAACCTGAAGGTGTGCATTTAAAATGTTTTTAAGTGCTCTTATTACGAGACATGTTCTTTTTGATTGACTTGTTTCAAAAAACAGTCTGCTGGTGTGTGAATTCAGCAATAGTTGAAAGTTAAAAATCATAGAAATGGATTGAGGAAATCAAAACCCTCTGCGTGATGAGATCCCGGAGGACACAGGACAGGGTACCAACCAAACTCTACAGCATTAAATGCGACAGAACAAACGGATCCCTTATTTCTGATTTCTTAAGCAAGGATGATATGATTTAGTTGAAGAGAAAAAAACAAAAGCATTTAGTTTGAGATTCACACTTAGAGAATTATAACTTTGATTTACATACTGAATTTCTCTAAATTGTGGCTCCTCTCTGTGCGTGCGACATGGGACAATTTTATTAACAACTCCAATGTCTTCTAAAGAGGGTAGATCATGGAAACTGGTGAGTTCTTTGTTTCCCAAGGACTGTTAGGAAGGTGTGAGTATAGCAGTATCAAGACAGGCAGAAAAAAGGCTGAATTTCTCTTCCCAATGGAAGGTGGGCCAATTGGGATTCCAAAGAGAAGACACAAGCAGAAGGAGACAGGAACTATCAAAGCTGAGTGATGAGGGAAGGGTGGGGAAAATAATCCTTTGATGATGTAGGAGGGAAGAGGGCATTTTGGAAAATGGGCATGCTTGTTGGGATTTTTAAAAAAATTATTGTTGGGCATGAAAGCTTCAGCAAAATCGACAGTTCTCATTAATGCTTTTGGTGCAAATGGATCCGTTCTGGGGAATAGGAATGGATTTTTGAGTTCTGCTGTAAAGTTGTCATGTACAGTGAGGAAGAGCTGAGATCTGAATGGCACATGAAAGGCAGCTACAGGCAACCCACGTGAAAACACCTATTGAGTTAGGAACATGGTGTCTGCTTTCTGAATTGGAATCAATAAAGTTGCACAAGGAGATAACGTCAATTTTTATGATTAGAGGTGAAGCTTGGTGCCAGAAGTAGCTGGATTCTGTGCTGGCTGTGGGCAAAGCCAAGAACAGGCCTGACCCGGCAAGTCAGAGTTCCACCACTCTTGAATCTGTGACCCCAACAGCAGGGAAAAGTGGGAGACAAAAACTCTTTCTTTCTATCCTCCTGGTGTATAAATAAGACTACTACGTGAATAATGATTCCACTTTTTGAGTGCTTATTATCCACCAGGCCCTTTTCTCTTACAGCAATTCTATTTTACAGATGAGGCAAATATAAATCTGATTAAGTAATTTGCTTAAGATCTCAAGATCAGTAATTGCTACTAGCAAATGTTTCTCATGCAATTTCCTGACACTTGACAATGTCACTAAAACCTTCCTATTTGAGAGGACCAAAGGACAGCACAGGCAGAGGAAGGACATCTGCAGACGTCTGGCCCCCCTGCTCCCGCCCAGCGTGGAAACCGCTATGTCTACCTCAACACCTTCACTCCTACGGAAGCTTCCAGTCTCTGCCTAAACCACGAGGCCACAAGGCACTAGGAACAGTTTTATGAAAGAGTTCATAATTTAGAATCTGGATGTTTGAGTTCAAGCCCTGACTTTTATAGAATAACGGGCTGATTCTAAGTGACTACGGCTTTCTGGCTATTCACCAAATCCCTTCTCTCTTCTCTCTAAACAGACTATACTGCATTTGCCGGCCTCCCCTGTAGATAGGAGCAGCCATATAACTGAATTTCTGCCAATGGAATGTGAGCTGAAGTGAAGAGTGACAATTCTAGGATTGTCCCTTAAAAACCTCCCATGCAATGCTCTTGCTCCAGAGTAATCTCAGAAGCCACGTGGTAAGCCCTCCACAGCCTCTATCACCCTGGATCCCCGAATAACTGCATGCAACAGTTTTTCCTCTCATCTTGGCCCCACTGCTGGCTGGACTTTATGTGAGGGAGAAATAATTTATCTTATGTTAAGCCACTGAAATTTGGGGGGTTTACCTGTTACAGTAACTATCATTATCTTAATAAAATTTGGAGTATATGTTTGTCTATCACATAGTACCACCACTCTTGATAATAGCTGTTATTTACTGCCCACTTCCTGTGAGCTGAGCATCGCGCCAGGTGCTGAACATGCATTATCTCGTCTAAGTTTCTCCAAAAGTAGGGAGTGGGTAATATCATCTTCATTTTGCAAACGAAGAAACCAAGTCTCACAAAGTTAAAGTGGGTTGCCTGGGTCACACAGCTGCTGGTGTTTGAAGCTGGATTAACAGCTGAGTCTTTCTCACTAAAGTGCATCATCTGTTATTCTGTGGTGCTGCCCTGCCTTCCCCACGGGAACCACTCTTCTGAACCTCCTTTGTGTCTGTGTAGAGTCTAGGTGTTTTTTGATTCCACTCAGGAATATATATTAATTGAACTGGCAGCAGACATTTACTTATTCTGCCGATGCCTGTTGGTAGCAGCCATTCCATGGCAAGCTCCGTTCTGACCCTTTGAGGAACACGTGAAGAATCAGTCATGGTGCCTGCCCTCAGTGAATACAGGGCATCGTCTATCTACCCAGACCAGTGAGACAAGGAATGCTGAAGGGTCTGCCCTGCTGTGTGGGCTGTGGCCATAGTATAGCGAAGACATCGCTCTGTCTATGGTCTATCCGGGGTCTCTTCTAGGTGAGGGTTCCTGGTTACCAGCAACAGAAACCACAGCTGGCCAGTTTAGGTACAAGGAAATGTATACTCTGGGGGAGGCTGGAGGATGGGGACATCCAGGGCCTGGGAGATCCCAAGGGAAGGGCATCTCATCTCTTGGGTGTTTATGTCACTTTATTCAGGCTCCTTCCTTATTTCCTTAACCTAGGACCCTCCCATGCCCACTCCCCCATTGTATGGGTGGACACATATCCAAACCCTCAGGTCCTGCGGTGACTCTTGAAGAAGGATTTGGCCTGGCAGACATGAAAAGAAGCAAAATAAATAAAGTAGTCAGGGAAATTTGCAATTGGTTGTAGGAACAACAGGATTTCCCAGCTTAGCTCTTCTGGAGAATAGTTAAGGCCCACAGGTCTGCATTGATCCAGTATGACTGGTATGGCTACCCAGGGGTTAGAAATGTATAAATGTGGGGACATTTAGGCTGAGCTCTCATTTTTAGTCCAGAGTTAAAAACTTATATTTAAAGAGCTCAGTTAGATATTTGATATACTTGGAAATTTTCCAAGCCAGTCTGTGCATTGAATTCAGATGACCTCCCTGGCTCCATGTGGATGGCAGCCACTAAAACAGAGCTGTGTGTACCCAGCCTCGTAGGAGGCACAGATCTATTTGTACAGAGCTCTCACCTTCATCCTCACTCCCTGTTTCCTTCCATTTGGGTCCTTGGGTTTATCCTCTGTACTTGTCTGTAGAATTTGCCTTCTCTGGCTGATCCTTCCTCCTCTCTAAGGGTTCCTGTTGCTAATCTTTGCCTTTCCTAATTCTTCTTTTTTCTTTTTACTTTTTATTTTTAACATATGCCTCTTTTTCTTTTTTCTATTGAGGAAGATTGGCCCTAAGCTAACATCTGTTGCCAATTTTCCTCTTTATTTTTCACCTCCAAAGCCCCAGTACATAGTTGTATAACATATTGGTAAGTCTTTCTAGCTCTTCTATGTGGGATGCTCATCAGCATGGCTTGATGAGTGATGTGTAGGTCCGTGCCCAGGATCCAAAATGGTGAACCCCAGGCTTGCGAAGTGAAGCACATGAACCTAACCACTACACCACCAGGCTGGCCCCCTTTCCTCATTCTTACCCCCATTCGTAACTACCTCTGGATAACACTACCACCAGCCACAGCCTCTGGGACCCGGTCTTCATTCCAATCCACCTGAGTCCTAGGGAAAGAGAATGAAGAAAGGTCATGTGGATGAGACCTTTGACCCACTTGGCCCCAATCACCAGGCCTGTCTTGTTCGCTGCCATATCCCTCCATTTCTAGAACAATGCCTACCACACCACAAGCACTGAATGCTGGATTTATAAATAAATGGCAGAAAGTGCATGCAGATGGAGTGTGCTTACCAGGAGCTGAAACAAGACAAAAGTTCCTGAGCAGTTGCTTGGTATGGTCCTTAGGTTGACAACTTGGTAACAGCATGAAAACAAATTAAGCAAAAGAAATACGTCCCCTGAGATGCTTCATTACTTTCCCCATCTAGGTGTGGCTGCCATTAAGGCAAATTATTGCTTCTCAAATATTTTTAGCTCGATGCCCATTTCCGTCTGCATTTGCCTTAGAGGTGCATGTTTTCAACTAGGTAATAGGACATACAAATTAAATGCAATTTCAAATTTAAACCTGTACAAGTGTCACTTACCAAGTCCCCCCTGATAGTCCCAGGGGGCTGCCCATAGCATTATTGGAAACTACATTCCTGTGCTTGGCTCCCATTATTTAGTCCAAGAGATTCTTATTAAAATAAAAGCCAGCAATAAAGTTAATATTTTATATACTGCACAGCCACAGCGAATGTTTGGGCCCTAACAAATAGATTTATTTTTCATAGCTTTCTTCTCATTTACGATATTTTTTATTTTATTGGGCACATACTGACATATACATATAAACACTCCCTTAGGACAATACCAGCAGGGTCACTCACAGTGGACAGGTTTCAGCGTAGCTTCTAGATGAAGACAGACTAGGAAGAAGGACTTGGCCACCTGCTTCTGAAAAAAATTGGGCATGAAAACCCTATGAATAGCAATGGAACATTGTCTGATAAAGCGCCAGAAAGTGAGAGGATGGCACAAAAAGACCGGCCAAGTTTCCGCTCTGCTGTCCACTGGGTTGTGAGGAGCTGGAGTAGATTTGATGGCACTAACAACAACAGGACATTTCAAGATTGAGAGATAGCATGTTAAAGCATTTTACTACAAGCATTTTAAAAATGGAAAGCATGGACTATACGCACCGACTATAAGCATGTTAAAAATTGAAAGTGGTTATACAGAAAGGTTGGTATATAGAGGAGTCCAGAATTTCTGCTGGATTCTAAGCCTCAAGAACCTATGACCTTAAACTTGATCCAGGCACCAGCCTGGGTGACGAGGTGGACACGATGGATCCTCGTCAGTCGACACTGTTAGCTGACACTATTTTCTCTTGCTTTTCTCTCAGTCCTGGCCACCTGGGAGCCTGGCAGCACCCCCAACCCTCGGGTTCTGGTAATCACAGACTCTAGGTTTCCCTCCCATTTCACTTAGCACAACCAGCACTGACCCAAATTGGCTACTTGACCATGAGCTCTTTCACGGGAGGGGCTGTGCTGACTCCTGTCTCCTTCCCTAACAATAAAGCAATAGGTGCAGAGTAGGCACTAAGGAAATGACACATTGTGGAAATCATCCTGGATTTAGGACCTCTCTTGCTGACCTGGACCCTGGCTTTTGCAATCAACTTCTTCTTACTTCTCTCCTCCTGTCTCCCCCATCACACAATAGCTTAGCCCACAGCCCCTGGGTGCTCTTCTGTCATTATCTGTGCTTCCTGTTGGACACCTACTTAGGTTCATCTGGTATCTAACTGCTAAGTGCACCTTATTTTTATGTTTTTTCAAACAAACGTTGCAAGAAAACTTTGACCCTTTAAAAAGTGGAGATCTGAATGATTCACCAACACACTATGTATGTTGCTTCTGTCAGTTTTCTCATCTGGAAAACGAAGGGACGAGATTAATTAACTGAACTGGTCTCTTTCATGTCCATGATTCTGTATTTCTGATTCCACAAGGATCGGAGGCTGAAACTATAAAACAGACAAAAATAAAATAGCAATCTTTATGGACTTTCCCGCTGACCCCTATGATTACACAGTGCAATATTGCAGTACAGTATTTGGATGGAGATCTTTAAGATTATAAAATGATTTCCTTGGCAAAGATGGGTTTTCCAGCTGGAGAGGACAGGCCACAATCTTGGAAGGTGAAGCACTTGCTCGCTGAACTCTTGAGGAGGCTCAGAAAATGCTTACAGGGAGATCGGAAAGCCGCTGGGTGCCTGGTTTACCAGGTGATGTAGCAAGAGCATAATGATTTAAAAGGAAAAAAAAAAAGCAAACAAGCCATTTGTTTATTCATTCATTCAAAAATGCTTGCTGGAAATCCTCTCTATGCTGTGGATGCTTGTGCTATCCAGCTCAGCCCAGAAAATTGAGAAGACAGAACAGAAAAAATGGGTGCACGGCCATACCAGCTGTTGGTAGCGTGTACGTGTGGGAGGGGTGTGGGGGTGTTCCTTAAACTTCTCTCTCTATGAAGACAACTTTTTACACACTTTCAAAGATGGTGACTAGCAACACTTCTTTTCTCACTTTGCATTGATAACACATGCATTTTCCATGTTATAGCACAGTTTTCACAATTATTATTTCACTCTACCAAAATTTAGTTATTCTTTGCTCTGTGATTGGTTATTTAGATTTCCTTATTCCCTTTGTTTTATTAAAAAGAATACTTCCAGGAAAATCTTTGTGAATTTAACTTTTATTTGTTTTTAGATTATTTCCTTTGACTAGATCTCCCCAAATATTAAAACATTGAAACCGTTTTTTCTATTTAATAACATCGATTTTAGGCAATATCGATTAACTCTTCTCCATAGAAGCCACGATTAGTCCTCTTGAGCTTTCTCAACTCTTCTGTTTCTCCCATAAATTTTTGTTAGGGACATTGTCATTTGTGTTCTGTCAAGGGTTAGGTGACGTGCACACTGCTCTGCCATCAGGACTTCTCCAGCTGTTCGATCGGAGTTGTTTGTTTAAGTGGACTCAGTGCTCACTTCCTGCTTTTTTATCTAAGTTTCCCCTTTCCAGAATATATTATTTGGACTCCTTTTTTACCTCAGTGGGTTTCATCCTTGAGTTGAGTCCAATTCTATCTTCCCTCAAGTTTTTCGTGTTTGAAAATGTTCGATAACTTTAATGCTGTGCCTATGGCTATGGTTACTAGGAACCAATTAGAGTTGTTCCTGGACTCTAATTAACAAATCAGGTTCATAAGGGATAACAAAAAAGTTGGTGGTCAGGTACGGCTTCATGACTAAGATCTCAGACTTTGGAGGCAAGGACATCCGCCCTTGACTACTGGCCGTGCCACTTAACTGGCTGTGTGAACTTGGGTAACTAGTCTTAGCACTCCTGAGCCTAAAAGTCCTCCTTGGAAAAATAAGGCTCGTTATGGACCCTGCTTGGTCAGGTGGCTGTGGATTAGATGAGTTAATGCATGCACAGCATTTAGAGTTCGGCACATAGTGGGCAGTTAATCACAATGGCATTTCCAAATACTACTCATTTAAAAACTTATCTAGTGTTCGTAGTTTGTTAGTATTATTATTGTCATTCAATTAAATTAAACAATTAAGTCCAACAGCATTTCTTGAGCATGTTCTATGGGCTGGACAGTAGACTGTGTGCTGGGGATTCCAAGAAAAATAACATATAATCTCTACTCCCTCTCCCAGGGATTCATTATTCAGAGAAGATAAAATGTCGAGCTTGTAAGTTTGAGAGTGGGGGTATGGGAGTTATATTAACAGTCGCTTTTTTTTTTTTAAGCTTTTGACTATGTGGTTTTTCATTCTGGTGATGGAAAAAGGGAAAATAATGGAGATGTGGCCCCCAGTGGTGATACCACTCAGGTCCCTCTCAGCACTGTGGCACTTACCTAAGGTTGGAACTTGGAAACAGATGAGAATTCAGAGCTGACGCTCTGAAACAGAACAAACACCAATTCAAAAAATAAACACTTCCCGAAGAACGTTTTAGCCCCAATCCTTGCACAAAATGCTGCACACAAACTCATCAAGCTTTGGAGGACACTTGGAAGTAAATGGAAACAAACTTGAAAAGCTCGTGCACTCAACCATACTCTCCAGAGTAAGTCTAAAAATGGTTCATTTCCATAAAGGGGCAGGTGGAATTCTATTAATTTAGATTTTACTGAAGCCCCAGAGGTAACATACTAACCTTTGTGAAAGGGAACCGGGTGAAACTCATACCCCCGGGGGCACAGAGCGGTCAACGTGAGCTGGGGAGACAGCAGGGAGCATGTCCCATCAAGAGAGTGAGAGAAAGAGCTGGATTGCTATGGTTTCAAAATCATAAAGTTTGAGTCCATTCACAAGGGAGATCATAAGAAAGAGATTCAAGGAAGTCACATCACCTAGAAGCCATAAGTGGCCTTCTTGACACTTAAAATCTGGTCCTCAATCCCAAGAAGAACTAAAAGTCTTCTGGACAAGTGGGGTTGTGTTGTTATATGGGTTTCTTCTCTCCATCTAAAAGGACTAAGGATTAGTAGGTGATCACCCAGGAAATAGTGATCATCTGCCTGAGCTCTCAGCAGCCAAAGAAAAAGTTCCACACCTCCAGGAGAAGTGCCAACATGGGAGTTTTCTGGCAGGGCAGTACTCGTGGAAAAGATTCGCATAATTTCCAAGAAACTCTGGAACTCCATTTCTTAACCTGCTACTTGCAGTTGCTACTGCAACTGATACCTTGACAATGTCAATGGGGTCTTCCCGTCCCAAATACAAATCAGAATCCCGCACCCCAAGTCACTTCATGAGTTTGACTGGCATCCTGTGAGGGACTGTCTTGTCCCCTTCTGCCTTGAGAAATGACAAGTGTTGACCTCTGCATCTTGTTGGACAGTCTCAGAGGCCTGAGTAATTGAAGCAAGTAGAGTTGAGAGGCATAGTCTTCACCTTTCCACGTTACAAATAAAATAGGTACTCCAAAGGAAGTTAGCAATGTGCCTAAAATGGTTAAAGATGGCAGGTCTTTGCTGGATACAAAGGGGCCAATGGAAGATCTAGCTAGAATATAATAGGTTGGTTTAAATAGTCAATATATGAGTTTGCTTCCATGATGTGCTATGTCAATGGCCCATTTATCCAGTGGGGTATAAAAGAAATGTAGAAATCATCCTTGAAACCCCTTTCTCCCCAGCTGCCCCCCCCCCCCCAATTCAATCACTTGCCTACTTCTGTCAGTTTCACACACTAAAACTCTGAATCCATCTACTTTGCTCCATTTCACCAATGTCATGGTAGACTAGCTTATCCCTGTCTTCACCAAGCCAACAGTCATGTTATGGGTCTTCTCCATTGTGTTTTCTCACCTGGGCACCTCATCCTACAGTCTGTGATCCATACCTATCTGATGCCTTAAAAGCTTTCAGCAGCTTTCCATAGTGAGACTCGAGGCCTTGAATGACCTGGCCAACTCCCACCTTTCCAGCCTCGTCTTGCTCCTCTCTCCCTTTCTCTCTTTCTGTTCCAGCCAATTGGCTTTCTTTCAGTTCTTTGAGTTTGGGAGGTACCTGCTCACCTCAGAGCCTTAGCCCCTTGTGTTCCCTCTGCTCTGGGTGCTTAACCCACTAGCTCTCCTCCTGTTCACCAAGCAAACTCCTATTCACACTGAGATCTCAGCAGGGCTTTTATTTCTTCAAAACTTCCTTGGCAGTCAGACTAGACAAGGTCTCAGAAGACTTTCATAGCAAACCATATTTTTCCTTCCAGCGATCTTCGCAGGGTGTACTGTGAATTTGTGTGATTTTTTTGATCAATATCTCTTTTCTTCACTGGGCAGTAAGCTTCCTGGTGGCTGGGGCTGTGTTTGACTCATTCACTGTGGTGTCCCCACCTCACAGCACAGAGCCTGGCAAACGGTAGTTGCTCAATGGAGATGGGTAGAGGAAAAAGAAGAATAATTGAACTAGTCTGATGCTTAAATTAAAGCTTTAGTTTATTAAATCTCATGATCTAACATTGCTTTTTAAAATAATCATAAAACAAGCTGGCATTCCTAAAAGCAGCCAGTTCATGACTATGCTACCATTGAACCAGGGAGACTGGCCATAATGGGCTCACTCCAAGAACTGAAAAGCTAAAAGGACAAGCAAGCCAGGTAAATGTGTCCTCCATGGGAAGGATGCTCGCTCTTTCCAACCACTGTAATGCGTCTGCTAAGGCTAGTATTGTGCTGTTCTGTAGCAACACTTTCCATGTTCTTCTCCCTGTGAGGCTCATGATTCCTCAAGGGCCAGAACTATCTGGTATCAGTATTTGTGGTTCCAAAACTATGTGGAGGGCCCTGTACACAATGAGTAATCAATAAATATTTTATATACCAATGAATGAGTGAAAACTGAATAGTATTGAGCATTCGTTGGGATATTCTTGTTCATTTTATATATATACATATTTTTAACTTGGAGGGAGGCTAAAAACTGCAAAGTTGTATACAATACCTTCCATTCTGACTTATAAATCCTCACCTATAATCAACAAAGGTCCATAGATGGAATCCAGCTGTCATTCCCCAATAAGAATGCAGATGGCATAAAATTAGCCTATTTAAAAATATACAGTCCCATGGGTGTGTGTTTCTATATAAGGACATTTCTTATCGTCTTATGAGTTCAGAGCCACTCTCTTTGCCACCACCTTCTCTCCTTTAGCTGCTGTCCTTGAAACTAAGGCACAATTAAGGTGCTTGATAAAGCCAAATGCTTCACTGATCCAAACAAAAGGCAGTTTGAAGACGTCTGGTTAGCATCGGGGAGGGGAGGATCCGAGGAGAGACATGTCACATCCTTCCTTCCACTTTTTCTTTTTTTTTTTCTTTGTTGGCTGGAGGAGCTGAGAGATGTGTGTTGGTGAAGGGGAAGTTGTTTCTTGGAAGATTTTTCTCTTTTTTTTTTTTTTCCCAAGGACCAGGGTCAGGAAGAATCCACCCCAAGGGTAGTTGGAGGGAAGAAAAATAACAAGGCACATGAGTGTCTGGGGACCACAACATTGCTCACATCCTCTATAATCATCAGTGCATGGCTTGGCTGTCTTGGTAATTTACATAATACCATCCTGACACCTTCGCTTCAGTTATCCATCACTACAGCAGTGAGTTCTCCTTCCTGGCACATGCTTGCCTGCGCTCCCCCTCTCTTGGTCTCTCTCCGAGCTCCCATTTTTTCTTCTTCTCCCTCCTCTTTCGCCCTCTTGCAGATTTGTGCCTCTCTTTTTTCCTCTCTGCATTTATGCTTGTGTTCCCTGGGCCAAGCAAAAAGAAGAGGAAGAAAAAAAGATGGATTTCACATCATTTCTGCCCTTCTTGTTCAACTCACAGACATTTGGTACATGATGAAGCACGAAGTCAATGAAGATGAAAATATGCAGAAGAAGAGAGCTCCCTTTTTATGTAATAAATAGTATCACTGGGGTAGGGGGGAGGGAGTGACTTTAATAAATTTATACACGAACACTCTGGGGGAAATGAGGTCTTCAGTTTACACATTGTTTTGAACATAAATCAGTTTATACTTCGCATTGAACATAAATTTGCAAATAGAGAAAAATTGGACACTGAGTATTCAATTCATCTTTCAGTATAATCCAGAGTCCATAAATAAATTAATTCAAGAATCACATGCACCCAGGAATATGATCAAGGCACTGGGCTGATAATTTTCTGAGAATGTTTCAGTTTGTTGTATTTATATGGTTAGGCAGTAAGAAAACGGAAAAATAATTGGAAGAATCAATAGTTTTTCCCCTCACACTACATTTTAGGGAAAAATAAATGGCTAAAAAGTTATAGAAAAATACAAAGAAAACCTGTTGCACAGAATATGTATTTTGTGCTCATATTAATATTCAGTGAAGGTTATTATGAAATGTTTGACAAAGACTGAAGCATGTCAAGGTCACCAGGGACGCAATATTATGAAATGCAAGTTTATACATATCTGAGTTTTAACGAGGAAAATTATTTCATTGAATTGGTTCTCATGGTTTTTCATAAACTTTTTTCTTTCTTTTTTTTTTTTAATGCCTGTTCCACTCCATCACTCTCCCTTATGTTTATTTCTCTTGTGTTTTATTCCAGAATAGACAGTGTAGATAAATGGGACACATAGGAAAACAGTATAGCTTTCAACAATTTTATCTTGAAAGGCAGACCCAATGTTTTAGCTCAACTATAGAACTTTTTAAAAAGAAATACTGATGCTTAGGTCCTTCCTCCCAACACAAATGAAACTGAAGTTTTCAAATGCAGAGCAGCCATTAAGTTCCTATATATTCTGATAGCAAGCTCTCTATATGTTCTCCTCCCATAGCCATATAATTTTCCCCATGCCATTCTGGAATTTTCTAGAACCTTCTTTATTGATGGTGAGATGCCATTAAAGCAGTCTCTGATAGACCTTTTTTTGTGTGTAAAAAGATAAATCATTAACAGGGACCTCAGCCTCATTCATAGGAACTTGTGGTTATATGCATACCTGCACCAGGCATTGTATTAAGAATTTCATTTAAGTTATCTCACAGGTCTTCACAATTCTGTATGGTAAGAGTCGTTATTCTCATCATTATATTGATAAATAAATTAAGGCTCAGGGTTGGGGTGGGCAGTAATTTGCTGAATCGTGCAGCTTAGAAAATGCAAAGGAGGGATTGTAAGCAGGAAGATAGACAAGGCACATTGTGGGTATCAACAAATGATCATTGTTTGAGCTCATCACCACTATTTTAGTCTCTGAGATCTTGCTATGAAGATATTGATAACAAAATAAAACTGGAAGATTAAAAGGATCAGTAAGTAAGTTTACCTGTGGTCTGTGGATGAACTAGCTTGGGAGTTTCCTGAGGTTAGGGTCGAATTTATTTTCTTTGTGTATCCTCAGTGCCTAGAACCTGGTTCAGATAACCTTACCAGAACTCAGCAGATATTTGCTAAAGTGAATCCCATCCTAATCGCAGAGAATCTTACTAAGGGTCAGGCTGTGCTGGGTGGGGTGACGCAGGTGAGTTTCCTGTAGGAACATCAGATGAAGCCACTAGCTACTTTGACATGGCACTCAGCCTTTTTGTATCTCTGCAGAAATCATCCTCATTTCTACCTTGCCTTTTGTTATAACTATAGAAAAGAACCCACCTAGCTTTGTATCTCACTAGCCAACTTGACCACTTCTCCTGGTGAGAGACAAACCATGGATTGTGGCAAAAATTGTAGCCATCTTGGTGTATTGAACTCAGATGCTAATGCCTGTGTCTCCATCAGTGGATCAGACCCTCCTACAAGCAGAGACTGTGTTTCGATCCACTTAGCACCCCCTCATTGAGCAGAGTGCCTACACAGAGGAGGTATTCAGGCTACAGAATGGTACTGGCCAAGGGGAGGAAGGGGTCCAGCCTGTTTTCCTTACCATGTAGCCCAGGATGTAGTAGAGCTGGGCACATGGGAAAACACAATTATTACCTGTGGAATCAGTGAATGAATGAGCAGAGGCATGGAATGTGTTACTATGTGAAAGTGTGACCTCACTGGCAGGATTCCCATTGGACAGACTCTCAAGAGCTCCCTCTGGAGCGAACTGGATGGTTCCCCAAGGAAGCATAATATCTACACTTTTAATCCCTACCTTCTCGAAGGGAAGCCTTCATATCTCTGCCCGCACACCCAAATGACAGACATCACAAACAACACAGAGTTTGCAATGTAAGAAGGGCAAATTATGAGCAAGAAAGGGTGGAAGAGCCATGGCCTAGCCAAAGGGAAGTTTTCACCAGAAGCCCTGTGTACCAACTCAGTAGAAGACTTCCATGCTTCATCATTTCCTCTAGAAGCTTCCATCACCCTGAAATCAATTCGTGTCCTCCTGTTACAAGCTCTTGTAGCATCCCATATCCCTTTTGCATGCCACTGTCTACCTGAATTGACTTTGTATACATGTATCTGTTTCCTTTCATTTCTTCATTCAATAATCACTTCTTGAGCATCAACTAGGTTTCAAGGTTTTGTGCTAGATATGTTGCTAGATGTGATGTGAGAGTCTGATTAGGATCTATTGCTCTGAGTGGGGTGCAAGGTCTATGGGCATATAAATATGCCTTGTCCATCACTACATCCCCATCAGCATCTGCTACATGGCAGGTCCTTGATAAACATTTTGTTAAAGGAACACATGAGTGAATGATCCAGGCCCTCTGCTGGACACAGGGCATGCAGAGTTCTTCAGAAATGGCCCCTGCCTTGCCCTAAAGGAGCTCACACTCTGTGAAGTAGCATTTCTCCCTAAACCACAGCACACAAGACTGAAGCCACTCAGTAAGTGTCAACGTAAAGACACTCCATCAATATGTAACTTCTGGTGTTGGCGAGCGCTTCGCCCACTGCTAAGGAGCCCTTGGGAGTCAGGGATCATGTCAAACTCATCTCTGAATTCCCTACAGCACCTTCCGCAGGGCGCTGCCCCAGTAGACACCTTGTAAGTGCTGATGGATTTGACATTTGAATGGAGTCTTCCAGTCCACTCCCCTCAGAAGCCCCAGGGCTGAATGTAACAATGTTGACCAAAGACAGCAACAAGATATCAGAGAAAGAGAGGCGTTGCTGTGTAGTGGTTCTTACTCTGTGCCAAGCATCAGCTAAATGCTGTTCAGACTCTGCATTAGTCCTGACAGTGTGCTGAGGGGCTGCATTCTCATGTCCTCATTTTACGGGATCTGACACTTGCCTGGGTTAAGCCATGCTTGCCAGGGTTACGCAGCTGGGGAGTGGCAGACCCAGGATCCTGAACCAAGTCAGTCTATTTTCAGAGTGTGTGACCTGAACCATGTGAAGACATCGGTCCTCCACACGAATGCCAAGAGATCATTACCCCAGGGGGTGATCTGCTGTTGTCTAGTCGCCTCTCCGATCTGGACCAATCTGAGTCTCAGTACTTGTAAGGATTTAGAAGCCTATCCCATATCTTCATCTCTACGTAAGATCTCAGTGGTGCTTTTGAAATGCCTTTATTTTCACAGTTGTCTGGCGTTTGCTATAAAACTCCTAACTCTCTGCTGGAATGTTCACAATCTAATTGTGCACTGAATATGTTATTTTTTCTTTCCTAATAAATCTACAAAGCTGGGCAGAATCCACCTGGAATTTACATGTGGAAAAGAATTCTCATCAAACAACTAATATTGTACCTCTGTCAGTGACAGCGGTGCTGGATTCTATCAGTACTTGAACAAACTACATAGACATGAACAGCCCAGCCCTGCCCTGCAACATACACACCAAAAAAGATAAAACAGGTGGAAAGAAGGAAGGAAAACAAGAAATCATTGGAGCATTTGTGGCAGGTAACTTCTGTTCCCACAAAGTTATATTTGGAAATCTATTTTCAAATCACAATCTGCAAATACAGAAAAATTGGAGGTCCCTAGACTTTCACAGTGTTCCTTTCTTTCTTTCTTTTGGTTATATCTAATGTTATGAAGTTACTTTATTAAGATTGGAGTTTATGCTACAAATTGAATTAAGTCACAAATATATACAGTTCATTTTGTCTGTTAGCACTGCTCGACTCTTACTTTCTCTTGTGATAAAGAAAACCATTAGCTCCTGTCAGAACCGCAAGGAAGGAGATCATTTTCATTGAAATAAGAAGGAAATGATAGTGTCAGGCACTGAGTCCGAGAGATAAAATATTACATCTAATAAACATGCTACATATGGGATTCGACAAGCGGTCCTTGAATCACAGAACAACAGAAGCTTCCGAAAAACAATAACATTAATATTGAAAAATAATGACTAACACTTCCATCTTGGAGAAAGCTGCATTTTAATAAACAGGAGGGAAATTCAAGAATCTCTGAGAGCAGCCTAATGATATCCAGCATGTGGAAAGATGGTTAAAGGTGAACGAATGGAATGGCAGGCTTGGATGTCCAAGACAATCATGAATTGAGAAAAAATCAAGAGACTTTATTGAGAGATAGATGGTATTTAAAACACTGCGGAGAAGCAAGTTAAGGCACAGAGAGGAGAGTCTAAATTAGGATTGGTAAGAAGTTTCAAAAGAATAGATCAGTAGTGGCTGTCTGGTATGCCGGGTGAAGAAGATTTCTGGATCTGTGCTCATGGCATAGGGGCCATGACTGGTGAGTGACATCTGCTTTAGGGACAAATTGAGGGTGAAGAGTGAAGGGACAGAATGGGGGTTGTTGACATGCTATTCTGTATTTGCCACCATTGATCCAAATCAGTAGTTCTCAGCTGCCCCCCAGGGACATCTGGCGATGTCTAGAGACATGTCACACTGAGGGTGTGGGGATGTTGCTGGCATCTAGTGGGTGGAGGCCAGGCATGCTGTCAACCATCCTGCAGTGTCCAGGGCAGCCGCCACAATAACCAAGAACTATCTGGCACCAAATGTTAATAGTGCCACAATTGACAAAAATCTACTTTTTCCATTTCATAATCAAAAGAGTCCCATCTACTGATAATTGATCCCACATCCAGTGCTCTTGTGAGCAGAATTTCCCTGGATGGTCTGTTATCCTTCATCCCTAACTTCCAGGAAGGACAGCATGGTCCACTCAAGACCGGATTTGTTTCCTCCCGGGATCTAGCTCTTCATTTGACTCATCAACATTTTTTAAAAATAAATTGAGTATTATTCGCAATGTCAAAAATTGTAGCAATCAGTGAACGATTATAGGAGCCACCACTAACAGAAGGGCTATGTGTGTCAGGCACAAAGGCCAGCACTTTACACAGATTATCTCTGATTAAGCAGCCAGACTGGCGATGAAAGCATCATCATCTCCAGATGATAAATGGAGACATTTACAGAAAAGTGTCAAGCTCGATACCACATAGCGGGATTCAGTACGATTCTGTCTGACCCCAACGCTTGCTCCGCTTGTGGCCAGCTCAGGGTTTCTCAACCTTGGTACAAAAGGCACTTGGGTGTGTCATATTTTGCTGGGGGCAGTGATGGGGCTGTCCTGTGCATTGTAGGATGTGCCCTGGCCTCCACCTACCAGATGCCAGAAACACCCTCTCGCCCCATTGTGAAAACCTAAAGTGTCTCCAACCAAAAATGTCATTTGACATTGCCAAACATCCCCTGGGGGTCACAGCTGCCCCGGCTGAGAACCATTAGCCTAGACAGGATGTGTTTTATGGTTTCAGCATTGAAACACTACAGATGCTACAGGGATAGTAAATGGTTAACTGGTCACAATAAAATTAGAAGAAAAAGAAAACCAATTCCATTGCAGTTTTCCACTTTCCCTGACATTCGAAACACGTCTGCTTTATCTGTGACGTGCATGAACTTGAGGCTTTTTGCCACTGATTGTTTCCAAGAAAACATATTGGGAAAATCCCACACGTGTCAGATCCAGGCCTCTGCCTCTTCTTGGACTGAGTTGCCATTTCTTGCCTGTCATCTGGGTGTGATTGCCTGATGCATTTGAATTCAGTAACCACAGCAAAACACTACCAGTTACTGAGCACCTGCTATGTGACTAGTTCTGGGCTTCCTTTTGATCTGTCTACAACGCTGCCGTGTGGATATCATCATCCACAGTTTACGGTGAGTGGAGTCGGACCAGAAGGTAAGGAACTGGTGCTTGGCTACATACCCTGCAGGAGAGAGAGGACTTGGAACCTGAAACCCAGGGTCGCTCTATCCACACCATTCTACCTCCAATCTCCTGAAGCCCGTGGTCTGTATCCATCCATTTTTCCACTTCCTCTATAACTAACAAAATAAAATTTTGATTGTTATTTAAACTAAGTGGTGGATGAATGAGGGCTTTTATTGTTGCCTTTTGCTTTTGTGTATATTTGAAGATTTCCATAATAAAAAATTAAAGGGAATCCTTTCCCACCTCCCCATAGAAAATAAAATCACTCATCTCATGCTTGATGTGAACCTAAGTGCCAAAATACTGTTGTCTAGTTGTCTAGCTCTTATGTTGCATCCAAACCTGTAAGTTTCCTTTCTTGGCTGGAAAAGTTTGAGTCTCAGAGGAGAGCTGGGTGCTTAAACGCCGCATGAGCTATAAACTCCCTAAAAGTGCTTGCCAGAGACAATCACCTTCAACCTCGGCCTTTGTGGCTTCCATGCTCTGCCTCCCCGGGTCCAGGCGCAGCTGTGTCGCCCTCCCTGCTTGGTGTTCTAGCTTCCTGGCTCTCGATGGCTGAGTTGTCCACTGCTCTAGCATGCAGATAACAATGTAATGCAAGGAAAGCTTTCAAAGGAGACTCCCAGACGTGCTGCCTCATCTCTTTCTCACCTGCTCAATATTTAAACTCTGAGAAATAGAGAGAAATGGCGTGGGTGGGGGAGGTGGAGACGTCAGCTCCACAATGTTCCACAAGCATGTCTCTGTCCTGGAACACAGTCTAGAATCTCCAGCAGAGAAAAAGTAAGGGAACAACTTTGGTGACCTCCTTAGGTGAGCTGACCCAAGAAATTTGTCATTCTTCCCCATCAAAATGAAAGCAGTAGCACGGGCTTGGTATATTAGATTAAAGTTTTGCTATTAATCGTATAAGCACAGCCCTCATCGCCACCAGTGGGCTAAAAATAGACATTTTGAATATCAACAGCATCTTTCTAACCTGACAGCTGTTTGGAAGATTAGAAAGCATTGTTTGTTTTAAGTTGCCTTGAGAAGACAGAGCCCGCCTCCCTCACCTTCTTTCTCTCTTTCCATCCCCCTTCCTTGCCGGACCTTTATAGATGGAAATTCGCCACCTTTCGGTTGTCCTGGTCCATGATCCCATTCAGAAGTGCAGGGCTTACACAGTCTGTCCTGTCAGGTTCTCTGCATGACTCTAACATGACCTTTTCGGCAGTGGTTTGAGGTTCTCTGGGGTAGACGTTATCTTAGTCCGCTTGGGTTGCCATGACAAAGTGCCACAGACTGGCTGGCTAATAAAAGACAGAAATTTCTCACAGTTCTGGGCTGGGACGTCCCAGATCAGGGGCTCGGTATGGTCGGGTTCCAGGGGACGCCCTCTTCAGGTTTGCAGACCGCTGACTTCTCCTTGCATTCTCACACGGCAAAAAGAGAGTGAGCGAGCTCTCTGGGGTCCCTTTTATAAGGCCACTAATCCCATTCATGGGTATTTCGCCCACATAACCTGATCACCTCCCAAAGGCCCCATCTTCTAACATCATCTCATTGGGGATTAGGATTTCAACATACGAATTTTGGGAGGACACAGACATTCAGTTCATCGCAAACATATTCTGGGTAAACTCTCTCCAGAATGAACACCTAGGTGAACTCATCTCTTTCACATATTGTTTCAAAAATATCCCTTGCTTCTGCTGTGTATACCCAACGCTGTGTTAAGCACTGCAAGGAACAGAAAGAAACACTGTTACTCTGACCATGACTGCAAAAGATGATAACAACAATGAAGGAAAAGCCTTGCTCTGGTTACCCGCAGTGGAGCCGGGCTGTCGGGCAGGCTGGAGGAAGCACAAGACAGATGTGAACACAGCACTGTCTAGAGTCAAAGGCAGGAGTGAGAGAAGATGGCCGGAGACTATTTTTTGGAGGAAAGCCAGAAGTGGCGTCTTAAGGTGACTGAGAGTTAGCTGGAGGGATAAGGACCGGGCAGAAGGAATATTCTAAGTAGAAGGAAAGATGGGGCATGGCAGAATGAGAGGCAACTTCATGGTCCAGGACTTGCAGTGTTTCAAATAGAGTGAATGAAAGGTAAGGAGAGGAGCAGCCGCATTGGAATTACAGGAGGTCAGATTGCTCCCCAAAGTCCAGACTTTGCCTTGAGGGTCATTGGGAGCCACTGGAAGGATAAACCTGGAACAAACAGGGCTATTTGGGGTGTGGTTTTTGTTTTTAACAACTTTATCGAGGTTTAACAGACACTCAGTTAAACTGAACTTTTTTTGTGTTCAGTTTCATGAGTTTTGACATCCGCCATGAAACCGTCATCACAATCAAGATAAAGGACACATGCATACCTCCCTGAAGTGTCTTCACTGTGCTTTTTAATCTTTTCCTCCCATCTCTCCCTGGGCTCCATCCCCAGGGGACCACTGATGCATTTTCTATCACTATGAAATTAGTTGACTCTTTTGTATTTGTCTTCTTTCACTCAACGCACTTATATTGAGATTCTTCCATGTTGTTGAATGTATCAGTAAGTCATACCTTTTTGTTTCTGAGTAGGATGCCATTGTATGGACATATCACAACGTTTATTCATTCACCTATGGATAGAGATTAAGGGCTGTCTTCAGGTTTTAACTGTGACAAATAAAGTTGCTATAAACATTGTGCTCAAGTCTTTGTATCTACACATGCTTTCCTTTCTCTTGGGTGAATATCATATGTTTGTGTCACATGATACGTATATATTCAACCTTTTAAGAAACTGTCACACTGTTTTCAGAAAGGGTTGAACCATTGTATGTTCAATGTACATTGACAGTGTATGAGATGTCCAGTTGATCCACACTTTCTGTAATACTTGGTACGACCAGTCTTTTTTTTTATCCACTCTAGAGGAGTATAGTGGAATCTCTCTGGCTGCTTTTAAGATTTTTCTCTTTAGAACTGGTTTTAAGCAATGTGTTTATGATGGACTTTGGTCTGGTTTTGGTTGTGTTCCCTGTGCTCGGGGTTTGTTGAGCTTTTTGAATCTGTGGGTGAACTGTTTTCCTCAAATTTGAAATTCTTTGAACATTATTTCTTCAAATACTTTCCTGAACCCTTGTGTTAAGCAGCCTGTAAGATCCCCAGTGATCACTACCTCCTGCTATTCACATCCTTGGATGGTTTCTTCCCACGCTTTGCTACAATATGGCAGAACCGATGGAGTGTCACTTCCCAAATTAATTTGTAAAATACACTACACTTTCTCTTTTGTTCTCTCTTTCTCTCTCTGTTCTAGGAGAAGCCAGCTGTCATGTTGTGAGGACACTCAAGCATCCCTGAGGAGAGGCGTGCGTGGAGAGGAATGAGGCTGTCAGCACCTACATGAGTGAGCTTTAGGCAAAGCTTCCCTCACTGGAGCCTTCAGATGCCCAGTGCCTGGACCAACAGCTAGAACGCAGCCTCATAGAAGATCCTGAGCCTGAACCATGCAGTTGAGGTGTAGCTCGTCCCTGACCCTCAGAAACAGTAAGAGATAATAAATGCTGTTTCAAGCTAGGTTTTAGAGATGTTGCTTATGCAACTACAAAGCACTAATGCAGCCCCCTTCCTTTCCTCCCATCCGTTGCACATATGTTAGGCCGACTGAGGTCATCCCACAGCTCACTGATGCTAGCTTCAATTTTTTCTGCCATATTATTTCTGTGTGTTTCATTTTGGAAACTATCTATTACTTTGACTTCAAGTTTAGTAACGTCTCCTTCTGCAATATCTAATCTTTTACTAATTCCACTCAGTGTGTTTTCCAGTTTAGACGTTATATTCACATCATCTTTTTATTTGTTTATTTATGTATTGTTTTTCAATCCTACTGATTTCGGTTTATTGGTACCAGTATGGATTCTTCAGCTCTGAAGATGTACGCAGCTTCATTCCTATTTCTTCCTCTCCATATCATATCATCTTTTTAAAATTTAAACCATTTTATTGAGGTATAATCAATATACCAAAGGCTGTATAAATTTAATATATACAACTTGATGAGTTTGGAGAAAAGTACACATGTGTGAAGCTATCCCCACCATCTATGCCGTAAACATATCCATCATCTCCAAAAATTTCCTCTCATCCTATTTATTTATTTATTTATTTAATTTTTTTTTTCCTTTTTCTCCCCAAAGCCCCCCGGTACATAGTTGTATATTCTTTGTTGTGGGTCCTTCTAGTTGTGGCATGTGGGACGCTGCCTCAGCGTGGTTTGATGAGCAGTGTCATGTCCGCGCCCAGGATTCAAACCAACGAAACACTGGGCTGCCTGCAGTGGAGCGCGCGAACTTAACCACTCGGCCACGGGGCCAGACCCCCATCCTATTTATTTTTTATTACTACTATTATTTTTATTATTTGTGATAAGAACACTTAAAAAAAGATCTACCCTCTTAGCAAATTTTTGAGTATACAATACATTAGTGTTAACTATAGGCATATGCCGTAGATCTCCAGGACTTATTCATCTCATATAACTGAAACTTTGTACCGTTAAGTCAAAGTGTATAAATAGACATTGTCGTTTTCATCTCTAGAAGTCTTATTTGGTCTTTTTTCATATATTATACGTCTTTACTTAACTTTTTGAACTTAAGGAATATGGTTATAATAACTTTTAATATCCTCATTTAGTAATTCTGTTCTATGTATAATTTATGGGTCAATTTTGATTAATTAATTTTTATCCTCATCATCACTTACATTTTTCTGCTTATTTGTATGCCTGGCATTTTTTATTGGATGCTAGACATTGTGAATTTAGCCTTGTGTGTGTTGGATATTTTTGTGTTTGAATAACTATTTTTGAACTTTGTTCTTGGACCTGATTAGATTTCTTCAAAAAAGTTTGAGTCTGCACCTGGGTGTCAAGCTTTGTTAGGTGAGTCCAGAGCAGTGTGTAGTCTTGAGCTAATTTCACCCACTACTGAGGTAAGACTGTTCTGGGTATTCTGCCAGATATTCTATGCATTACAGGTTTCCCACTCTGGCTGGTGGGAATAGAGATTTTTCCTGGTAAACTCCAAGGACTGGTCTCCCTAATGCTTTCAGGTCATTCTTTCCCAGCCTTGAGCAGTTTCCTTGGAGGGATACAATGATCCATACTCTGCTCAAGACTAGAGGGAGACCCTTCTCAACATTGTCTCTCTGTGCAGCTCTCTCCTTTCTGCTCTGGGCCCTGTTGACTCCAGCAGTCTTGGCCTCTCTGGCTTCCCAGCCCCACTGCTTCAACTCAGGAAGACCAGGCTCTGCCTCAGTCCCTCCATGTTCTGAAAACTCTAAGCTGAAAGCTGAGAAAATTGCAGGGTTCACTTTATTTGTTGCCTATATTTTGGGGATCCCTGCTTCTTTTCCCTCGTGTCAATGTGTTTAAAACTGTTGTTTCATATATTTTGTCTGTTTATTTTTTTAGTTGTTTCAGGTGCAAGAATTAAATTATTACATGTTGGCTGGAAGTGGAAGTCTTTCCATGTGATATTTGAAGGATCTCTGGGTGGTGCTTGCAGCAGGATTGGGGTGGTTAGGCTGGAGGCTGGACATCATTTTGGAGACCATTGAAATGTCTTCACAGGGATGGGAGGGTTCACCTTGGGTTGGGAAAGTAGGAATGGAGAAGAGGGAAGGGAATCTGGAGATATCAGGAAATGAGAGCTCTTTCTGTGATTGAATGTAAACAGTGAGTGAGAAGGACTGGAGCGTGATTCCCAGGCTTCTTATCTGGGTGACCCAGAGGGTCATCTCCAGCTTATGCAGGATTCTCAATGATCTCTTCCAGCTTCTTTTTGGGACAAGTCATATACTTCACCATTGCCCCCATCTGCTTCCTGATAATGCCATAGAACATGAGAGGGAATGTTTTTAAAAATTGCACTGGAATGTGGAAAAGACATAAAGTCTTAAAAGGAATATGAAAATAAGTAAATACTATCTCAGGTAGAAAAAAAAAATGCACCCTTAACAATAGAGCTAATCAGCGCAGTCCCCTCCAAGAATTTAACACGAATCCTTCTGTTTCTAGATAACCACTTCATCCCGACCATTGTTGGGCATTTTTTTAATTACATAATTCTTGTTTCTTGCTTTTAGTCTTTCCAGAGACTTAATCTTATTTAAATTAAAAAATCACACACCTTATTAATTAAAACACCAGATGAGAGCAATTGATAATTCATGCCAGGGAAAGCAAACATCTTTTCTATAAATATTTCTCTTCTTGATTCTTTAGGTGCTTATTATTTAAGCTTTGGGAAACCACTTTATGCTCTAAACCAAATGGTAATTAATAACAACCACTTACATGTGTACAACAGCTCACAGTATAGAAAGCTTTGCTTTTATCCGTCATTTAATTTCATCTTTTTAACCATCCTGTGAAGTGGGAAGGGCAAGGATTAAGCATCCCCCACATTACAGAGGAGGAAACCAAGGCTCAAGAAAGGAAATGATTTGCTTAATATCATGTAGTTGCCAACTCTTAGTTTCTGACTCCAAATTCACCGTTTTCTTCTATCACGCCTTGGGCTTTTCTCATAACTGAAGAACGAAGAAATTTCTTTTTTTTTTTTTCAAGTGGAGTCTAGCTCTTGACGTAATTCTAAGCAGCTGAAACAGGTGAGTAGAATCTCTAACAACAGGAGAGTTTAGGGAAGGAAAACACTGCTTCTTTCAGATTCTGTGAATGACAGCTTGATGGCTGTATCAATTCAACTTCAAAACCAAAGAGAGGAGAGTCAAACCGTCTTGTCTCACCAGTTATTTGGTGTCATGAGAGGCAAACGAGAGTGAATAAATCTCAGTGGTTCTTGAAGTGAATTAATCTTTCTGTATAGAAGTCAGTCAATCTGGTTTCGAGTCTATAAAAGTAATGTCATTTTACTTGAAATAGCAGGGCAATGATTTTTTCTTGATTTTAATGTCTATCTTTGATATACTCTTTACCAAATGGCCCTGGAGAATCTTTAAAATCGGAGAGCCTAATGGATATTTTAGATTCAGACTCCAGATCCAACTCAAGCTCCATTTCAACTCATAATCCCTTTCCTTGAATATTATCCCACAGAGAACTCTCTCTACTCTGGACACCTAAAGCCAAGTCCTTCAGACAGTGGACCTAAAGTCCACTTGAGTTTTTCCCCAAGCATGTTTTCATGGGGCTGATATCATCTTTGTTCTTTATCAGAGATGCTCTGCAGCAAAAGGGCTAGAATATGGATTTGGAGTCTGATGAACTTGGAGTCAAATCCTGAAATCAATAGTTACCACCTCTATGGCTTTGGGAACCTTATTTAACATCTCTGAACCTCAGTCACTTATCACAAAACTAAGTGTAATAACCATTAAATGAGATACTGTGTGAATAACTCAAATAAAACCAAGATCCTCTTGTGATGCCAACTCAGCACAGTGTAACATTCAGATAAATACATTCCAGCATCTAAGAGGTAGGTAAGGTACTTCACTCTTGCTGATCCTCTTAAGGAAATGTCAAGGAAAGAGGAAGAATACATAATTACTACACATCAGATATCTATAAACTCCACTTTTCCCGTCACTGTCACATTTAACATCCCCCAGTAGCTAATTCCCAATGTTTTCACTCTCCTGCTGGCAATCCCAAGCCTAACCCACACAACTTGTCCATTTCTTTCTTCTTCCTCCACTCTCTTCCTCAACTCTGAATTACATGAATCATTCCGTCTTTCTAGGTTTTTCCATTTTCTCTTTTTTCTTGCTTAATTCCCAAATTCTTCACAACAAAGGAGAGTCCTTGATGTGACCTAGCATGTAGGGATATTTCTCCTTTAGAAATCAGGGGAGTGGGTAAGATTGAGATTATTCATCAACAATTTTGGTCAGGGAACATGCTAATATCTGCATATTTCCCATGTGATAAATACCTAACCCAGTGCCTAGCCTGCAGTTGGACCTCGTTACTGCACATGCCATTCTTTTCACACAACCCCAGATGGAGTTGCAACAATAGCTCTCAGCAAGTGTGCTTCGCATCCCCCGAAGGGCACAGCAAGATTCTGGAAGTCTAGAACCATGTTTAGTAACTTACTAAATTCTTAGAACATGGAATAGTTCTTTGTTGAGTGTAGGTAGTTCATAGATGGGTCATCATTCAAAACAATATAGTGTTCCTACCATGTGTCAAAAAATGTTGGCCTAGACTCTCAGGATTTAATTTGAGGAAGACATTCACTCCCTTCGAGGATCTTACAGGCTATGGAAGGGACCGACGCAAAATAAACAAACAATTGAAGCATAGTTTGTAATAGACCCCCAGATCACTTCTGCCAAACTGGTGTGGCCACCCCTAACTGCCACAGCTTGCAGCTTCATGCTTCTCTAGGAAGTTTGTCAAGGCAAATAAAACTGCCTTGCTCTGGGATGCCTAAGAGCTTATACCTCCCCTCACCTGTTAACCAGGACATGGCCTGTAGTCAATGAATAGCTGATCAGGAGCATAAAAGCTTAGCCCCTGAATTCACAGCAGGTCAACTCATGCACCAGAGCTCCCTGTGGGTTCAGGCTGAGGCTGGACTTCAGATGAAACCACATCTTCTTCTCTGGCACTATCTTGCTGCCCACTTTCCTTCTGGGTTTCACCTGGGAACTCTCTCACAACACATTGCCCGCAAAAGCATCCCCATTCAGGCTTTGCAGGTAGGAAACCTGCCAAGACACAGTGCTATAACACAGCACAAGGCACGGTAGGCAGGGAGGAGAGAGGACCACGCCTTAAGACTTCTAGGAAAGCTTCACTGAGCTGGGCTACTTGCATTTCATTTTGAAGGGTGCTTTGGAGTGAGGATGGTAGAAAATGGATAACATGTAGAGAGTGCCTACTAGGACCACACATATAATAGCTGCTCAAAAAATAATTTGCACCCCTCCTTTCTCAATACAGGCAAATAAACTGTAGCAACAGAGCCATCAGAAAGTGAAAGAGGGTGGCATTCTCAGAGAATGTTGAAAAGTTTCTTGACCTGGAGCTCAAGGAGCCTGGTGGGGATTTGAAGGCGAGTCAGGCCCCTAAGGGATTTATGTGCTGTGCTTTTTCTTGTGTATAGTGGAGTGTCAAAAGAAGTTTGAAATCAGGAGGAGGATGTGGGATCTGTGCTTGCAAAGGTAATTCTGGTGGCAGTGGGAAAATGGATCGGAGTAGTAAGACACATCAGATAGACAGTCTTTGAAAT
Source organism: Equus asinus (assembly GCF_041296235.1). Taxonomy (NCBI): domain Eukaryota; kingdom Metazoa; phylum Chordata; class Mammalia; order Perissodactyla; family Equidae; genus Equus; species Equus asinus. The sequence goes on along the minus strand of NC_091796.1, from coordinate 103,504,086 downwards.
AGTCAAGACAAAAGAAGCTTAAGAGATAGAGATGATCACTTAGCAAGATCAAGGTTTTAGAGTCGGGGGATGTATTTAAGGAGCTTTTAAAAGAATAACTCTTCAGGAGGAAGTGACCAATAGAGACAGAGCAAGGAGCCACTATAATCATGAATGACGATATTCTGGCATCTTGCAGTAATACGGTATTAAACCTGAATAAGAATTATTCCATTAACTCTATTTGTAAAAAGACAATTCTAATGAATGGTGCCACCCAAGTAAAACATACATTATTCTCTTATTTGAAACCTCAGTGTAATTTAAGACACCACTGTTGTATTTAAAAGAATGCATTATTGCCAGTGCTGGTAGAAGGTCAACATTCATTAGCAAACCTACAATAATAGCCAACAAGTGTGAAGAGTGAGCCCACGATCGAGGAAAACAATTTCAGTGAGAAAATAGACTCTCATCGCTCAGTCTTGCACAGTTATTACAGCAACAAGAAATGAAAACAATTTTATTTTTCAAATTTATGAAAAAGCCCTCACCACCACCATTAGTCTGGCTCTGAAAATATCTTCAGTTGATGTCGCCTTTTCTTCTCTGAACTTAAATAAAGACAAACAACTATCAAGCAACAAGGAAAAAGGGAGATTTTGATGATTTCTTCATAACATGCAAATAAAGAATAAGTTGTGAGAGAGGATTTCATTTTTAATACAGAAATCAAATCAGGGTTATTTTCATGTCATTGCCGTGTGTGAGTGTGTGCGTCTGTGTTGTCTGAACTCGTGTGAGTGTGTGTGTTTGTGCTCTCGGAAGGGGGTGTGTGAACAGGATGTGGGTGCTGTATTCAGATACGACATCCTTTTTTTATTTTGCGCAGTTACTCTGCTTTCACGCCCTGTGTTTCTTCTGCCCTTCATAAGAACCCTGTGGGACAGGTATTAGGAAGCCATTTGAAATGGGAGGAAAGTGAACTTCAGAAATATCACGTGACTTATTAAGATCACTGAGCTAACACCGGAGCAAAGAGTGGCGAGGTGGAAGGAATTCAGTGCGTTGTGAAGGTTTGCGCATCTAGTAGGTGACAGAGCCAGATGGCGAACTCGGGCCTGCAGATTCCAAAGGTTTATCCCTCTCCACTGCTTGATTATCTCATCTTCTGCGCACCAGGGTAGAGGAGAGGCGGACTCTACAGGATGGTGAGCATTCCCAACATTGTCTGCACATTGGGGTCACCTGGGGAGCTTCCCTGACCCCTGGTGCCTATGTCCCACCCCCAAAGTCAGTGATTTAATTGGTCTGGGGTATGCCCTTGGCTTTGGAAACTTTCAAAGCTTCTCCAACCGATTCTCAGGTGCAGATAAACTTGGGAACCACAGATAAAGTAGTAAAGAGAAAGTTCTCCAAAGCCATACACACCTGGATTCCAACCCCAGATTCTAGACTTTCTAGCTGTGTGACCTTGGCAATACGCTTGACCGCTCCATGCATCAGTTTCCCCACAGTACCTACTCCATAGGATTGTTGTGAAAATTAAATGAGTTAACAGATAGAAAGCGCTTCGAAGTGTTTGCCATTGTTATTTCATAGAAATGCCAATAAATATACTAACAAGAAATGAACCCTTGGCTTCTATACCTGGTTATCCAGGAGGAAGTATGCCAAAAAAGGCAACCATACAGAGGAGGCCACCAAAGCCACCAACAGAGCTTGGGGTTGGGAAGGGTCCAATGGAATCAGAGGCCATCGGAACTGGAAGGGGCCTTAGATGGCATGCTCCCGCCCCACCCCGCCATGTGCAGGTTTCATTGATAATGACACAGAGGTCTAGAGAGACTTAAGTGACTGGATCAAATCCAGGCAGCACTGCTGGGGACAGGACCGGGGGCTCGTCACTCACTCTCTGGAGCAAGTTCTGCTTCATGATGGCTGCGCATGGAGGCAGTAGGCGTTGTAGGAGGCAGCTCATGAAGATGGGGTTATTGATTCCAAGGAGAAGCTCACTGGCTCCTCAGCACCCTCTTCTGACCTACAGTGACCCCGATTCATACGCTCCTTGAGGGACAAGCCTCAATTGACCAGCTGGGTTGGCACTTGTCATTTCTTCCCTGTGTGTCTCTTCGACGTGCCCTGGCTGGTGGAGTGAAATTGTGTTTAAAGAGTCTCTGAATTGGAATCATCCCAAAGGGATTTGATTTGCCTTTCAGCATTTTAAAGGGAGACATTTTCACTTGTGTACCAAAGCAATCAGCTCAGCCCCTCTGTCTGTGAGGAGTCTGCTGGCTTTGTGCAGTCACAAACTCTAATCACAGCGCGGTACTTGACGCATTCTTTCGACGTTTGCATTTTCAAAGGTCGTTTAACTGGAACACATCTTTTCAAACAAAATCCTTGGGAAAATGTTGTCTTTTGTGTGGGCATGAGGTAGTGGGAGAAAAGTGCTTTCTGGAATTAAACAGACAGGGGTTGTGTGCTGACGTGTGACACACAAATGACTCCACTTTGCTGCACCTCAATTTTCTTATCTATCTTTAAAATAGGGATTATGCCTTCCTCGTAGGGAGCCATGAGATCCAATGCGATAATGCGTGTATCAGATTATTAGTACAAAGATCCGTGTCTGGCAGATAATTAGGAAATAGGGTTTCTCGCTACTCTGATATTTCAGGTGGAAGGAATGGAGTCAATTAATCAGAGGGCATCCAGAAAAATTTCCATGGCTCAGTGGGAAATTGTGGGCTATGAAAGCTGTGTCAAGCAGCATCCCTGCCCTCAAGGAGTTATGGTTTGGTTGGAGATGGGGAAATAACATGATAGGTGTAATTGATAAGGTAAATAAGTCAGATTACTCAGGTGAGGCAGAGCGTTAGAGACGGCCATCTATGTTGTAAAACAAGCCACGACTCAGCAATTTTTGTGTGCCTGTGTGTGTGAGGAAGATTGGCCCTGAGTTAACATCTGTTGCTAATCTTCCTCTTTGTGCTTGAGGAAGATGGTCCCTGAGCCAACATCCGTGCCAATCTTCCTCTACTTTGTATGTGGGACGCCACCAAAGCATGGCTTGATGAGCGATACGTAGGCCCAAGCCCAGGATCTGAACCTGTGAACCCCGATCTGCCAAAACAGAGCACGTGAACTTAAACATTACACCACTGGGCTGGCCCCATAAGTTAGCAATTTTTAAGCTATTTCAGGCCTTTGGACAAGTTTTATATTTTCTTAATAAAGAAAAAATAAAATATGGAAACAAAGAATAAAAAACATTTGAATCGGCCACCAAGATTTTAAACAAAATTTTTTTTGCCTGGTTCTCTATAAGAGTTGGAAGATATGGAAATCCTGAGACCGCAATCCGCTAGATTTTAATTGCAGCTATGCGTTTTGAATGGAGCACGCTCTCTTTAGTTTACCACAGTCCTCACCATCCCCCGCTGTCACACCAACTTGAACAATCCTTACACTTAAATGTACAGTCATTCTACCTATAGCAGAGTGAAGATGAAAGTGAAGCAACCCATGCACCAGGAAAGTGTTCCATGGAAAGCAGGAGACAGCCTATCATGATATAAAGAGCAGACAATTCTTACATGAATGACATACAAACCAACAACGATTTACGTATTTTAAGAAGACAGCATACATTTTTGTTATGAAATAAAATATGGGAAGAACTTCAAGAAGTATAAGGAAAGATGCATAAAGAAAAGCACAACTGAAAAATGACAGACGAATCCAACCTGGCCGACTTTATTAATTGACATTAACTAAGCAGCAACCGTGTCTCTTGCATGCATCTTGGTATAGAAACGTGAGCATGGAAGTGAATCTTTACCTTGGCACACTTCAGCTGCATGGCATAAATCTTTCTGAGATTCACTTTTCTTCTGCAAAATGAGGATGATAAAATTGACCCCTAGGACTTGGGGGAGGACTAAAAGGATAACATATAGAGAAGAGACTGTAGGAGTGACACATGGTTGATCACCAATACGCACCAGTTGAATCTGAATTGAAATCGGAGGGGAGGGATTTTGAGGCCTGAAATAATCCGAAGATGTCATTGAGAAAGCAGGACATCACTGGATCTTATCAGCAAGAGTAAGGTGGGAAGATAGGAAGAGGTCTGGGTCGGCAGGTGTCTCAGATCAATGGCACCGAGCACACCAAGCTGGGGATGGGGATGGAGGCATGTTGCACACTGAGCATGACCCTGCTGAGCTGAGGGTACAGATTGAGGAGAGGCTGAGCAGAGGCATAGGGAGATGACAAGGTCCCCTAGAGGCCTGGCCGTGGAGGCCCCCAGCTTCTTATCCTTTCACTTACAAAGTCCAATCCACCATCATTTGTTGACCTCTTGCATGCCTAGGTCCTGGCAAGACTTCGATTCTGAATTTATTCCGCCTGAAGTCAGACCACAGCTCTGTCATGTAGAAACTGTGTGACCCTGGGCACATCGCTTAACCCGCCTTACTGCAGTTTCCTCATCTTCGGTAGAAATGGAAATTGCAACAGTGGCTGCCTCATTGCATTTTATGGAGTTGGAGGTTGTTGAGGATGAAACAAGGGCATGCCAGCAAAGTGCTGGAAGCAGAGTCAGGAGTTAACACACGTGAACAACTGTTTTTCACAAGGGCCAGACCCCAACCCCAAACAGCTCATCATCTCATGGAAAGACGGTCAGGGAAATCGACCATTGCAATGGAGTGGCGCATGCGCAGAGATTGGGAAGTGAACCCAGCATGACTGGCCCGGTCCACGTGACTCAAGACTTAAATGAGGCAATGACTTGAGGCTTGGTCAGGGCCTGACGGGTGAGGAAGCTCCCTAGGAAGAAGAGCAGGAGAAAGGGAAACACCAGGGAGAGTGGAGAACAAGCACAGGATGGAGCAAGGCAGCCGGGTGTGCCTGGGAACCACAGGGAGGCAGATAGACAAACAGAAGCGGAGGGAGCAGGAAATTGCTGTGAGGTTGCTGAGCAGAGGGTAGAGTCAGAAAGGCCTTGAATGTCGCATTAAAGAGTTTGTATTTTCTTCTATGGGTGATCAGGGGCCGCCATGTGATTTAAAAATACAGGAATGGCTTGGAGGAAGAGCCAAGATGGCGCCGTGAGTAGTCCTCTTTGTCTCTCGCCCTTCGAGTCTACAATTATTTGGACACTTATCGCTTGACAAAGGATATCCAGACAGCATCTCAGGACGTCTGAGACACCCACGCGACTATACATCGGAAGGCGGATGGACTTTCCTCCGGGAGGATGTGGAAATAGGTGAGGGCTCTCCGACCCCGACGGGCAGCCTGGTACCCGCAAGCGGCTTTCTTCCAATGGACGCCCCCAGAGGATCCACGCACGTCTAGGGCAGGAGCGAGAACACAACAGAGGAGCGACGGTGGAAACAGGTGACCAGAACCCTACCTAAACCCCCTGCAATTACTCCTAAACGCAGAGGGAAACTTTGGAGTTGCACACCTGAGCCCGCGGGGAGAGTCTCTCCCCGCCATTGGCGGGGGGATCCAGCCTGGTGCTCGGGGCGCCCGGAGGGTCCCAGAGAGAGACTCGGAGGGCACGGAGATCTCCCAGCTGCCGTTGCCCGCCCCGTGGGACTAGGGATTGCCAGAGATCTCGGAGAGGACCGGGGTGGGGGGAATTTTCAAAGGCCGGTCCTGCGACCCGGAGGGGAAGCGCCGGAGCTCCGCCCGGGCAGCAGACAAAACTCTCTGTTTGCCATTAGCAGAGGGGCCACGCTGAGCATTCACGGCTCCGGCAGAGGCCCGGAGAGAAGCCCTGAGGGCGGGGCGACCCCCAGCTGCCGTTGCCCGCCCCATGGGACTAGGGATTGCCGGAGATCTCGGAGAGGACTGGGGCGGGGGGAATTTTCAAAGGCCGGTCCTGCGACCCGGAGGGGAAGCGCCGGAGCTCCGCCCGGGCAGCAGACAAAACTCTCTGTTTGCCATTAGCAGAGGGGCCACGCCCAGCATTCACGGCTCCGGGAGAGGCCAGGAGAGAAGCCCTGAGGGCGGGGCGACCCCCAGCTGCCATTGCCCGCCCCGTGGGTCTAGGGATTGCCGGAGATCTCGGAGAGGACTGGGGCTGGAGAGAGTTCCAGAGACCCAGCTTAGTAGCCTAGGGGGAAACCCTACAGGCTCACAGCAGCCTTAGGGAAAGCCTCTGCACAGCACCAGTAGAAGGCACCCAGCCGCCAGCCACAAGGCTGGAAGACCCCAGGGCAAAAGCAGCATAACTAGGTGTACTAACCACAGACTGTAGAAGATGCCAATAGCTCTCCTGCGACCTATAGAGGACAAGTGAGATTTGGTGGGTGCCGACAGCAACGGAGCGACAAATATAAGTGATCCCACCCCTGGCTGCTGGAAAAGCCCATAACACCGTTGCAGACCCCAAGGAGAGAGCACATCTAGGTGGGCTGCAACAGTAGGCACCTGCAGCCTGAAGCCCCCCTGTGACGGCCCCCAAAGCAGAGGAGGGAATCCAAAGGGCCACTGTGGCTACGAAGAGGGGCCCAGGCCCAGTTAGCAACTACGGACAGGGTTCCTGGTTGGTGAAATATAAACAGCTGCTCCTCCCACCGCAGCAGCTGAAACAAGTGAAAGGAGCAACTAAACTCTATCTCCATGCGGAGGCACAAATCAACAACATCAAGCAATATGAAAAAATACATTAAATCTCCAGAACAGAAAGAAAGCAACAAATACACAGAAAACAATCCCAAAGAAAATGAGATGTATAACCTAAATGACGATGACTTCAAAACAGCCTTCATTAAGATTCTCAATGAGTTAAGAGAGAATTCTGACCGACAACTCAACGAGTTCAGGAGCTATGTCACAAAAGAGTTTGATACGATAAAGAAGAACCAAACAGAAATATTGGAAATGAAGAACACAATAGAGGAGATTAAGAAAAATCTAGATGCTCTGAACAGTAGGGCTGATAATATGGAGGAAAGAATTAGCAATTTGGAAGATGGCAATATAGAATTGTTGCAGGCAGAGGAGGAGAGAGAAGCAAGACTTAAAAGAAATGAAGAAACTCTCCGAGAATTATCAGACACAATTAGGAGATGCAACGTAAGGATTATAGGTATACCAGAGGGAGAAGAGAAGGAGAAAGGGGCAGAAAACCTATTCAAAGAAATAATGGCTGAGAACTTCCCAAATCTGGTGAGGGAGATGGATCTTCAGGTGACAGAAGCCAATAGATCTCCAAACTTTATCAATGCAAGAAGACCAACTCCACGGCATATAGTAGTGAAGCTAGCAAAAGTCAACGACAAGGAGAAAATATTAAGGACAGCCAGGCAAAAGAAACTAACCTACAAAGGAACCCCCATCAGGCTATCAGCAGATTTCTCAGCAGAAACTTTACAGGCTAGAAGAGAGTGGAATGATATATTCAAAAATCTGAAGGACAAAAATCTACAGCCGAGAATTCTCTACCCAGCGAAAATATCCTTCAAATACGATGGAGAAATAAAAACTTTCCCAGACAAACAAAAATTAAGGGAGTTCATTGCCACAAAACCTCCTCTTCAGGAAATCCTCAGGAAAACCCTCATTCCTGAAAAATCCAAAAAAGGAAAGGGGCTACAAAACCAAGAGCAGAGGAGATAAGTAGAAGGACAACAACAGAGAGTAGTAGCTCTACATCAGAACAGATTAAACCATGGGACGAGAAACAAAGGAAACTGAAGAAAACCGGAAAACAAGACACAAAATGGGAGTGGTAGGCCCCCACGTCTCAATAATCACTCTAAATGTAAATGGATTGAACTCCCCAATCAAAAGACACAGAGTGGCAGGATGGATCAAAGAACAAGATCCAACAATATGCTGCCTCCAGGAAACACACCTCAGCCCCAAAGACAAACACAGACTCAGAGTGAAGGGATGGAGAACAATACTCCAAGCTAATAATGAACAAAAGAAAGCAGGTGTCGCTATACTAATATCAGACAAGGTAGATTTCAAAGCAAAACAGATAAAGAAAGATAAAGAGGGACAGTATATAATGATAAAAGGGACTCTCCACCAAGAAGACATAACACTTATAAATATATACGCACCCAACACAGGAGCACCAAAATTTGTAAAGCAACTCTTAATAGAACTAAAAGAAGACATCAACAACAATACAATAATAGTAGGGGACCTCAACACACCATTAACACCAATGGACAGAACATCCAGACAGAAAATCAACAAGGAAATAATAGAATTAAATGAAAAATTAGACCAGATGGACTTAATAGATATATATAGAACACTTCATCCAAAAACAGCAGGTTACACATTCTTCTCAAGTGCACATGGAACATTCTCAAGGATTGACCATATTTTGGGAACCAAAGCAAACATCAATAAATACAAGAGAGTTGAAATAATATCAAGCATCTTTTCTGATCATAACGCTATTAAACTAGAAATCAACTACAAGAAAAAAGCAGAGAAAGGTGCAAAAATGTGGAGACTAAACAACACGCTTCTCAACAAACAATGGATCATTGAAGAAATTAAAGAAGAAATCAAATATTATCTGGAGACAAATGAAAATGAGAACACGACATACCAAATCATTTGGGATGCAGCAAAAGCAGTCCTAAGAGGGAAATTCATCGCAATACAGGCTCACCTCACTAAACAAGAAAAAGCTCACGTAAGCAACCTCAAACGACACCTAACAGAACTAGAAAAAGAAGAACAAACAAAGCCCAGAGTCAGTAGAAGGAGGGAAATAATAAAAATAAGAGCAGAAATAAACGATATTGAAACAAAAAAGACAATAGAAAGGATCAATGAAACAAAGAGTTGGTTCTTCGAAAGAATTAACAAAATTGACAAACCCCTAGCCAGACTCACCAAGAAAAGAAGAGAGAAAGCGCAAATTAATAAAATCAGGAATGAGAGAGGAGAAATCACAACAGATACCAATGAAATACAAGAGATCATAAGAGAATACTATGAAAAACTATATGCCAACAAATTGAACAACTTGGAAGAAATGGACAAATTCCTAGACTCCTACAATCTCCCCAAACTGAATCAGGAAGAAATGGAGAATCTGAATAGACCAATCACAAGTAAGGAAATAGAAACGGTAATCAAAAACCTCCCCAAAAACAAGAGTCCAGGACCAGACGGCTTCTCTGGAGAATTCTACCAAACATTCAAAGAAGACTTAATACCTATTCTCCTCAAACTGTTCCAGAAAATTGAGAAAGATGGAGAACTCCCTAACACATTCTATGAAGCCAACATCACTCTGATCCCCAAACCTGACAAGGACAACACAAAGAAGGAGAACTACAGGCCGATATCACTGATGAACATAGATGCAAAAATCCTCAACAAAATTTTGGCAAACCGATTACAGCAATACATCAAAAAGATTATACACCATGATCAAGTGGGATTTATACCAGGGACACAGGGATGGTTCAACACCCGCAAGTCAATCAACGTGATACACTACATCAACAAAATGAAAAACAAAAACCACATGATCATCTCAATAGATGCAGAGAAAGCATTCGACAAGATCCAACACCCATTTATGATAAAAACCCTCAGTAAAATGGGTATAGAAGGAAAGTACCTCAACATAATAAAGGCCATATATGATAGACCCACAGCCAACATCATACTCAATGGACAAAGCTGAAAGCCATCCCTCTGAGGACAGGAACAAGACAAGGGTGCCCACTTTCACCACTCCTATTCAACATAGTACTGGAGGTGCTGGCCAGAGCAATTCGGCAGGAAAAAAAAATAAAAGGAATCCAAATAGGTAACGAAGAAGTAAAACTCGCGTTGTTTGCAGACGACATGATCTTATACATAGAAAACCCCAAAGAATCCACAGAAAAACTATTAGAAATAATCAACAACTACAGCAAAGTAGCAGGGTATAAAATTAACGTGCATAAATCAGTAGCATTTCTATACACTAACAATAAACTAACAGAAAAAGAACTCAAGAACTCTATCCCATTCACAATCGCAACGAAAAGAATAAAATACCTTGGGATAAACTTAACCAAGGAAGTGAAGGATCTATACAATGAAAACTACAAGACTTTCTTGAAAGAAATTGATGATGACATAAAGAGATGGAAAGACATTCCTTGCACATGGATTGGAAGAATAAACATAGTTAAAATGTCCATACTACCCAAAGCAATATACAGATTCAATGCTATCCCAATCAGAATCCCAAGAACATTCTTCACAGAAATTCAAAAAACAATCCTAAAATTCATATGGGGGAACAAAAGACCACGAATTGCTAAAGCAATCTTGAGCAAGAAAAACAAAGCCGGCGGAATCACAATCCCTGATTTCAAAACATACTACAAAGCTACAGTGATCAAAACAGCATGGTACTGGTACAAAAACAGGTGCACAGATCAATGGAACAGAATTGAAAGCCCAGAGATAAAACCACACATCTATGGACAGCTAATCTTCGACAAAGGAGCAGAGGGCCTACAATGGAGAAAAGAAAGTCTCTTCAACAAATGGTGCTGGGAAAACTGGACAGCCACATGCAAAAGATTGAAAATCGACCATTCTTTTTCACCACACACCAAAATAAACTCAAAATGGATCAAAGACCTAAAGATTAGGCCTGAGACAATAAGTCTTTTGGAAGAGAATATAGGCAGTACACTCTTTGACATCAGTTTCAAAAGAATCTTTTCGGACACTGTAACTCCTCAGTTGAGGGAAACAATAGAAAGAATAAACAAATGGGACTTCATCAGACTAAAGAGCTTCTTCAAGGCAAGGGAAAACAGAATTGAAACAAAAAAACAGCTCACTAATTGGGAAAAAATATTTACAAGCCACTTATCCGACAAAGGGTTAATCTCCATAATATACAAAGAACTCACACTGCTTAACAACAAAAAAACAAACAACCCGATCAAAAAATGGGCAGAGGACATGAACAGACATTTCTCAAAAGAAGATATGAATATGGCCAATAGACACATGAAAAGATGTTCATCATCGCTAATCATCAGGGAAATGCAAATCAAAACTACACTAAGATATCACCTTACTCCCGTTGGATTGGCAAAAACATCCAAAACCAAGAACGACAAATGTTGGAGAGGTTGTGGAGAAAGAGGAACCCTCATACACTGTTGGTGGGAATGCAAACTGGTACAGCCACTATGGAAAACAGTATGGAGATTTCTCAAAAAGTTAAAAATAGAAATACCCTATGACCCAGCCATCCCATTACTGGGTATCTATCCTAAGAACCTGATATCAGATATCTCAAGAGTCCGTTGCACCCCTATGTTCATCGCAGCATTATTTACAATAGCCAAGACGTGGAACCAGCCTACATGCCCAGAAACTGATGATTGGATAAAGAAGATGTGGTATATATACACAATGGAATACTACTCAGCCATAAAAAAAGATGAAATTGGCCCATTCACAACAATGTGGATGGACCTCGAGGGCATTATGTTAAGCGAAATAAGTCAGTCAGAGAAAGACGAACTCTATATGACTCCACTCATAGGTGGAAATTAGTATATTGAGAAGGAGATCTGATCGGTGGTTACCAGGGAAAAGGGGGGGTGGGGGGAGGGCACGGAGGGGGAAGTGGTGTACCCACAACATGACTAACAAAAATGTACAACTGAAATTTCACAAGCTTGTAATCCATCATAACATTAATAAAAAAAAAAAATAAAAAAAAAAATACAGGAATGGCTTGACTAGGCTTGACGGAGAGTTTTTAAGCATCCTCATTGCCAGGCGTTCAGCAAACAGGACGACTGGACAAGCCCCACGTTCTGGGCAGAGCAGGCAGCGTGAAGTCCAGGTTTCTCTTGGGAGGTATCCATCCTGGCCCTCTCCTGCCCCCAGTTGTTTAGATCAATCCAGTATCTTTTATGCATTTAACACTAAATGCATAGAAAAATATTGCCTTTCAAGGTTGCTTGAGTTTTCATAAGGAGATAACAGCTGTTATGTCAAGAGAGCCTGATCAAGGCGTTTCCGTCTGCCATCCACCATGCTTTGCAGAAAGCGTCCTTTCAGTAACAGGCAGCGATGTGGATTCAGTCGTTTGGACTGGATGCTTCCCAGAGACGGATCTGGGCTGGAGAGGTCCTTCCTATCAGAGTGGTGAAAAACACGTCCTGTGGCGCACCCCTCCAGAACGGGGGACCCCAGAGGCCAGGGGGATGGTGGAGACAAATATTCATTGAATGAATGAATGAATGAGCAAACGTATGAACGATTCCACCCTGCAATGATACATAGAATGTAGGGTGGAAAAAGAAAATTAAAACAAATGAGTGCTGGTAGCTTTTTTTTTTTTAATTAGTTTGTTCAAAAAAAATTCACAAGAAAAATGTTCATATCTTCTTGACATTGAGAAAGTAAAGACAAGGATGGTCTTATGTGATGGCCCCTTCCCCAAGGCACCTCTCTTCTCACTCTGGTGTCCATCCATTTAAACCTGTTTCTGTGTTCACACATGTACAGCTGTGACTCCATGTGGCTGTCCATTTGCAACTGTATCTCCATGTGCTTTCAGGAGATTAGGTTATTTTCCTTGTTTAAGAGATGAGGAAACTGAGGCTCAGAGAAGTGATGCTCCATGTCAAATGTCACTCAGAATCAAGGTTTGAACCCAGCTCTGATGGCCCTGGAACCCCTGCCCCTTCATCCTGCCCTCAGGGGAACTTGTTGGCAAGGTTTCCACATGTACCGTGTTCAGCGTCAAATGGACAGAAGAGTAAATCCCGTCGATTTTGGAAACGGATGCTGTGAGGATGAAAATCCACAAAGGGATGGAGAAAGTGAACACGCACACCTGCACCATTCAATATGGTAGCCACCATCTACATGTGGCTCTTTAAACTCAAGTTTAAGTTAATTAAAATTAAACAAAATTAGAAATGCTGTTCCTCCATCACACTGGCCACATTTCAAGTGCTCAATAGTCACATGTGGCTGCCAGATTGGACAGTGCAGATATAGAATATTTCCATCATCACAGAAAGTTGAATTGGACAGCAACATAACTACACTGTGACAAATAAAAATGGCAAATGACAAATAAAAATGGCAAGTAATAGGATATATTGGAGTATATGAGGAAGCCATTTTGTGTAAACCTAATTTGGCCTGACCTTGTCTTTCCAAAAGGGCCTGACCTTGGCTGTTGAGCATGCATTGCATATCTGCTTTAGATATTCCCTATGGCAAGAGCAAAGGCCCTTGAGATAAAGGTGCATCTTCCCTCCCGCTCCCAACGTTGGCATTTCTTTAAGGATTAAGCATCTTTCCTTAGGCTAGAAACTGATTGCTGCTCACCTGTGACCACCCAGCTCAAGACAATAGACTTGCCTCCTGCTACGCCCTCCGAGAGAGAGAGCAGACCCACTACGTGCTGTGTCCATCAAGCGCTGTGCCGACAGGGCAATCTTGTGACTATTGTGGGAGGGACATTTCAATCATATGTGAAACGTCCTGCTTGGGGGTATATAACCACTCTGTATGCCTCACTTCTTTGGTACCCTTTCTTCCTTCGGGAAGAAAGTCCCCGGGCCATGGTCCTCAGATTTCAGCTCAGGATAAACTCACCCAAATTTTCACTTATACATTGGTTATGGATTATTTTCGTCGACAACTGTAAAACACTGTACTAGAGTGAAGACTTGCTAATCTTATGTAGGAAGGAGATTTTTCATTGCTTTTCCCTTTACACACTGACCTCGAAGTCTCAGAGGCTTTCTCCTACTCCTCCCCAAACACACTAAAGTCTAGCTTTGCCATGAATCTTTGTGTATTCTGGTGATTCTGTACAGCAGAAGCTTCTCAACTGGTCCCAAACACCTTCACTTGGGATGGGGATGCTGAAAACTACGCTTATTGTGGGAGTGCCACTGGGGATGCTGTCGATCCCACATGAGGTGTTCTTTTTATGAGGACATCCTGGGGAAATTCATCTTAGACTTGCATTCTCCTGAGTGACTTGTCTTACATTTTTCCCCTCTGGATGCTATAGATCTTATAACCAACTGTGTTTCCTTCTTTGCTTTAGCTGCTAGGAAGCTCAGAGCTAAGTTTCCAGCTCTGCTTTAACAATTGTGAAGGACTGTCTAGCATCCATTGTTGTAAATTAATTTTCCCCTGTATTTATTTTACTAATCTGTTCTCAGTCTTCTCTCACTTTGGTTTTATTTCACTCTTTATCTTCGTCTTTATCCCACTGTGTTTCAGGGTTTTTTGTTGTCTGTTTGTTTTAAATGCCTCCTTCCACACCTCTAGACCAGCACACAGGAATAAGGAGCTGAGCTATCAAATGTAAATGGCTAAGCCAGTGGGGGCCTTGGGAGTAGAAGTGGAGGTGTGGGGCTGGGTACGGTCCAGCTTATCTCCTGTGATCTGGGAGGTCACACCAAATGCAGGCCACTCCTCCAGAATCATATCGCCTTTGTTCCTTAGCTTGGCCTTGGTACGTGAGGAGGCCGCACCAGGAAGGGGAAAGCTAGTGGCCTGTCTGGGCATATTCAGGCTTCTGGGCTCTGAGCTGGGATGGCCCCACCTGTCCCATCCTGATGCTAATCTGGAACATGGAAGGTGAGTCACTTGAGCCTTTGGCCTCTCTCCTTGAAGGGAGGGGCTTTCCCAGAACACTAGCGTCCTGCCACCCTGACCCCTCCTTCCAGTGAGTGACAGCCCTAATTATAGGTCAGAGCAGGGTGTCACCCTCCTTGGACCTTCCCCATTTCAGGAGCTGATTTACTCCTTGTGTCAATTATGTATTTTCCTCCCAGAGAGGCCTTTTACGAGACCTTGGTCAGCAGCACCCAGCAAGCTGGAGGGTGTGCCGCCCGAGGGCTGAGCCAGGCGCTCAGTGCTTCTGGAAAACACCAAGTCCCAGCCCAGCGGAGGTGGCCCATTGCAGCCTCCATGTGCCTCTATCATGGCTTGTATTAGAGTCTGATTTAATTTTTACCTGATGCTTCACCTATTACAATGAGACATAAAAAGGGAATTTGCAGCTGCCTGCTTATCAGAAAAGATCAACTGTTTCTGTAATTAATATGGAAGATAACAATTTAAAATAATGAAACACCCATAATATGCTTAGGGGAAGCAGCTTGTTGCTATAATTAGAATGAGAATCAAATTGTTCTGATGGCAAACACATCATTTATTGAACTGAAGCTACTCTATGAATGGAAGTAAATAGCACAGCAGGAAAAAAATAAAAAAAGAGTAAGAGACAAATTTCAGAAAACCCTGGGTCTGAGAAAGATCTCAGAAGCATCAGGGATGGGACGTAACAGAACCGGACATTCCTGCTCCACCTGAGCTCCTGCACGGTGTTTCTTTAACATCCTTTGAGGCCCTCAAGATTTTTCTAAGGGACAGCTCTGATTATGTCACCCATCTGCTTAAAATCTCCCCCACAAGTTTAAATATAAAAATTTATATGTCTAAGTACATGCATACACACACACATATACACGCATACATATTCTATGACGTGTAGAAATTTCCAGAAAAATGCACAGGAAACTGTTGTTCCCTCTTAAGTCAAATTTGGCTGAGAGGTGAGGATTGGGGAGGCATATTCAATGGATGCACCACTTTTCACTCTCCACTTTAAAGAAAATTTCAAAGTATATGTTATTTTGATAATTAATACAAAAGCTGTTTTTTTACCCCAAGGCTCTCTATTGTTTAAAGGCTTGAGTCCAAGTTCCCTGGCTGGCCCTGACCAGGCAAGCTGTCCGTCCCATGCACTGCACCAGCACCAGCCCCCAAGGCTGTACCTCCTGGACCATGCCTACATTCTCCACCATCCTGCATTTTCAGGGCCTGATGCCTTTGTTCTTGTTGATTTCTTGGCTTGTTACCTGCTCTCCTCTTCCTTGCCTGGAAGGCTCCTACGGATCTGGAAAGGCCTGATGCAATTGTCACCTCCTCCTAGCAGCTTTCTCAGACTAGCCCTCTACCCTGGGGCAACTATTAGCTGCTTTCTCCTCTGAGTTCTCATGACATTTCCCACAAACGTCTATCAATGCATTATATTGCCTTATATATTTCCCTTCGTTCATGTCTTCTACTTTCAATATTTTTTTTTTGGTGTGTGTGTGTGTGTGTGTGTGTGTGTGTGTATGTGTGTGTGTGTGTTTATAGGCCTGGCACATAGTAGGCATAAATGTTTACTAAAATGGTGTTAGATTAATTTGGGTGAGCAAGGACACATTTTGGGTTCATTAGACATGTTAAGATATTTTTAAAGTTCTGTGGTTTGAGTAAAATTTGAAAAGCATTTTGCCAAGTATGTTTCTCCCTGTTTTGTAAAGCCCATATGTCTATTAAGGGGGGAAAAGCCATATGGTTCTCATTTCTTTACTCATAGATCAGCATTTCAGTTTTTAGGATATCTGATGTTCAAGATGCCTGCTTGTACTATGTGTATTGGTCTCTCTTTTTGAATATGTTTTTCTTTGAACTGAGGAGATTGACTTTCCTCCAAATAGAAACTTAACTCTCGACAGTATAGAGGGAATTTTCAGTTCTTCACTGGGAGGCTTGCAAGATGGTTTCTTAAATGAAAAAGACTTTCTGTCTTTTCTTAAAAGGAAAAGGTGATCACTCTTAGACAGCATCCCTTGGGCCAAGAGGAGCCAGACAGGTGACAATTCAAGTTGGGTCATATAGATTTACTTTTGCTGTGACTGAAGGTAATCTGTGTTCACCGAGGAGATGTTAATCACATGACTTAATGAATCAATAAATACATAAAGAAATGAAGACAGCCTACAAAGCGGTGATGTCATAAACACCAGTTTTAAAATTAGAAACCTGAATTCAATTATCATTGCTCTTGATTTTGTGCCTCAGTAACTGAGAGTTTTGTACGATCCTTCATGTCTCAGAATATGGTCCCCGTATTAAAAGATGGGGATCATGATATCTATATCTTCAAGTTTTAATGAAGATTTAATGAAGGCCTTTTGAGGAAGGTTTGCCAAACACTTAGTCATGCATCTAACGCCTTTGCAATCTTGGCCAAATGGGTGTACCTTTCATCTAGCCCTTCACATTTTTTTCTAAACTGATTTTTTTTTTAATTTGGTAAAGTACATAAATATATTTACAAAGGGAACATTATACCATTGCTGTCTAAGAAAAAGTGATATTCCTTACTGTAAAGTAACTTTTTGGAACAAAAGATACTTCTTATTTTTTTTCTAAATATTAATCTGTGTACTAGCTAAAGTCATCTCACTCATCAGCAGTGGTACCCATACCAACCTTCAGAAAGCATCCACTTAGAGAGTGTATCTGGGAGCATTCTCTAAAATGGATAACTCGATAAGCATTCCAAACAACCATTATTGTTGTTATTGGAAAGATTACTATAGGAACTGTCAGACACAATAGCTCAACCCCCAGCCAAGGCATTTTGTTAAATGCACAATTATGGAGGAGCAACTTAATTGCTCTCAGCTATAGTGACCCCCTCTGAGAAACAAAAAAGTGAGTTGTTTCAGAAATGTGGGGCAAAATGATGAAAGGGGCTTATTCTGTTTTCTGATCATTTGCACTTTTCCATCCTTGCCTCTACGGCACTCAAACACCCGAGTGACAAATGAAAAATGGAGTCAATGGTGTCCAAGTAGCTGGTTCTCTGGACATCTGCCACCACCCTCGTCATCACACACTTTCTTACACTGTGACTCATCAGATAATTGTAGCTTCTCCACGGCTCAGGCATGGCCATGATTAGGGTTCCTATTTTACAAGTGAAGAAATCAAGGCTTCAAGGAGGTGATGTGATGGTCCCAGGGCTTCAGGGCTCAGGAAAGGCTGAACCAGTTCTAGAAGGAGCTGGGTCCTGCTAATTCCTGCTGGTCACGGCCGCTTCTTTTTGAGACACTGAATAGACAACACATACGATGGAAGAGCAGGTCAATGCAAAATAATGAGAGGTGAGACTTTGCTGAGAAGATACAAGGTGTAAAATCCTCAAGAATCTCCTCCCTTTGTCTTTCAGTTTGAATAGAGTCCAAGAGGATGCAGCTCAGAAGGCCTATTTGTGACTTCACAGGCTATCTTTCGAACTTGGGAAGTTTAACAAATGCAATACTAAAATAGAATGTGTCCGGTCCTACGATAGTTGCTGGAGAAACAGACATAATTCAATTCTATGTCTTCTTGAAAGAGTTTACAGTCTGATAGGAGAGATCAACTGATTAGAAAATGTACAAAACACTCAAACAAACAAAATAAAACAAAAGCGACGTAAGGTCGTGACCAAAATGAAGCTATGAGCAATGTAACCTGGGAGAGGAGGGAAGGTGGCTATTATTTGTATTAAAAAGTATGACTATGGGGGCTGGCCCCGTGGCCGAGTGGTTAAGTTCGTGCGCTCCGCTGCAGGCAGCCCAGTGTTTCGTCGGTTCGAATCCTGGGCGCGGACACGGCACTGCTCGTCAGACCACGCTGAGGCAGCGTCCCACATGCCACAACTAGAGGAACCGACAACGAAGAATACACAACTATGTACCAGGGGGCTTTGGGGAGAAAAAGGAAAAAATAAAATCTTTAAACAAAAAAAAAAAGTATGACTATGAAGCATTTTCAATGTTGGTTAATGGAGTCCAAGTCCCCAAAGTCTATTTTTCTTTTGCCTTTAACAGAAGGCATTTATAAAGAAATCTATCTTTTTTTTCCCCCTTCTTGGTAACAGGCTGGTCATTTACCAATCAAAATCTCTTTTAGTAGGTTTCTGAAATTTTCATAGTTCCAAAGTCAACATCTATCTCAGAGTGCAGCTTGTCCCTACATCGTGCAGGCCACAAGTTTGAGGAGCACTTTTCAGCAGACATTGGAAAAGTCTCAGCAATCAGAGTTACTGTGAAATAGAATCTTAAACTTGGCAATGAGAAGCAGAAGAATTCATTTTTAGATTTTAAAAATAAAAATGTCCATCTTCAAGTCAACACATTTTCCTGTTTTGGCATCTCAAATCATCTTAAAAAATAAAAGGAGAGAGAAATTTTCAGTTTACCTTTGTATTTAAAAATGAGCTTTTTTAAAAAAGAATTCCACATTGCTAAACCCTTGCGTGATTTACTTGAAGAGACAAGATTATGACTTCAGCAAGCAGAGACTTGGCCAGCCATGAAGGGTCAACCAGCCATGACAAGGTTGGAGACTGGACAAGAGTGGGAAGAGGCCAATCTACTGGTTTGTATTGCACCAGCCACAGTGGAAGGACCTGGGAACAGAGCAGAGGAAACCCTTTGAACACTTGGCCAATGACTGGGAATAGTTGCTGCTCGGCTGAACATCTCTGTAAGTGGAAATAGCCCTTTCAAAAATAGCTTCAAGCTTCTACTAAGTAGAACTACTTGGTTTGGAAGCCAAATTTCCATAGGCCTTGTCTTTTTGTGCTTGGTTTGGTTTTATTTCCCAGACGTTGGTGAGTCTGCAGTTTTGTTACAGAGCTGAGAGCGATGAGTCCTATCACTTGGACGTGTGCGGAAGCCCAGACCCTCTGCGCTTGGTTTCCTCATCTAGAAAGCAGGGATGGAAACGGCGTCTCTTTCGCAGAGCTGTGTGAGGATTAACTGCAGGAAACATACTTAACATGATGTTTGACACATTTTAAGTACTCAAAAAATGTTATGTGTTATTATTTGGTAATAATAACAATGGCTATCTATTATTGCTAACTGTCCCCCAAAATTGTGTAAAATAGGTTTGATTGTATCCTTTTTGCAGATGAAAATAACTGAGGCTAAAATGTTAAGCTAATCTTTGCTAAGGAATTGCCAGGAACACGTAGAAATTAAAATTAAAACAAGATTTATATGACTTCAAAGCCCAGTTTTACCACTACCTCGTGCTGCTGAACGTAAGCATGATTTTTGAGTCTCTTAGCCTCTTTATGAGAGTTCCGTGTTTTGATTGAAAAGTGAAAACCTGTCATTCAACTTGATATTTGATACTACAAAGCCCAAATATCAGATTTTTTAGTTTTTGCCACTCATTGAACTAAATATCACAAGTAATGATGACCATTTGTTGAGAACATTCCATGTGAGAGAATCTGAGACTCACCTTCCCTGACAGAAAAATGAATAGCAAGTATTGTCATCCTCATCTTTCTACTAAGTCTTACTGTTAACTGGGGGAACCAGAAACAAAATCCATGTGTGTCTGATTTGCAAAGCTCAAACTCTTTCAAACAATTGACTTTTACAGTTTGTTCAAAGTCTTGAAGCAATGGGTCCAGAAATTCTCTTAGATTTCTCTGGAGAGCATCAAGGATTCTGGAAAGAAGAATTGGTGACATATGAAGAAGAAAGAACTTTCATGAGCTTGAATGCACCTCTTGGACAGTGAGAAATGTTGTCCATGATGCAGAGTAGCTGATTCTGTTATAAAATGCTATAGTGTCTTTATTTCCCATTTTCCCTATCTTTGGGGCTAATTATCGTTGACATTCCCTATACTCTGTGAACTCTTTAGGGACAAAGAGAAATTTATCTCTATTAAAATATGAACCAATCGCAGGCATACCAATTTCAAAAAACTCTTGAAAATGAAACATAATAAAATGTATTTGGAAAGCTATAAAAAGAAATCTTGCTGGAATTTTGGTCCTGTCCAAAAAGTCCATGGAGGCATTGGACCCATGATTTGTTAAATAATACAAACATTTAACTTTATTAAAATTTTATGTACATTATTTTTATTGTAATTCATGATGAATTTTGGATTTCACATTTATTCTTGTTCTTTCTCGTCGTAAAATTCTGCAGGGTTACTCAAAAGTCAATGGACAATTGCTCTCAAGTATGTATTGACCTGATTATTGGCTTTATATTTGTTGTATCTGTTAACAATTTCGATTATATGAGTTTCATTTTGTTGGTATCATAATAAAGTTGGTAGCCATTGTTTGAGTGTGACCACCAAGAACTTGGGTGATACCTTGTTCATTGCTTTGCTTTTTGTCTTTTAATACTTCAGTAAATCTCCAAATTGAAGGATGATGCATCACCATCAGCTTTTGAAATTTGCTATGCCAGCCTTCCACAGAGCTGTTCATCCTGTGAGCACCATTCAGTATACTGATGCATATGTACTGACTCCAAAGTTCTTGTGGAAATCTTGTAGCTTCCGGTCTTCTGCCTCTGCCAAGCTTTCCACAGACATACGCTGTCTCAACAGAATCCATTAGGTCATTCAAATTTTCTTCTGCATTCTCCACAATGTACTCCAAACTTTCATTTATATCTTCCAAAGGCACAAATGGACGTCCAAGGAACAAGGATGCACATTTAGGGGCATTACTTTCCATTGTCATATATTCACATGTTGGTGCCATCTTGAAGGTGTCATAACTCAATAATGTGGTGCTGGCACTTAAACATCAAATATTGTCATAAGTTGTATAAATTAGAATTCTTTGATCAACTTGAACACTGGAATCATGCATAAGAAATGGTTCTCTATATCTGATCGCTTTATGTTCCTCTGGAATTTCAATGCTATGCAATGAAATTGGGTTTGGAGGTCAAAGGCTGTTTTGAATTCTATTTACTTGCCTCTTTTATGAATTTCTTTCTGCTAGCATTAACAGAACCTCTTCATCATGAGTATCACAGAGAGTTCTTTGAAGTGCCTGTGATGGTGTTGCATTTGGTTCTTCTTCTGTGTGTCATTTTAACTTATTCCGGGCTTCCCTTACTTCTCTTTCAACACCAACGTTGCGCTGATGTTTTCCTGCGCCGTCATGAATGATTGCAATGTTATCCAAACCCTGACCAGTCGCACATTGCAGATTCTCCTCTCTTCACAGAGCCAGTAACTTTTACTCCTAAATGGTAACAAAAACCATTATAATGTAGTCGGCTTTTCTTTTTGTGTGTATGCTATTTCTGCCATATTCCACTGATAATCTTCAAATGAAGATGTCATATTGCCAAGCAACAGGAGAAGGGTTATTTTCTTTGTTTTGTAGCTGTCTGACCAATGGTCGCTGGTTTCCTGCTAGGAGAAACCTTACTAATGTCTTATGGATTTGACACCCGGTTTGGCTGGACTGGATCAGCCAGTAGGTAGGCACCAGCCAAGGTCATGTTGGTCCATGCTGACTGGAAGGTAAGTGTGGGAGTCACACCCACTAAAACTTCTCCAAACAGCGCACACGCTTCTTGTCATCAACTGAGATCATACCACTGTAGGACATTGAATCAAGGAGAACATCACCCATTAACCCTGGGTGAGCGGCTAGTGGTAGGGGGTGCCCAGTATCTCCCTCATGGCAGCTATTATACCTAACTCCTATGTGGTAGGAGAGTCACAACCATTCTCACTCCTCCCGAACAAGGAGGGGTTTGTAAAGTGCTTCTATCAACATGTTTGTCCATTTTTCATAGTGACTTGACCAAGCTCCTCCTTTCAAACTCCACCCTTATTGACTGACCCAGCCGCATCCAACCAAATGCCCAGTGACATATTAATGCAGGATGTATCTCATACTTATCCCATCCTCAACTTGCCCTCGGTGCATTTTTCTAACTGTAGAAAAGCATAAATAAACATTGCGGTCTATTTGAACTCAGGGGCATTTTCTATGTGTGGTCATTTTTGACAAGACCAAATGTCAAGGACCATTTGGCATGGACTAGATATGCTCAAGGACCAGATTTCAAGGACCTTTTTCTGTGGACCAAATGTCTCCGTGGATGTTTTGGACAGGACCGAATGTCCACTAATCAAAAGAAATTATAAGAACAACTTTATAAATCCTGCAAAGAGTTTGACTAAAGTGGGAAGGGATGAAGACATAAGAATTAATCATATACAGTGTCAAATCCTGAAGTACTGATTTTTGGGGATTAGCTGTGAGGTGCCTAAGTATTCATTCTTTGGTTTAAAATATTTGAATTGCAGAAAACTAGGAAAACTGGAAAGAAGACCATGAGGCTGCAATAATTCCACCACTCAGAGAAACATTCTTAACTGTCACTTATTTTCTTCTAAGCTTTTGCTCTCTTCTTTAGAAAAATGTATAAGATTATACTCTATACATTTATTTGTACCCAGAATTTAATTATTTTGGGGAAAAATTGGAAAAATCTATAAAAAAATGACAATAACACACAACCATTTCTATAAACAGAGGCATATTTTCTCTAATATATATATAAATATATAAATAAATAAAATATATATAAAATATATAAATATATATAAATATATAAATAAATAAAAATATGTCAGATAATAAAGGAATTCATTCCCTTTTTATAAATAAAATAAATTAGAATGTCATCAATAGTTTCATTTTTGGCCTGATATGACAACAAGCTTTATGCATTTTTATTTCATTTATACTCCATTCCAGTCACCTTTATATTTTCATTTGCCATATTGTTGTTGCCTATAGTTTTAGTTTGAGCTTGTTGAAAATTGTATATCATATTATAATTTTTGTATACAGTAGTTATTTATAATTACCAATGTCTGATTTCTTAGCTTGCTCTTGTTTCCAATATTCTATTACTTCCTTCTTGATAAAGAAAATTCAGAAAATGTTTGCAGCTTTCTGAATTGTTTTATGTTCAAAGTATCTTCATTTTACACTTACTCCAAAATGATTTTTTTCCTGGATCTATAATTTTAGGTTTTAAGTCATATTTTTTAATCAACAATTTTGAAGATATTGCACCAGTGTTTTCTGCCATCGTGGTGTTACTGATAAGAAGTCTGGAATAAATTGGGTTCTCAGTTCTCTGTGGACAATGCAATCTTTTTCTCGGTGAGCTGTCAGGGTTTTTTTTTAAATGCTTAATTATCATGATTCAATAGGGAGCTTATAAATACGGCTATTTATGTTCTTTGATTAATTCTGCTTCATAATTGGTGGACTTTTTCCATTGAGGTGTGGTGAATTCGTTTAATTTTGGGAAATTCTCATCCATTATATCTCAATATGATGTCTGGTCTACTGGAGCTTCAGTTATATGTATATTGAAATTTCTGGAGTTATTCCACATGAAACCCAGCATTTCTTTCAAATTTTCCGACTAATTGCACTATGTTCTGAGGAAATTTCTCAAATTAATCTTCCAACTTTTGTTATTCGATTTTTATCTGTATCCAGTTTGTTTTTAAACATTCTTTTGAGTATTTTATTTTAATAATTAGAGATTTCATTTACAAAATCTCTTAATTATGTTTTTCTCAAAACTGATTGAACTTAGGATTAAATTATTTTTTATGACAGCATAAATAAACTTAGTTTAAAATGATTTTCTGCTAGCTCTATCTGGTCTGTTTCTAGGGAATAGCATGTGCTGAGATTTAGGTTTCTTTTATGATACGTTTTGAGGGAGATTTCTACTTTTCTGATGTCTCATCGCCATTTGGATGTATGGCTGAGAGTCTGTCAATGCAATGTAGAGAATTTATCCTTTTTCTCTGGTTACTTTTAAGACTTTCTCCTGTCTTGGTGTCTATAACTTCATTATGATGTGTTTAGGTGTGAATTTGTGAGATGCACTTAACATAGAATAGAATGTTCAGATCGTAAGTGTTCAGTGCGATGAGGTTTGAAAATTTTATACACCACTTGTAACTGTCCTCCCTCCCTGACCCCAAACGCTCACACACAATCACAGTGGAGAGCACTTCCATTGTCCCAGAAAGTTTTCTGCTTCCTGGAGATACTTTCTGGTTTTTGATACCATAGATTAATTTTGCCTATTGATGGCCTTCATATAAATGGACTCATGCAGTTTAAAGGTCTGTGTCCAACTTCTTTCACTCAGTGTAATATTTTTGAGATTCATCCGTGTTGTTACATTTATCAGTAGTTTGTTCTTTTGTATAATCGAGTAGTGTTCCATCAAATTATCATATGACAACTTGTTAATCCATTCAATTGTTGATAGATATTTGAATTGTCTACAGTTTTTATATATTATGAATAAGGTTGTTATGAACATTCTTGTACAAGAGTTTATGTAAACGTATGTTTTGTTTTCCTTGGATAGATTATTAGAAGTGAATTTTATGGGTCTTGGGATAGGTGTATTTTTAACTTTCTAAGAAACTGTAAAATAATACTTGAAAGCAGTTGCACAATTTTAGATTCCTCCAGCAATGTGTGAGAGTTCCAGTTACCCTACATTCTCACAGATATTAACCATTGTCTGTGGTTTTTGTAGTAGCTGCTCTAGGGTATGAAGTGGCATCTTGCTGTGGTTTTATATAGCATTTCTTGGATGACTAATAATGCTTAGGACATATCGATGTACTTATTGGTAATTTTTATGTCTTCTTTGTAAAGTTTCTGCTCAAAGCTGTTACCCAATTTTTTTTGAAACGTTATTATTATTACTGCTTTTTAGAATTTTTAAAAATATATTCCAGGGGGCCGGCTCTGTGGCCGAGTGGTTAAGTTCGCGCGCTCTGCTGCGGTGGCCCAGGGTTCGGATCCTGGGCACGGACATGGCACCGCTTGTCAGGCCACATTGAGGCGGCGTCCCACATGCCACAACTAGAAGGACGTGCAGATAAGATATACAACTGTGTACAGGGGGGGTTTGCGGAGGTAAAGCAGAAAAAAAAAAGGTTGGCAACAGTTGTTAGCCCAGTTGCCAATCTTTAAAAAAAACAATATATATATATATATATTCCAGATATATCTTTTGTCAGTTATTTGAACTACAATTATTTTCTCCCAGTCTGTGGTTTTCATATTCATTTTCTTAGTGGTATCTTTTAATTGGAAAATGTTTAAAATTGATGAAGTCCAATTATCATTTTTTTCTTGTGAGTTAGTGTTTCTTGTCTCTTCTCTAAGAAATCTTTGCCTACCTCAAAGTCACAAAGGTGTTCTCCTGTTTCCTTCTAGAATGTTCACACTTCTAGTTTTCCAGTTTAGGCCCATGATCTATATAAAAATAATTGTTATGAGTAGAATTAAGAGAGGTTATGTTTCTATTTTCCCATACAGATATCCAGTTATTCTAGCAAAGTTTGTTAAAGCGATTTCTTTAGTTATTTAATTTTTTTGGTGTATTGGTTGAAAATGAAGTGGCCATTTATGTGTGAATCTATTTCTGGGCTCTGTATTCTGATCCATTGATTCGTTTGTCTACCCTTATGCCAGTATCGCAGTTTCTTACCTACTTGTATTCTAGACACCAGGTATTGATTTTATTTTTTCAAGATACTTTGGCTAGTCTAGATCCTTTGCATTTCCACATAAATATTTATATTAGCCTGTCACTTTTAAAAAAAACAGACCACTGGGATTCTGATTGGAATTATGTAGAGTTTATAAATCAATGTGGGGACAATCGCGATCTTAACAATATTGAATCTTCTAATCCATAAATATGGTATACATCCCCATCAATTAGGTCTTCTTTAATTTCTCAGTAATTTTTTTTTCCTTTTTAGTTTTAAATGTGGAAGTCTTACACATCTTTTGTTAAATGTCTTCCAAGTTTGGCATTTTTATAATACTGTAAACAGTAATAAATTTTCAATTTCATTTTTCAATTATTTTTGCTAGATTATAGAAACATAATTGAGTTTTGTATCTTAAGCTGTATCTCACAACTTTACTAAATTTAAGTTTTATTTCTAGTAATAGTCATGTATATTCAATAGTGTTTTCTATGTACACAATCATGTTATCTGTGAATAATGATGGTTTTACTTATTGTTTCTATATTTAAGCCTTTTTTTTCTTGCCTTATTGTACTCATGACAGCAGACATTCTTGCTTTGCTCTTGATCTTAGGGGAAAAATGTGTAACGTTTTGTTGTCTAGTGTCATGGTAGCTGTAGATGATTCCTAAGTGTCATTTATCAGATTGAGGAAGTTTCTTCCTGTTCTTACTTTTCCAAGAACTTTTACCATAAAAGGAATTTGAATTTTATCAAATACTTTTTCTGCATTATTGAGATAATCTTATTGCTTCTCTTTGTATTTACTTATGTGGTGAATTATATTAATTGCTTTGCAAATTTAAATAGGCCAATGTTAACCCAGCCTCCGCTAAATCTCACAGAGTTGTGAGATGTTATCCTTTTTATTTATTGGTGAATTCAATTTACATCTGTATTCATGAAAATACTGGTTTATAATTTCCTTTTTAAAAATTTCATTGTCAACTTTTGATATCAGAGTTTATTCTGATCTTATAAATGAGATGGGAAATATTCCTTTCTTCTATATTTATTCTAAGAGTTCAAGATTTTGTTTTTCCTGGAAATTTTTGGAATCACCGATGAAGCCATCATGGCCTAAAGGTCTTTTTTTTTTTAATGCATTAAAAATGCACAACTCCCAAAGGTGCCCAGAACTGTGAGAAAATGAATTTCTGTTGTTTAAGCCCCGGGTCATGTTTACAAACCTTCAGAACTGACTTTTCCCTCCTCTCTGATCTTCCTTTGAAACAAACAGAACTTCGTCGTTGACTCATTGTAACTTCAGGTGAATTTGTTCTTAGCTATTATTTGAGGAAACTGACTTTTTCCTGGCACCTGAATCCTAATTATGGTTATTTTAAAGACCCAATATTTTGTCCTCTATCTCTACATGATCATTCAACTGGCGTATCTAGATTATGAAGATGAGAATTTCCTTTGTGACTTAGAGTCACCTTTTCTTACTGTCTAGATTTTTGACCCCTTTTGTTTTTTGTTGTCAATTTCTTATATTTGTTTATATATTAAACTGGAAGTTTATGTGCACACTTAAGACATGCTTGATATATTGTATCCTTTATTTTTACGTGCTCCTGAAAAGTGAGGAGTTTTAGGTTATACATAGTCTGCTATATATCCAGTCAATACTCATTTTACAATGTCACTGTAACCTGATGTCAAAAATGGAGGTGGATAGTAATAAAAAAGAAAATTCTAGGCTAATATCACTAATGACTATAAAAGCAAAAATCCTAAGTAAAATTTAATAAGAGATTTCAGCAATATATTAGAAGATTTTGTATCATAACCAGATAGGATCTATTTAAAAATGCAAGGATTGATCAACATTGATAATCGTTCAAAGAATTACTGTATTACTAGTCTAAGATATAAAATAATCTGATTATTTCAATGGATGGTGAAAATTATTTAATAAAACAACATATAATCTTAAATAATTACAAGAATCTTAGCATGCTAGATATAATAGAAACCTTTCTCAGTCACAATTATCAGAGATCTCCATCAGATCATACTTAGTGAGAAAACTTTTATCACTTTTAGCAGTAGCATTCCTTTGCCATTCGTATAGTAAATATTTATTAATCACTTATGTGACATTGTTCTAGTTATGGAGATATAGCAGAGTATATAACATAGTCCTAGACTTTGAAGTTAAATAACAAAAGAAAATAAGTTAATTTTCATTAAAAAGCAATAATAGCACCATAATTTATGAGTGATGGTCTTAAAGAATCCGTTGGCTAACTGAGTACTAGGAAAGAAGTTCAGCAAGGGGCCCTGAATCAGTTTAATGTTGAAACGTTACATTTTCCTGTAAAACATCATTACCAGTTAGGAAAGGTAACGAAAATGCTTTGCAGTACCCGTAATATCTCTAATGCATCTAGAACCAAACTTAAGGAGAAATATGCTTAACCTGTTTGAAGAAATTTATAACATTCTAAGAAGGAACATAAAAAGGATGTGAATAAATTAAGAAAATACTACGATTATGAGTGGAATGAATCAATATCAACCTTCTCCAAAATTGATCTATCATTTCTTTTTTAAGTAGGCTTTTTAATTTTTTTTTTTCCTGAGGAAGAATAGCCCTGAGCTAACTGCTGCGAATCTCCCTCTTTTGGCTGAGGAAGACTGGCCCTGAGCTAACATCCATGCTCATCTTCCTCTACTTTATATGTGGGACGCCTACCACAGCATGGCGTGCCAAGCGGTGCCACGTCCACACTCGGGATCCGAACTGGCGAACCCTGAGCCGTAGAACTGGAACGTGCACACTTAACCACTGTGACACCAGGCCGACCCCTTAAGTATGCTTTTTGTTTTTTTCCAGTGAGGAAGCTTGGCCCTGAGCTAACATCTGTTGCCGATCTTCCTCTTTTTTTCTTTTCTCTCCCCAAAGCCCCAGTACATGTTGTATATCCTAGTTGTAGGTCATTCTAGTTCTGCTATGTGGGATGCCGTCATGGCATGGCTTGATGAGTGATGCTAGGCCCATGCCCAGGATCCAGGATCCTAACCAGTGAACCCTGGGCCCCCAAAGCAGAGCCTGCAAACTTACTCACTTGGCTATGCGGCCAGCTCCCTGATCTATCATTTTGAAGCAGTTCATTCAGATCCAAATAGGATTTTTTTCCTCAAGGACCTTAACAAATTAATTCTAAATTTGTTATGGTAAATGTGTAAAATTTACTAAAAACAACTTTTAAAAAATAATTCTTTTTCATTCAGAACAATTTGAAAAAAAATTATTATCTACAAGATAAACTATATTATAAATCTAACAAAGAGTATAGAAGCAGACTAACATAGATAAGAGAATTTAGCACCTCATAAAGGTAGCATTTTAAATGATGGGGAGAAGGATGGTCTGTTTCATCTATGGTATTGAGTCAATCGTTTTAAATTCCTACATGTTTTAAAAGGAATCATCAGTCCCTACCTCAAGCCGTTTAAAAAAATACTTTGAGATGAATCATTCTCATATTCTTATTTATACTGTGAGAAAATTTGGTTAGATATGTTCTTGTTGACATGTCTTTTTAACAAGACACAAAAATCAAAAGCTACTAAAGAAAAGATGGGTCTGCTTGAAAATGTCAACATTTAAAAATGTTACTAAGGGCCAGCTTGGCAGCTCAGTGGTTAAGTTTGCGCTCTGCTTTCGTAGTTTGGGGTTTGCTGGTTTGGATCCTTGGCGTGGACCTGCACATCGCTCATCAAGCCATGCTGTTGTGGCCTCCCACACAGAAGAACTGGAAGGACATACAACCATGATATTCAACGATGTACTGGGGCTTTGGGGAGGAAAAAAAAAAACAGGAAGATTGGCAACAGATGTTGACTCAGGGATAATCTTACCCACCACAAAAAAAACAGTTATTAAAAAGAAGCTAAAAGGCAAGTGATAGTTCAGGAGAAAATACCTACATAAACCTCCAAAATATGTATCTTCAAAATACCTACAAACTGTCTCCATATGTAACAAAATATAAAGAAAAGGTATCGAAATATATGTAGAACACATACAAATAAATAAGGCAATAATAGCACAATACAAAAGACAAAACTTATGAGCTGGGAATGAAGAGTAGAGGAAATACAAAAGACCCATAAATGTGAAAAAAGATACTCTCTATAAAATAACATGAAGCAAATCTAAATTAAAACAGCAATTACATACTCCTTTTCAACTATCAGATTGGGAAAACTTAAAAAGTTAAGAGTATAAAGCTTTGCTGACAGTTTGAGGAAACGTCATCGCCCTGTGATAAACTGCTAGTAACTGACAGGTTGGAAGAGCTGTGGAGCGACCTCGGTGTCAGGAAAAAGGGGCGTGTTTAAACTTAGGTATATCTGCGTGATAGAATCATACACATCAGCTAAAACTGGGGAGACTGGACTACATGCAGAGACTGAGAAAGTGCTTTAATATGTACTATTAAATGAGAAAAGAAATTTTCAGGTCACGATGCCACCTATGAGGCTATTTATGTGAAGCTCACACGTGCATGCTCACACACGCACACACTGATGTGTTTCCACAGGCACCATATTGCAAGTAAGTCACCACATAGGAGAATGTTTAGAAAGACAAACGCCAAATATAGCAGTGATTAATTTGGGGGCAGAGCTAGGCTGTTCAGAGGGCCAGAAGGAACGAATGCCCTTATCCCAAATTGTTTTACTTTTAATTCCAGTAGTTCTTCTTGCTCATATGTCATTCTCGTGCCTGACTCATTCTCATAAGTAATACCTCTCATAAAAGCAGTACATTCTCACCTGTGCATGTGCAAATGAAACTCTTTTGAAATCCTCGCGGAGCATTACAAAAACATTTCTCCACAAAAACTTTATATCTCTTGAAGAGATATTATCTATTAGTTGACAATAACTGTGGTAATTACTCAATAAATAATGACCCTCGTGATGATGGTGATGAAAATAACCATGAGGATGATGATAAGGGTAGCAGTTTACTGAAGCATGTTGGTTTTGGGTGAATCAGGCCCAGATCATATCTATGTTCCATATCTAGTGAGTTTCATTCTTCCCTCCCTTGTTCCCTTCTTCCCTCCCTCCTTTCCTCTGTCCCTTCCTTCTTTTCTCCCTCTCTCCCTCCCTCTCTGCCTCCCTCTCTCCCTCTCTTCCTTCCTCCCTCCTTCCCTCCCTTCCATTCTCCCTTCTTTCCTTCCATCCTTCCTCCCTCCCTCTCTCCCTCTCTCCCTCCTCTCCTCCTGCCTTCCTCCCTCTCTCCCCATCTCCTCTCCTCCTTCCTTCCTCTCCTTTCCCTTTCTGCCCTCTTTCCTTCCCTTCCTCCTTTCCAGGCTTCTTCTTTCTCTCTTCCTTCTTTCCTTCTGTCCAATTTTCTTAGTACTCACTATGTATCAGATACAGTGTTAAATTCTGGTAACATCTAGATAAATAATGCTTACTTCTTGTCTTCCAATCACTCTGCACCTCTCAGATAAATGTTGTGTAGGTTGAGAAAACCAGGAAGGATGGCCCCTATAAGATGGAGGGAAAAGTCCTACAGAAGTCCTCAGCAGATATCTTCTTATCTTTCAAGGGCCAGACTCTGGTTGCCTAGTAGATTCTAGCTGCAAGGGAGGCTGAAAAATATACATTTAAAATTTTCCGACTTCTATAGTAAAGGCAGATCAGCAAAAGGAAGGTGGGGATATGTGTGTTGAGTGAGACAACACTGTACAATTAGTGGGCATGCAAAGAATAGTTATGATATTAATTTTTTGTAGACATTGACAGAATACTGTAGGAGCTCACTTTGAGGATTTTGGCAGGAGGGTTGGCCAGCTCATGGCAGTACAATCATAGCCACATAATTATTGAGATTTGCATCATTGTTATCATCAGTATCATCTTCATCACCAACATCCATGGCCTACAACAGCAGTTGGGGCAGCCATATCAAAGGCACTCAGTTTGCATTGAATGAATGAAGCAATGTAACATAAATTTTCTTATCATCAATCCTGCCAATTATTTAGTGCCTATTTTATGTCAGACTGTGTGATAGGTCATTTCATCTATACTATTTAGTTTAATCATCTGTCAATAATCTTCTTTGACTAGTAGAAATTGAGATTTAGAGATGTTTATAGAACATATTACAGATCAAATAGCTACTAAGTTTGAGAGCCAAAAGTTAAACCCAGTTATCTGGGATTTTTCTCTCTACTGGCATTAACTCTATCTTTGTGGCCATCATGTGCTTATTAATAGTATTTTGATGGCTGCGTTCAATTTTTGTTGGTGTGGCTCTCAAGAAACTATTTCTTTAAAAGAAATACAAAAAAGATGAATTCTTTGAAGACAGCAGCCATCACAATTTTAGTAAATATAATATTTATAGGACTCTGCAATTAATTTACAAATTTTTTACATCCAAATTTGCCCTGATGGTCTTATTCTTTGGGGACAACAGTTGTCTCCTCCGTGATGTTTTCCTACACTAAAGGCAATTATTATTGCTTCTAGCTGTAATAAAAAAATAACCAAAACAGATAGAAGTGTCTTCGTCGAAATTGAGCTGAAACTCCCACTGTGGAAATAATCAGAAAATTAAAAGCTCTGCAATCTTGCAAATAACATTGCAACTTAATATTATTGGAACATAACATTATTATCTCTTTTTATAGGAAAAACAAACATAAATATATCTTCAAATGACACTATGATATTAGTTTTATTTTATTGGATGGGGGAGCAAAGAACAATAAGCTTTTAGGATTGAGCAAATGAAACAATGGGGATTTATGAAAAATGATGGAGAGCACAGGGATATGCTGCCAGTCTCAATCTCAGGCAGAATCTTCCAAATACAATGGTGCACTACCCCAGCCCCTCTTGTGTGATTTTCTAGGGTGGCTTCATCTGGACTTCTCCATGGTGGCAACCAAGCACAGGGTCTGCCCCGAGCTAAGCATTCAATCAGTGTGGGGTAAATGAACAATTAATGTTGAAAAAGATCAAAATCAAGTCTCTCTTTTTGTCATCACCCTTCTTTCTTTCCTTCCTTCTTTCTTCTATATTAGTTTGAATTATGAGAGGATGTAAAACATGACAGTTTATGTTTACAAATAGGTCATTTCAAATAGATCATTTGAACTCAGATAATCAATTAAACATACAGTTACTGAGGACTCGAACCATAGAAGATACTCTACTGGACCCTCAGGAAAGGACCACAGACGTGGCTTAATGTCTGGCTTGAAGAAAAGTCCAGTAGCCCCCAAGTTTGTCCCTGTCCTTTGCAAGGATCTGGGAGCTACTGAAACGGGCCAGTCTTAGAAATGCTTCACAGGATGTGTGGTCCAAACACAAGTGGATTGAAGGTCACATTGCCATTTGGAGAAATACTGAAGTTGGTGTAAGAGACTGCTTGGGTAGTGGAAACAAAAGGTGTTGATGAGTTCAAGTTTAGACAAATGGTGTGAATGTCAGAATATTCCACTGGAGCTGTCCCCAGGCAGTCAGAAAGTTAAGAAGTCCTACGGTTGATGTTGCAGTGGTTTCTTTTTATAAGAGTATAAATCACATATCGGCCAGCCATTATTGTCTTAAACAGTCTGGAGTTAATGCGATTTTTTTTTTCTCAGAATATCTCAACTTTCCTTGAAATGATTGGAAATGTTCTTCTGTCTTTGGGTGGGTAATTGGAGATAACAGGGCAGAATTCAGTGTATCTTCCCACTTTGCTGCTATTGGGTAAGCTTTCACTTTTGTAAAAAAATGATTAAAGAAAACAATTTAGGTGAAGCAATCAAACTTTATTTAATACTTCCTGAAGTGGACAGTCTCCTTTTGGAGAACGGCAAAATGAGGTAGAAGGCAAGAAGCTTTTATAGGACAAAGAATAAAGAACAAGGAAGAGAAAAGTAGAAAATACTTGATTGGCTGAGGCCACATGGTCAACCTTGTTTGGGGTGAGAAGGCCCAGAGTTCGCTTGGCAGTTGGGGATTGGCTGAGTAAATATATGGTGTTTCTGGTCATGCAGAACATTTACAAGGACACAGAAATTTTGATTTGCTGACATGGTGCCCTGGGCAGGATTGGCTTCATCTTGGTATTTCAACACTTTCTTCCCAAGATGCTCAGGACTGGAACCCAATCTCTGACTGCCTCTGTAGGCGAGCTAACTGGAATGGTTTGAGGGCGCTATGTTGGGTGCACAGCAACACTTTTGTAGAGTAAAGAAGTGGGAAGAACATAAGGGCTAGACTTGAGTTTAACCCCCAGATTTGCAACTTACCAGCTCTAGGATGCCATGAAATTATCTTAATATTTTTTCCCCTTGGTCTCTCCATCTATAAAATGGAAAAAACTTCAGGGTCAGTTGAATGCGAAATAATGGAGAGTGCTCAGCCCAGGGCTTAGTTTAGAAAACAGGCTATATATGGCCTATCCCAAGTGATCTGAGTTCTCTGCACTTTAATTTTGCATCCAGGCTCAGTCATCAATCAAGTGGCACTTTCTTCCCCCTTGTCATAATCCTTTGTGCATATTTCTCTCTCTCCAGAAACCTGTAATCAAATATTCTTGGGGCCTTCATCTAAATTCTACCTAATGTCACCCCACTCTGAATATAATGTCAAATATGATTTAGCCAATTTATAACAAGGTCAAGACAAAGGCCAGCCTGTCAATGGCTTGCTTTCTGGGCTTTCTTGCCTCTGAAATAGGGAAAAAAAGTGTTTAGAAAGTGTAGGCTGTTTCCCCTTCCTGAAGCCTTGCATGGCATGAGGACCAGGTGATGATACAGCCCTGAGGCTTTCTTTTAGTTTTCTTTCCTGACTTGGTCTCTGTTTAGAGTTGAAACGAATAGGCTGGAAATGGAAGTTATACAAAGTCCCAGTAGCTTCCTTTTGGGATTGCTTTGTTTAAAGAGCCTTTTTATGATCAGATAAGTGTGGTAATATATATATATTTATATGAGGGGACTGAATATGATTTAGATCTGAACTTCCTGCAGAGTGAAAAGAGTTGCTTCTATCTAAAATGCTTAATATTTAAATAGTAAGATAAAGATATGCTCAGCTTTTGACTCATTCAATCAAGGCATTTTTCTTCCATTAAATCAATCCAGCACATTTC
Source organism: Equus asinus (assembly GCF_041296235.1). Taxonomy (NCBI): domain Eukaryota; kingdom Metazoa; phylum Chordata; class Mammalia; order Perissodactyla; family Equidae; genus Equus; species Equus asinus. Next base: position 103,468,700 of record NC_091796.1, on the reverse strand, counting down.
AAATAAATCCTCACGTAGTGGGCACCTAATGCATATGCGGCGTCATTCAAGGCTCTGGGTGCACGGAGATACGTAAGACTTATTGCCCACCTGTATCTTCCGAATGTGCCCTGAACTTGTTCACTTCTCTCCATCCTCCCTGCAGTTTCCTTCCCAGCATCCATCCTTACCTGTTCTGTGGACACAGCTGTCCAGATGTTCTTCCTGCGTCACGTGATCCTGTCCGTAATCTTCCCAATGAACCAAATCACCTTTTTGAAATGTAACTCACATCACAACATTCTCTTGCTTTAAAACCACCAGTGGCTTCTACTGCATGTAGAGTAACAACAAACGCTTATATGGCCTGTGTTTGTTCTCTTCTCTCTTCCCCCTCTCCCACCTCTGTGAACTCCTTTTAAAGCAGGCTTCCACTTGCCCACCAGTATTCAGCCTGACCTCCTTTTTGTCCCTGGTGTATTTAGTGCCTCAGGGCCTCTCTGCCAGCTGTTTCCTCTGCTGAATGATCCTAGCCTAATCTTCTGGTCCCTGGCTCCTTTCTCTCACGTCATGAAAGTTGTCTTTTCAAAGAAGTCTTCCTTGCTCATCCAGTGGGGAGTAGCTTTCCTCAATAGCACTGATTACTCTCTGATATTGTTTGTGTTTATTTAATTGTTGATCCTTTATCTCCCTACCACCATTTCCCCTCCGATATTATATAACTCCCCAGAGATGGGTTTGACTTCTATGGTTCTTTTCCTTGCACTTGGAATAGCTCAGTAGATATTTGTTAAAGGAAAGAATACCTTCGGGGTGTCCACAGTCTAATGAAGGAGGCAGATAGAAATCCAAAATGCTACAATCTAAATGATACAAGGCAGCTGCAGGGTTTAAGGAAGGGGTCCACAACCACAAGACTGCCATGGAAGGCCAGTGGAGGGACAGGTGGGCCCTTACAAGGTGACATTATCTTGGTGAAATGCTCTACTGTGTTGTCCTCAGAAATCTAACTTACGGGTATGACAATATTCACTTTCAGGAATAAACTCACACATGAGAATGATCTGTAAGCCTGGATGGAAATATGTCAACTTTACATGAGACATGTCACTGCTAATGAGTGGCTTAGGCAATATGATCCTCTGGCCAGAACATTTTCACTCTCTGGGTCCACTATTTGGGAGCTAATTTATCCTCAGAAAGTTACTTAGTGAGCTTGAGTCAGATCACAGGGGTTAGGAATCATTCTACAGTTTTAATGGAATCACCAAACCCAGAACTAGGGAATTCCACCCCCCCCCCCCCCACCTCAGTCCTGTGGTTTAGTGGTTGGAGAGGAAACGGGTCCAGATAAATGGCTCAGGACCAAGATCACATGCAAGGCAAAGGTTGGGAAACCCTTTTTCATGTGGAGCCTACCACATTAGATGATTGAAACATGGACGCCAATGGAGCCATAATATACCTTGACTTCCACCTAGATTATAGATATGTGTGCATCTTTTTTTTTGGAACCATGAGATATCCTCTCCACTGACACTCACTTGAAAGCATTCTGTTCTCGCAACTGAACTTCTTCCTGCTTAAACAGTAAGCCAACAAAAAGGTGAATTGAAAGTTCTGATTCTGCAACTCCTGTAACCCACTCTGAAGACGAGAAGAATTCTTCCTGCCATGGTTCTCTGGCAGCTCAGAGGCCTGGAGCAGCTGTGGTCTCTTGGAGACACTCCACTGAGTATCAAAGACCCAGGGATGCAACCTGAGAAAGCCAGATGTTATCCTTCACAGAGCAACAGGCCTGGGGCTCTGAACAGTAGACGCTGGCCAGATTGTAAGAAAATGATGGATTCTTCTCTATTATTACTCTACTCACTACTTCCTCCACGTGGTCTTTCTTGATTTAGGCCAAGATCGTTTTGTTTTGGTCAACTCTGTCCTGATACTTGCAACATCCAAGTTTGTATTCAAAGCTCACCCACTTCCCGGAATCTGACTCCTTCTTCCCTTCCACTTGGCTCTTTCATGTCAGTCCTAGAGTGTCTGGGGTCCAGCCACCACCAATATGCTTTCCTCCCACTTACATGCCTCTTGTCCTGGCCATGATGTGTCCTTTGTATGAGGGGAATTTTTCTTAGTTCCCTGTCTCTTTAAGTCTTACTTGTAACCCATAGCCCTGAAAATGCCGAATCCTTCAGACCCTGAAGCAGACTTAGTCACTTCCTTCTTAGCGCTTCCCAAAGGACTTGGTACCTCTAATTTAACACATTTCTTTCTTCTCTGATGGAGTCACATAATAATAATCATCACACAATGAGTTCACTGTGTGTGTGTATGTGTGTCTGTGTGTATCTGTCTGTCTGTCTCTCCCTGAGAGACTGGATATACAAATGGACAATGGCCAAATCATATATGACCACAGAACTCTGACCCACAACCTCTGCAGCAACCAGCCTGGGAAGCCCAACCACAACTTCTGCAGCCATTGGCCCAGAATGCCTAAACTTGCTCAGTGACTGCCAATTTCCTTACTTCCCCCTCATTTCTAACTCAGGACCAACCAGAGAAAGCCAAATATGCTCCCCAAACAAATCACATAAGATGGCTGCCCCTACTCAGCTGCCTCCAGCATCCCCAGGTCAACACCCTCCGGTCAGGGCTCACCTAGAGCCTTCACTTGTCATGCCTATCAAGCTGCCCTGTTCCCTGCTGTCTTTGAGTCTCTGCCAAACACAAGTGATGGTAGCTGACTCCTCTGCTACAGCAAACTCTAAATCAATATCCTCTGTTTGTTCTCATTTGGATTGTCTTTACTTATGTCCACATTCCCAAGACCCTAAACAACAATATTGCTATTCTCATTTTACTTATGAGGAAACTGAAGCTAAGACTGGTTATGCAATTTGGCCATGTTCTCAGAGCAGAATCAACAAAGCCAACATTTGAACTCACATCTCTCTGATTCCAAAGCTATTGATCTTTCTACTGTGTGGCGACACCACTTCAAGCTCCTACTAAGTTCTCGCTGAAGGCAAGGCCCGTACCTTACTCATCTTTGTATCTTCTGTGCCCTGCACAGGGACTGGCGTATGGCCAGTGCTCATCCAGTAGCTGAGTGTCTGGGTTATTGCGAATGCTCCTAGGAATTGAGTCTGCACCATTTCAAATAGGTCTGCACTTCTGAAAGCAGACAATGTAAGTAAGTTCTGGTGAGCATTTCTGTTCTCAGCATAAATGTGAACTGTTATTTATTGCAAAAAATACCAAGACTCATTTTTTAATATACTGCTTAACATAATAATTCCTGGAAACGGTTCCCCTGTGGTGAAATAATGAAAAGTAAGTGAAAAGAGCTGCAAATGTCGCTTCTGAGCAAAAGATTAGTTTAAAGTACTTCTCTCCTTGGGTCTGCTTCACATGTTTGAATAATGGAATTTGTTGGTTGGCCTCACGTTACAAATTACAGACCCCACTGTGGCGGTGCTCCTGAGTGGGTGCCCCTGCGCTGTGCGGCTGTGGTGTGCGCAGGCCACACGACCAGGGGCCAGCCTTCTAAGGAGACATCCATTCTGAAGCATCCATTTTGCCAGGATCTGAAGTCCCTGATTCATTTTTGAAGCTGTTTATAAAATAGTCTTTTGAGCATTTTGTTTTTTCCTTGCTTTTATTTCTTCGTATGGAAGTTCAACAGTTCTGGGAGTATTTTAAACTGGGAGCAAAACAGAAGAAGCTTCCATCATAGAAAACATGCACATTAGCAGCAGTTCTTTTCCAAGTTTGCAAAGGCTGCTTAGGCAATAATTATGTAGCATGTTTTTAAGAAGTGGATTTTCTTGCAGAAACGCAGGACTGGGAATGGAGCAGCCTGGGTTCCACTGTGGACTCGCTGTTTTGAGCAAGACAGCTTGTGTCGCTTTTCAGAAGCCTCAATTTTCTAGCCTATAAAGTAGGTATAAGTGATTTCTGCCCTATTTTGAGGATCAAATGAGACAATGACAAATATGAAGTACTTCGCAAATTCAGACAGGCTGTACAGATGTCATCTGTAATTACAAAGCTATCCTTACAAGTTATCAAATGATAACTGATTGCTTGTTTTCTATAGAATATCATAACAAAACGAAATATTTGTCTCAGAGTTAACTGTTAATAACATTTATTACAGAGATAACTGTTCTTATCAGTTGTATAAAATATAGAATCCTCAATTTGAATCAGGAATCATGAAATTATTAGTATTTGTCAAGTCTTGAAAGATCATAAGATCATTTAGTTCATCCTCTGTATTTTAAAGCTGAAAGAGGACTTTCCCAATGCCAAAGGTTGTTATCAGAGAGGACTTGCTTAATGTCAAAGGTTGATGTTTCCAGGAGAAGACTAGGTGGGAGGGCCTTGAGGGTATGGGCACGTAGGAAAAGAGTTTGAGCCTTAATGAGTGTATTTTAGCTGTTTTTTCTGGGGTAGAACATCAAATTCCATTAGACTGCCACTTGTGAAGCCAGAAAAACAAGATGGTGGCTGGAGGCAATGGAGAAGGGCGGGGGAGGGGGCGGGGGAAAAGAGCTGGCAAAAACACAGCTACAGCCACAGTGTCTATGGTGTTAGTCTTTTGCAGCTGAAGTAGAATCTTTAGCAGAATACTGGCTAATTCTCTGCGTCAGTATTTTTGTACAGCTTATTACATAAACCGTTGATGTCTTTGTGTTCTGCCACAGATCTTCGGCCTGACATTATTTAGAAAATGCTGGCATATCTCAGTTGCACTAAAGGAACCAAGGAAAGATGGCATATCCGCTGGAGCTAAGATTCCTCCTGATGAGACTGAGTCTTCTCCCTGAGAGGCTGCTGTCGAGGTGGGGTAGAAATCAGGAGCCCAGAGTAGGAGTACTTGTGACTCATTGATCCAGGGACTTGCTGTAATGTGGAATCTTCTACCAGGACTTTTTTTCTGCCCAAACCACAGAGTCCTGTGCTTTATTTGAACAAGTGTTGGAGGGAAGGGTTGAGCCCACTGTTCTCGGTTAACTTCGGAGGGGCTTTTTCTGAGAGACCTGGCGCACACAATAACCTGTCCTTTGACTGGCCGATGGGGCTGTCTGATAAGGGCCACCTGATATGCCTTAATGGATGCACACCTCCTCTTGGAGGCACTCGCATTCCTCAGATGTCTGGCTCCAATCTGACAGCCTTTTGAACTTCCTATATTCTGAAAGCCCATTACTTGACTTAATAATTTGGGGGAGATTTGAAGCCTGTTCTTGCCAAGGTTTTTCAGACATGTCTAAAGGGAAAGATGTGGTTTGTGAGAAAGGATTTTTGAAAATTATCTTTGCAAATGATCAACATGCTCAGGTCTCTCCTTGACCCTATGACCTACCAGCCCTCCCCCCCAGCATTCTTGCCTCAAAAGAAGCTGTCTCCTGTTTGTCATACCCCAATAACTTATCAAATATCTGTCCCAAAGCTTTCCCATTGGTCCCATAAAACTGCAGTTTCCATGGGCTCTATGTACTAATTGCTAATTCTACTGAACCATTTCTGCCCTTATCTTGAACTTTCTGCAATATTTGACCCTGATAACCACCCTCATCCAACCATCTTCTTGGAACCCTTTCATGAGCTTCTATTCTCTTCTATTTTTCTTGTTATTTATTTTCTTTCACAGGTCAAGTTCTCCAGAAGCAGATGCTAACATGAAGTCCAGGGTGCAAGATGTTTACTAGGAATCATCACCTGTGAGGGGGGAGAGGGAAGAGAAAGGTGAACTTTGATGTAGGTACAACAACGCCTCAGGTAGACCCGGGGTATCCAGGGGCAGTCTTGCCTATCAGAGTGTCCCACACCAAGAAGAAATGGGCAGGTCTTCATTGCCAGTCACGAGATGCAGTGTCCCTGGGAAGGATGTGACCTCAGACGGAATAGCTCTTTGCAGCAGGGGACATCCTAAGGGAGCTGACAGCTGGATGCTGCTTATAGACCACATTTCCTGTAGCTGGCTGGAAAGTCAGGGCTTAAAGGGGAGTCTGAGTGAGGCAGCCTTGTGACTAAAAACTTTTCCTTCACACTCCCCTTTACACCAGGTGGTCATACAGACCCCAGAGAACCATGAAAGCAATGGGCTTTCTCCCCAGAAGAAAAATGCACACTGATAAATACATTACCTTAATATCCAAAATATACAAATAACTCATACATCTCAACAACAATGAAAACTAACAACTTAATTTAAAAATGGGCAAAAGAGCTGAACAGACATTTCTCCAAAGAAGATATACAGATGGCCAAAAAGGCACATGGAAAGATGTTCAACATCATTAACTATCAGGAAAATGCAAATCAAAACCACAGTGAGATATCACCTCACTCCCGTCAGAATGGTTATAATTAAGAAGACAGGAAACAACAAGTGTTGGAGAAGATTTGGAGAGAAGGGAACCCTCACATACTGCTGGTGAGAGTGCAAACTGGTGCAGCCACTATGGAAAACAGTATGGAGATTCCTTAAAAAGTTAAGAATAGAACTACCATATGATCCAGCTATCCTGCTGCTGGTTATTTATTCAAAGAACATGAAAATATGAATGCATAAAGATATATTCACCCCTATGTTTACCACAGCATTATTCACAACAGCCAAGGCTTGGAAGCACCCTAGGAGCCCATCAAGGGACAAATGGATAAAGAAAAGGTGGCATATATACACAATGGAATACTACTCAGCCATAAGAAATGATAAAATCCGGCCATTTGTGACAACATGGATGGACCTTGAAGGTATTATGCTAAGCAAAATAAGTCAGAGAGAGAAAGACAGATACTCTATGATCTCATTCATAAGCAGAAGATGAAAATAATGACAAACCAACACATAGAGGCAGAGATTGAATTGGTGGTTGCCAGAGGGAAAGGCAGGCAGGGAGGAGGGCAAAAGGGATGATTAGGCAATGTGTGTGGTGATGGATGGTAATTAGTCTCTGGGTGGGGAACACGATGTAATCTACACAGAAATCAAAATATAACAATGCACATCTGAAATTTATATAATGCTATAAACCAACGTTCCTGCAATAAAAATAAATAAATAAATAACACAATGTTTAAAAAAAACCAATGATGGATAGATACATTACCAACAATTTGAAAGGGTTCATAAGTGTTACAAAACCCACCCAAGGGTCCTCATGACGGATAAACCTGATTACAGTCAACCTGATCCTCAATTTGATTCTTCATCTTTGATTCACATCTAAATGTATTCCAATGAAAACTCAAAAGAAAAGTGCTTCTGGGTCCTTTCTGCCACATAATTTCACTTAATCCTCACCACCCACCTCTGTGTTGGGTACTGTTATCCTATTTACATACTAGGAAACTGAGGTCCTGAAATGATTTGCCCAAGATCGCGCTGGTATTAAGCGGTTGAGGAGGAATGTAACAAAGTTCTATTTGCTTCTACAACTCATGTCTCTTCCACTTTCTCTCTCTTCCTCAAAGAGGTTCTCAGCTCTCAAGTTGCTTGTAAACGAAACGTGGCGTAGAACACAAGAAAAGTACAGAAATAAACGCAGTGCGAGGATAAAGAGATAACTGTTATAACATAGGCAGGAACAAAATTTGTATGAGAAGAAACATCCCGTTAGGTTCATTAAACATGTGATAATTTTCCCGATCAGAGTCCATGTGAGAATAAAACTCAGATTAATTTTATTAGTCGATGGAGATAATTAAATGGTCTCTTTGCTTATATGCTGTCGACATTTCCATAGCGGATGTTTTTAGACTTTAGCTGGCTATTTTAAAAGATATTTATTAGGTATTCATTCAGGCATATGACATCAATAATTATTTTTATATAAGAATAAATCATATATTTTACATATGTACGCCTACATATGCTCTAAGAACTTCCAGATTCAAGAGGGGGCTATGATGAAGAGCATATTGCATTATGATGCCTTAAAGAAGTAGGTGATTGCTGTGACCCAGAGGGGACGTGATGTCTCATTGTCTCTCACTACCCCTTGTGCAGGCTCATTTAAAATGGCTTTAATTACAAATGTATATTATGTAGGTAGCACATGTGTTTGTTTTACACTGTATAATGCACACAATTTTACATGTTCTTAATGGCAGTCACCATTTCCTTTATTAACTTCCTAATCTATTAAATAAAGTCCCTACTATTTGGCCTGAGATGGCAGTGCTAGGCCCACTAGAGGTAGCCAATAAATAGTCTAAATGAATTAGTAAATGATTTAGTATAAGAAAGAGTGAGCACACTCCTTATTGCCACATCCTTGGGCCTTCTCTAATATCTCGTTCTGCTGGGTCTCTTCTACATTTGTAATTGTTGAAAAGCACAGAGAACCATCTAGCCGCCTCTTCTTATGTTCTGAACTTGGTACTGTCAACCTAACGGACTAGTGGGAATCATTCTTTATATGTTCATCAAGCCCTTAAACCCAACGTGTAGGAGGCTAAGCTTGGAAGCAGTGACAACATGATGCTTAAGAGCATACCTTTGAAACTACAACTGCCCAGGTTTGAATCCTGGCCATTTACTAGCTATGAGGCCTTGGGCATGTGATTTAAGCCCTCCGTTCTTATGAGTATTAAATGTGTGAGTTACATGTGAAAATCTCCTGGCACATATAAAGCTCAGTAAAAGTCAGCTCTCACCATAATGGTCAACTCCTCAATATTTACTATAAGGCAAATACTCATCAGATATCCATCTGTATCTGATCTGCACCCATCCGCATTCGTCATCTTTACAGCCTCAGCCTCTCTCCATGCCTACGTTCAAAGTCACTTCAAAAGCATCTCTCAAACCCACCCTCATCTCTTTCTCTCCCACCAGTGCCCTGGTTCTGGGCTTCCTCCTCTGTAGCCTTGACCACTGAAGTGTGTTCCCAACCAGCTTCCTGGCAGCCAGACTTGCTTTCCTACAGCCTATGCTGGACACTAAAGTTTAAATCATGGATTCAATTGTGTCAACCTCCTAGCTTGAAAATCCTCAGTGGCTCCCCTTACCCTCAGATTCAAGTTCAAACTCTTTAGCATCATGGCATCCAAAGTCCTTCAGCCCCTGGTGCTGCTTCTCTCCCGACTCTTCTCTCCTCGTTTCCCTTACTCCAGCACTCTGACCTCTAACTGTTCTGAATCTTTGAGTTTCCTGGATGTGCCTACATGTTCCTTTTCTATTAGGCCTTTGCATATGCGTCCCTTCCTTCCTTCTCAGGACACCCTGCAGTGTCCCTGCTTATCTCCCATGCATGCTCTTTTTCTGGAAGCTGTCCCTGACTCCCCAAAGATCCACTATGTGACTCTCTATGCCCCATCACTGCATTTTACTAGGATCCTTAAAACTTCACACAAGGAGAGAAGGAACATAGACATGTCTGTGCTCCAGGCAGAATAAGGAAGATACATGCATGAGTGGGGGCTTCCCAGAACACCGGTGCTGCCCACCTGAACTTAACATTCCAGAGGTCTAGGAGTTGGCTGCCTCCTCTAGGGCCTTGACATGAGACCACCTACAGCCCCTCTGCCAGGCAAGGGCCTCTGGTTCTCTTTCTTCCCTGGCTGCTGCTCCAGAATGGAGTCTAGGATTTTATAAAGGGCTAGGGATTGCTGGTGCTTATTGGCCCACTCAGAAAAAGTAAAACCTGTGTCTTCCTGGACCCTGGGAGAGGGAATGAGGTGAATGCCCAACTCTAGGACCCAGCAGCTCAGACAACAGTCTCCTGGGCCATCCTTCTGTGTGGACTTCCTCTTCATCTCTCCCCACCTCTCTGATAGCTTTACAAATACAGATAAATGAAAACGTAAAGGAAGTCGACCCTGTAGGCAACAGAGCGCAGGGAGCCGTGGGATCCGGGATCCGACACATGCTTCTCCACTGTGGGGGAGCAGGGTCTGTGCAGAACCCTGCTTAAAAGGAGGACTTGATGGGCAGACAGCTCAGGTTCACCTTCTTAGCTCTGAGGCCCCTGGAACCTAACCTCTCTGCATCTCAGTTTTCTCATTTTTGCAGTGGGGATGCCAATAGTGCCAGCTTCCTGCTATTTAGCAAGGATGAAGTGTGTTAGCACACAGAGTGTTTGAAGCAATCCTGGAAAAGACTAAGCATGTGCTTAGAGTGGGCACCTGGTTGGGGCTCTTACTATCCAGGTGAAGAGAGGAAATCCACGCAGAGAGGCAGTTGAAAATCAGTCAGTTGGGAACTTTGTGGTTGGACTCTTTGTGAGGTCCGGGCCTATCTTCTTCACCTCTGAAACGTGGAGGCTACAGCTGATAGAGTGGTTGGGAGTTGTAGAAATAACAACAGAGGTAGGTAGTATGAAGTGCCTGCCCAGTCTGAGTGAACTGCTTCCCCTTGAGTTCCTATAAAGGTTGAATGGCAACGATGAGCATTTTCCGTCAGAGGACCTAGGAGATAAGAACTGGCTCACTAATCCAACTAGTTAAAAGGCAGCCAGGTCAAAAAGAAATGATAAACCCCTGTCAGAGTCTTACATGGGGACAAACGGGGGTGGAGAGGAGAGAGAACCTGGATCAACCCCACACAGAGAGAAAAGACTTCGGAGTTCTTGTGGAGAAAAAGGATGAAAGGCAGAAGCCAGGCATGCAGGGAGCTGACTGAGGCTGCTGATGCAGGATGACAGGGGGCACCGCTCCAGAAGGCTCCCTCATGGGCTCAGAAGCAGGACCAGAGACTCAGGCAGCAATGTGGCTGGCAGAGATGACAAGAGCCAGCGCTTGGCACCTTTTCTGTTCCAGAAGGCTCTCTAAGCCAAGAGAGAGTGTATTAGGAGGATTTAAAGTATAAAAAAATGAAACAAGCTGGGGTTTTTTAGACAATCATTCTCCAAGACAGTGAGTGAAATTTGTGTCACTTTAAATAAGGGATGTGTCAGCAGGAAAAATAAAGAGGAAGAGGAAAGATCTTCCGTGCTTCTCCTCTAGCACAGCAAGACAACAGACAGGTCAGGGTGCCAAACACAGCCACACCCAACACTCTCTTGGCCACCAGCTGGGCTTCCTGCATTTTTTCTGTGATCCACTCCAGCGGCCTCGAGTAGATTATTCTCTTCCTCAGGAGTTCTTTACTTTTCTTCCTCCTTTGGGGGAGGCAGCAGTTCCCCATCAATGATTTCTCTCTGATCATAAGTGGGGGTGACTCGATCAAAGTTCATTGAGCGTCTACTTGAGCATCATATATGGTGCTCAAGAGGAAAGTGGTCAGTTCTACATAAAGGTAAGTCCTTGGTTTTATTCCGGAAGGAAGTTTCCTTTCTAGGATGGAAAAGACTCCCAGAAAGCACTGGAATATGGAATGACAACACTGCCAGCGAAGTTTGCACAGCTCTTCTTTATAAGGAGCGTTTATGCTCATTACTGAATTTAACAAAACAACCTGACAACCTGTTTCGATGGCCTGTAAGTTGCTACACATTCACAATATGGTGGCAGGAATGCCAGCCTTCTCTTAAGTTTCAGGCAGAATCAATGGAAAAGCGAAAATTAGCATAGCTATCCTTCCAAATAAACCATGGCTATTGTGTTCGTTTCTAGATGCACTTCAGCCATTGACACTTCCAAGACTGCTTTTCTGCAATTCTCTCTGTCTTCTCCTCCTGTCTCTTTTAATAGAGAAGTTTGAGCTTCTATATTTTTAAACTCATTTTTCATATTTTCACTCTCTTAATCCTTCTGCAAGACACAATTTCAGCATTCCTCTATCTTCCAATTTTCTAATTCTCCTGTTTTTTACATCAAGCCTCCTGTTGCACCCAGTTATGAAAATTAAAAATAAATTTTCAATGATTGTATTTCTGATATCTAGGCTTTCTAATTAATTATTTGTCCTACATATTTTCCTTTGTTATTTCTTTCTTTATGGATGGTGTTCTTTTATATCTTTGAATATATTAAATATTCTTGTTCTAAGTACCCTTTCAACTTCCCAACTTTACCTGGTTCCACAGGTCTAAGTTCTCCCATGTTTTAATCCATAACCTATCGTTTGTGGCATTGCATGTTTCGGAATTCTTATGTTATAGGTCATTTCCCATGGGTGTTATCTTCAGTGGACATTCTCTTCCATGCGTGGCCTGAGGCCTACAGGTGTCATTTTGGGAAGTTTTGGGTTTGCCTCTTTCCAGACCCTGCAGAGTTTGCTGGCTATGAATCAATTTGGGGGGCCTTGGGTTGGGTTTCTGTATTCCTTGGGTTGCAGTATATGAATTCTGTGCCCAGACCTGTGCACCTTTGTGGTTCTCCTGTCTCATCTGTTACTGTTTTCAACATGTTTTGGGATAGGTAGCAAGCTTCTGGCCAAGGGCTTGAGGTTGACAAATAAAAATGGCAAGCAATAGGATATATTGGAGTATATGAGGAAGCCATTTGGTATAAACATAATTCGGCCTGACTTTGTTTTTTCCAAAAGGGCCTGACTGTGGCTATTGAGCACGCATTGTATATCTGCTTAGACATTTCCTATGGCCTGAACAAAGGCCCTTGAAATAAAGGTGCAACTTCCCCCCACATTGGCATTTCCTTAGGGATAAGCATCTTTCCTTAGGCTAGGAACTGATTGCTGCACTCACGTTTGACCACCCAGCTCACCTGTGACCACTCAGCCGGAGACAACAGACCGCCACCCTGCTGTGTTCACGGAGACAGTAGACTTACCTGCTGTTTCATCAATCGCTATGCCGACAGAGCAGTCTCGCGACTATTGTAAAAGGGACATTTCAATCCTATGTGAAACATCCTCTCTGGGGGTATATAACCAGTCTGTGCACCCCACTTCTTTGGTGCCCTTTCTTCCTTCGGGAAGAAAGGCCCCGGGCCATGGTCCTCAGATTTCAGCTCAGAATAAACTCACCCAAATTTTCATTTATAGATTGGTTATGGATTATTTTCGTCAACAAGGTTTTGAGTTCCAATTCAGAAAAAGAGGAATTCTTTGTTTTGTGTTTCTCTTCTTCCTCTTGCTGCTCTTGGGCTTGTGTCCTAGGATCTCACACCTAGAGGTGGGGTGTTCTCCAGTGAGCCAGTCTGTATAACTGAGGTCTGGTCCATATTCCCCAATTTGGGCCAGAAGCTCAGGACTCTTGGTTTCTTCTTCATTTCTGGCCCCTGCATGTTTTCTTTCTGGCTTTTGAGCTCAGTTAAATATTTGTTAGATAATTTACATGTGTTATCTAATATTTCAATGTGTTTGGAGCAAGAAGGATGGTATTCATGTGCTTCATAAACCATGTTGCCTTGAAATCAGAGCCTACAGTCTATGGGGGGAGAGCTGCAAGGGGGGTTGAAAAACACTATTTGCTCAAGGCTGGTTGCTTGGATTGAGAACATGTACATTGGATGCTGCACAACTGCTCTGTGGGCCATGCCCTTGCCTGAAAGTTGAGCTGCGGAGAAAAAGAGATGGGTGGAGCACATTTACTGAGTGGGGCCACCAGGAAGGGGAGCCTGCTGGGTTCCCAACAGCTTTCTGAATTTTGTTTCCTGTCTCTTATATGGCCATGCTATACTTTCTGTCCTTGATTCCATGAGATTATCCGTTATCCTCCATGTGCGTGTAGACATTCACTGAAGTGGTTTTCCATACATGCAACCAAACATGAATTCCAACATATGGAATTCAAGTTCAGACCCACCAAAACTCCAACTTAAATTTTCTGATTGCCTCTGAGAATAAATTGGCTGCCTTGAGCAATAGTAGAGGCTAGTGTAGGTCATTTCAAGAAATACCATTGACATAAGAACATTAAATAAGCCATAATGTAGAGTCATTCAAGTTAATTTCATGTTGTTATCTCAGAGTGCATGAAACCAGTCAGAGCAATTGCTTTGGAAATGGACAGTGTTTCATTGTGCCTTAGTTGTTGAGTAAACCTAAGCCAGTAAGTTAACCATTCAAACTCTCAGATTTGTAATCTGTGATAGTTGGGCTATTTAGAAGGTTAAAAGCATCCATGTAGTTGACTAGGACAAAACAAACTTTTAATAAATGTGTGTCCTCTCATCCTCTTCTTATCCTATTATGAGCAGGTGCCTGAGGAAGAAAGAAGCGGTGTTGCCAGGGTAGGAAATTCTCTTAGAAGAAAGATCTGGTGTCACATTTGGGCAGGTGGCCAAGGGAGCATGTGTGCACTTGGAGGAATGTCCATGTCCAATCTTCAGCTGTTCCTGTGAGAGCTCTCCATGGCTTGACTTTTGGAGGGGGAAACCTTCTCTGTCTGATTAGTATCAGCAGCAGTAAGTTGACACTGCATGTTTTCCTCCTTTGAATTCAAACATCTTATGATGGAGGCAGGGAAGTTCATACAGGCAAGTTCATTAGGTTCCTGTTGACTGTGCTGTCTTCATGTCCCCACCTTGTCCTATGGCTTCACTAGTAGTTTAGGATCCACAGTGCAGGGATAGCCTTCACTATATAGATGTGAGTGATGCGGGGGCAGAATGAGTCAGACCTTGTCCTGGTCCTCGAGGGAAGCACTTGGCAATTTCTAAATATTCTGCTTATTTTTCCAATTATTCATTTTCAAAAGCCCTTTTTGGCAGAGAGGAACTGAGAATGACTACAAGTTAGGGGCAGGCATGGAGGAGCTGAATTTATATACTGCCTGGTGACCCCAGACGGGACCAGGATTGTCTCTTTCCAGGCAATGGAATGTGAGGGAACATCACTTACGAAGTGCAGAACGGATGCCTCCACATCCAAGGTGGACTGTACCCCCGTGTGGGTTAGCCTCACGGTGAAGAGCTGGCCTCTTCCAAAATGAGGTTTGATTTAAACGTGTGTGTGTATGTTCACATGTGTGCACATTACTGAGTAGAGGGTGAAAAAGATGCTCTCTTAGAAGTGCAGGCCAGGGTTTTGTGTGCCGTGGACTATTTCCCCAGCTTCCCAATTCATCTCCCTTTCCCCATATCCACTCCATCCACTCCACAAAGGGAGCAGTGCCATCTTTCTAAAGGGCACCTCTCACCATGCCTCCCTTTAAGTTGCTAGTCAACCCTCAGCAAAGTGGAGATTTTCAATCACGCAGTAGGGGCTCCACACAGCCAGTGTTGCCCACCTTCCTGAATACCGCACATGATTTTGGCCCTTATTGAGCTTATAATTTCATGGTGGGCAGTGGAGCCAGTAATACACAGACCAGAAACCAGGGGGTTATATTATATTGTGTCAAGACCCATGATGGGGGGAAGAACAGGGTGAAATGGGAGCAGCTAGGAGGGATGTGTAAGCTTAGCTGCAGGAGCTGTTGAAGGCTTTCCAGTGGAAGTGAGGTTTAAGCTTTACTTAACAAAGGATGGGAAGCCATGTCTGATGTAGACAATGTCACTCAGCAGAGGACCTGTTTTCTCTCGTGGATCTAGTGACAAACAGTTAAAAAGACTTACACACACACACACACACACACACACAAACACACAAGCTTCCCTAAGACAGGCGCCTTTGCCAGGTGGTGCTTTTGCCTGCACCGAACCTGAATGTCATGTGTCTCCCCTTCCAGGACTTGAGCATCCGTGAACTTTCAGCAGCACGGCTGGTTCCTCGCATTGGGCCAGTGGTATTGTTCAAGATGTTCTTCTTTAACAGACTTGTTGAGAAGAGCATGGCTGCTTGCTTTAGCTGGAGCCAGACAATGCCTCCCCAGAGGATTCGACATTATAGGGTCAACAGTGGACTCCTCTTAGAGAAAGAAGAAAACTTGTGGAGGATTTTCCTTGTCATTGTTTTCCCTAATGCATCTGAGAGCTGTGTCATCCTTTTCCCTCTCTGCACGTGATATCACTGCTAGCAACAGGAAACATGCAAACCCTGAGACTGGACAGTGATACACCTGCTGCTGCTCATTTTTAACGAACATTCCGGTAGTTGCCCACCTACATATGTATCACCCTTCAACATAGCCACTCTGGGAAGCCACAAACTCTGTCCAAATATCCTGTATCTCCAGATCTCAGTTGTGTGTGTGTGTGTGTTTTTTCATGGCAGAGTGGCATGACCAGGAACTTCCAAATCAAAGATTTTGGTTTTGGAGTCTATGATTTGTGATGCTGAGACCCACCCAGTCAAGCCATTGCCTCTCTGAGCCCCAGTCTCCATTCTGTTAAAGGATGGACACCCTGCGACCCCCAGAAATGTGAAGATTAAAGAAGTAGTGAGGCAGCAGTACTGGCATTTGGTAAATGTTCAAATTTTATTGAATGGAAAATTAAATGCTGTGAAGGGGAAAAAATAGCTAATTCAGAAATTTCAAAACTCTAAAATTTTTTTGCAGCTTTATTTGAGACATACTTAATATACAAACAGTTGCACTTAGTTCACATTAGGCATTTGGATGAGTTTAAACACATGCACACACATGATACCATCATCTCAATCAAGGTAATAAACTCATCCATCACCCCCAAAAGAGTTCTTGTGCCCCTTTGCCCACTTGCTTTCATTATTTCTCTTTCTTTTTGGGGGGATAAAAACGCTTAGCATGAGACCCACCCTCTTATTAAGTTTTTTAGTGCCTAACTTCATATTTTTGATTCTAGGCACTGTGTTGTATAGCAGATCTCTAGAACTCTAGAACTATGCACCTTATATAACCGCAACTTTGTATCCGTTCAACAACTCTCTATTTCTTCCTCTCCCCATCCTCTGGCAACAGCCCGAAGCAGAGAATCATTTTTTTTTAATACCAGAAGTTTTATTTAAAATAAAATTTGTAGGAAACAGACAAAGCTGACTCAAGATGAACGGCTTGGATTGCTGTGGAAGCAAGCCATAAATTCAGTACCTTGGGACCTATAGCTCCCTTGGACAGATGCTCAACTTCTCCACAGATTCCCTGGGTGTCTTCTAGGTCCCACCTACCCTGGGATACTGGGTTTCTGGGTGCACCAGACTCACAACTAGAGAAAGGACTTTGGGCCTTGACACGAAAAGCTGCAAACGTGGAACCATCTGGTCATCCATGAGGAATGAACCCATAAGCTGATTGGGGGGTGACCTGCTCAATCCTTGTGTTTTTGCAATTCCCAAGGCAATTTTGCAAAGGCAAAGACATAGCTCACTTTCATGAGATTTAACAAAGAATAACAAAATTTGATTACGTGTGTGTGTTTCACTATATCCTCACTTTGTTCTAGCATGAAAATCCATCTGAGATGCTTCCTCTGTGTAAAGACTACCCAGCTCCCTTCCCTCAAGGAGTTGACCTCTCACTCCGCAGTGACTTCTGTTGACAAGCCTGCCTCCTCCAACAGACACTGAGCTTCCTTAGAACAAGGACCTTGGAGAGGTCATTTGGTGCCTGGAATGACACCTGGTGTGGACTGGAGGACCAGTGGACAAGACATCAAAATGGAATAATATTGAGCATCTGGGTCTATAGCCAAGCTTTTTAGATGTTTTTAATCCTTTTCAGGGAGAAGAAAGACAGCACATGAAAACCATCCCCACTTCATCCATTGGGTGGAGTCTATTTTTCTGTGGCTCCCTTTCTGTCAAAGAACTATTGTGGCCAACCGGCAAAATGGTTGATAGCACAAGACAGCTCAGAAAAAGCCCAGGCCCTCTGGGTCCAGGGAAGGCCACTGTGCACTCTGTGGCATGAGTTGAGCATTGGTAATTGCTCTTTAAGCTTTCGTCGATTTGAATCAATGCTCTGCAGTGGAGATGTTGCTGTTGGAAGATGGAAGCACCCAGCTTTGCTACTAACCTACTGCACAGCCTGGGGCAGGGTATTTAAGAACTCTGGGCCTCCTTGTAGCTTAAGCAGAACAAAGGGTGGGGATGGATCAGGGGGTTTCAGTTTTCTTCTCTTTAGTTGTGGAGAGGTAGTGTAGTTCAGAAGAAGGCAATCATGGAAGCCTTACATGGGAACCACAGAAGAGCAGGAGTCTGCTCCTGGAAGCAGACTTGCATGTGGTGATGTGTCTGAGGGGGCTGTTGCTCATCAGCCCAGCTCCCCACCTTGTTTCGCCACCACAATGTTTACCAGAGGGGTCCCTGAGGGCCTCCGAGAAACCCTGATGGTTCAGAGTAGGATAGTTTGGGAGAACCAAAACAAAACAGTGGATTAAATTACTTCTAAGGCTCCTTCCAACTTTAATATTTCATAAGCCTCTGGGTTAAATCAAAGGCTGATATTCCTCTTATTAGAGTCAACTCCTCTGGGAGAAGTTCCTGGATGTCTAGACAGTGCCCTGGGAGCAAATATGACACTTGGGAGGCAGCGCATGTCAACCATGGCACCTATTGTCAAGGGAGAGTGTCAAGGACAAATCAAAAGCCGGCTCCACTGAGCCATGAGCTCCAAGTGTGTGGGGAGCTGACTCCCCAACAAGTTCAAGAGTTGCTGGCACATGGTAGGTGCCTTTAAATTGATATTAAATACATGAATAAGGAATGCATCTTTGACCTGAGCCTTGACCCTGGCTTTGTCTCTGAGCCTGGCTTTTCTCATGTGTAGAATGGGGTTGATAATGCCTTCTTCATGGAGTTTGTCAGGAGGATTTAACAAAGCATCCAGAAGATTTCTGGCTCATAGTAGGCTCCCAATAAACAGAGCCGTTCTCCTGTTTAGCAGGACTAGGGATTCTGATGCACTGATTGGGTCTAATTTAATAAGTTGTTGGATCTGAGAGGATAGGAAGGAGATGCCCAAGGTCCAGTCTACTCTGAGCAGGCTTGGGAAGGCCCAGTGAAGGAGAGCAGGGGCTTTCGGAAAGGGCGGGAGGGGTCTGGCAGTGGAGACCAGTAGCCTTGGCCACGTCTCCCTTCCCGCCGGCTGCCCCTTTGTGAGGCCCTCAGTGTGTGGTTTCGGATGTTCCATGTACATTTTTGCATAAATGCTCACAGGGACTCTGAAAGTGTTTAGGAACCTCAGCCTTTCAGGTAGGGAACCAGTCCTTGGAGAAGACATGCTGTGTTTTTAGAGAAGGGCAGTCCACCTTTGGCACATCCTTTGATTCGGGGCATTTATCTTGATGTCATTGCGGCATTTGCACCTGGGGTTCCCCTGCCTCCCCGGGTCACTGAGGGACAAGAGAGATTTTCTGTGTCCCTCTTCATGTGGAACGTGGTGCTGAGATGGACTCATCTCTCCATCGGCAGCACCTCCCACCCTGTGACCCTCCTCTGCTGTGTCTGTCCATGCTGGCAGGTAACCTCTTGCTCCTACTAGAGGAGTCTGTTGTGATGAAAACATTAATTTCTTTGCCTGGACATGTGTCCATGTCGCTCACAGAGAACGTAACCACACAGACAGGGGTGACATGCTCCATTCCAGCAAGTGCCATCAAATGGGGGAAAGAGCGAGGTATTAGATGCTGTGATGCGTGTAACCCATGCCACACAGTCGCTGAGCCAAGTCAGGCCACTCTAAAGAAGGACTGTTTATATAATCATCTTCCTTCCTCCTCCTGTTCAAATAGCCCTTAGAAGCCTAAAGAATGAGGTCACGTCCTGTTCCACAAGGAATGCTGCGTGTAAGAGGCACTGATTCTGTTTAGAGATGGAGAAATAGAGTGCTTGAGAAGGGACGGGATATAAAGTGCTCAGGGCAGAGAAGGTGGCAAGAAGTGAAGCCAGGATGTGGCCCCATTACCCAACAGCCATAACAGACAGTGGATCTCATGCTGGTCCTAAAATCCAGAAGTCCTACTTCCTCTCAGTGGACCATAACCTGGGGACACACACCCATTCACGTTGAAACTCACTTTCAGCTTCAGGAATGAGGTCTGAGGCACCAGATCCTGGAGAAAATACATAATTTTCTCATGTGGTTTCTTGTTCATATAAAATGCTAAAGCAGGCAAATTTAAATTACAATAGGAAGACAATGATCTCCTCTAGGAAAGAAAAATGGCCCTTAATTTAGGGGGTCCCAATGCATCTTGAGCCTACTTGCATCCTTTACAAACCAAGGTCACACTATTAAGGGGAGATTTATATTGAGAATTTTTAGCATTAAAATAAAGAATTCTGTACTGTGGGAGGCAGTTTTCACCGGGTAGGCCAACACAGAAGGTGGGGGCTCTAATGAAGTCCATTTTCCTTGTGTTCCAAGCATTAGATATCAGTGCGGTCCCTTCGATCCAAATATTAGGTACCATTTTATTGTGCATCTATTAAGTGTGAGGCTCTCCTCTTAACACATTTTCTACATTGTTTCTCATAAATTTAGCATCTGGGAAGAGGAAAGGTGTGACACGTATATATTATTTGATATTTATTTTACTGATTTTTATATTAAAATATTTGTAACATACTTTTCCCCCCCATAATTTGGTTTGGGTCTCCAGGGAAAAAGAAGTATTGACTAATGTTTTGCAAATCCCACGCCTTCTAACCTGAGGACGTAGGGCAGAAAAGAGCCACCTCACCTTCGGGTGACTCTGCTCGTGAGGGTTACAGGGCAGACAGAGTGTGGGCCTCAGGACGACCGGAGGGACCTGGCTTAAATGAAGCCCCGTCAAGTTCCCAACGGCGGGGCTCTGTGAATGTTACCTGACTCCTATGAGCATCAGCTTCGTTGTCTTTCAAATTGTTTCCTGTGCCAATGCAATATATGTGCTCCTGAAAAACCTTGCATTCTGCAAAATCACATACTAAAAATAACAGGGCTCGTGGCAGAAATAGTGTGAAGACAAGAGCTAACAACTCAAAAGGAACCTAACTTTGTAATCAGCCCCCTAAAAATATACAAACAAAAGGGTTGGTGCCCTTACAAAAAGTGTGTTCAATTCTAATAGATAAAAACATGCAACCATAACTACAGTTCTTTATCTGTAATATAAGGTAAAAGATCCTGATGGAAGGGAGGGTAGGGGAAGGTTAAGGGCAAAATGAATCGAGAGTAGGGAAATGCACAAAATAAGCGCTTCCAAGAAAGAGCGTGTGGTGAAACTGAGCCATGACAAAGAACAGAGGGAGAGCAGGTGTCAATGATACAGCATTGTTTTCTTCCCTAGTTTGCGGGGATCCTCTGGGCCAGCGCATCTGAAGTCTGGCTGCTGTCACTGGATGGTGCAAAATTTAATCGGGGAAAACTCTCCTGTGAAGGAAACGCCTCTCCTGCAGGCAGCAGACAGAGTTCGCTGCTGACCTGTAGGATGGGAGCTGATTCCTGCATCAGGGATATGCTTCGTAGCAGAACAGACTGTCCTGTATCCTTGCAATGTTGTTTTGGTGTTTCCAGCGAAGAAGTGGAAGGGGTTTTGCAGTGCTTAACGCTTAGTAGGCCCTTTATACACGCCGGCTGTCATTCATGCTATATCATTATTAATTTTAACATAGGTAGCTGTAATTTCGCGATAATGAGCTGTTTGACTTCTAGTTCAATCCTTTTCCCCGGCGCACTGCTCCTCATTGTTTTTAAGACTATTAATCTGCGCAGAGGGGGCAGAGAAAGTAACATCCTCAAACCTCGGCAAGCCGTGCACCCTGATATTCTTGTAGAGGATGAATCAGGGAGGGAGGCGAAAGGGAAACGCAAACACAAACTTTCAAGTGTAAACAGCATCTTCTGGAAAAGTAAATTTAGGTCCTGTTGATTGATTCCGTGGTATTTGGCAAGATTGTAAATAGAACCTGTGTTAGACATGACCAGGGGTGAATGCCACATAAATAAAATATTAACCTAATTAAAGGGTATCTTTTCTATCTTGATGAACCTTGTGAGGTCTGCTACGTAAGTGCAAAAAACCACCAAAATAGTCATTCTGAGCACAAAGGGTAGAAGCTGGGACCCAGGCTACATGGACCATTTAGATAGGGAGGCCGTGTCCTTCAGAGGGGACAGAAAGAGGTGGAGGAATGGGAAATCACATCATAGTAGGATCAGTTGAGGATTGGCCTCAAGAAAGTAAATGTGGTATGTATGTTGTGGTCAACTGCCTCACTTACTTTATAAGTTCCTGAGGGTTAAGTAGGGGCCGCAGAAGAGAAGTACAGAAATCAGTAGAGTTTAGACTCACAAGGAACTCTCGAAGAGTGGGATCTGCTCAAATCTGGAAGGCTACATTGTCGTAAGTGACCGCGCCCTCTCTGGAGGCGTCTAACCAGCAAGGGCATGAGCGCTCTGTGAGCAGCTTCCCCTGTTTGGTCCTGCTTCCTGGGTGTGTTCTCAAACTGTGAAAGAGCCTTCGCATGCAAAGCAAAGTAGCCAAAAGAGAAGCGGGTGCCCACGGTATGCGCATTCCCTACTATGATCTCGAGGACAGTCCTGTACGTTGGGTGCTGTAGTTCACTAGGGCTGCCATGGCGAAGTACCACAGGCTTAAACAGCAGACACTTATGTCCTCGCAGCTCTGGAAGCTGGAAGTCCGAGGCAAGGGATTGTTAGGGTTGGCTCCTTCCGAGCTCTCTCTCTTTGGCTTGTAGATGGCTGCCTTCTCCCTGTGTCTTCACATAGTCATGCCTCTGTGCCTGTCTGTGTCCTGATCTCCTTTTCTTTGTTGGTTTTGGCTTTTTTGGTGAGGAAGATTGGCCCTAAGCTAACATCTATTTTTAGTCTTCTTCGTTTTGCTTGAGGAAAATTGTTTCTGAGCTAACATCTGTGCCAATCTTCCTGTACTGTGTGTGTGGGACACCACCACAGCAGGGCCTAATGAGTGGTGTGTGGGTCCGCACCAGGGATCCAAACCAGTGAACCCCAGGCCGTCAAAGCAGAACTCTTGAACTTAACCACTACGCCACCAGGCTGTCCCCTAATCTCATTTTCTTATAAGGACATCAGTCATCTTGGGTTAGGGCCCACCTAATGGCCTCATTTAACTTAGTGGCCTCTTGAAAGGTCCTGTCTCCAAACACACTCATATTCTGAGGTACTGGGGCTAGGACTTAATATTAATATGAATTTGGAGGGGACACAGTTCAGCCCATACCAGCTGTCATTACTCCCATCTTACCAGTGAGGAAACTGAGGCACAGTGGCCCAAAGATTCGAGTAAGATCACACAGAGAGCCAGTGCAAGCTGGGATAGGAACCTGGATCTGTCCAAGGCCAAAACTCACACTCCCGCCCTCCAAACTGCATGGCTCCATCTGAATGAGGTGACCTCAGGGTGGCCGCCCAGACCGGCATCTTTGAGGGGAAGCTAAGATGGGCCCCAGAGGAGGCCCAAGGACAGGAAATAAAGGTCACAAGAGCTGGGGCCCAACAGCGGGCTGTGTGAAGTAGCAACAGGACAGGCATAAACCAGCTGCATCCGTGGACTTCTCTTACCTTTGCAGAGCAGCTGGTGCACGGGGCACGCCTGTGTCAGATTTCCTCAAACGTCCCGAGTGCAGACAACCCTCAGTGAAAACTGCACCTCGTGTATTCCCAGGAGAGGAAGCTGCTTTCTTGCTGCAGAGACAAGGGATTCTGTGAAGAGAGAGTGAGACGAGCCCCTTTCCTTCTGCACATCAGAGACGCTACACCAGTTTGAACAATGGGAGGGCCGCCCACTGCTAATTGTTCTGGGATAAGAAACAGTGATCGTCACACGTGTGTGCAGGAACACCAGAGACATAATAAACACCGTCTAAAATATCACCAGCACCGGGACAGGGCTGATTTGCAATTGTAAATCCATTAGTAGCGTGCATGAATACTAAAAGCGTCGGAATGCTGGGCTGTGAATTTGCCAAGGAAACTGATATCCGTTTCTGCAACAGAAGAAACACATACCCTGTGGAAAATTATTTTCTTCCTGTGCAATTAGGTCTGTCTCTCAATTTAAATCATTTTTAATAATCTCCTGATCCATCGTATATTTTTAAGTGTGAATAACACAAGTCTTATGTTTACATTAAACATGAACCGTTAGACAAAAAAATGCTTCATCGCTTGAAACTCCTGCCGCCCCAAACAATGGCTGCAAACTGATGAATTCACGCACGCAGCGAAATTAATAGAAGTCCTGTCCTTGGAGAGACAGGGACACATTGTTCAGCCCTACAGAGTACGGGTTGGCAAACTACAGCCTATGGGCCAAGCGTAGCCCACTGCTTTTGTAAATAAACCTTTATTGGAACACAGCTGTATCCATTCCATTACAGATTGTCTGCGACTACTTTGCACTACAACAGTAGAACTGAGTAGTTGCGACAGACACAGTATGGCCCACAAAGCCTAAAATATTTACTAGCTGGCCCAGTACGGGGAAAGTTTGCCATCCCGCGCCCTGGAGCCTCATGTCAACAAGGCCCCTTCTTCAGTACAGGGATCTCTTCCTGTTGAGACAGAAGAAGACGCTCTCTCGAATCTGGTGCTGCTTCTGGATGGCTTAGGCCGGTGAGAAACAATGCTAGTGGCTGCCAAAGTTTGTTCCTGATAGTGTATTTTACTCAGCTGTCAACAGGAGTTTCTGATTCGGAAAAGCAGGAGAACCAGCATAAAAAGAATACAATGCAGTCTATACAGAAACTGAAATATAGTAATGTACTCCAGAAATTTACACAATGTTATGAACCAATATGACCTTAATAAAATAAAATAATAAAATAAAATGAAATAAAATAAAAAGAAGCAATTAACATATAACGAGCTTATCCATGCTGGTGGGTTTGGGTGCAGTGCAGGACCTGGCCCAGTTTCCCGTCAGACCCATTCCTCCCTCCAGCCTATGGACTCTCTCTCTCTCTCTCTCTCTCTCGTGGAGGGCTCACCTCTCCAGGCTCCGACCCTGGCAGCTGGCTTCTCCATGGGAGTGGCCACTGGGGATTCCAGCAAGAGAACTGGAGGCAGATGGGAGCGAGAAACCAGAGCATTTTTGCTCCTGTCTCTCTGCCGTGGGTGTACCCCTAGCAGCAGCTTCATTTACTCTCAGATAGGTTAAGCGTTCGCCAAAGACCATACCCAGGAAATAACAGAGCCAAGAATCAAACTGGGCTGTGCCTGTTTCCAAAGGTTCTGTTCTTTGCCACACGTGGCTTTCTTTCACAGAATGTGTGACATCAGGATGCCCCTTCCACCAGAAGTACTTTGGTTAAATTACCATGGAGTGAGGGGAGGGAGCAAATTAGCGCCGCGTGCATGTTGTGACAAGGAAGGAGATCAAGATCCTCGAGAGAAACTTCTGGGGCATTTGGCAATGTCTGGAGACATTCTTGGTGATCATAACCGGAGTGGAGGGGGCTTCTGGCATCTACAGGTGGAGACCAGAGATGCTGCTAAACATCCTATAATGCACAGGACACCCCCAGAGAAAAGGACCCAGCACGTTTGGAACCCCAGTGTCAACAGCGCGGAGGTTGAGAAGCCTTCAAATTAAGCTTATTGACTTGAGAACATATAGACGTTGTGGCCCAGATTAATTAATTGCATCCTGTATTAAGATTAATACAATGAAGGTCCCTGGCAGATGCTAGGAAAATATGGCCCCCATGGAAGATCTATTTCCTCCATAGTTGACATTGGCTGCCAGACCCTGCTCCGTTTCATACACATGTAAATTATTTGAATCCCCTCTTTTTCAATAACTTCATGTGACTAACCACACTTCACTGCAATTTCAATAGCAGTTTACCTAGGAAAATGTATTCCAGACACATCAAAAGATGCTGAATAAGAAATATCATGTGTATCCTTTTTTATTTTTAAAGGCGGATTGCAAAGTATTAGGAATAGATATAATACTTTAGACTTTTTTGGTCAAATCATGTTTGATTTGGTTAATCTCAGTTGAACAGGAGTTTAACACTACGTCTTTTAAGTGAGATCATTCCTATATTAATGAGATCCAGACTGATTCAAGTAAAAAAAAAATGATTAAAAACCTAAAATGTCCCCTTGCTGTTATTCAAATGAATGGAAGGAAAGAGGTGGTATTTTTGAAGCTCGCTTGCTCTCTCTCTCCCCCTTTTTTTTTTCCCAGCCTAATTGACTTGGATCTGGTTCATCTTGAGTAGGTTATGTTTTCTTATTGTAACAGCCTTTCCCCAGCAAAATCGTTTCCCTCACTAATGAGCTCCATCCTCCTATGATAGGGAGAGAGTTTTAAAAACACCCACTGTTCTCTCCCGTTCATTTGAATAGCACCAAAGGGACACCTTTTCCCATCATTTCTATCAGAGAGATGGGGCTGGATCTCATTAATAAAGAGATGATTTTACTCCAAAGAGCCCTCGGCATTGAGCCCTAACCTAGATTAGAACTTTGTCAAACACGGAGCCACTGCCATTGAAACTGTCTCCTGAGTTGTCCCCCCACCCAGTGTCACCGTAGTCGCTGTTTCACTGAGGGTGGGAACCGTCAGCCAGGGGCTCGCTGTGCCCTCGATTCCCAAGCCTGCTCATCTTCTACTATGAGGCATTCTGCATAAAACTTTCTCACCTTTAAACAGCCCTGTATTTCACAGTGGCCATGCCAGAACTGACCCTTGAAATGCAACATCCGTCTCACAAGTCATGTAGGTCAGGGTGAGCCATGGGGGCAGGGACTGCACCTGTAGCATTTGCCCAGCTCCACCCTCACTCCTGCTCTCTCCTCCGCTGTCACTATGCCTTGCATTCATCTTTCTGGGTCTCACTTTCTATTTCTTCATAGTCCAGCTCACTTCCAGACTCCTCTCTCTGGCCTGCTGAATCCCTACCCCTGCTTATTCCCTCACAGGTAATGAGCTCCAGGTTAGACACATGGCCCAAGACACCCACAGCCTGAGAGAACTCTCCTGCTTTAGATTAGTCCTGTGGACCCTCAAAGTGCTTCCACTGCCCACTCAATCACCCACATCTTTCTGATGCTCTGATGGCCTAGGGAGGAAGTAGAGGTCACTGGTTAAGCATGGGGTCTCTGGAGTTCCCAAGTTTGAATCCAAGCCTTGTCACTCATGACCTGGGGTGAGTGCCTTGTGTTGGGAGACGATTCCCCATGAGTTTCTTGTGTTTCTGTACATCTTATGATTGGGGCATTGACTGCACTTTGTTCTGGACTAGCAAACAGCCTTGGAAGATAGACATAGTGTCTCTCTCGAGAGGAGAGGGCTGGCAGGCTTACTGCCCATTATAAGAGGTTCAGGTTCCCTAAGCTAAGTGGTCCTCTTTTGTAACACAATTTACTACATGTTCAGGTGTCACTTGGCCCTCTTTGTGTCACCCTGTGAAAACTGAGACTCAGAGAGCAGGTGCAAGAAGTGCTGGTACTCTACTACTAATTGTGATTTAAAAACTGTCCCTTATCTCTGTCCCAGGAATCTCATGTCTTCTACCAGCATCCATGAATCTGTGACAAGCTAACTCGTTAGGCTGTAGGTAACATAAAATCTCAGAGGCTTCGCAATTCTTAACAACCTTACTTGTTCTGAGCCTCAGTTTCCCTATGTATAAAATGGGAGAATAATAAGAGTTCCTTCCTTATCAGGTAATTATGAAGATTAAGTGTGTTAATCAATGTTAATGCTGAGGCACATTGACCAGCAAATAGTAAGCATTCAATTGGTATGGTTAATTTTCATGCTGCCACCTTCACCTACCATCCCAGTCTCATTGTAGCAGATGGAATGATCCAAGGGCTTGAAAGACCAGTGTTGTCACTCACCCAGCAAAACAGTCTAGTTCTCTTGTCAACTGCAATGGTAATTAGAGACAGGAAAAATTCATAATTGGACCAATTGGGAAGCGATGGATGATTTTCCCCCTCTCATTTGAGTTACCATCTGTAACTGCAGTGGACCATATCTTATTTATCATAGTCCCTTGCCATGTGTAGGTAGTTACCCAATAAATCCTTACTGCGTAAGGTTGAATATATGAATATAAAATTTTTATTAAGAATTTATTATTTTAGAGCAGTTTTAGGTTCACAGCAAAATTGAGGGGAAAGTATAGAGATTTCCCATATATACTCTGCCTCCACACATGCATAGCTTCCCCCATTATTAACATCCCCCACCAGAGGGGTACATTTATTGCAAATGATGAACTTACATCAACACATCATAACCACTCAAGGTCCATAATTTACGCTAGGGTTCACTATTGATGTTGTAAATTCTATGGGTTTGGAAAAAGATATAATGATGTGTATCCATCAATATGGTATCATACAGAGTAGTTTCACAGTGCTAAAACTCCTCTGTGAGCTGCCTATTCATCTCTCCCTCCCCACTCCTAACCCCTGGCAACCATTGATCTTTTTACTATCTCCATAGTTTTGTCTTTTTCCGGGATGTCATATATTTGGAATCATACAGTAAGTAGCCTTTTCAGATTGACTTTTCTCACTTAGTAATATGCATTTAAGTTTCCTCCATGTATATTCAAGTTTTGATAGCTCATTTCTTTTTAGCACTAAATAATATTCCATTGTCTGCATGTACCACAGTTAATTTGTCCATTCATCTACTGAAGGGCATCTTGGTTGTTTCCAAGTTTTGGCAGTTATGACTAAGCTGATATAAACATCTGTGTGCAGCTTTTTGTGGGGGCATAAGTCTTCAACTCCTTTGGGTAAATACCAAAGAGTGTGGCTGCTGGATTGTATGGGAAAAGTATGTCTAGTTTTGAAAGAAAGTGCCACGCTGTCTTCCAAAGTAGCTGTACCATTTTGTATTTACACCAGTAATGAGAGTTCTTGTTGTTCCACATTCTCACCAGCAATTGTTTTCAGTGTTCTGGATTTTGACCATTCTAATAAGTGTGTAGTGGTATCTTATTGTTATAATTTGAACTTCCCTGATGACATATGATGCGGAGCATCTTTTCATATATTTATTTACCATCTCTATATCTTCTTTGGTGAAACGTCTGTTAAGGTCTTGAGCTCATTTTTAAATTGGGTTATTTGTTTTCTTATCATTGAATTTTAACTAACAGTCTTTTATCAGATGTGCCTTTTGCAAATATATTCTTCCAGTCCGTAGCTAGTCTTTTTATTCTCTTGACATTGTCTTTTGTAGAGCACAAGTTTTACATTTTAATAAAATCCAGCTTATCAATTATTTCTTTCATGGATTGTGCCTTTGGTTTTGTATCTAAAAGTCATTGCCATACCCAAGGTCATCTAGGTTTTCTCCTATGTTATCTTCTAGGAGTTTTATAATTTTGTGTTTTACATTTAGGTCTGTGTTCCATTTTGAGTTAATATTTGTGAGGGATATAAGGTCTGTGTCTAGATTCGTTTTTGTACATGTGGATGTTCAGTTGTTCCAGCACCATTTGTTGAAAAGACTATCTTTGCTCTATTATATTGTCTTTGCTCCTATGTCAAAGATCCGTTGACTATATTTCTGTGGGTCTATTTCTGGGCTCCATATTCTGTTCATTTAATATGGGTTTAATTCCTGTGACCAGGAGGAAATGCCATATGTAACCATATGTCCAATTGCCTGGCATTTGGAATCATATTTCTTCTCTCTTCAAATCCTACTATAGCTCCTTCCTGCTCCCAGGGTAAAATTCAAACACTTTATTGTGGCTTATAAGGCACCATGGGATCTGGTCCTGCCGCCTCCTCTAGTGCTCCCCAATCTCCTACACACTTTGTCCAGGAAGATTAAACGTTCTTCAGTTATTCTGATGGGCCTCCAGAGATTCACACCTGCTGTGCCCTTTGCTTAGAGTGCCCCATCCCCTTTGCCTACACTCTCCTTCATCTGTCACCTCCTATTCACCTCCAAAATTTCAGCTTAATATCACTTTCCTGGAAAGTTCTCTCTCCCCTAAGCCCCAGACTAGTGTGGTATCCTTCCAGACACCATCATTTCCTCTATGCTACGTCCCATCACATATTTTTTGTTATATATCACTGAAACAATATGATTTAGAAAGGTTAAACAGGAAAGCTTGGGCAAAGGTATACCAGAATAATGTAAATTAAAACAAAACAGGTTTTGTGGTGATGGATTTAGAGTATGTCTATAAATTATTTGACACCTGTTCTATTAATACAAGAAATCAAATAGCCTACCCCTTGAACACAGGCTACTCTTAGTAACCTGCTTCCTACAAAAGACATTAGGCTGAAGGGTTTCTGAGTGACTGCCGAAGCTAAGTCATGAAAGGAAATACAGCTTCTACCCAGCTTTCTCTCGGAACACTTAATCTTCGAACCCAGCCACCATATACTGAGGAATCCCAAGCCACATGTGGTCGTTCTTACCAAGCCCTCCAGGGGAGGTCTAGCCAACAGTTACCATCAAGTGTCAGGATGAGAGAGAAAGCTTTGCAATGACTCTCGTCCCAACCACCCTGAAGCTTCACTTGCATGAGAGACCCTGAACAAGAACCATCCAGCTGAGTCCAGCCAAATCCAGACCCTTGAGAGAGAATAACAGTAAACGATTATGGTTTTACAATTTTAAAGTTTGGGGTGGTTTGTCACACAGTTACAGATACCAGAATACTTAGAAGATTCTTTTTCTTGCATTTTATAATGCTAAAAATGGCCATTAATAATAAAAATGATTATTCTCACTATCTCTGCAAAAAATGCAAAAATGACATGGTAGCAACTTTCGTAAAGCAAGAATTATATGAATCCAGTTAAATATACTTGAAATCCTGGATGATATAGATAACTTCTTAGGAAAATATAATTCACTAAAACTTAATCCGGAAGAGAGAGAAAATGTAAATTATCTGATTCCATAGAAGAAACAGACATGATACCTCCAAGCAAAGCAGCAGAACTAACTGTTCCATAGAAAAAAAGCTTTTAATTAGCATTTTATTTTTGTCAAGTAAATATACTCAGTGAAGGATAGTCGGGTATCCACTATCACAAAGTTAGCGTTCTTAAGCAACTTGCAGTGTATCTCCCCTTTCGTAAGTTGGGACCCTAAGGCTCCCTCTAGCTCTAATTTTCAGAATTAATTTATCACGCTAGTTTCTATGACCGACTTCTTTCTACTACACCATTCTGCCCCCTCCTCAGAGACATGACTTTCAGAGTTTAATTTTTTTTAATACAGAAACCTGGTTTGGGGTCTCGGGGGCCACAGTTTCTGGCAGTGGACCATTGGAAGCATTTTCTTCATTGTACTTCCTACATGAAACTGGTAGAGAATCCAAGTCACAGTTACATAACCAGACTTTTTTTGGGTCTGTTCACTTAAGACAAAAGAATACAGGCGAAACTCTCAACTCCAGTTGAGGCATTTTATCACCATGCAGAGAGAAATAGAGATCTTGAGAATGGAAATGAGAAGAACCAGGTAAAACACAAGGGGGTCCTTCAAGAATTTCAAGGACTGCTGTATTGAAAAGAAAGTGACAATAACAATAATCTTGCCAATTTAAAAGTTATTTTGACATATCTTATCTCTTTATAATACGACTATTATAACTTCCTTATAGGCAATGAAAAATACAGTTACTACTTTGCTGATGAGAATTTTCCCACTGAGGAAAGTAAAACGTCAAGGGTCATAGCATTTATACCTGGTGAAAATAAGACTCATACCCTGGTGTTCCTGCTCCAAACTCGTTTCCACCGCCCTCCATTAGCAAACTAACCTCACCCATGAGGTTGACATCAGAACCACAGAAACTTGCAAGAGAGACATTTTCTGGATCAACAGAGAGGAGGATCTTGCAAGAATCAGAACTGCCTAAGCAGGCATGGACTATTTCTATAAGTGGGGTGCTTTGTGCCTCTGGGGGATTTTCGTCAGAAGCCAGGAGAATTGCGGTTAAGAAGAGATTCACGCAGAGTAGAAAGTTGGACCAAATAATCTGACACACCATTTCTAACTCTAACTTATTACGTTAAGGCCAAAGTTTCTGCCCATCCAAGCTCCTCTCCTCAACCTGAAACAAAGAAGAATGGAGGAATGCATCCTTGTCCTGTTAATTCTCCCCAGATTAAACGGGATGCTTACTCTCCTCATACGCTCCAACCTCTGCTGGCATGTCTTCTGTTAAAGCACCTGACCATACTTTACATAATGATCTCTTTAAACATCAGTCTCTCACACTAGATGGTGAGATCCCAGATTGCAGGGGCCTCCTCTTATACATCTTGATTCTCTAGCACTCCACACTGAGGATGACCTCTCTAAGTAAGTGCTTGTTCAACTCAACTGAACTTCTTGACCGAGCTGACAATGTGCAAACTAATTCTGCCTCTTTTTCACATTCTTTTGTTTATTTACCAAATATTCCTCTTAAATCTCTCTCATCATTTTCTCTTTCACTTCTTAGAGCATATCCTAGCCTGCATCTTCTATCCTTTGGAAAACAATGTTTGTTTTCTTCCAAAACGCCAATGCTTTTTCCCCTTTGCAAAGAGGAAGTGACAGAATATGGACTTCCTTTCTCCCCCGGGAGTGTCCTTTCAACTTACAGTCAGTAACAAATTGGTATTATTCATTTCCTGGAGGTAAATTGCAGATCATGTTTCTGAGATATTGATAAAAATAGTGATTAGCGATTGCTTGCTTAATAGAGAAGAAAAAGGTCTAGCCTGGGTCTAATGGGAGTTGACAGGTTTGTTTTATTAATGTTTTTAATTGATTCTTGATTTAAGTGGCAGCCATCTTGATTAAAAAGATGGCTCCTAACAGGAAGGGACAACTGGTAATAAAGACCTTTCAATTAACATGCCAGATACTTTCACGTCTAAATCTGTCCTTGTTCAGAAAAAGTATTCAAACTATAGTATTGATTTGAGCAGACCTACTTAATATAGTCTGAAAAAGAAGAAGAACAAAGCAATTGTCTCCCATTATTATTTTGCATTCACAGTTTTTCCATGATACATCCTTGGCCTCACTGGTACCTTTGCTGTATGGCTCATGCATGTATACAAAACAGAACAAAAAGGACTGCGTAAAGTACGTAACTCCAGCATGATGTACTTTAAAGAAGATTTTGCCTGGGAAGTTAGAGACCTAAATTCTACAGCTGAGTGAACCACAGAGCATTTTACTTATTTATCAAACATGCGAATAGTACTTATTATGTAGCTGGTACTGTTGTAAATGCTTCACAAACGTTAGCTGAATCCGTCTCCCTAACATAGCCATGAGGTGGGAGCATTTGCTTATCTCATTTGTAGATTAGGAGCTTGAGGCTCAGAGAAGTTAAGTAATTTGCCTAAGGTCACGTAACCAGGAAGCAATTGCACTGGGATTCATTTTCCGGAAGGAAGTCTGGCTCTAGACCCTGCACTTCTCACTGCTTCATTATTTTGCACGTTGTATTTTCACAAATGCTATCTCACTGTATGCCTGCTCTGGGGGAAAGGCATTACTGTTGTACCACTTTGCAGTTGAGCAAAATGGAGGTTCTTGGAAGGGGGACTTCCATTTGGGAACTTTGCTGATAAAATTATCAACTCTCATACCTGAATGATGCTAGTAGTCATTCAAATTAATGCTATCTTTTATATGTCCATCCAAATATATACCTTTTATTTTTTCTTTTGTTGTTTTCGGATTATAAAGTGAATATCTATTTATGTCAAAAACCAAATATATAGAAAAATAGAAAATAAATTCACCTGACATCCCACAAGCCAAAGGTCTCTCTTTAACACTGTGAATATATTTTCAGGTACATATTTTTTGGTGTCTATTTTTCTATCAATGAAATCATATTATATTTTTCAATGCCATTTTATGACTTTCTTTAATCTTCAAAAATGAGTCGTTGAAATCTTCAACATCAATGTAGATATATCTGCCCTCTCAACGATGGCTATTAGTCTACTGAATAGATACATCACCATTTATTTAACCAAAGTCTTCCAACAAATATTTATACGATCACCTTATTTCAAATTACAGAACACAAGCCCACAGTGTTTATGTTTTTTGAAGTCTCAATGAATTTATTTTGTATATGTAGATACCCCTTTGATAAAACTCCCAGTAGGAAGAGCCCTGGTAACTGTCTTCAAGAGCAAAGGGGAAAGAGATGAGTTTTCCACCATCTTCTGAAGGTAAAAGGTCATTACGTTGTGTGCAGAGACCAGATTTGTCCTTCCCACTGCCTAGTAGGTTGGCCACTGGGTCATGCAATGGGTACAAGAGAGAATTATTAGAGAGAAGAGATGGGTCAGAAGCAAGACACAGTCAGCAACTCCCACCAACAGGCGTCTTCCAGCTCTGTTTCCATATCAGCAGTACACATCCCCAGTCTGACTCAGTCCCTGCTACTTGTCACTTGATGCAGGCATGAGGATTTCCTTCACTTTAGCAAGGATGTATTTGCAACTGGTCCCAAAGCTGGAAGGCAAGTGTACTACATAGCTGTCAGCTAGCAAGAGTTGTCAAAATGAATTTCCTCCTAGGGACACTTGATCATTATTGCTGTTCACACTGGGAAATGCCATATCCAGCAACTGAAGTAAAATGCTGGGTACTTATTATGCTAGGCCAAATCTTTTTATTAAAGGATCATGGAAACACCATTTTCTAATGAAATCAGTGCACCTTTAGATCTCTAATATACAAAAAGAGAATCAAGTGTTGAAATTAGTTGAGTTAGATTTTTCCCCAGTAAAGAATGAAAAGAGAGATTTCTCATTTTGAATGCATTTAAAATTTTTATTCTATCTTTCTCTCTACTTTTCGTTTTATCTCTAAATCTGTACCTGTCTACTTAAATTTTGCATTATGTGTGTGTGTGTGTAAGAGAGAGAAAGAACATCTTGCTCAAAGGGTAGAAAAATTAACAAGATTACGTGGCTAAAAAATGATCAGAATGACAAAATTAGGTGTTTGGGATGCTGTTGCTTCATTTCTGATCAAGTTAAGTTTTGAACTGACCACTTCTTAAAAAAACAATATTTGTTTCCCATCAGAAAAATGGCTTAAGTAAGCAGGGCTTCTATAGGTTGCCATGAAAGGATGAATTAATAAGATGGGAAAATTGACAAGAAGTTCACTAAAAAGAATTGAAACATCTACTTGAAACTAACTTGAGAACTCACGTGCTGTGTGAGTCCCAAAGGAAGAAAAAGAGGCGGTGGCAGAAGAAAGATGCTAAGAAGTTAGCTCCACTGTTACCCCTTGGAAATGGACCCTGTCATTATGTGTCTTTAGTGGCCAAGGGCTAAACTGCTGTCAAAGACTCCAGATACTCAATTAAGTGTCAATAAAAGAGGGCCTGTTAACTTGCTCAGAAACCAGTGGTCACATTTGCCAAAGATGTTGAATACGAGTGGTGAGGTGTGGGGCCTTAGCACATCTAAGGTGGAGATCCAGACATTAACTCAGTACCTTCATTTTGCTATAAATTTTCTGTCCCCTTAGGACTAATATTAGGGAAGCAGAGTTTATTCAGGAGGTTCTTAAAATTGTTTGTTCTTGGCATATCCTTTCCAAGATGAAGCAGAAAAAAGTTATAAATACAAAAATAAACATAAATACGTTTATGTACACATACATATACTTATATGCATATATATACACACGTATGTACATATCTGTATAAACACACACAACACAGATGGATGGATGGATGGAGATAGATACATAGATAGATAGATACACATATATATTTACCACTTTTTGGTAGCCATCGCTACATGGTGAACTGAGATGACTCATGGGAACAAACTAAAATTACCCAAGATAATGTGAGAGAAAAGATGCATTTTTTAAGTTATCACACAAAACACCTATTCTTTTTTTCCACAACTTTACTGATATATGATTGACACACAGGAAGCTGTACATATTTAGTGTATACAAATAGATGAGTCTGGAGATAAATATACACCCATGAAAGATCATCATAATCAAGGCAATAAGCTTATCCATCATCTCCAAAAGTTTCCTCCCATTCCCTTCTTTTTTTAAATTAATTTATTTCTTAATATTATTATTTTATTTTGTGGTAAGAGCACTTAACGTAAGTTCTACCCTCTTAGAAAATATTTAAGTATACAATACGCTATTATTAACTGTAAGCGCTATGCTGTACGTTAGATCTCTGGAACATGTTTATCTTGCGTAAGTGTAACTTTGTCCCTTTCGATGACATCTCCCCGTTTCTGCCTCCCCTCAGCTCCTGGTAAACACTCTTCTGCTCTTTCACTCTATGAGTTTGACTATTTTAGATGCTTCATAAAAGTGGGATCAGGCAGTATTTGTCCCTTTGTGTCTGGCTTGTTTCACTTAGCATAATGTCATCCACGTCCATCCACAATATTGAAAATGGCAGAATTTCCTTCTCTTTTAAGACTGAATAATATTCTATTATATACATATACCATATTTTCTTTACCCATTTACCTATCAATGGACATTTAGGTTGTTTCTATACGTTGGGTATTGTGAATAAAGAACACATTCTAGAGTAAGAAGCATGTGTCCTTGGTTTTATATAATGAAAAATATGTAATGATCACTGTTTTAAAAAACAGTAAAGCTCTTTGTGATCTACTATGCAATTTATTTTTTGGGACTCTTATTGCAATATTTCTGTTTCTTCATTCCATCCATGATCAAAGGATTGGAGCTGATGAGTGTAGAGATTTTATTACTGAATTCTGTTTAAACATGTTGGATTGGAAACATACATTTCTTCTCTGTATCCTTTATGAAAATAAAAATAAAGAGAAAAAGTAAAATTAAAAGTTTAAAGTCAAAGCGTAAAAAGAATTAGAAAGTCAATCACAGAAAACGAGATGTGTTAAAACATGGAAGACGACAGGAAAATGAAAAAGTGACCACCATTGTAAGAAAGCAGAGTTGGGTAGAATCTTATTTTCTGTAAGGAGATGACAATAAGAAGCAGGCACATTCTTGCTGAAAGAAAAAAGAATTGGAAGAATTGTAAAGAAATGTGAGGGATTAGTTTTCTCTGAATATCAGAGTGTGGAGTGGTCTGAAAATTGGAATGAGGGTATAACTGAGTAAATAGTAGTAGGTGCCTGGATCACATTTTCTACTTTACATAACCAGACCATTCTCTCTCACTCACATTCAAGAAGACAAGTTTATTCTTTAGAAAAATGGAAGCAGAGGGTCCTCTGATTTTGGAATTCCAGACACAGGGATCAGGAGCCGTGCTGAAAATAAGGGGAGAAAGGAAAAAAGTGAAACACTGCCAACAGAACTATGACACCCGAGATAATATGTTTCCTTTCAGCTCCTGGACCACTGACAACCTAGCTCCTATATACTAGATAGGAAATTTGAAGATTAATCTTTGGAAAACTGAATAGATCAAAATAACAGAGCTGAAGTTAATGACACTTGAAGATTCCCCAATTGCCACACAGTGAAGGCTCAGAGTTGCTAAGCTCTGTTAATGCACATATGAAGTCTCAGTAGACTTTTCAGTGCATCATTCTTAAATATAAATGAAAATAATCAAGGCTCTGCAAACACTTAAAAAAATTCTCTAATGTCAAAAACAAAGAAAAAAACTTAAAGGAAAAGGGACATAGAAGCAACAGAGCAAATGCAATGATGAGAAGAAAACCTAACTAAATTGTTATAAATAAAATTATAATTAACTTCCCAAGAGAAACTATTGTCTATAAAAATATCCAGAAATTGAGATTCTTTAAAAATTAAAAACATAAAACAAAAAATCGATAATTCAATAAAAGAGTTGGAAGACAAAGTTCAAGATTCTTCCAGAAAATCTACAAGAGATACACTTTTGATTCAAAGACACAGAGAGATTGAAAAGATAAGCAATATGAACAGTAACCAAAACAGTTCTAGCAACTATATGAATATCAGACAAAATTGACTTTAAGACACAAATTGTTAGTAGAGCCAAATGAGGACACTCTATAATGATAAAAGGATCAAATCATTGAAATAAATAACAATTTTAAAACATATATACTTAGCAGAAATTTGAGATCCATGAAGCAAAACTGACAAAATTTGAAGGAAGAAATAGATGATTTGATAGTTGTTTGGGTACTTTAATACCTCAGTTTTAGTGATGGATCAAACTAGACAGATCAACAAGAAAGTAAAAGATTTGCAAAACTCTATAAACTGACTAGATTAACATGTATCTATAGAACATTCCACCCGCTACAGCAGAGTACATATTCGTCTCAGGTGTACATAGAACGTTCTCCAAGATAAACCTTATCTTAGGCATAAAACAAGCCCCAACAAATTTATATGTACTGAAATAATACAATGTATGTTCTGTGACTAAAAGGGAATAAAATTAGAACTCATTAACAGAAAGGAATTTGGCAAACTCATAAATACATGGAAACTAAACTCTGAATTGGTCAAAGGAGAAATCACAAGGCAAATTAGCAGATACTTTGGGATAATTAAATATGAAAACATAGCATACAAAAACATATGGGATGCAACTATGGTAGTAGTTAGAGGAACATTTATAGAGATAAACAGCTATATTTCAAAAAAAGATATTGTATCAATAACCAAACTTCTGCCTTAGGAAACTTAAAAAAAAGAGCAAACTACATGCAAAATAAGGTGAAAGAAGGAAAACAAAGATTAGAGCAGAAATAAATGAAATAGAATATAGAAAAATTATACATATAGTCTCTGAAAAGGTCAATGAGATTGACAGAAATTTAACTAGACTGACCAAGAAAAAAAGAGAGAAGACTCAACTTACTAAAATTAGGAATGAAAATGGGGACATTACTACAAACTTTACAAAAAGAATCATAGTGAAATACAGTGAATAATTGCATGTCAATAAATTAGACAACCTACCTGAAATAAATTCCTAGAGAGACATAAACCACAAAAATTTGTCAAAAAGATATAGGAAATCTGAATAGACCTAGAAAAAGTAAACAGGTCAAATCTGTTAATCAATAAACTTCCTAGAAAAAAAATGCCACAGACTAAATGGATTCATGGTGAATCCTACCAAACTTTTAAAGAAAAAAAAAATCTAATCCTTCACAAGCACTTTCAAAAATAGAAGAGAAGGAATGACTTCCTAATTCATTCTATAAGGCCAGTATTATCCTGACATCAAAACTGGACAAAGACATTGCATGAAAAAAAACCCTATAGACTAATACATCTTAGGAATATAGACACAGAAAATACTAGAAAATACTAAAAAATCTTCAATAAGCTATTAGCAAACCCAATAGAGCAATATCGTAAAAGAATCATTCACCATGACTAAGTGAGATTTATTCCAGGAATGCAAGGTTGGCTCAACATATGAAAATTAGCATAATACACCATGTTAACAGAATAGAAGACCCAGATCACATGTCCTCTCAACAGATGCAAATAAAGCATTTGATAAAGTTGACACCCTTTCATAATAATAATAATAATAATAAATCAGACAAACTAATAATAGAAGGAAACTTTTTCAACTTGAAAATGGTATCTATGAAAAACTCACAGCTAACATAATAAATACTTAATGGCAAAAGACTGACAGCTTTTCCTTTATTATCAGGAACAAGCAAAGGATTTTCATTTTCACCACTTCTATTTGACATTATGCTGGAGGTCCTAGCCAGGTAAACTAGGAAAGAAAAAGAAATAAAAGGCTTCCAGATTGGAAAAGAAGAAATAAAACTATCTGTCTTCAGAGATGGCATAATCTCATATATAGAAAATTCCTAAGGAAGTCTCACACACACTATTAGAGCTAATAAATGAATTAGGAAGGTCGCAGGATACAAGAGCAATATACAAAAACTGATTGTATCTGCATGCAACAGCAACAAACAATCTAAAAATGAAATTAAGAAAACAACTCCATTTATAATAGCATATAAAATCCCTTAGAAATAATTCAACCAAAGTAGAGCAAAACGTGTACAATGAAATCTATTAAAATAAGGAAGACTTACATAGAGAAAGACATTTGTGTTCATGGACCAGAAATCTTAACATTGCTAAGATGGCAATATTCCCCAAACTGATCTGCAGATTCAGTGCAGCCCCTTTCAAAATCTCAGCTGGATCTTTTTTGCATAAATTGACGAACTGATCCTAAAATTTACATGGAAAAGTCACGTGGAAATATTTTGGTCACAAGGGACCCAAAATATCCAAAGCAGTCTTTTAAAAGATGAACAAGCTAGAAGACGCAGCTTTCCCAATTTTCAAAACTTACTAAAAATCTCTAGTAATCAAGGCAGTGTGGTATTGGTATGAGAATAAACATATAGATCAATGAAATAAAATTCATAGTCCAAAAATAGACCCCAATACTTATGGGTATTAGATTTCCGACAGGAGTGACAAGAAATTCAGTGGGCGAAAGAATAGCCTTTTCAACAAAGGAGACTAAGGCGATTGGATATCCACAGGCAAAAGAATGAAGACGGATTACTGCCACACACCATGTACAAAAACTTACTCAAAACAGATCATAGACCTAAACGTAAGGACTAAAGTGATAAAACTTTTGGGAAAAAAGCATAGGAATCTTTGTGACATTGGATTAGGTAATGGTTTCTTAGATAAGATACCAAAATCGTTAGCAGCAAAAGAAAAAGTACATAAGTTGGGCTTCATTGAAATAAAAAATAAAAACTGGTGGCTTCAAAGAACACTCAAAAAAGTGAAAATAACAATGCACAGAATAGGAGAAAATATTTGCAAATCGTATATCTGTTAAAGCACTAGTGTCCAGAAAAGATAAAGAACACTTACAACTCAACAACAATGATAACAAAAAAGAAATAACCCGATTAAACAATGGGCAAAGGAATTGAGAAGAAATTTCTCCAAAGAAGATACACAAATTTCCAATAAGGACATGAAAATATGTTTATCATCATTAGTCTTTAAGAAAATGCAAATAAAAGGCACAATGAGATGTCACTTCTCAGCCTCTTGAATAGCTAAACTTTGAAAGGACAAACAATAAAAAGCGTTGGCGAGAATGTGGAAGAGTTGGAACTCTCACACTTTGCTGGTGGGGTTATAAATTGGTTCAGCTACTTTGGAAAACTGTTTGGAAATTCCCTAAAATGTTAAACATAGAGTTACCACCTGGCCCATGAGTTACAAGCTTAGGTGTGTACTCAAGAAAATTGATAAAAATATCTCCACACCAAAACTTGTACACGAATGGTAATAGAAGCATTACTCATAGAGCCAAACAGCAAAAACAACTCACATGTCCACCAACTGCTAAATGAATGAACACAATGTGCTATATCGATATGATGGAATATTATTTGTCCATAAAAAGAGAAGAACAACTGGTACATTATATAACATAGATGAACCTTGAAAACATACACTAAGAGAGACTCAGATCATGAAAGGACACAGACTGTATGAATCCACTGATATGAAATGTCCAATATAAGCAAATCTATAGAGAAAGAAAGTAGATTAGTGATTGCCTAAGGCTGGAGGAAGAGGGAATGAAAAGTGGCTGCTATTAGGTACGCATGTTTTTATTCATTTATTTTTTAAGGTGATGAAATATTCTGAAATTAGAATGTGGTGGTAATGGTAGCACAACTCTGAATATAAAAAATAAAATATAAAATATAAAAATCACTGAACATACACTTTAAAAGGGTGAAGGGTATGGTATATGAATTGTATCTCAATGAAGCTGTTATTACAAAAAAAAAATTCTTCAGAAAGGAAAACAAAGATATGGATAATCAGAGAGAAAGGATAAGAAAATTAGAGAATCCATCCAGGAATTCAAACATCCAAATAATAAGATCTCCCAAAAAGAGAACAAAGGTAATGGAGAGAAGAAAATAATCAAGGATATCATATAGTAACATATTCTGGAGTGGAAGGACGTGAGTTTTAAGATATAAAGCCCCACCAGATAATATGTATGAGAAAGGAACCAGACAAGCCATAAAATTTCAAAACTCCAGAAACTGAAAAAAAAAAAATGTTCTGGAGGGCTTCTGATGAGAGAAAGTGAGATTACATACAACAGTTTGGGAATCAGAATGTCATTGGTATTCTCAATGAAAGTATTTGGTCTAAAAGAGAATGAAGAAATAATTTCAAAATTCTGAGAGAAAACAGTTACTAACTTGGAATTCCATATCCAGCTAAACTATCAAATACATGCACATAGAATAGATATAGGTATCTTTCAGAGGAAGCTTTTTGAGGACTTACTTCATTAAAACAAGGAAATAATGAAAAGTAAATATATTGAATCCAGGAAGTGAGGACCAACATAGGATAGAGGTAAAGGGATTTCTTAAATGATGTTGATCAAGGTTCCAGGTGGAGAGCTGTGGAGCAGATTTCAAAAGCAATCAGTACGGTTTGGAGGAGGAGGATGGGAAGATCCAGAATGAATGCCTCCAAAATAAATAGTACTGATATATTTCCTTATGTATTTGACCATGTAAAAGGAGTTTCATAGTTCTGTCAGAAAGTTTGGGGCTGAGTTATTGGTAGGTACTTAAAAACACAAGGAAATAGAAAAAAATATATGAAGCAATTATGATGTTCAACAAGAGGCTTACAAGAAATATAATCATAAGATTCAAAGTGGGTCAGCTGTGAACATTATTTTTATAGTCATAACAGGAACACCAAATATTGAATTAACCCCAAATTATGCTAT
This sequence comes from Equus asinus, assembly GCF_041296235.1. Taxonomy (NCBI): domain Eukaryota; kingdom Metazoa; phylum Chordata; class Mammalia; order Perissodactyla; family Equidae; genus Equus; species Equus asinus. The sequence continues at coordinate 103,426,264 of NC_091796.1, read as the reverse complement.
AATAATATTTTGAAAATGTGGAGAGCAGAAGTGTGCGCAGGAAGGATGGCGTAAGAGAGAGAATGTCAGAAAATTGAAAAGCGTTTCGAGAAACGGCAGTAGTATAAGCATGTTATTTAGAAATATGGAGGCATGAATACCAGCAAAAGTAGATTAAAAGTCCAAAGCAGACCTTCTGGGGAGCTGATTATGGAGTGGAAAAATGTGGTGAAAAGAATTGTTTTGTTTTTGTTACTAAGTTTCAAGCACAATTTAACTTTAAAAAGTATACATGTGTAAAAATTTGATCAAAACATTGGATAAATAAAATAAATTGAATCTGCCTTCACAAATTATAAGGTATAAACAGAAAGAACACAGATCTAGAAGTCAGGAAGCCATGGTTGATGTCTTCTGCTTCCCACCTGAGTGGCGCCCGACATCATCTGGGCAGCCACTGACCCTGGGCAGGTTTCTGATCCCCTCCCCTGTGTCTTGCGGACTCCACGCTATCATTGGGAAGCCACCACGAGGTAACGCGGGAGCGAGCTCTTTTTAAACTCCACAAGTGAGTGGGTATTACCAATAACTGCTACGATTTATTTATTCATCCATTTATTGCTTTATGTTTGAGCTATGAGATCCCTAAGAACACACTGGATAGAGATAACATAAGTGGGTATTTCTGTATCATACACAAATATGAAAACCCCACAGGACTAACAGCAGGAGTCAGCATGAATATAATAATTAACATACCAATATACGATATTGATCTTCTCTGTCGGGCATGTTATGGAGATACTGTTGCATAACTCAGAACTGAGAAGCCCCTTAACTGACTAAGTATTTTCAACATTACATTTTCCCATTTAGTCCAGGCTCCACAAAGTGCATTTGCAACTTAAAATATGGTACTTGTCGGTGCCCTGACTAAATTGTTTAGTTGATTGAGATCCCAAGTTTGGCTGAAGGATCTACAGTCATGGAAGAGGTGAATCATTGCATCATTCCTTTGGAAGATGTCCCTTGGGAAATAACTTGCTTACTGTGCCCCTCTTTAATGCTTGGGGATATCCATCTTCCTCGAGGGTTAGATCAATGAAATTAATAGGAGACGTTAGGGGATCGTAATGAGGTCCTTACAAGGTATCCATATATTTGAATGGAGACACAATGCATTTTGGGTGGACAATTCGTTCTCATAGTGATTGACAACCACGGATCTAGTCAAATTCCCTCATTTTTCAGATTAGAAAACTGAGACTCAGAGAGGTTAAGTGATTTGTTCAAGGTCACTTAAATTTTTAAGTGAATGAATACTTTAGTGTTAAAAATCAGTACCCACTTTTTTTTTCGTAAAATACATTTTTAAATGTCAGTATGGAAATGATGATAAATGAAGTCAGTGATTAGAGTTAATGTTGACTGTGGATACTAATTAATGGTGCTAAATGCTTTATTCACAATCAACTCTCAAAAGCCCTAAAACGTAGTTACTATTTACCTGTTTTTCCAGAATGTAACAGGTTCAGGGTTAAGCTCACTTGTTGAGAGGATTTAAGTAACTTGCTCAGTGCGAACAAGCTGAAGGCAGAGGCCTCTCTAGAGCTTGTCACTGTGCCTATTTACGGTATCTCACTAGAAGGTAGTGTGTGGAGCAGTGAGCAGTGCAGTCCCTGGTCCTCCCGGGGTGGAGGACACGCCTTAGGTGAAACAGCTCTGTGGGCGGGGCTGAACTGGCAGAACATGCCATGCTGGGGCATCGGACCCCTTCCAGGAATTCCGTGAATCCAGCGACGTGGGGGACATGGTGCTACCTGTTGCTGAGGCAGTTTTGAGTAAAGCAGACATTCCCTTTTTGTCGTCCTGGAGTTTCTATCAAATAGTCACACATTAAATACATATATTTAAAACAGGCTTAAGAACTGTGAAGGGACGTTCGAAGACCTGGGAGCGGGTACAGTGGAGGGTAGACCAGACATGAGCATCAAGGAAGGTTTCCGTGAGAGAGTGGCAGTAGCGCTAGGGCAGCAGCAGCGGGAATCAGAGCATTCTAGAGACTTCTTAGGTCATCCAGGTGCCAGAGGTGACACCACGTGCTGTGGGCTTAGCTGGAGCCACTGTGAGTCTTGGAGGGCCTGGGTTTCCTTGTGGCACAGTCCTGTGGGCACACCAGCAGCGTACAGGGAGGCTTGTTCCACTTCAGGAGCATGAGGAGAGGGCCTGCATAGACACCTCTGGGGATTTCCTGAGTGTTCCATAGAGGATGCCCCAAATGCAGGTGGAGATTGGATCTCCTTCTAGTGTAGGCAATGTGGGTTTGATTTGTTACCTTTTGAGACCTTATTAGGGGATATTGGGCTGAATAGTGGCACCCCAAAAATATGCTCACATCCTAATTCCTAGGAACTGTGACTGTGACCTTATTTGGAAAAAGGGTTCTTGCAGAGGTGATTGATTTAAAGATTTGAGATGAGGAGATTATCCTGGATTGTCTAGATGGCCCCTAAATCACAACAAGTGTTCTTACAAGAGAAAGGCAGAAGGAGATTTGAGACCGAGGAGGAGGAGGCAATATGACCAGGGAGGCAGAGATGTGAGTGACGTGGCCTCAAGTCAAGGAACGCTGGCAGTCACCAGAAGCTGGGAGAACTGAGGTTCACTTCCAGCTCCTCCACAGGGAATGCAGACCTGCCAACCCCTGATTGCTGACTTCTGGCCTTCAGAACTTGGAGAGCGTAAATCTCTGTTGTTTTACTCAACCTACTTGTGGTAATTTGTTACGGAAGCCTCAGGAAACTAATACAAAGAGTGACTTTTTTTTTCATTCTCAGGAAGTTGGTCTCACCAGGTATTATGATAACAAGAAATAGTATGCCTTTACCGTATTGTATTTTATTTTTCAATTGCACCGCGAGGGTGGAAGGTTGAGTTCATCATTCCCTATAATGTGTTTGTGGCACATTAGTGCCTTTTGTCGTTCATTCATTCACTCCGTTTCATCCCCATGCTTCATTCTCATCCCTCTCCATCTGTGAACAAGTTGAATTCAATAAGTTACTGCAAAATGGATGTCATCATTTTCCATGCATGTATTTTAATTTACATAAATGTTGCATTTTAAATCACGTTCTATTTTTTATTCTTTTCACCAGTGTTTCAAGATGTGCTTTCGTGTGTACATCTGACTCATTGATTTTAAGTGCTGCTTGGTGCTCCACAGTCTACCCTTCCATTTGACTGTCCATTGTACCGGGGATGGACCCCCAGGCTGCCTCTGACTCCTGGCCACCACAAATAATGCTGCTGTGAACACCCTTATGCCTGTCTCCTCAGGAGCTCCGAGAATTTCTTTGGGCTATCATATGTCGACTAGCATGTATTGAGCACTTGCATACCAGTCACCGTGTGAAGCACTGCACACTGTTCCAGCTCCACTTTACGTGTACGTAATTAAAGGATAGAGAAGTTCAACATCATGGCAAAAACACCGTTAGCAAGAAACAAAACGGAGACTCAAACTATGTCTGTCTGACCCATAAAACAAAAATTACTGTTTGAATTTTGGAACTTTACACACAATTCTTAGACTTTGAAACACTGAAACTCTCCATCTAGTGGATCTGCTTGTTAATAATTGGATAATAATGGTTTCTTAAATTTGTGTATGATTTACAGTTTACAGAGAATGTATATATTATCTCATTAAGCATTTCCATTTATTTGAAGAGAACAGAGAGGGATTAAATCTTATGCCAAGAGACATACAGCTCATAGTGGGATTAGACCTCAATAATGAGCACTCTGACCCTTAATTCAGCGTTTATTTTTCATAGGAAGAAAGCAGAGAGCACATCCACCTTTGGAGAGGATGTTGACTTTTGGATCATGAATTTTAAATAAGGTTCATCTATGATTGGCATAAGCCAACAGGACATTTGATGGTCAGTTCACTGAGGGGCGCTGTATCCGTGGAAGGCCAATGCCCCTCTGCTCAGCCTCTCTGACCAAGGAGGGTGAACCCTTCGCCAGGAAGAGCTCTTCCTCCGTGTTTTCTCCTGCTGCTTTATAAACCAAGTGAGACCTCATTACCGTGCCCATCTCTATGTGAAAATTGGGATAAGTAGACGGGAGGCTGAAGCAATGGCTGCGCTAAACAAATTAGTTGTATAAACAAATTTCTGGGGAAATATTCCAACTCCTTACGAGCACACACTGTTTTCAAGCATCCTCAAGCATTTCCAAGCACCCTTTGCCATACAAACAAATGATGGACTAATTACAAACCATTCTTATCTATTCATTAAACCTCATCCTCTGAGGGCCACTACTTAGCTGTATACTGGCCTCCTTCTGGTTAGTGCTCGTCCTTGAAGGAAATAAAATGGGATTTCTTTAAAAATGTTTTCTAGATCCAATTTCTCATCATTCAGTCAGAAGGTCCTCCAGATAATTCATCTGAATTAGTGAGGTTTTGTGGTCACTGTGCTTTAATGTCTTATTCACGTTGCCCAGAACTTACAAATCGAAGAAATGTGAATCCCATGATGGTGTTTTCCCAAATTGTACATCACTTAAGGATTATTTGGAAGGACTTAAATTGTAGCCTTGATTGAGGTTTTATTTGAAAGTAAGTGTAACAGGGAAAAAGCAAGAAATGGCCAAATACTTAGAAAGGAAAGTGCCGAGATGGAATTTGAGTTTTAGGCAATTTAGGATTCTCTCTGCTTCATCTTTGGCCCATTAACCAAGCTACTCCACCCACGTCTTATGCTCAGCCAATAACTACAACAAGAGTCAAAACTGGCTGCTGTGCAAGGCACTCATGAAACTCCTCCTGTCCATCCCCTGCCCGTGGGATGTGGCCAGCATGACCTCAGCCTATCGCTGTGGTCCTCATCTTGTGACTTGGGACCTGAACTTGGGCCCCAAGCCTGTCTCTTCCACACTTTGTATTACATGTATTATCCTCCCCTGCCTTTCCCTCCTTCTTGTTGCCAGGAGATCAGCAGTCCAGGGTTTCCACAAAGCTCCATGATTCCTCAGGCTTCACTGCCACAGGCTTTGCTGCCAGGGCAAACCCACTCTGGTTCCGGGTCCTTGGTTAAAACCCAGCTGGACATAGTTAGCCCCTTCTCAGCAAGATAGGTTCTTGGAGAGTGGATGCTTTTCTTAGGACTGCTGGAAAGAAGCATCACAAACTTAGCAGCTTAAAACATCAGATATTTATTATCTCCCAGTTCTGGAGGCCAGAAGTCTGAAATCAAGGTGCTGGCAGGATCTGCTCCCTACGAAGACTCTCAGGCAGGACCTCTACCTCTTTTTTGCTTCTGGTGGTGGTTTCTGGTGATCCTTGGTGTTCCTTGGCTCCAATCTCTGCCTCCATTTTCATATGGTGTTCTTCCTGGGTGTATCCTCTCCTCTTCTTATAAGGACACCAGTCATATTAGGCATGGGGCCCACGCTAATCCAGCGTGACCTCGTCTTCACTAATTACATCTGCAAAGACCTATTTCCTAATAAGGTCACGTTGTGAGGTTTGAGGAGGTGTATTCAACCCAAAACAGACAGATATCAAAATCTATCTCAGAGTGGGTTACTATTCTAGGATTTGGGTATATATGTAGGTTGAAAAAAGATAAAGTTTGTTAGTTATCCATTTATCCATGCATCCAACAAACATTTGCTAAGCAACAGTTATGGACCATGTCCAATGCTGTAACAATAAAATCAGCAAAACTTGGACTTTTCTCTCAAAGTTCTTACAGTTCTGAACAAGTGCTAAGAAATGAAAACAAGCAAAAGTCCTCCAAGAGAAGATGACTGCGAATCAGGTGTGGTGGGGGTTCTGGGAACGAGGATATCACGTTTCACAGGAGAAATTAGATAAGACTTTGTGGAAGAGACAGCTTTGGAACAGAATCTTGAGATATAAAGCACGTAAAAAGGGCTTAGAAGATAGGAATGCAGTTATAGAGATCTATGCAAACTTGGGTCAAAAATATCTCCCTATTATATCTGAACAAAGTTTATTTCTTAAGGAAATCCTGTATGGAACTGGACATTTACATTTCCTTTCACTCAGCAATATTTTCAGGAGAGCAATTGGACTTGACCATTGCTTACATTGTCAGTCCGTGGATTATAAGGGTAGGATGTCTGCTGTTGTAAATTTCCTGGGATAATGGATCCATCAAGATATTTCCACGTGTGTAAAAGACTGCAGAGGACAAAGTTCAAGGCTGAGAATAACTTGGGCTGCAAGCGGCTTCCTCCCCTGGAATCAAGTATTAAGATGATTACACTGTGTCTTGAGATTACAGTGCTAAATGACAGAATCTCTCAGAGAATGTACAATCTTGATTTTCCATAAAGTGAGGAAAATCCAGCACACAGAAATCCTATCCGGTAGAAACTAGCAGCACAGCCTGGATGTGGAGTAATTAAAAACAGCAGTCTTTATACAAAGCTCAAAGATATTCAGATACCCTAAATATAGCCTGCAAAATATGCACACACACATATGCACACACACAGGCACACACACAGGAACCTTTGGATCCATGCCAGACCTGGTGAAACTACTCATGGTTTTCCAAGCAGAATGCTCAGGCAGGGAGTAAAAGACCTCACTGCTGGGAGGGCCTTAGATGGATTATCTACGTGCTTCCAGCTCAAGTTCACTCCCCAGTCTTCTAAACAAATAAATAATTGAAGTCCATTACCACTTTTTGGGCTCTTGCACACGCTTCCTAGGCTCCCATCAAAGCCACGCTCTGTGTCAAAGGCAGCAGCCAGGTTGAGCAGAGTCTTGGGGAGACTACTGATTAATTGCTTTTGCATTTTGGAAGTGCATCCAAGGATGTTGTAAAGTAGTGTTTGTTTTTGCCGTTGCCAAACCTTGTTTAGAGGGCTCTGGAGGATGACGATGATGTGCTCAAGATGGTGAGAGAGGCGCGGGTAATCAGCCCAGGTGTGCTTGCCAACTCCGCTCCCCGGGAAGCTTCTAAAAACAGGTACTGGGAGGGGCTCCAGGAGGTGGGAAGGGATTGAAATCCACACTGCTGGTAATGGCCTCAGCCACTCCGTGCCTTCTCTCCTTGGCATCACTGGCGACTCAGTGTAAATAAAGACAACCAATTAGAGTTCTGAGAAATCCTTGATTTGCCGGCAATCGGGAGACAGAAATAGGAAACCGAGGGGAGGCTTGCCCTCCTAAGCATTGTGGGTGCCAAAGCCCTTACTGAAATTTGGTAATAGATGATGGGGAGCACGGACTCATTTCGTTCCGGCAAATTCTGTCAACATCAGCAGGCCTCACACTGCGATCTGCCTTTCTGCCTCGTACTCTATCAACTCCACATGTTGCCCCGGTGGCCGTCTTTGTACTTAATAGAACTTGTCAAAACATATCTATCAGTTGCACAGAGAGCAGTCTTGGGTGGTCAGGGGAATGCTGGCCGAGGACGGGCTGCCATTCCTGGTGGCCACAGTAATCCCCCTGCCCCGTCCTCTCCCAAATTAAGGGGAGATACTGTTGAGTCATTGGGTTTTTAAATAATTCTCACACCAGCAGCTGCATGAACAACACATTTTTATTTATTTGAAATCCCCAATCTCCACTTTCATGTGGATTTTTGGTGGTTCTCAAAACCATGAGAGAAACAAGACGTGTTTCTATTTGCTTGGAGGAGCTTTTCATAACTTGGATGTAGATGTTCATAGATACACACATACACACTAAATATATAAAGATACGTGGATATATATTATTTTATATATTTGCATATGTGTATATGCAGCAGCATGGCTATATTATATATGTGTGTGTACACACACAGCAGTGTTTTATGTAGAAATTGGCATGGACATAATATTTACATGCACACACATGCATTCATATATAAATATATGATGATGCTTATGCACCAGGCTGGTTGTGCATGGGGGTGTATGTGTATGTATACGCTCATTTGCCTGCACATGTGTATATATACACACACACACACACCAATATTTGCATATATATGCACACATATGCACACACACACCAATGTTGCATATACAAATAACTTTTTTCTGTCCTTAAAACAACAACACAGTATGTCCTTCCAAGAAATTGGTCTGTGTGGTTCCCAGTGACATCTCCCTTCCAGGCATCCGACTTTTCCTGAGCCACGTCCAATGCCACTGGAATGCTTTGCGGCTGGCATCCAGCTGGGACTCACCCATCTACCTGGCCCAGGAGTCAGGGAAAGGCGATTCTGGTAATGGACTGGCTCAGAACAATAGGAATCCAGCAACCTTTACCTCAATTCTTTCCCCTTGTGTCACTGAGCATCCCAAGAGGAACCCCAGATGGGATGGCAAAGTTTGTTTTCATGGCATGACCCAGCCGTTTTATCTGAAACATGCAGGCGCACATGCGTATGGTGGTACAGCTTGATGTGCTGGAATGAGCACTGTGTGGAGCCTATCTGGCCCGGGTTCTACAATTACTAGCTGCAAGATCTTGAACAAACTGCTTTCCTTACTGGCAAAATGAGGTTAATCATGCCATGTTATCCAGGGAAATAATACTAGCTGCAACTAGCATACTACAACCACCAAATCTCACTATAATAAAACAAATTTTATTTCCTGCTGATATCACAGGCCAATGGGGGTGAGCAGAGCAGAGAGTGGGCTGGGGACATCCTGCTCCATGGAGCTGTTCAGTGACCTGGGCTCCACCCTTCTGGTGGCTTTGCCATGCTGTAGGGCCTCAGAGACCTCCACTGGATCCTCTCCATCTGGCCAGCCAGTGTGCAAAGTGAGAGAGCACAGAGTGTCACAGCACTGGTTTCAGAAGACAAGTCTGGAAGTGGTTCATTCACTTGCAGCCATAGCCCAAAGGTCAGAAATTAAACTCATGGCCCAACCTAACTGCTGGGGGATCTGGGAAATGTAGTTTAGCTAAGTGGCCAGGAGACAAATGAAAGGGGTTTGGTTAACCTCTAGTTGGCAGAGTTAGGGGGATTAAATGACATCGTGTGTTTAAAGACTTCAGTGTGATGCGGCTTCATAGTAGGAACTCAAGTTGTTGTACCTGCTTTCATTATGATTATTGCTGCTGCTGCTGTTGTTGTTATTATTATTATTTGCCAACAAGAAAAGAAATGTTTTGGGATTTTTTTATACATCACATTTTAAGGTGGTCTTATTACTGTAATCAGGAAGTACTGTTTAACTAGATTCTGCTATATTCAGGAAATAAAAGATGTGGTAGCTCCTTTTTAAATTTCTATTTCAATATCTATCTATCTGTCTATCTATCTATCCATCTACCTACCTATTTATCTTACTTTGTGGCATTCACTCTTCCCTGTCTATAAAATACTCTGTCATCTTGCTTTCTATGACCATTGGGTCCAGATATTCCACCATCCAATCAGTGGGATTCCAAGTTCTACATGTTCTATGCTTGAGAAAGGTCACTTCCCTGATATTTGCAATTACTTGATCATAGTTGGTGCGTCTTTCATGCCCCATATCTTGGCAGTAGTTGGGAACAAATGTAAATGAACTCCAATCCTTCTCTTTTAGCTCTAACTAACTAGCAAACGTTTACATTCCTGAGACTTATCCCTGGTCAGAAACTCATTAATTCATGTGAGCTCTTCATTTATTCATGACACCCCTGTGCAAATGCCGCCTCTCCCTAGCAGATTCCTACAGTCAGTCAGGAGGCAAGGATTTGACCTGGGTCTGGAGGAAAGAGGGTCTCATACCTGGAGCCGGGAGATGTCAAGTCTCGAGAACCCACTGGGCCTGGGGCCGAGGAGGAAGCTGAAGTTCACGTGCCAGAGAGAGATTTCAAAGGGCTCGCCAGTGCAAAAGGTCAAAATTAGTCACCAGGTCTGTGTGTCTAACCAGGATCTTTAGAGCAAGAAGAATTGAGAAAATGAGCAAAAATGTTGACCATCTAACTAGGATTAGATGAGGTCACGAAGCTGGAGTCCCCATGATGGGATTAGCCTTTATGAGTCATGAGAGAACTTGCTTCCCCTCTCTGCTCTCCTTCATGTGAGGTTGCAAGAAGTCAGTGGTCTGCAGCCTGGACGAGGGCTCTCGCCAGAACCCGACCATGTTGACACTCTGATCTTGGACTTCCAGCCTCCAGAATTGTGAGAAATGAATTTCTGTTGTTTGTAAGCCACCTGGTCAATGGTCTTTTTGTGGCAGCAGCCTGAGTGGACTCAGATAGGACCTGAGCCTCAGTTCCCTCATTCACGCAATGATGAAGCTCGACTTCACAGTCTTCAAAGCTGTGTTTCCAGAAGTGTGTTCTGATGACCACCTGGATGCAGCTCCAGAGCCTGCTTCGGATTTTCTGCATAAGAAGCTCTATGGGTGGAACCCAGGAATCTGCATTTTTGACAAGCTCCCAACTTTTCTAAAGTTCTCTTTTGCAGAAATATTGTAGAATGACAGCCCTGCAAGGTGCTTGTCTTGCAAAGGGATTACTTGTACAAACGTGACCAGTTCACTGCTTCACAGTGTCATATGAGTTTTGTCAATTTTCTCTTTTAAAAGAAGCATTTAATATGGCCTTTCTGTTAGTGTTAACAGACTCAGCAACATGCTCGCTTTCTGGGGTGGGGGGGGGTTGGGGTCTTTGCATTGTACGCCCTCCCTTGCGTTCTCTACCTCCCCTGCATCCCGCTGGCCTGGCCTGAATGGCTGATTTTTATATTCCCATAGCATATTCCCGAGGTGCAAACCTTGATCAGTAAATATTTGTTGAATAAGCCAAGTAACTAATCTGATTTTAAGCTCATTAAAGATTATCTTGTTAAAGTAGAGTTATTTTCAGCTTTTATTCTAGAAAGTGATAGCACCACAGCATAAGGAGCGTTGGCTGCACCATTCGTCCATGCCTGCCTTCAGTGGGATCACTCATCTGATATGCACACATAATAGTGGTTCTCACCTTGCTGAGCGGTAAAGGAAACAATAGCAACAAAAACAACTTTGTTGCCGTCCTCCAAGATCAACATCTGCTGAAGAAGACAGAGGCGTAACCAGGCCGTGAGAAATGCACACGCAAGCCAACCGACCTCCTGGGAGAGCAGAGAAAGCATCTGGGGAGTCGAAAAAGTCTACCCGGAGGAGCGATGCCCAAGCTGGAGCCTAAAGGATGAGACAGGCAAGGCAGAGTCAAAGGCGGCCGGGAGGAGCACCAAGGGGAAAGGCACGTGCATGTTGAACCTGGGCAAGCTCGTACTCTGTCCTTGACTCACTCTCCAGCTGTCTTACATCTGCACCTTTTTTCTCCTGGCCTGAACTGTAAAGTAACCATGAGTGTCTGCTTCCTCACTCAGGCCAAGCTTGGGGGTCTTATTGCTGGCACTCTTATTGAATTTATGACAGTCGTGCATTTACAGGTCCAAACATTGTTGTGTGTTCCTACAGCTTTTTTTTTTTTTTTTTACTGCGTCATTTTCCTTCCTCTCTCTTCTGTTCACACAGCATGCTGTGCTTCCTTCTATATGAACGTTCACCGACCCAGGCTCACAGACTCAAATGCCTCCCTGGGCCAGGAAGGTGATAAATCCATGTAATCGATCTGGGAAAGGCTAAGACAACAGGGAGTGGCTGGGCACTTAAGGATCGAGACAGCACTTGCCCTGTTAAAGGAGTTCAAATTCACTTGCTTTGCTTTTATGAAACACTGAGCCAGCCAAAGAGAACACCTCTGCTTGGTGGATCAGGCCCACTCGCCTCCTGTTTGTGCCCTCTGTCTGTGAGGTCCCCGGGCAGAGCTGATGTGCTATTTATTCTCCAATCCCTGGAGCTTGGAGCAGAGTAGGTGTTCAGGAATTGTGTTTGAGTCAAGATGAAGTTTCCTGGCGGAGTTTTTGAAAACACTGGCTGTGCAAGCTCTGAACCACCCTGAATGATTACTGGCTCAGGCAGATAAAGGTAAATTGGTCAATGGATGAGTAGGAAAAATGTGGCTCTGAAATGATAAGAAGCATGCTTCAGATGATTCACCTTGTAAGAGACCAAGTGAGGATTCAGATATAGCAGTTCCTGGTCCCAGACACCATGGTGTTCTGTGCAACGTAAGGAGAAACAAAAGTCACATATCTTAACAATTAAATCTAGAGAGTTTTTTTCTCTTAGGTTGGCAAAATATTTGTCAACGGTCATTCTGATTGTGTTATCCTCTTGCTTAAAACTTGTCATTATTCATAGTGCAAGACCAAAGTTTCTTAATATGGTCCATAGGATCCTGCAGGACCCAGACCCAACAGCCCTCTTGCTTTCCCATCCAACCACGGCAGTCTTATACCCTTCAAGTTTTCCTCACTCACCCTGAATTTACCCTTAGATTCCCTCTGCTGCAAATCCCTCCCTCATCAGCCCATTGCTTAAGTCCAACTTAACCTCTAGCTGTAGAGTCCCTGCCCCAGGAAAGCATCTCCTCACACCACAGGCTGGGCTTTAGTCCTTCTGCCCATGCCGTCATCATGCCTCATACTGTCCGTTTACAGCTGTGATTTCACAATCACGTGATTAACTACTGCAAGCAATGCTTTGACTGGCAGGGACGATGTCTATCTGGCCCTGTTACAGCACCAATACCCAGCGCAAGGTTTGGCACAGAACTAGTGACTAACAAATATTTGTTGAGAGGAGGAATGGGGGCAGCAGGAAGTTGCCCATTATCAGGGATGTATGAGTGTTGGCCAGTTGGCCCCTCTTCAACAGCAGGGCAGCTGAGGGTTCTGCATATGGATGGGAAAGAGAGAGAGTTAGGCCAGCTGATCTTGAAGGTCCCTTCTGAGACTCTGAGTCTCTACTGTCTCTAGCCAGAGGTCCAGAGGACATTTATGGGGCTTGTGCTGCTTTCACTGCAGTCTGAGACCTGTACAAAGTAGGTCAGGTACCGTAATATAACTCGACAAGTCACTCACGAGAGACCCGGCTGTCCCAAACAATTCAAGTCAGAGAACCGGGCCACGGCTGAATAAGCAGAGGACGAGGGCGTTTATTAAGGTGATAGAGCATAATGAACCCAGGGCAACGGAGGGATGTCTGACTCGCTATTAGATCAGTTATCAAACACCGCGGCAGTGTCCTCTCTGCACCGGGGAAGCGCCGCTAGCCGGTGACATGTTAGGTCAATCAAGGCATGCAGTCACCGTCCCCGGGAAAACAAGTGATGAAATCCCTTTTCAAGTCTAATTTAGTGCTTGGATTTCTACTGGACCCTCCCAATCACCTTGCACACAATCTAAAGGCAAGTTGACTTTGGGCTCTCCTCTCCCAGTTTTTTTTAACCGTCCCTGGACTATTTCAACCCTTCCTAATTTTGTGGCAAGCAACTTCAACATCTGTTGAAAATCAACAGGGGTTAAACACTAAATAATTTTAGTAAAAGAGACAAATCTCAGTCTCACCAAAGAGGTTCTAACAAGTGAGTGACAAAAAGGACCTTGAAATAACGGGTTGCTCAAAAGTAAATTGATTATGATCATTCCCCTGATTATAAACTTCTGTCGGATCACGGTTGACAACAAGAAAATGTCCAAGCTTCTAGCATCATATTTGGCATCTTACTCAATCTAGTGTCAACCTGCCTCTCTCCATCACCTTACTCTCCAAATACACAGGGCTCCTTGCTCCCAAACGCTCTGCCACTGTCCATCTCTGCAGAGAAAACTTCCCAATCTACTCTCTCCTCATCCTACTATGACCCAATGCAGAAACACACATTATAGCATTTATTAAATTATTAACCACTTACATCCCTGCAGCTCTGTGCCCCTCATTAGACTGTATAATTGCCAAGGGCAGGAGCTTTATTTTAGCGTTTTCTCATATAAGCCTCAGCGTCTGGTATAGTTTCTAGCAAAGGGGCGATACCACATTCAGATTGGTTGAGTTCGTCAAAGAGTGAGCGGAGGAACGCATGGATGAATGAATGCAGGACCGGAAGCCTAGGGGTTGACCCTGCACAAATCTGGACCTTTCTCCAAGGGAGAATTGATGCCACTGAATGGTTTACAGGAGAGAGCTAGAGAACTGCTTTGGAAAGATCAGTCTGACCACAGGAAGTAGGGGCTGGAGAGACTCCATGCAGAGGGACCTGTGAGGAAGTCGTAGGAGCCCACCAAAGACACAATGGTGGCCAGGGGATGTGACAGCAGCGATGGGAAAAAGTTAATGGATAAAGAAGATAATTAGCACCTATGATAAGCAAGACTTGGTGAGTAATTGAATAGAAGTGGTGAGAGTGACCTCCAAATCTCTGACACAAAGAAGTGAGTAGATGGAAAAGCATTTAATGAGATGGGAAATTGTTTTAAATTGTATAACAACTCTTTCCAGAATTATTATTATTATTATTATTTTTGAGGAAGATTAGCCCTGAGCTAACATCTGCCACAAATCCTCTTCTTTTTGCTGAGGAAGACTGGCCCTGAGCTAACATCCTTATCCATCTTCCTCTACTTTATATGTGGGATGCCTACCACAGCATGGCATGCCAAGTGGTGCCGTGTCTGCACCTGGGATCGGAACTGGTGAACCCAGGGCTGCCAAAGTGGAACTTGTGCACTTAACTGCTGCGCCACCTGGCCGGCCCCTCCAGAATTATTTTTGATGTGTGCATTAAATTCCATAATCATATTAATATATTATTAGTTGACAATAGCGTATTTTTCTTTTTTTTTTTTTTTGGTAATAAAGAATGTGGGAGGGGCTGGCCCAACGGTGCAGCAGTTAAGTGTGCATGTTCTGCTTTTCGGCTGCCCGGGGTTTGCCGGTTGGGATCCCGGGTGCAGACACAGCACCGAGTGCGTGTCAAGCCATGCTGTGGTCAGCATCCTACATCTAAAGTAGAGGAAGATGGGCATGGATGTTAGCTCAGGGCCAGGCTTCCCCAGCAAAAAAGAAGAGGACTGGAAGTAGTTAGCTCAGGGTTAACCTTCCTCAAAAAAAGAAAAAAAAAGAATATGGGAGTTATACGCTTTCAGAGGACTTGCCTGTGTTTCTGTGGCCTATGAGTTTCTGTTGTAATTGGTTAATTTTATTTAACATTTTCTTAAGTTCTTTTGATTGTGATTAAGTTGAAGTTTATTTTTGTTCTATATCATGCATATCTGACAATATATTTATTTTGTTTCACAAACAAGATAAAGTCGACCACATAAAATTCTTCCAGACAAAATTTTTTTTGACATTAGAATTTCACAGAGATTCATATTCAGGGTTTCAAAGAGAAGTCTAAGTTTTCTCAACCACATTAACATACAGTACAACTAGAAGATTTATAATTTGAATCAATGAACAAGTATGTAAGTATAGCTATCCCTTTACACACACACTGTGCCACGTTTGATTAGCACTTAACCTCCCTTTATCTAGAGGAGAGCCTGTAAAATCAGTAAGGGACCCCCACCCACCCCGTGATGTAAGATTATATCCAATTGCAATCTGTTGCTTCTAGCAAGCTATTCGGTGAGTGTGAGAAATCAATTTGAACAGATGTATGTTTATGAAAAGTAATAAATGATATCTTTAAACATGAAATATTTCCTCCTTATTAGGCACTTCTTTATAATGTGCTGTATTTTCATTAAATTTTATAAACATTTCCTTTCAAGCACTTCATCGTTGAGAAGTAGGGAGAGATGAATTTATAGTTTATCAATACATAAATTTTAACTGCTTATGTGTGCACCAAAACAAAAAAATGCTGTTCGTTAGACTCCAATGCATTCAGTAGTCAAGCATTTCTCAATCCAAATTGGAAAACATTTATAGTCCCCAGGACTATTCTTGATACTGGGGACACAGGGCCAGAAGTCACCCAGGTCCTGCCTTCAAGGACCTCCCAGTCTGAGGTGAAGACGGACATGCAAACGATGAATTGCGGTGCTGGGGTGGGTGCATCATAGGAAGAGGGAAGAATCACAGGGCAGCAGATGATTTACGCTCTTCAGAGTGGTCGGAATGAGGTATTGAGAGAGACCGCTAGGAGGAGAGAGTTTTTGAACTGATATGTCACAAGGGCATGGAATTTTAAGCTGTGCTCATAAAACTGTAAGTCGTTCCTTGTTCCTGGAGCATAACACTCAAGGAGGGAGAGAGAGGAGGCAAGGTTGGATCAGAAGTGCCTCTGAACCACTCCAAGTGCTTTAGAATGCGTTCTGAGAGCTGCCAGGAGACAATCAATTGTTTGAGGCAGGACAGGGAAAAAAAAATCAATTGTTTGTGGCAGGGCAGGAGTTAATATTCAAAGTGGCCCCTGAAACATATACCTTCCCACATCCACCACCCATTTTGGCACAGAATCCCAAGATCAACTATATGATCACATGGGGATGACATCCTTGGAGCCCACTTTGTTTTTAACAAGAGGAAGGTCATCTCGTGCATCGCGGACTCACAGGAGGTGCCAGAGGTGCCTTCTGCATCCCTGGTGCTGGCCCCATGTCAATGTCAGGGTGGGGGTACCCTCTTCTGAATGCGCCTGTGCAGGTGTGCACCAAGCTCCGCCCTTCCCAGCTCCAGGTTTTTCTTTTCTCAGAGACAATGCAATTCCGAGCGGCTAGCCCGGGAAGCGAGGGAGCTGCCTCTCTTTGCAGGCTGTGGCCCTGAGCGCTCAGGCCTTAACAATGGCTTGGAAGACAGCAACAGGCTGTTGAAGACTTATTGTCTCTCTGAATTTTGTTGTGTGTACTTTTTCTTTTCAGTGAAAAGAAAAGGGACCATTCTTCCCAGAATCCTGCACATTTTTCTCCTCCGCACAGTCCCTCAGCAACCTTGAAGTTTGCAGCCATTACAAAAACAACTTTCCTTCCTCGCTGTGCCCTTCTGAGGCCAAGGCTTGCGTTCTCAGGGACAATAGGTTGAAAATTCCCCAGGCAATCAATTCCTCCTGTTAAAAGTAATAATAAATGCCATTTGCTGAGCGCCTTTTTATATGCCAAATACTAAGCGAATTTGCTCTTTAATTAAAAGTACGAAATGCTTTATTTTGAAAGAATTTTAATTTATAAAAGAGTTGCAGAAAGAGTACAAAATTCCGATCTACCTTTCCCCAGCTTCCCCAAATATCAGCGTCCACAGTTCGATGATCAGACATTGATAGTCACATGCTACTGTTAAGAATCTACAGGCCTCATTCAAAGCCTGCCCGTCTTCCTTTTTCTCTGGTCTAGAATCCAATTCAGGATCACAGGCAGCAATGGGTCCCCAAGTCCCTTCATCCTCATTATTCTTGAACCATCCCTGAGTCTTTCCCTGTTTTTCATGACATTGACACTTTTGGAGAGTCCTGGCCAGTTATTTTGTAGAATTCGTCTCAATTTGGGTTTGCCTGATGTTTCCTCATGATTAAATTCAAGTTACACATTTTTTTTGCAGGAATACCACAGAAAGGATTTAGTGTCCATGTCAGTATGAAGGGTTCCTGAGATCTGTACGTCTCATTGCTGGTGACGTTCACTTTGATCAGGGGGCTGAAGTGGTGTCTGCTATGTTTCTCCACTGGGAAGTTACTATTTTTACCCTTCATAATCAGTGAGGGCCTTATGGCACCAAATTTTCAGCCTAGGTGAATATCTTGTCTCTCACCATTTTTTCACTCACTAATTGTAGCATCCGTTGAGGTTTCCTGACTGAAACCATTTTTACTGTGGTGTTTGCCAAAAGGTGATTTTTTTTTAAAGATTATTTTTATTTTTTTCCTTTTTCTCCCAAGCCCCCCGGTACATAGTTGTATATTCTTCATTGTGGGTCCTTCTAGTTGTGGCATGTGGGACGCTGCCTCAGCGTGGTTTGATGAGCAGTGCCATGTCCGCGCCCAGGATTTGAACCAACGAAACACTGGGCCGCCTGCAGCGGAGCGCGCAAGCTTAACCACTCAGCCACGGGGCCAGCCCCCAAAAGGTAATTTTTTAAAAAAAAATTACATCATTTTCTCCACATTAGTAAATTGGTATTCTATTATAAGGAAGAGCTTTCCTTTCCCCTCCATTTATTTATTTATTTGAATATTTATCTCTGTATAGACTAACGGATTCTGATTTTGTCCTATGGGTTAGCGTCCATCGTTATCACTATGTATCTTATGGTTTAAATTGTCCCAGATTTGGCCATTAGGACAAAGCTCAAGTTAGCTCCTATTCCACTCAAGAAGCCCTCAGCTCTTCTTGAGCACACCCTTATTTTTAGGTGTCTCAAAATGGTCTGGACTCATCTTGTACTTTCCTTGCACCAGTCCTGGAATCAGCCATTTTTCCAGACTGATTCCTTTTATTGGAGAAGGATATTTAGAAACCAAAATCCGGGTTCTAGAAGTACTCGTTGCCACTGGGGTATGGCTACTTCTAGGCCTTTTCAGTGGACAATACAAAGCTAGCTTCTATATATATTGCCTTATCTAACCCTCTCAGCAAACTTCTGGGAAAGAAAAAAATTGTGGTCATCTTACAGGCAATGAAAATGAGAACAATCGGCATGAATTAATTGAGATTTCAGCTAAAAGGTGGAGAAATTGGGAATCAGACTCAAGTGTGTTGGCTTGAAAGGCCGTGTCCTTCCTATTGTGTGGTGCAAGCTCCCAGAGGATGAGGGCTGACCTCTCCTCTCCAGCTGGCAAGCCAGGCCTACGCCCCTTCATGACTCTTCCCTGGACTTTTCTCCAGCTAACCCGGTGGGGGCCCCTGGACTCTCTCTCTCTCTAGCTGAGGTTCTTATCTGCTGAGGCCAATGTAGTCTACTTTTTGGAATCTCACTCTGGACCCTTATGCAGTCTTTGATTTGCCCACAAGTTCCCCTCTTTTCTGGCTAATTCTTGTTCATCCACTCAGTCTTTTCTTCCTCCAGGAGGCCCTTATTGATAGCCACATGCTCACAGCATCCATTCATTGTGCATCAAAATCCTGATCTCACTTGCAGCCAATCGATTGATCAGTTCTGTGACTCTTTGCTTAGTGCACAGCTAGGATTTAAAATCTGAGAGAGTAAGGACACTGCTTGGCACATTACTTGCCATATAATAGGTGCTTAAGCAGTATTTGTTGACTGGACCAATAGAAGGCTGAATAACTACTGACACTTCTCCACAGCTCTTTCCAACACAGAGCTCTTACCACGGCTTTACCTGTTGGACAGGGCTCTCCATGGTTCCCCAGACCCATGCTTATGTTGAGCACCTCGCTCTGTACCCCACATGGACTACAGTGAGGGTAAATGTCAAAACTAGTTATACTTCCATTTGTGATTAACTTAGGACATCATAATCAGAATTGGGATTGGGGGTGGCGTGGTTGAAGGTTGATTGTGTACAGCTCATGTTGAGGGCAGCATTGCCGGTGAGTGTTTTGGAACCTGGAAGAGGGAGGTCACACAGCCCAGGAAGAGAGGGTGAGAGCCTGTGGAAAGGAGTAGGGTACAGAGGAGACGACAGTTGGGAGACATTGGAGAGAGACTCAACACCACAAGGAAGGTCAGGGTCCATCGTAATCTGTATTTCTCCAGGCTCAGAGGAAATATTCCCCTTCCTTGATCTCTCTCCACCAGTAGAAAGGTGATTCCTCTTTCATCATCAGAGACTCCCTTCTTCTCTTAATTGCTTCATTGTTTAATTAAGACTAATTGTTTAATTGGATTAATTGCTTCCCCTCTCAAGGGGCATCAGCAGTGGACAAGTTCTCCACCCACTGGAGAGAGGGTCTGCTGCAGGACCATCCAAGTGGGGCCTTAGTTTTCTGGCCCCTTCTACGTGGAACCTCTGGAGGGAGTTAGGAGTCTGCAGATTAGTAGGGCTTCAAAAGAAGATTAGTGTATGGGCCTTGGGGGAAGGCTAGTGGGGTCAAGATGAAGTGCCTGCACTCTAGGACAACAGCTAGGATTCCAGGTCCAATGCCACTTACCTGCCATCTTCCCATAGCACTCCAAGAGAGGACGTCACATCCAGACCCAGTGCTGGAGGGAATGGAATGTAGGCAACACAGAGTACTCCAGTGAATAGGAAGGATGCTGCCAAAGCTGACCCGGCTCCGGCCTCTGTTTTTCCTCCTCCCCCTCTAAAGTGGCCTCACATAATGTCCCCGAGCACTCAGCCCCGATCACTCCACAGGGCTGCAGTCAAGCCTGATCTAAGTTGGTGACATATTAGGAAATGGAGCTCAGCTGGTGTAAAACTTTGACTGAACGTCCCAACACTGGAGCTTTTTTCTTAATTTCTTGACCAGTTCTCACCCTACAGGCCTCCTGGCTCTGATAAGAAGTCCCTGTCCTGTCCAGCAGGCTTGAGTCCATGCTCTGTCACTAGATCTATGTGGAAATACTGAGTGATAGAAATCCATGAAGGCGGGGACCATCATTTTTTGTTCATGGCTGAGTCTCTAGAGCTACACCCAGGGTCTGCCACATATCGGGGCTCACTAAACAGTGCATGAATGAATTGAATGTCTGTTGTCTTTGTGACTAAGAAATATATACTGTGTGACTCAGGATGGCAGAATAAGGAGATGGGTTTGGGTGCAGAGTAGGAGGGATGGGTTAGCAGTTAGCTATCCTATGGAGTCGGTGTCCCCAGCCCTAGAGGACCTCAGGCAGACTTTAGACACAGGGACACTGAAAAGGGAATTTCTGCAGGGTTGGACCAGATGACCTTGGTGACAAGCCCCCGAAGCCCCCTATAGCTCTAAAATATTATGATTCAAAGAACTTAGCAATGGCACATTGGTTAGAGCACGGAGCTTTGGGTCATATACAACTGGGTTTATAAATTGTAATTTACTTTTATTCCTGATTTTATCATATTCTACTTTTGTGATTGGAGCAAGCCCTCATCTTTTAAATTGTCTAGTGATGGGGACACCACAGCCAAGAGGATCATGTCTGCTGGATCAATTTCTACTCCTCAGTTTGCATTTGCCTCATTGCCACTGTCCACACACACACACACAAACACACACACACACACCCCCAATTGAACCGGGGATGTTTTTCTCATTTGGATTTGAAAAACGACATGAAAATCCATCATTCGAACTACTTTCTTTACATACGAGGCTCAGGGGAGAGAGTTATTTTTACGCAGTCAGGGAGGCAACCCGACACGGGCTTCCTGGAGCCCATTTCCAGGTCCTCTGCCAAGGTGTTGTGTGCTTTGGGATCACCTGGTCCGCAGCTCTGAATGAGGAAGAAGCCAACGTGGCCCTCTTCCCAAGGGGCGGGGAGTGTTGGTGAACATGAGAAGAGATGTGTAGACTTCTGCGCGGAGGCGCTGGAGGTCTGGCGGCAGGGCGTTCACACTTACCTGATCCTGGACTATTTTTAGGACGTTCTGATGCTGGAGGCCTCCTAAAAGTGTTACTTTACTAACAGTGAATTTCACATTTCAGCGCATAAAAATTTCAAAGGAGGGAAAACTGGCTTTTAACTTCTCCCCTCCACGACTTCTCTAGCCTTGACTGTAATTTCCCGGGAACCGTATTTATGCCAGCAAAGTGAAAGTGATTGCTTGGGGCCTGGGGTCAGGCAGCAGAGACAGTGTCCCCAAAGGGCTGTAAGGGCTGGAGGCAAACACGACTGGCTTGGGGCATCCTTAGGCTTCCAGGGCTTCACGTTGGCCTAGCTCAGCTGGAGGACCATGGGATGTCTGGTGCTGGGTGCAAATCCACTTCTGTGACAGACTATTTGGAAAGACACATTTTACAAAGCCACCTGAACATTTTGTGCTATTTTTCCTCAACTGAACAACAATAAAGACATAGATATGTGTTAATCTACTGTACTAATTCTCTTGCAAAAAAAAAGAAAAAAGCATTTTATTCAAATCAGGCCTCTGATGTTGCAGAAAAGTAAAGATTTAGTAGCCTAGTGTCTAAAGTCATCTCTAATATTAGATAAAAAAATAAAGATTATGGGTGCTGGCCTGGTGACTAAGTGGTTAAGTTTACATGCTCCCCTTTAGCAGTCCAGGGTTCAATGGTTTGGATCCTGGGCGTTGACCCAGCACCACTCATCAAGCCATGCTGAGGCGGCGTCCCACAAAGCAGAACTAGAAGGACCTATAACCAGAATATGCAACTATGTACCGGGGAATTGGGGAGGCAAAAAAGAAGAGAAAGATTGGCAACAGATGTTAGCTCAGGGCCAATCTTTCTCACCAAAAGAAGAAAAAAAAAGCATACCTTAAAAAAACAAAACAGATTATGTGCCAAGAACCATTTAAACATTTTCTATTTTTCTTATTTTACTCTTTGTCTTTTTTGGTGAGGAAGTTTTGCCCTGAGCCAACATTTCTGCCAATCTTTCTCTATTTTTGGTATGTGGGATGCCTCCACAGTGTGGCTGATGAGTGGAATAAGCCTGCACCCGGGATCCAAGCCCATGAACACGGAACACAGAAGTGGGGCATCCAGAACTTTAACCACTCAGCCACGGAGCTGGCCCCAGTTTTACCTTTTGACCACCTTCACCCTTTTTGCCACCACCCTCCACCCCCTGCTTCTGGCAACCACCAATTTATTCTCTGTTTCTATGAATTTGTCTTCTTTTTTTAGATAACATGGATAAGTGAGATCATGCAGTATTTATCTTTCTCTGTCTGACTTATTTCACTTAGCATAATGCCCTCAAGGTCCATCTATGTTGTCGCAAAGAGCAGAATTTCCTTTCTTGTTGCCGAATAATATTCCATTATATGTATATACCTCAACTTCTTTATCCATTCATTGGCTGATGGTTCTTAGTTTGTTTCCATTTCTTGGCTGTTGTTAATAATACTGCAGTGAACATGGTGGTGCAGATATCTTTTTGAGAGAATGAGTTCACTTCCTTTCAATAGACACTCAGAAGTGGAACTGCTGGATTATATGGTAATTGTATTTTTAATTTTTTGAGCAACTACCATGCTGTTTTCCATACTGGTGGCCTGAATTTACACTCCCACTAACAGTGCACAAGCATCCCCTATTCTCCCTATCCCACGCTTTTAAATCATCATTTTAGATGGGATAATTGTAGCTCATGGGGGTCTAAAGAACTTGCTCAGGAAAAGCAAAAGAGGGATTCAGACTGAGTGTTCCTAATCCCAAAGCTCACATTCATAGCCATCACTTCATTTAAATGAATGAAGTGATTTTCATTTAAAATGACTTTCCTTTAAAAAGCGCTTTCTTACCCTCTGTAATAATCAAAGGAGAATGTGAGACAATCATTCCAGGTTGAGCTGAGCTTCACTCCAGTTGAGGGGCAGGTAGCTGAGCAACCCTGGAGTCTTATAACATTAGGACAGAGGAGTCTGGAAGTCCATAGTGCAGCTAGGACCTCCATGACAGAGTTGAAAAGACAGCATCATAGCGACTGCTGAAATAGATTCAAGCATTCACTTGTGGGGCTGAAAGAGAAAGACACAAAGTTTGAAGACAGAAAGATCTGGGTCAAAATCTATGTTTGTACTTTGCTAGGGGTGCGACTTTGGAAAGCCAGATTAACTCCCTTTGTTTCTCCATCTTACATCTGCCTCCCAGCAGTGTTGTAAGAACTAAAATGAAGTCACGCTTGTGCTCAAGTTGTGGTTCCCTTCGATGTCCATCTTTCCTGTTTCCCTGGCTGTGAGCATCAAATTCATCCCTTTTTCTCCTTTATTCCAATTGCTCAGTCTCATAATCAAAGGTTACCACCGAAACACCAAGATTCAATGTAGCCATGCATCGCCAAGCAGCGCCACTGGAGTTGGTCTGAGAATAACCAAATGTTTCCCTTTTTCATTGGCTTAAGTGGTGCTATGTTTGAACTTCTTCTGTGATCTTTATGTTCTTCCTTGCAAAATGAGATTTAAAATTCTAGCTGCTACTAATGGATATGAAGTCATGAAAATAATCGTTTCCACGTGGTGAAAATCTTACAGCCTCCACTTATACCACAGACAGCGTAGATGTCATTGTTATCTTCGTTTAATGATGAGTAAACTGAGACTTACAGATTCATAGCAATGGGCCCCAGAATCCCATGGCTACTAAGAAGTAAAGCCTCTTAATGTATAAAACCTAAGTCTTCTGAGCTTATGTCCAACGTTACTTTCTTGGATCCACATTGGGACAACAACCTACTAAGAGATCAACGTTTTATTGACGCTTTGGTCCTGAGTAGACTAGGTTTTTGATAGATACGTTTGTTAATGTCTTTCTCTATTGTTGCCCAACACGAATTCGCCTACGGGCCGCAGTTACTGCATAATGACTTTAACAGCCAAGTTCATGGGCCTCGGAGGACATGAACCAAGGCCGGTGGAAGCTGATTGTTTAAACAGCAATCTTGAGCCATGTAAATCAGAACGGGGAATATATCACCATCATCTCGGGTCAGTCTGACATTCAGTAAATCAGCTTAAGTTTCTTGTTTACCTCTCTTTATCCCATTCTCATGAGTTTTCAAACATAATGCTTATAATTTTTACTTTGAAACAGTGTACCAGCCATTCAAAGGGTGACTTCAGTGTGACTTTGAAAAATTTGAAATCTCCAGGTTTAATGAAAGCAAAAATGTATATGCCCTAAGGGTGTCATCATGGTGGTTTGACCTTGGGAAAGTTACTTGACTCTGAGTTGAGTTTATGTTTCTCACCTGTGTCTCAAGGGAAGGACCTGAAATGTTGGATGTGGGGTTCACCAGACTCCAACTTAGTGGACTCTCGAGGCCCACTGTGCTGCAAAGCTGGGAGGGAAATATGCAGTGACATCATGCTAAAATGTTCTTCTCCACATGGGGACGGTGAATGGCTGAACTGTGAAGTCATCAGAACCAAAGTATACAACAACAGACAAGAATTTTCAATTTCCTTCTACCAGATTATACAAGGTAACCTTCTCAAGTGAGCGAATCCAAAATTTAACTATAGTTGGAAAGGAAGATGGGAGACAGGTAATGAAATATCCAACCAAAGTGCCAATCATTTAGGTATTTTATTGTAATTAACGTGTATTTACAATATAAATGTTAATTAAATTCAGACACGCATACATTCTTGCCATCTTAATACAAGTTTTTATTTTTCTGTATTTTTTCACATTTATTCCATAAATATTTATTAAGCATCTACTGTATCGCAGGCACTTGGGCTACGCATTTTGTTTTAATATAGGTGCGTCCATATTCCAAGTCTACATTGTTGTTCTCCGCTTTAACCATTTGCTATCATTTGTAAGATTTTTGACTGTATTTCTACAGTGTTCGTAGGTTGTATTTTTAATGTGGCCTGATATTCACTGTCGTCTGTCTAAATAATTTTATTGTCAGATATTTAGAGTTCTCCCTAAACGACACACCCATGGTCATACTCATTGAATTTAAGCATTCATCCTGAGCATTTCTGAAGATGTAGAACCTTTTCTCACTGTGAAGATGGCAACTTTATTTACTGAGTCTTTTTAAGACATCCATTTTATTCCACAAATATCCCCCAATTGACACTGATGTGCCTTACACTGAGCTCGGTGCTGGGGAGACTGGAAGGGCCCAAGGGCCGGTCCCTGACCTCAGGTCAGAGGTAGCCCAAGGTGGGAGACACATCAATGAAAAAGTGACACAAATCCATGTACAATTCAAATCCCAGAGGCCCAGAAGGGTGGTTCATGGTGCTGCGGAAGAGGGCCGAGGTGTTCCTGAGAAAGCAAATTAAGGCAAAGTTGCAGCACCAGATGCTGCATCCTACTTCTTTGAATTAATTCTAGAAAGAGTAAAACGGGGGAAAGAGGGGTGAAAACACTTCGAATCTTTATGTCTTAGATGGTCATCATCAAATCCCCCTCCAGCCTACAAATGTTGTGATGTGGGGTGCGTCTGCTTTCTTCTTTAAGCTTTCATCGTATTATTCTACAAGGGTGCCTCAAAGCACAATTTTGCTGGATACTTTATTGGTTGAGTTAACACAACAAATACCATAAATCCAGTAATTACTAATTGTCTCCTCCATTATCAAGGAAGAAATGAATCATAAACCTTTTATTACTTTAGCAGTGGACTACAGGAAGGATTGATCTCCCAGAGAGGCATTTTTCATCTTTACCTGGTGCCGGCTCCCGCCCTGCGCTCATCCTACCTTCCTGGGCTTCCTGCTTAATGCTCTGCAGTGGCCTCTGTTAGGATCAGGATGTCTTGAACTCATCAGCAAGCTTTGGCAACTGGTGATAAATCTCTGCAGCCTTCAGTGACTTAGCAATTATTCTCTTTCCCTGTTTGGAAGAGGATAAAACAGAGACCGGGGTAACACAGAGCCCTTCCCCACTGCTCGTCTTGCCTCGCTGTGAGCCAGAAGTGTGGGCTATTGCTCTGGACACCCAAGGGCAAGAACAAGGCTTTAGAAATAGTACTGTGTAGCCAGCAAACTGTGCTTGAAAAGAATGGCGCTTCCCTCGCCGGCTGTAGCCTTGACCTGGGTATTGATTTTTTTATGTGCGATGTCTTGGGTTTATTATCTCCTACAGGTTAACTAACACAGTCAAATCCCAAGAGCCTGTGTGAAAAAAGCCCCTGATAAAAGGAAGCATGGCCATCATCAGAGGCAACCCAGCACTGTTTTTAAAACATTTTCCCAGTGATCACATAGGTGGTCTCTTGTCACTATCCATTCTTCACTCTTCTGTGCCACGTCTGCTTACTGTTACCATTTCATCAACACTCAAGATGGCATGGCCTGGCACGGCTTTTAACATCCAAGACCTGGGTCATGACTCAGTAGATGGATGTGGGCAGCTTCTATAATCTTTCTGAGTCTCAGTTTTCTCAATAATGTAGGCTCAATAGGATCTATCTAATAGGAGTGGGGCAGGTCAGCACTGTCAGTTCTCACTCTAGGAGGTTCCTAGGGGCCTTGGAAATATTGGCTCACAGCTTTTCTCTACTCTGGCATTTTACTGCACATCCTGGGTGCCTGGGGTGATGCCCCTGTGAGGTAAGAGCTCACTCCATGCTTGATGGGATGGGCAATTCCTCTTCGTGACAGTTACTTCAGCACGTGTCTTTGAGTACCTCCTTTGTGCCTGGCTCTTGTCTTGATCCCTGGGATACACCAGTGAACCAAAGATACAGAGTTCTCTGCCTCTTGGAGCTAACGTGTTAACGGGGGAGGCGGACAATAAACAATAGACATAATGATGAAATAAATCATATTGTATGTCAAAAGATGATAGGCACTGGGCTAAAACAGTAGGGCAGCGTTGGGGGTTTGGAGGTGCTGGGGATGGCATGGGTTGCAATTTTGAGCCGGGACGTTCAGGGGGCTTATTAAGGAGAGTTTTGTTTACTGTATACCAGGCGCAAGTTAGTCACTCCCAAAAGGCACTATTAAATGTATATTTTATCCACATTTTATAGTAGTGGAAACTGAGATTCAAACAAATTAAATAATGTGTCTGATATAGCTAGCAAGTGGCAACACCAGTATCCAAACCTATGCCTTACCATTATTCTAAATTGCCACCAAATAAATTTAATAGACCTGTATAGTCTATGCTTTGCAAGCTCCTGCAATAAGTACTTAGGAGTTGAGCAGGTGTAAGAAGTAGTCACGTGGCCTCCAAGAGGTTAAAATCTCAGTAACTGTGAAAAATAACAAATAATTGACCTGAGTGCCCATAGATGTTCTGGGGCAGAAATTCATCGAGGGAGCAGAAGTAAAAGGCAATTAGAACAGCAATGAGAAGTGAGCCGATGTGTAATGACTTGTTCAGTGCTGCTCTGCCCTGGGAGAAACTGTTGTGGGGTGTGGCACAGCATCTACCATAGTCACCATTTATCCCAGTGCCCCCATCACTGACCCGCACATAATAATTATTTGTTAGACAAATTTAACACTGAAAATTCTCCTGGAAATCCACAATGCACTTCCGTATACTCAAAGCTCTATGAATGCCACCAGCAAAGAAATTAACCTAACTTGGTGTAAGCCAGCATTACCCAAACTCATTTGAGAGAATCCTTTTTTTCATAAATTCATCATGAAATTAACATTCTACAGAGATAAGTTTAGAGAAGTACTTCTCTAGAGAAATAGGAGTTTTCATGCCTAGACTTTTAAAAAGAAACATTCAAGTTCTTGTGGAAACTTTTATCCTTTGTTTACGTAAGTCCATCAATGGCATACAAGGATCTCAGAATCAGGAAACATTTGGACTCAGAAGCCAGAGGTTGAATCTTGACTTTATCATTTCCATCGTTGTGACCTTGGGCTTGTCACTGAACTTTTTCTGAGATCTGAGTTTCTTGCCTTTAAAACGCGCTGGAGAAATTGAATGTGCTAACGGATAAGATGCTTCTGAGAAAGGGCTCTGCCTGGGGGAGCACTTCACAGGTGTTCTCATATGAATTTATGCTCTCCTTCTGCTAAGAAAATAATCACTGACATTCAAGAGAATAACTTTGTGATCTTCTGCATCAAGGGAGCTAGAAGAAAAGTTTTTTAATGCCTAAAGGAATAACTTCCTAGTCCCAACGATGAATAAAATGTTGAGGATTTAGAAGTCAGTATCCCTGTAGGTGGCCCCCTATTAATTACCCACGATAATGTCCCAGCTTCCCAAAACTTGTGCCAATGTCCCCAAGGGGAGACGGGAAAAGAGAAGAACATGAGATTGTTGAAAACCTGATAGAATACGGCCTGTGGTGGGTTATGGACCCATTTATGAACACGATGAAATCAGGCTATAAGCTATGGCTTCATGTTGTGAAAAAGTGGCTTCTTTTAAATCAGAATAGACACAAAAGCAGACATGCAAATATGTGTACTAAGTCTTTGGCTCCAGTTATGAATTCAATTTTCCTTTTGCATTAGAGAAGAGATAATATTTTTCTGGCATCCTTTTCTATAGGGAGAATGCCCCTACTTAAAAAAAAATTGAATTATTTCTGGCATTATCACTCTATAGATTGGGTAATGTCTTAGTCCGTTTGGGCCTCTATAACAAAATGCCATAGACTGGGTGGCTTATAAACAATAGGAATTTATTTATCATAGTTCTGGAGGCTGGAAGTCTAAGATCAAGGGGCCCACAGATTCCGTGTCTGGTGAGGGCCCACTTGCTGGCCCGCTGCCATCTTTTCACTGTGTCTTCACAGGGTGGATAGGACAAGGGAGCTGTCTGAGGTCTCTTTTATAAGGACATGGATCCTATTCATGAGGGCTTTGACCTCGCGACCTAATCATCTCCCAAAGGCTCCACCTTTTAAAAGCATCGCATCAGGAATTAGGATTCAACATATGAATTTTGAGGGAGATACAAACAATTAGTATATAGCAGGTAATAAAAGTTTTCTACTGGTCAAAATGAACATCTTCAAATACCCTCTGATTTGGTGCTTTTAGCCTACAGTGCTAGAATGTTCATCCAAAAGGAAAAGATGGTTTGGCCGCAGCATTCTTTACCATGCTCCCTCTGACGGGATTTCAAACAGACAGGTCAGAGCGACTCAGAAGATGGAAGACTTGGTTGGTCGCCAAGCTCATCCTCAGGTAAACTTCTACATAATTTTTGGGTTCCAGCTCGCATGTCTTCTCCTTTCTGAAGTTGGCCCAGACCCATCCGTACAGAGCTGGCCACTTGCTCTTCTGTTCAGACTTTCTTTTCATTCACCTGCATCACAGTGGTTCGCTCTTTTTGCTCTGTGCTCAGACCTCTCTTCCCTCTAGCTCTGAGCTTTCCACCAGGACAAAGACCATCTCTGATCCTTCTCTTATCTCTCTTCCCTGGAATGATACCTGCCCTAATTCAAGAGCCAACATCTACCAGCTGTGTGCCTTTAGCAAATGACTTCAGCTCTTTGTGTCTTGGTTTGCTCAACTACGAAAGTCAGCATAATACAAGTAGCTTCCATATAGAACTGTGGTGAGAACTAAATGCAATAGTGTGTAAAAGGTTAGAGTACCTGCTTGATGTAGGTCCATGAAGAGGAGGGTCCATTCCTGTTTCTAGCGAGCCTCAAAAACTTTATCCCATATCCCAAAGTGGCTACAATGACTTTATAGTCTAGGGATTTGAGTTAAAAAAATTGCATTCCCCTCCAGTATGCAGAAACAAATAAGGGAAGATCCGACTCACCATGTGGTGTCTACATGTCTGTGGGGCTAGAGGGCTGACAGAATGAGCCCTTGGCAGGGCAGTGGTTCATGAACAAAACAGCGATAAAGGCCTATCAACTGTCACAGATGCACTCCCCACCCCCCCAAAAAAACGTTAATTAAAGCATTTTTTTTTCCCTTGGAATCAAAGAGGCCATGGATGAAGAAATCTGCAGAAATTATCTAAGGCTGCTTCAACCTTAGCATTTATTATTCAACACCTCACTCATTGCCCTGATTATAAATATTTAATCGCTCAACAACTGTAAGTGGTTGAGTCTTCCAGGAGGACCTGTGAACATTAAGGGGAAGAAAGGAGGGGGTGGGTGGCAGCGAGAGAGAAATGTGAAGACTTGGAGCCACCAAGCAGCATCCAGGTGATTTAGGGCCAAGGGAGGGGGTGTGAAGGACGCTGCTGAATTGGGTGTCTGAAAGCAGATCACTAAGTACTTGAACTCTCTTTGTTTTGTATGTATTCACTGGAGTTCAAAGCCACCTCCACACTCCACTGCTTCACAGACACTCTCAAGGGTACCCTCGGAAAACAGGCAGAACACGTTCTTAATGAAAGCAGAACCCTTAGCAGGGAGAGGTGCCATCCTTGTCCACACCTTTTGTCTGCCCTTCTCTCTCTGTCTCAAACACACACACACACACACACACACACACAGTCGGAAAGCTTGGCAGGCCTGGGGTCCATCAATAATGCATGTGCCGTATTGCATCCACCCCCGGGCCAGGCTAGGGAACGGGAAGAAGGAGCTTGTGTTACTTCCAGGCCTTGCCGAGGTCATGTCTGCAGCTGGCAGGCTGGGGGAGACATTCTTTAAGTGCAAGCGGATGTGACTTTGCCCAGATAGCTAAGTGTCACGTGCTCAGAAATAACACTCACCAAAGTGTCGTAGGTTGAATTGTGTCCCCTAAAAATTCAGACCTTGGAGTCCTAACCCCTGGTGCTTCAGAATGTGATCTTATTTGGGACTAGGGTCATTGCAGATGTAATTAATTAAGTTGGGATGAGTCATACTGGAGTAGGGTGGGCTCTCATCCTATGAGGCTTGTGTCCTTATAAAAGGGAGAAGTTTGGACACAGAGAAGCACCCAGGGCGAATGCCACATGCAGATGAAGCTAGAGCTCGCGGTAATGTTTCTACAAGCTGAGGAATGCCTAAGATTGCCAGCAAGGCACCAGAATCTAGGAAAGTCATGGAGCAGACTCCCTCTTCGCCGTCAGAAGGCATCAAGCCTGCGGACACCTTGATCTCAGACTTCTGTCCCCCGGAGCTGTGAGACAATACATTTCTGTGGTTTTCGCCACCCAGTCTGTGTTGCTTTGTTATGGGAGCCCCAGCAAAGTCATACGCCAAGAGTTTCTAAGGAGAGATGCTCCCCAGAATCTTGGCAATACCACCTCGCAAGGAGGTAGCCTTCCACATAGCTTCAGTTCCTCCACCTCACTGGTTCTTTACTTTAAGAGTTCATGAGGCTGGCAAAAGTGCTGCGATGGAACCACACGGGGGGAGGTTGTATTACAGTTCTCTAGAGGAGCAGAACCGATGAAGATTGTGTATCCGTAATATGGTAAATAATAAAATAAAAGAACATGATTAAATATTACATAATTAACATTAATATGTATATATACATACAGGCATTTGTTGTTAGTGCTGTTGAGTGGATTCTGACTCCTAGCGACCCTGTGGAGAGCAGAGCAGAACCTGTCTGTTCTTTCTGTGCCATCCTCTCCCCTTCTGGCTCTCTATCAGGCAGCGCTCCGCTGCTGCTCACAGGGTTTTTGTGGCCAATTTTTTTGGAAGTGGGTGGCCAGGTTCTTCTTCCTAGTCTGTCTAGTCTGGAAGCTCTGCTGAAACCTGTCCACTGTGGGTGAGCCTGCTCGTATTTGAAATACTAGTGGCGTAGCTTTCAGCATCACAGCAGCACACAGCCACCCCAGTATGACAATGAGAGACAGTGGTGTGGTTCCCTGACCGGGAGATGAAGGCAGGCCCTGGTGGTGAGAGCTCCGGATCTTAACTGCCAGACCGTCAGGGCTGGATCTATACAGGCTGGATACAGCTATATAGTAGCCGTATACGGGTGCTCTCCAGAGATACTGTGGGTTTGGTTTCAGACCACGGCAAGAAAGCAAATATCGCAATAAAGTGAGTCACGCAAATTTTTTGGTTTCCCAGTGCGTGTAAAAGTTATGTTCATGCTATAATGTAGTCTGTTAAGTGTGCAATAGCATTATGTCCAAAAAACAATGGACATACTTAATTAAAAAATACTTAATTTCCAAAAAATGTTAACCATCATCTGAGCCTTCAGTGAGTCATAGTCTTTTTACTGGAGGAGAGTCTTGCCCTCATCACAACATCTGTGAAGCACAATAAAACAAGGTGTGTATGTATGTGTATATATGAGTATATATATATATATACGTACACACGGTGTGTGTGTATATATGTATAAAGGGGAATTGCCTCACATGATTATGAAGGTGGGCAAGTCCCAAGATCTGCGGAGTCTGAGAGCCAGGAAAGCAGATGGTGTAGGTCCCGTCTGAATCTTCAGGCCTAAGAACCAGTGGACCTGATGGTACAACTCCTGTCCAAAGGACAGCAGGCTTGAGATCCAGGAAGACCTGATGGCTCAGTTTAAGTCCAAAGGCAGGAAAAAGCCAACGTCCTAGATCAAAGGCAGGAGGAATCCTCTCTTAGTCAAGGGTGGGTCAGCCTTTTTGTTCTATGCAGGCCTTCAGCTGATTAGGTGAGACCCACCCACAGTTGGGAGGGCAATCTGTGGTAGTCAGTCTCTGAATTTAAATGTTAATCTCATCCAAAGACACCCTCATAGAAACATCCAGAATAATGTTTGACCAAATATCTGGACACCTAATTGCTCAGTCAAGTTGACATATAAAATTAACCATCACAAATATTTTCCACTATGGTAGACTTGAGCATTGTTGTACACACACAGTACAAAGCAGAATGTAGTCAATGGACGAATGGATAAACAAAATGTAGCAGATCCATGCAGCAGAATATTATTCAGCCGTCTGGAAATTCTGACAAAAGCTACAACATGCATGAACTTTGAGGATATTATGCTAAATGAGATAAGCCAGTCACAAAAAGACCAGTACTGTATGATTCCATTCACATGAAGTCCTTAGAGCAGTCAAATCTGTAGAGACAGAAAGTAGACTGATGGTTGCCAGGGGCTGTGGGGAGGGTGGAATGGACCATCAGGGTTTGATGAGTACAGAATCTCAGGTTTGCAGAATGAAAAGAATTCTGGAGATGGACGGTAGTGATGGCACACCACAGCATGATATACTTAGGGCCACTGAATTAGATGCTTAAAAATGGTTAAGATAGTAAATTTAAATTGTATATTTTATCACAATTTAAAAAATACGAACAAGAGAAAAGCTATTGGGCACCTGGCACAACAGTTGGGAAGTCTGCAGACCCAGGTCCTGTTTAAGTTCCCAGAACCGGCCCGATGGGAAAAGGTCACTGCTGGCTCTGATGGTGATGCTGCATAGTGGCCGGGAACCAGGCCCCACTGGGCTTGCTAGTGCAGCCACCAAGAGACCACTTCTGCACCAGACGCCCGGCCTTGGAACAGCTGTTTTCTCTGAAAGCCGAGCGTCAGCCAGCAGCCTTGCTGGCAGAACGCAGTGGATGTAACGCTCCCTTCTGCATGTCTCTCACTTCCCATCTCAGCATCTGTGTTAGCCAGGGTTCCCCAGAGAAACAGAAGAAATAGGTTCTCTTGAATATATAGGAAGAGATTTATTACAAGGAATTGGCTTACCTGACTGTGGATTCTGAGAAGCACCATGAACCGCCCTCTGCGAGCTGGAGACCCAGGAAAGCTGGTGGTATAATTCAGTGTGAGTCCAGGGGCTTGAGAGCCTGGAGTCCAAGGCAAGAGAAGATCAATGTCCCAGCTCAAAGACTCAGGCAGGAAAGGAGAAAATTCTTCCTTCCTCCATCTGTGTGTTCCATTCAGGCCTCGACAGATTGGGTGCTGTCCATCCAGGCTGGGAAGGGCCACCTGCTGTGTTGAATCTCCTGGTTCAAATTCTAATTCCATCAGGAAATGCCCTCTCAGACACACCCAGAAATAATGTTTAGACAAATATCTGGGCATCCTGCGATCCAGTGAAGCTGATATACAAAATTAGCCATCAGAGCATCCCGTGAGCACATCAGCAGGACCAAGGGTAAGTCTGGGCCCTGGCTGCAGTAAGGGCCAGGGAGTGACCACCCAGGGTTCTGCTGCGGGAAAGGGTAGCCGAAGGCCGGAAATTCCTCGCCAGCTGGCAAGAGTGTCTAAAAGGCACGAGCAGGCAGAAAGAGGGGAGCTGTCCTAGACAAACGGCCCCCCCACATGTTAGTTATATGGTGGCCATCATAGTACCTGACATGGAGAAATCCAGCAGAGCATGAGGGCAATTGTTTTTATTGTTGTTGAAATAATGCTGTGATTGCTTTTATTACTAGGGTAATATCGTCTATTCTAGTAGATCTTAATGGTTGTTGGTAAAATATTAATGCATTTTATTTATTTTTTCATATATTTCACTGCAAAAACAAGGCTTGTGCTGTTCTCCTCATGTGCGATCGTTAGCCTAGTGATTGACCTCCCAGAAGAGCAACCTTTAGTCTATGATTAAATGTAGGTCTCAGGAGGCGTGAGCAGAGGCTGCAAAAACTCTGCCTCTGGGGCTCACTGGAGATCACCGTAGAGGCCAACCAAAACAGAAAATTAACTTTTGATGATGAATGGCATGTTTGGTCAGACGGGCTGAGAAGCCTGCCTGCTGTGCAGTGGTATCCTCCAGCACTGAGGGACTCATGGGCACACCCCTTCTCTTCCAAGTCGTGGTCTTCCTCATCAATGCCTTTTGTTAATAATTTGCACTCAGAGCTCATCTTTGATTGGCTCTATAGCATTCTCTCTTCTTGCTCCCCACATCTCTTCTTGTTCCCCAAATCTCTTCTCTTTCTTCCTTGCCCTCCATCAGTCTTTCCTGCGGCCTCTGCTCTAAAGTTTTATTGGTATTTCTCCTACATTGTTTCAGAGTCACAATGCAAAATTCAGCCATTTCTACATTTTCCAAAACTCTTTATTGTATATGAAATAATGAAGGCTGTGTTATCTGGTAATTGTCTTATATGGTCATCACCTCTTGTCTGCTGCCACTGTCGACGTTGGTAAATTAACTGGCTTTTTTCTGTGTGATCTCAGGTTGTCGATGCATTTATTTACTGAAGTTATTATGTAAAAATAATACCCTGCTGGACTTTGGGTATGTAATGAAAGAGAACAAGAATGAGGTTCTGCTTCCCCCTGATAAATGAGAATCCTATCTCTTCTCTCGGAACATCAGCCCTGCCCACCAACTGAAGGGAGCTCAAGCTTGGGTGTTGCTGCAATGGGATGCCTTTGATCTACTCCTGTTGATGAGAATAGTCATTTCACGATTGGGGTCCAGGCTAGAAAAGGGTTTCCATTGCTCGTCGAGAAGAAGCGTGTCCTGGGAAGCACCTGGATGGAACCACCTTGTCCGTGGCTGCTCTCAGTTGTAACAACATTTCACACCTATTTACATGTAGGCTATCAGCATCCTTACACCTACTGCAGCCACATTCAAAAGCAGGACTTCCACTGGGGCTTACCGATTCCTTCTTTGTGTGCATGCGGAGAAAAAAAATTCCATTTGAAATTCTGTGGGCTAGCACCAGACTTATTTGTTTTTAAGATCAAACACTTTGGTAGACCTTATTTTGTGCCAAGAATGGGCACTTTACACATGTCAACGTGTTTTATATTCACACCACCAATCCAGTGAGATAGGAACTATTATTGCCTGCATTTTACAGATGAGGACATTGAGGTACAGAGAGTCTAAGTCAGTCAGTCAGATTCGCAGCTGGGCTTTGAATGCAGCCATCAGTCCTGGAGTCCAGGGACATCACCAGTCCCCTGATCGGCTCCTTGTAATCCATACAAAGTGCCCTAGAGGCAGAGAGGAGGGCCCGGAGGAGATTCTTAGATAGCAAAGGATAAGCAAAATGACATCAGGAAAGTCACATTTGAATGGGACCATGAAGAAAGAGCAGAGCAAGTAGAAGAGAATTATGAGAATAGAGAAAAACTTAACTGCACACAGATGGAGGGTGGACCCTCCAGACACTTCCAGGGGCAAGACAGTACTTGCTGGTTATGGCTGGAGCACGGAGTGAAGTAGTGGGTCTGGTCGTGAAAATGCCATCTGAAAATGCACGGCACGGTTCCATGGTGAAAGGACTTCATCCTCAGGACAACAGAAACTTCTGTAAAGATCTTAGCTAACAGTAAACAAACAAAAAAACCTTGCAGTTGTATAAAGTGTTAATTATGTAATTTATTTAAACAAGAAAATCACAGAGTTTGGGGGTATTCTAATTTTCCTTAATATTTAGGAATCCAATTAAGACATCATGCAATGTTTTCCCTCTTAATCCCTGGAAGAGAAATACATACATTTAAAAATAATAGAAAGTTGCAAAACAATCCTCTGAGGCTTAATGGAAATGTCTAAATCTTCCACTGGAAGATGCATGGAAAATGTGCTCATCCTATTTAGACGCACTGAAACCCCAAGGAAGGGAGGTGGCTGGATTTGCTCCTCCTCCTCTGTTAACTGAACAGGATGCCTTTTGAAGATGGAACTTACATATCACCACACTTTGGAAATAGGAGCTTTTTTAACCTTTTGGGACTCCCTTTAAGGAAATTAAAACAGCCTGTCTTCACCCAAATCAAGACTCCTTGAAGGAAGCCAGTGGGTTTTGGAGAGCTTCCCTCAGAGCATAATGAGGCTTCTCTCGTTTGTTTACCACTGAATATCTCAAATGTATATGGCACATTTGCAGTGAAAAACCAAAGCTGAATGGAGCACAAGTTTCTTAGTCTTTCCATCCAACAGGGACACAGTTATGATTTACTTAGTCATGATTTTCTGCATGCACACACATGCACAACAGACCCCCATAAGTGTATTCAGAATGTTATCTCCCGTGCCTGCTAGGTGGCCCGGAAGACAAAACCATCATTAAACGAAAATGTTTAATGGAGTCATTACTATCAAAGTATAACCTCACTCAAACATGTGTCCCATTTAAGAGCTTGACAATGACCGGTCACCATCCTTGTTGGTCAATCTCACACTGACTCACCAATTGAGAGATCCTGGAAAAATCTATCAATTCAAAGCAAAAAGGCTGCATGTCACTTGTAAAATGATGTTGCAAATCTTGCCAAAGATGTAGGATTTCCTAAAGTTGATGAAGATGTTGGAGAATTGCTGAAATCACAAGTGGAGTCTGAAAGGGGAAGACTAGTCAACAAGCACATTACTGCCTTTCCCTGCTCTGCTCTTCCCCATAGCCATATGTTATGCAATATTTGTTTGTATGTTTTAGCCCTGATAGAACCTACATTCCATGACGACAGAGATCTTTGTCTTTCTTGTTGCAAGCACCTGGAAGTGTGTCTCAGAACACAGTAGATGTTCAATCAATGTCTATGCGATAAATTAATGCCTTCCTTTCCTGTCTAGAAAATTCCTGAGGGTGAGAGCTCAGTCTATTTGCTGTTGTTGCTGTTGCTATTTACTCCTTCACCCCAGCTCACAGAAAAATCACTGATACACATGGGCACCCAAGAAATATATGCTGAATGGATGAATGGCACACACTTCCAATGAGCAAGTTTTGAGTAAAAAAAGTGTTGAGGGAGGCCTTTGGCAAAATTGATATAAATCCTGAATATCTTTGCAAAAAGTGACCCTCTCTATGAACTTCTTATAAAAGGTAAGTACCACATGAAGCTTACTGCAAGCATCACGCTATCAATGAATTCCTTAAAAAATTGCAAAACAAATCAGCCTTGTTTCACTCTTTGTTCACCAAAAACTTACATGGATTTACAATTATAAACTATATCACATATGTAAAAAGTGTAATAAGTTCATTTTCATAATGATACTTTCATTTTTCAAGATAAATTGCCAAGTGAATCTATTTTGCTCCGCTATTAACTATAACATTTTCATCCTTTCTTTTCAAATAGATTAATTAAAATGGCTTAGCTCCAGTACCGATTCATCCAGAGATCACCTCAAACTTCTTTTATATCTACTTTTTTATCCTGCATTTGTCACCTATGTCATACATAAGTCTGTTGCCATATTATCCTATTAAGACTCTTCACAATCAAAACTAGCTGGAAACTCTTCCATCTAATGGCTATGAAAGTCTTTCTTGAACTCCCCTCTATTTTAAAATATTGTTTCCAACTTCATGTTCTAAAATCACATTGCAGTAAACTTTCTACACACAAAGATTTTTTTTTTCTTTTTCCCCCGCTCATCTCACGTGATTTCCTTGAGAGTCAAAGAATAAATATATTTGAGACTCAATGGTTTTGCCAAATTGCTGCCTGGAATGGTGGCACCTAGTATATTGTCATCACTAGTGCACAAGAATGTTTGTTTCATTGAACTCTATCATTTTACTTAATTCCATAGACTTAAACAGGGCCTCATTGTTTAAATTTTTATCTTATTGCTGACGAATGAATTTGATCTTTCTTTCCTCCACCACTTGGTGGTTACCCAGTCATATTTAATCTTGTCTGTGAGGTTCTGCTTACATAATCTTTCCTATTTGAGATAATCCATATTCAAATCCGGCTTTTGTATTTAATATCGCCTTGACATCAGAAGCCCTCTAAGCTCTCTGCTTTTCTGTTTTCTCATCTATTAAATGGGGGTTAATTTAAATTAACCCACTTTAAATAGAAAATCTGCTTCTTCCCTTTGTTCAATAGACTCATCGCCCCCAGAGAAAGAGTCTAAAGCTGGTGTGAGGTAAGAAGTCATCCATGAACCGCCCCCGCCTTCCAGCTCCAGAGTGATCACTGGAGACTTCCCCCGCCAGGTTCTGCTCCATGGACAAACCACTCCTGGTTCTCAAAAGAGGATGGCATTACATTTTCATCCCTCACTGTCTCCACACTTGCTGTTCCCTCTCTCTGAACTGTCCTGCTGTGCCCTCCTTCCTTGCTTTGATATCTTATCTTCATTGTTAAAATTCAAGTGAGGATTTCCCTTCCCTTGGGTGTCTCTTCTGTGTCTTCCATTCTGGGTTATGTGTCCCTCCTCGCTGTTCCCATAGGTCCCATTGCATAAACCAACATCCCTATTGTTATCGTTGTCTGTAGAAAGTTATGACTTCTGTCTCTTATCACCAATGGGGAGCTCTCGGAGGGTAAGGGGTTGTCTCAGGCTCAGTCCTATGTCTTGCAAAATGGTACTCAATACATTGTGTAGCAAATGAGTACATTAGATGAGTCTCTTGTGAGCCTGTTCAGAGAACATTATAAGATACAATAGGAAATCCAGCTTTTGAATACTTGATAAGCAGGAGATTACTGCACTATGGCGTACTCTTTGTCACTAAAGGACCAAACCCATCTACCACACTTCAGTCCACTTCCCTCCCCAGCTGAGAGCTTTCATGAGCCAGATCTCCCGGTGCTCATTCTAAGCAGGGGAAGCTCCAAGCTGCCAAGAGTAGGCAAGCACAGAAGCCTGGGACACCGGTCCTGCCAACAGAACTAATTGTACAGTAACATTCTTTGGCAGCCCAACAAAGAACACCAGGACCATCCAAGGTGTGGACAGAGAGGCACTGCCTACGTGCCTGCCGGGGGGTGGGTGTTTATACCCTCAGGATGCCAGGAGGCACGGAGCTGGCAGGATGCACTGTTGCCTTATTTTGTCATTAGACTCATAACCGGAACCCATGCACAAATAATTTCTCAGGCATGTCTCATCGGCTAGAGCAGTGAATCCAGGCTGAAAGGAAAAGTCTAGGAGCCACTCCAGAGCTGCTCCTTCAGGGCAAATTCCTCTTGTCAGCTTGAGCTTGGACCTTGCCCCATGAAAACTGGGCTGTGTTCGGAAGAAGAAAGCCATTTTAGACACAGCATCCAACCCCCGGGGCCCGAAACCTGGAGACCAGCCTGTGGAAGGAAGTGGTGGAGCAGGACGCTCTCCAGCTGACTTGCCTATGAGATAACAGATGCTGGAGGGAGATGCTCACAGGCTGCCCCACGTTCCAGCAAACTCTGGGAGTTGATACAACTCGGCTGGAAAAACCCAGAACCCAAATACCATCTTCTGCATCCTACTTCAAATGAGGGAAAAGCTCAGTTTGTTCAGCCCAGATTCTGTTCAGATCTAGATGAATCAGATATGCCTTCTAGAGATCAGCCAACCCTGGGCTGACCATGGGCCTTCAAGTAGACACAGAACTTCCCTACTGCTCCAGCCTGAATGGAGCCCCAGCCTCCTTCAACCAATCTGTGTATCCTTGAGAATAAATGCTTCTTGTTTGTACTAAGGAAATAATAATAATGATACAAATTCAATGTGTGAACTTTGCTTGACTCTGAATTCAAACAAACCACTGTAAAAATATATACTTTTGAGACAACGGAAAAGATTGAACATAGATTAGATATTGCATAAATTAGCTATTTGATGACATCATTAAGGAATTCTTTTTTCTTTTCTTTTGCTGAGGCAGTTTTTCTCTGAGCCAACATCTGTTGCCAATCTTTCCCTTTTTTTTTTTTTTTGGCTTGAAGAAGATTAGCCTTAAGCTAACATCTGTGCCAATCTTCCTCTAATTTTTTTGTATGTGGGACGCCTCCACAGTGTGGTTGGTGAGTGGAGTAGGTCTGTGCCTGGGACCTGAACCTGTGAACCTGGGCTGCCAAAGTGGAGCGCACAGAACTTTAACCACTTGACCATGAGGCTGGTCCCAAGGAATTCATGATAATTTGTTAAGGGCGGTACTATTGGGTATGCGTGTGTGTGAATGCTTTGTCCTTACCTGTAAGAAATATGCACTGCTGAGATATTTCAGGTACAATGACATGATATCTGAGATTTGCTTTAGAATATTGCAACAGAAGAAAAAATGGGAGGAGGATGAATGAAACAAGAATGGCAAATTATCCATTATTGTTGAGGATGGGCAAAGGCCACATGGGTGCTTTTGTGCATATCCGGACATTTCCATGATTAAAAAAGATGTCAGCATCCTTATCTCTGAGAAGGGGGAATTGAGTGGTTTTTATTTCCTTCTTTGTGCCCCTTAGAAATTTTCAAATTTGATATACAAAATATGCATTATTTTGGTTATATTTTAAAAATACACTTCTTTTTTCCACATCTTGAACTTCTGAAATAGTCATGCTTGGATGTTGAACTTTCTCTCATCAATTTGTGTGAAAATCTCTCTAAATATTTTATATACCTCCCTGCTCTCCTCAAAAGACATAATGAAGAATATAAGCTAAACTTTTCTTTGTGATTTTGTTAGATGGCAAAAACCCTGAATTTCCCCACCCTGCCTCATTCCGCATCCACTGCAATGTGACTTTGTTTCTCTTTCCATCATGATGTGGAACCTATTTCCCGTTCCCTTGACTTGGACTGGCCTGTGACCTGCCAGTAGAATGGAGCACAAGTGATTACATGCCAGTTATGAGTCTAGACTTTAAGAGGTTTTGAGAACTTTCTTGCTCCCTCAGACCCTACCATTGCCGGAGAACAAGCTTAGTCGGCCTACTTGAGGATGAGAAACCATGTGATGTACAGACACTGTCCTAGCTGAGACCATCTGGAACAGCCAGCCCATGACCTATGCACCAGATGACACTAGATTTATGCTTAAGCTCAGCTGAGAGAAGCCAGCCCAACACACTGCCCAGACCTCCCCAGTACCTATGGACTCCTGAAAAACTCTCGCTGCTTATGATCGTGTGCCCCTGGGAGTCTGCGCTTCTTTATCGTATAGACTTATTATGGAATAGAGAACTGAGAAGCATCTCTGAGACGTGTTTATGAAAATAAATGGTGGCACTAACTGAAGTGAAACGATGGCCATGGAGCAGGGCAGGATTATTTGCCTCTGCCCTGAATGACACCAGAGTCCAGTGAGTTGGTGCTCTCTGTGTATTTTCACAAAATATTTGGCAGCATTTTACTATGACCAAGGCGCTGTGCAAGGCAGTACTGAGAGGGTTCAGATTTACATTCCCACTTCCAGGGACCCACATTTATCTAGAGTTGTTTACTCATTTCGTCCCTTTCCTCCATGCAAAACTGTCAGCGAACCCTTGTGCTCTTGGTGGCATCTCGCACAGGTGCTCATTTCTGGGAGAAACATAAACCTAGTTTGAGTCTGTTGGATTGTATTGTGTGGACATTTTTTTTACAGACAGAGAAATCCCTTATTACATTAAATCCATTAATGACGCCTTCTTTCCGCCA
Source organism: Equus asinus (assembly GCF_041296235.1). NCBI lineage: Eukaryota > Metazoa > Chordata > Mammalia > Perissodactyla > Equidae > Equus > Equus asinus. The sequence continues at coordinate 103,383,743 of NC_091796.1, read as the reverse complement.
AACCCCTAGAGTTCCAGGCAGGAACCATCTCATGCAATTAAGGAGATACAATCAAACAAGATATTTACTACAGATTTTTTTTTGCACACCCAGACATAATGAATTAAAAACTCTGAACAATAGAAAAACCAGAGCAGCTAGCTATGAATCTATTCTAGAGAAATAAAAGTACAATCTACACAATTTAATCCTAAGTGCTTTTTTATTAATGAAATAAAGCACACTAAAATATTCATGTACATTAAATCCCTTATAATTAAAATACTGACATATATTTAACAAAACAATATTCAAAAGAAGTGACTAAATCGATGATGTCTACTCAAAATGACTATATTCTCGTTCCTGGCTTACATTAGACCACTAGTTTGAGCACAAATTACAGTTTTTGAAAGTATGTACATGTCAAGATATTCTAAGTTCATTTTAGTTTGATTGAGCAAACATGTTTAGTTCCTATGCTATGCCAGGGAATACCAAGCTGAAGAAGAAACTTTACAGCCACCAAAAATTCATAATAATGTCCTTATAAATAAGGAAGTGCTATCCTAATAGTAACCTAATAATACTACCCTAATAATAATAAGTAAGCTAATAACAGAGACCCCAAGAACTAGGAAAGGAGACTTAGCCCAGCCTGGGAAAGACAGCTATTCTTGGGGGCAAGGGGAGGGGGCAAAGTTGTGGTGGGCATTTCTTTGAGTCCAATCTTAAAAGATGAGTAGGAATTAGACAAGTGAAGGGATGGCAGTGAAGGCTGAACTTGATAGGAAAGTCTGCTCTCCATTTCACCAGGGAGCACGCCAGGCTGGCCGAAGTTGGTGTACTTTTGCAAGTTGACGTCACAAGTGGGAAACCTTGGGACTTAAACCCGGGGCTGCCTGAGCCTGAAATCTGTGACCTTCTGTGACAGCTACCATCTTTCTTCCAGGAAGCATCTCTGTCCTTGTTGAAGGGGTGAGTAGTCTGATGTTCTTGATAACTTACTGTGTGTCCACATGAAAAGGCACCTTTCCAGGTCAACAACAACATGGACTGGAGAAAGAAGGGGCTGATTACTTTGGACTAAAGTCAAACGTGGTTCTCAAATAATACCCAATACACTCAGAGTAAGCAGGTTTGCGAGATGAACTGCTTCACGTGTGAACATTATCCCGTCCAGTAGAGTCTGGCTGAAGCTGTGTCCCATCCGTGGAGCTATCCACCTATCTTAAGACTTATTTTAACTCAGAATAATCCTAGCAAAATTATGTTTGTAATCTTCTTTGATGATAACTACTTACTAAAGGGCTCCAACTCTTCCAGTTCCTTCCAAACTCCTCAATATCATGTTCCACTAGTGCCTGACCACTTCCAAGCTCTGACTAAGCTGTTCTTTTATTTCTCTCAACATGTCCATCTCTTTGCCACCCTAGAGCATTTGCTTTGCTGCCCCTCTGCCTAGTATACGCTCTGCCCTCTTTCCCCCACTCTCTGTGGATGCCTGTCTCTATCTCATCATGTAGGTTTCAGCTTAAAGGTTGCCTCCTTGATAAAACCTTTCCTGACCATTCAACCTAGAGCTTTCCATGAGCACCGTCAATCTCTATCACTAGTCCGCATGCGTTTTGTCCTCATAGCTGTGACCTTCCTAATATCTTTAAGTTTATATATATATGTGTGTTTGTTGATTTTCTGACTCTGGGCACACGAAGGCATGGACTTTGACTTATATTTACTATTTCTTTATGGCCTAGAACAGTCCCTGGCACATACTAAGTTTTTAATAAATAGTGATTGAATGAAAGAGCAAAGAATAAAGGTTACCATCTGGGGTTGGTTGGGGATGAACACCTTATCTGACTCTTTTCCTAAATGGTAAACCCCTTGAGTGCAAGGACTGTTTCCTATTGCCATCAGCACACAATTAGAACGTAGCCGAGTGGGGTTTGTGATTGAGGACATAATGATGCCATAGTTTGTACCTCTCCCTTCAAAACAGGCTGCCTTTTGGTGCTGGAGATTAATTTCCTATTTTTCAATAGGATAAACCCTCTTATTTTAATTATTCTCTAACTGTTAATGGATCCACATACTGTCTTTGGACCAGTTGTTAAGTATTTATAGTAACACTTCACGCGTGCCTATCCCTCTAAATGTCATCAGTGCCATCCAATCTACTTCCATCTCTGTTCAGTGTCTGTGTGTTATTATTTATCCCAATGCACAGGTGAGAACACTGGGTTTCATTGAGTTTAATTCGCTTCTTTGATAAACAAGCCACGCCAGAGCAGAGCCAGAGCTGTGCTTGGAGGTCTTCTTGCTAGACTTTACTTCTCACAGCCTCAGTCCCATTGGGCACAAGGATCTACAGGAAGAAAAGAAATCATTACCCTCAAGGAACTGACGGTCACAACCCGGCTTTGATGTGTTGGAAGCTGAGCAGTGCACCTGCCACAGAGTACAAACTCAGTAGATATTTAATAAATGACTAACAAGCAGTGGCAAATAACAAAACACTGAATTGTCCCCGGTGGTTCTGTGAATCTCTAAAGTGACAATATAAGGGGACAAGGACAATAGAAGGGTCAGTAATTAAAAGGTTTCAATAAAGAATAAAAGGTTATCTGATGATTTTACATAGCTTGATGGAGGTAATTCCAATGACGTCAAAACAGGATGCACTTATTAAATGGGCTTGTGTGCATTTACATAGTTGAACTTTGAAAAATATTGTGCTTGATATTCCGACAATCTGTGCTCCATCCTGTTGCAAAAGGCTCGGACAATTGAATTTGGCTACAGTAAGGAGATATACGAGAAGATATTGTCATCCTCTTTGCATATTGTGTGTTTTTAGCAGATCTCTCCAGAGCCCCTTGTCCCTCCCTGCTCCTTAGAAAGATGAAACTGCCTCATTACCTTGCATAACTTTAATATTTAAGATATAGAAAAAGACAGAAACAGCAGGAGGGGCAGAGAACACAAATATGTATGTTGTGGGGGAAGAATGATGGGGTACAATATGTATAAACCTAACAGCCATTCTGGAAAATGAGCGCAGATACCATTTTGATTTGAAAGGCAAGGACCAGGCCATTTTCTATGCACTTAGTTAATAAATGAATATAAATTATAGGTATTTTGAAGCTGAATGAGTTATTATAATGACTTGTCAAAAAGTAAGAACAAAAAACAAGAAAGCCACAAAGGATCGGATATTGTAAACAGAGAAGTGGACCAGTAAGGAGCCCATTTGCAATTAATGTTCATTTGATATTCTTTTCGATTTTAGAGAACCCAGTTGAAAATGTGCATTTTTGCCCTGTGATAAGGTGCACCTCTATTTAGAAACTTTATCAAACGAACCAGTAGAGATCACACTGGCTTACAAGATCTGTGCAAGGAGGAAATCTCTGGGCTCGCTTGGGTCAGTTTATTCATCATCTGCTGGAAGTACCCAACACACGCTCCATCTGATTTTATTCACAGGTTGCAAGACATCATATAAAAACCCTTTTAACATATATTATTGAAAATCTATATTATAATCCTCCAACTTAGTGAATTTGATTAAATCTCCATGACAGAAAATAAGGCATTGTAACATATGCACTCATGTTGCAAAGGTCCTATTATAGCGTAGGCACGCTAGCCATATTATGTTAAAAATGAACGGTCCTGGGAAAATAATTTAGTGAGAGCTGAACTTAGAAGAACTAAAAGCATTTAGTACTGAACAAATTACCAAGGGAAATTGCTTCGCTATGAAACTTTGGGCTCATTGTCAGAGATGTTTAGTCTGCTCAAAATGTCTGATCTAGGAGAATGCCTGTGTTCAGAGAGAAATTTAATTTCCACGGTGGGGACTGGAGAGTCTCCATGAGGCTTCCGCAAGTTGACTCCGGGAGGGGCTGGATCTGGGCCCCAGAGAACAAGGGGTCCAGGCACACCTCTGCAAGGCTCTGGCTCCAAGTCCTGGTCCCTGATGAGCACAGTGATGTCTCCATCCACGGCTGCCCATAACATCCGGGCATAACAAACTGACCCACACGAGCACCTCCAGTCTGAACAGGGGCTGTCCTTGCTGCTAGGCATTTAATGCAGCCTTTCAGCACCACACCCAGCATAGGGCAGCAGAAAACAGCAACTCCAAGAGCAGCAGCATGCACAGAGCATGGCAGGGTGATCAACGATTTCTCTAGTGTGTGCACACTTTCAAAAGATTTCATGTCACTAATGCCAAGGAAGTGTCAGTCCTTAACGGCAAAGAAATGGATAGACTCACAGAATTCCTCAGGAAGCCTGTGGGACCCGAGAGATCACTGAGGGCCCAGATGTAGGCCAGACTGCACGAGTTTTTAGATGTGATACAGAGACTGGGACAGGTGAGACAGAGTAAAAGGGAAGTTTGAGAGCCTTCACTGGAACTCAGGTCTCCTGACATCACAGCCAAGCCCCTTACTTTACACTGAACTCTCCGGACCTCGACGACAAAGGCTGTAACACCAAGATTCCATGTTGCTTCTCTAGATTTCACTCCCAGAAGGTAGCCAGACCAGGAATTGCCAGCTCCAATTTACGAATGCGGAAATGGAGTCTGGCCAGGTCCTCAGGTGACAGAGCGGGGTGTTGATATAACATCTTTTGGCTCCATAACTTGGGGCTCATTCTCCTAAAACTCCCTGAATACAAACACTCATAACCACACAGATCAGGCTGATAGATATGAATTTTAGAACACCTATGGTGCCCCCTACACCTGAAATAGGTGAAGCTACCTCCAAAATTTGGTATGTTGTGTGATGTTGTATTGCGATTTGTGGTATGAGATGACATTGAAAAGGTCAAGTGAAGACCAGAGGGCGTTGACTGGCAGGCAGGCTCAGATGCCAATGTCATTCTACGGGCTGTGATGCATTCTTGAGCATTTTGGAGGAGCGATGTGGATTGGTCTGAACCACGGTTTGACTAGATAACTGGTGGAATTAATTGATAATCATACACCTTGGGAGAGATCCAGAAAGGCTTAACTCAGCCAACAGGAAAACATCAGATGCTTCCCGCTTCACTGTGGTTCACTTAAAGGTCGAGAAACTGTAGAAATTCAAATTGCCTTGCAACTTGAGGTAGCAGTGAGGCCACCCACGCCTCACCCTCCTACACAGCCTTCAGAATTTGGCTCAGAAGCACCTCTGAGAAGCCTTTCTGAATGCCCCCAGGGCTGGAGTTGGTGCTGTCACTCCTCAGAGCTGTCAGAGCACCTAGAACTCTCTCCTGTCATATCACACATGACACCTTGTTGTGCCTTCTTCCATCTCTCTGGACCCTGAGCACCTTGAGGCAGGTCCCATGTCTTATTCATGGCTCTCTCTTCAGTGCCTGGGCCCAGTGCCTGGCATCCAGGGCCGAGACCGAGGCCTCCACATGTGTTTGTTGAGTGAAGGAAGGAAAAACAGGCTGCGTTCCCATTTTCGTCTCAGTAAATATTGACAGAGTCACTTTCTCTACTTGCAGTCTGGTGTCACTGTATCTGCTGTTGCTGTATAAATGTATGTTAGGCTGGCAAAGGTTCCCTTTCTGCTATTGTGTATAATGTGTGTGCGTGTGTGTGTTTCCCTCTTTAGCTGTATAAAAAGCAAGCGTCTCCATAAATCTCCATACTGAGCGTATGCATAAAAAAAACAAACCACCACTCAACTCCTGTCCAAATTCCGAAGGGAGTGTGTGTAAAGAATCGTGGTGTGGAAGGAATCTGAGAGACGAGCCAGGCCAACCCTGCTTTTTACAGTTCGAGTGAAAGTCCACAGAAGTGCATGGTCTTGCTGAAGCTCCTATGGCTAATCAGAAGCGAAGCTTTTCCTACAACCCCCGTATCCTCATCCCAGTCTATTATTCACCCTCTAAGAGCTCTCAGCTTAATTGATTTAATTTGTCACTGAGATGTCATCCTTGGGATGGGACCAAAAACTGAAACTGGCTCTGTCCACAGCAAGGAAGAATAATTAGCAAATCCACATGTTGTGCTGATGTTTCTCCTAACCTAAGGGCCAATTATCGCTTGAAGTAAGGCGAGAACTTGTACCTTTTCTTGGAAGCCTTCTGGGTGATCTAGGCTAAAGGGAAAGCTCAGGGTCAACTACAGTCACGTGTCACTTAATGATGAGGACACGTTTTGATAAATGTCCTTAGGCAATGGTGTCGTTGTGCAAACATCATGGAGTGTACTTACACAAACCTAGATGGTGTTGCCTACTACACATCTAGGCGAGCTGGTGCTAATCTTATGGGACCACCATGATATATGTGGTGTGCCATTGACTGAAATGTCATTATGCAACGACAATTATACTTTTTTCCCCTTCCCATTTCTGACACTGTGGTTATTGAGTATACAGGATGGTATGTTATTTGCCTTTCACAGATTTATCACACTGTTAAGTATTAAATCTTATTTCCCTGCTAGAATATTAATGCTTTGTAATAGGTTGAATTATATCCCCCCCAAAAGATATATACAATCCTAACCCCGGTACTTGCAAATAGGACCTTATTTATAAAAGGATCTTGCAGATGGAATTCAGGATCTGGAGATCAAATCATTCTAGATTTAGTGGGCCATAAACCCAATGACAAGTGATCCCATAAGAGAAAAGAGAGGGAGATTTGAGACAAAGAGACACAGAGGAGAAGGCTGTGTGAAGATGAAGGCAGAGAGTGGAGTCGTGTGTCTACAAATCAAAGAATGCCAAGGATTGCTGGAAGTCACCAGAAGCTAGAAGCGGGCTTGTTGTCAGCAGGGTTGGTTCCTCTTGAAGGCTGTGAGGGAGCATCTCTTCCAGGTCCCTTTCCTAGCTTCTGGCAGACTCAGGTGCTCCTTGGCTCATAGATGGCATTGTCCCTGTGTCTTTGTGTTGTCCTCCCTCTATGGGGTCTATCTCTGTGTCCAAATTTTCCCTTTTTATAAGGACACAGTCATATGGGATTAGGGTCTATCCTAATGACCTCATTTTAACTTGATCATCTATAAAAGCTTTAATTCCAAATAAGGTCACGTTCACAGGTACTGAGTGTCAGGACTTTAACAACTTTTGGGGGAGGCACAGCTCAACCCACAACAAAAGGCATAGAACATATTCTCCCCTGGAGTTTTCAGAGGGAACCAACCCTACTGACAGCTTGATTTTGGAATTCTGGCCTCCAGAACTGTGAGAGAATGCATTTCTGTTATTTTAAGCTACTCAGTTTGTGACAATTTGTTAAGGCAACCCTAGGAGATGAATACACACTGTGACAAGGCCATGTCTTCTTGTTCTTTGTTTCTTTCCCTCTTCTCCTCTTGCTGCATCATTGCCTCTACGTGGCAGCATTCAATCGATAAGTTGGTTTCATTTCATTTTTATGTAAGTTGTGCAGAAATTTACACTCCATTTTATTATATAATAGTTACTCAGTTATTGTGGAGGCAAAACTTCTTAGCCAAACAATAGCTTTAATAATAGATATATAACTGGAAATACAATTGTTGCTCTTCCCTATCAAGGATGTACTGATGTAGTTTAACATTTCAATGATGGTGCTGTTCTAAGCTGGCATCTTTGTAGTTCTCTTGACTTTCTCCTCTTGGTTGCAAGATGGCTGCAGAAAAACAAGCATTAGATCCTCTCACACTGCATTTAAAGTCAGGAACAGAAGTTGACACAGATACAGAGTTCGTCTTAATGTGCTTTTTCTAATCAGGAAAGAAATACCTTTCCCAAACTCCCAGTAGATCTCCACATACATCTTATTGGTGAGAAATCAGTTTCATGGCCGCCTGTAATGACAAGACTAAGATAAAGAACACCTGACTTTCTAAGACTCTTTACTGGAGGACAGACAAAGGAGAAGAGAGTAAGTGGTCAATGACCAGCCCCTGCCATGGTCCCCAGCCATGCCATTCAGGGCACTGGGTACCTTTACATGCATCAGGCATCTGATTGCCATGGTCCCTAGATCAGTGATCCTCAAAATGTAGCATACGTCAGAATCACCCAGAGAATTTGTTAAAATACAGATTCCTGGGTCCCACCCCCAGAGAGTCAGATAGGCTACACAGGGATGCTGAGGCTACTGGTCCACAGACTGTACTCTAAGCAGCACTGGACCAGCATCATCATTGGTACCACTGACATCCTTATTTCTCTAGGATTGTAGGAAAATGAGGAGTGGTCAAGAGGGCTACTCTTTTAGTACTGTCATTGCTACTACTACTAAAAATCAAAAGTAAAACAGAGGGAGAGAGACAGGAGAGTTTCCAATTGTCTTTTAGTGGCAGCAACTTTATCCATTGGCCTGTAGTTGAAAACCACTAGCCCAGGATTTTGGAGAACTCAGTCTAGCGCTTGTTCCGCAGTGACATGGCTGTACGAGCTTGCGTCAGCTACCTCGCCTGTGTGGGTCTACTTCTTCGCTGGTGAAGCGGGAGTGCTAAACTCTGTTATTACTTCCTTTCCTGCTGTCACTTCTGTGATTCATTGTTTTGTTCACTTAGTAAAACTCACTTTTTCCTTTAACAGCTACTCTGAGCACCTACCCAGGGTCAAGTCTTATGCTGGGAGCGTCCTGATTCCCTGTGTTTGCCCCATGAACAGGGATTTTAATTCTTCATTGTGCAGATGTAGGAATCAAGGCTAAATGATCAGTCTATGTGTGCTCAGTGGCGGAAAAATTATTGAATAGAACCATGCGGACACTGCACACTCCTCTTGCCTTGAAAGCCGATTAGATCACCCTTCAACTTGATGTACCTTGAAGGACCTGAATGGGAAGACTCAGTGTTCCTGAACTCACATGCAAGAAAAGACATGCTTCCCTTGCTCAGAGGATATGTTTGTTGTCTTTTGCAAATCAAAGTATGAATTGTTTAATGGATTTGGCTTTTCAGTTTCAGGATCTTAAAAAAAAGAAAGCGAGAGAGAAGCAGAGAGAAAGGATCACAAACCCATTTAGTTTGGTAGCTGTCCATTGACTGCCTCCCAAGAAGACAAGTCTTTCCAGCACTTGGCCCATCAGTCAGGTCTGATTTCAGCTCCAACCAGAACGAACAAGCTCTTCTCCCGTGGACTTTTGGCCTCTTCTTGCAACTCCAGGTAGGAAGATGTCCTGTGCAAGAACAAGAAAGCTGACTTGCTGCGGACTCCTAGTCCGGTGCCTCATGCCAATTTTCCACATTCCAGAAGAATTAAATAATTATGGGGGTGGAGGCAGCACTGTCACAAACAATTTTGAATGCATTCTGCATTAGAAAGCAGAGGTCTCTTAATGACATCAGATTGGTATGCCAGAGGCTCTTTCCAAACCCCAACCGCTGGCCAGTGGGAGCAGGGCACAGACAACGATGACCACAAACGCCACACTGAGCTGCACTGCCGGGCACTCGCTGACTATTGTTAAGGTTGGAAGAGAGGTATTCTGGAAATCCTAATGTTCCTGTTGATCCAGGACTATCCTTTCTCTCATTTCCCTTTCGCTCTCTTCATCAGGCTTTTGCAGGCTTGCACTTGACCAGGGATTCATAAGACTGTTTGCATGAGCCAAGTGGGAAAGGCTGAGAGAGAGGCACAGCCTGCCGATGCCACTGAGGTCTGAGTTCTCTTGGGTCCAGCTTTGAGGATAAGCCAGTGCCCTACAGGACAGCCAATCTCTCCTTTCTTTGCTAAGTTCTAAGTAGGGCAGCTACCTTAGACTGACCCGCCTTCCTCCAGCCATCCCGGCGCTCTGAGATCGGAAGTTTGGTTTCTCTTCTCAGCGCACTGCTTCGGGATTTCTTAGAACTTTTGAGTACAAAACCTTACGAACACTAGTGTAAGTTTAGATCTGGTTATTTTTTGGTTGGCATTAACTAATGGAAGCACTTTTAAGAAAATTTACTTTTTTTTTCCATTTGTCAGTTGATCTGATTGTCTCATAGTATTGTCCTGGGTTGTTCAAAACTATGGCTGGGTCTGCAGCTTAGAGATAATAAAACAAGCTAGAAGAGTATGTGAGGTGTCTGAACCATCAACTTAATAACCACTATTGCACCTACTGCTGCTATTACTATTATCTTTAATGCTATTATTATTACCACCTCTGTTATTACTACTGTGATGACTACTACTGCTACTACTATTATGACTATGGCTATTGCTGCTGCTGTTACTAATGTGACACTACTACTATTACTATTACTATTACTGCTGTTGCTACTACAACTATTATTACTACTGCTGCTGTTACTGTTACTACTACTACTACTATTACAACTATTACTACTGCTACTACTGTTCTACTACTGTTACTACTACTACTACTATTACAACTATTACTACTACTACTGCTGTTACTACTACTACTATTACAACTATTACTACTACTACTACTGGTCTACTACTACTACTACTATTACAACTATTACTACTACTAATGTTCTACTACTACTACTATTATTACAACTATTACTACTACTACTGTTACTACTACTACTACTATTACTACTATTACTACTATTACTACTACTGCTACTGTTCTACTACTACTATTATTACAACTATTACTACTACTACTACTGTTACTACTACTACTACAACTATTACTACTACTACTACTGTTCTACTACTACTATTATTACAACTATTACTACTACTACTGTTACTACTACTACTACTATTACAGCTATTACTACTACTACAGCTTTGTGATAAATGATTGACACCCATGGCCTCGTTTGCCCGTCATACTAATCCATTTTCCAGATAGGCTTTAGATCAGTTAAATAACTAAAAGTTTCAGCTGGCAAGTATTCAGACAGGGCTTTCAATCCAGCTATCTTTGATACCCAAAGCTGTGTTTTTAATGATGTTGCTATATTGCCTCTGATCTCGTGATGTGAAAGAAATCCGAGAGAAGAGCAGGGCCTGGCTAGGGCCTATGAAGCTCCCACAAAGTCGGTGGTCATCACAGCTGTTCATTTATTCCTGTACTAATTAGCACGAAAACATTCACAAAGCAGAATCCTGTGCCAGGCTCTGGGCTGGGGCCGCAAAGGTGATGAGGATACCACCTGGAGGCTGGAAGTGCTTGGAAACAACCGAGGTGAGGACAGACACTGCCCTAGAGGCCATTCAAAGTTGATGCAGAGGAAAAGTCGAAACAGCTGAGCATCTATTCCCCGGCGTCTTTTTGGAGGACGTGAACTGGATGGAGAAGCAGGAAGAGAAAGAGTTGGTGAGGTGGCTGAGAGGGCGAGGAATGCCGGGTGAGGGGCAGAGCATGAGCAAGGCTGAAGAGGAGCAAAACAAGAAGAGCTTTGGAAGCTCTTGCAGAGCTTCCGGAAGGTTAGTGCAGAAGGGGACCCGGACTCCGGGCTCTCATAAAGGGTGTGCACCTGGTCTTTAAGCAGAGGAGCCACGCTGCTGGAATTTCACTGACCTGCCTGTGCACAAGGCTCCCTTCTTGGTTTCCGTTCCCTTCCAAACTCAGTATGCCATACAGAAAACTCACCATGGTATCTGGTCAATGTTTAGCATCTGTCATTGCAATCTCTGCTAAGGCTCCTTGGTTTAACCACTCAAATCCACCCTTTCCTCCCAGGATAGATATGTCTTCCACACACTGTTCCTCTAGAAATGGTATTCGGCACAGGAGATACTGATGCTCATCCACGCTCACCCTGAAGCCAGGATACAGTCTGTGCCTGGAGCCTGACATGGGGCTGGAGTGGGACAGACCAGGTTAGGGGAAGCCTTAAATGGATTTCCCTCATTCCTCCTTCTTATTTAGTTTTTCAGTGTGTAGGATGAAGATGATGAGGATTTACCCAAAGTATATAACAGAATAGCATGCAAGAAAGTGGTTTAAACAACTCTAGTCATTCTTATCCTTGCTATTATTGCTGTTGAGAACCCCTCTTGCCATGGTCACTTTGTATGGAATTAACAAATCACCTGATCGTCTTGACCACGCCCCTACTTAGGCCTCTGTTGGTGGTAACAAAGGTTGCTATTCTCCCAGTCTTCAGAGTTGCACATTTTTGGTTCTCAGAGATTTCATGAGTCCTGGAGAGGTGACAAGGACTGTTCTTTGGTGCGGGTCGTTTGGTTTTGTGCTTTAGAAGTAGCAGGATTTACCTTCTACAGTCAAACGTATTATTTCAACCTGAAGCTCTGGGTCACCTGAGGCCACTCCAGCTGCTGCCTGGAGAGTGGAAGGGTTGAGCACAGTGGGAGGGAGAGCAGGGTGTGTTGGCAAAAGGGCTGGCCAGACAGCAGGTCTGGACTGGAAGCAGCGTTGAAGGAGAGGTTCAAGGTTGCTGGTTCCTGTTCACCTGGCCTCTTTAATTCCACTCCTCTATCCTCAGTATTATCAGTTTTATGCACAGTCCTGTGGGTTCCCTGGCTAACTTCGGCTACATTCCATTTTCACTGTCTCTACCCGTTCCTTCTTCTCCACCCTCTTTCATCAGAATGGTGGGTAGGAAGATTGGAGGAGGAATTAACACCAGTAAAAGAATAAGTAGGTGATGAGGGGAAGATTCAGTGTGTCATTTCTTTCCCACCTCAAATTCTGTGGGTTTTTTGAGGGCAGGTGAGTTGTGCTTGTCACCTACTTCCTATCATAGTATTTTCTTAGATATAATGCTTGGTCCAAGTAAGAAGTTAATTTCCCAATTCTCACTAACCACAATAACAGTAAAAAAACAGTATGTGTATGGTATTTTTAAAAGTTTTGTGAGAGTTTCCACATATTTTATTGGTTATTCAGTAAACATTCATCAGGTGCTTGCTCTGCTGGAGCTCCTATAGGCACTGGCGACTTTACAATCTAATGTTGGAGATATAAAAAGCAAAAAATCAAAAACATGAAGCAGAATGACATAGAGGTATAACAGGGCACCCACCAAAGTGTGATTAGAGAGGAAAGCAAGCAGGAGTGGGCTGAATGGCCAGCAGGCCCTGGAAATGCCTCATGAGAGCCTTTCGCAGGTGTAAACTCATCACCTGTTGACATGAATGTCCCCTCTAGACCGTTAGTCCTTTGGGGCCAGAGACTGTCTTACACCGCTCATCATGCAGCACAGCCTAGGCTGGGACACACTTCTGCTTGCCCTTTTTTCAGCCCCTGGGTGGAATATTCAATGCTTGATCTGTCTGCCTTTTGCAAATCTCTATCCCCATTGACTTTCTTGATGGCACCCTCTCCTGGCATTCCTCCTGCCTCATGGGATACTCCTTCTCAACCTCCAAATAGGGCGAGCCCTCAGCAATCCATCCTGGGCCCTCTTCTTTCTTCTCTCTGTATTCTCTCTCCAGGTTTTCTCATTCTTCTTTGTGGCTTTCAACAGCATGTATAAGCCTGCAGCTCCCCAATATTGCTCACCAGCCCAGACTTCAACAAGCTCTAGACATTTGACCTCTCCACATGGGTATATGATAGGAACCTCAAAAATACTATGTCCAAAATAAATCCTCTTTCTCCACAAACCTATTCTTCCTCCTAGTCTCCTTTGGATTGGTAAATGCCTCCCCCGCTTCCCCCCGGCCCCTGAGGATGCCAGAAGGTAGGAGTCTCTAGACTGTTTCCTTTCTCTCACGACCCACTGCACTCCAATTCCTCGGCAACTCCTGATGGTTCCAGTACCACACTTACATCTCCGATCCCCCCACATCCAGCCACCTCCAAGGCCATGACACTGGCTGGAGGTCCAAGCCACCATCGCCTCTTGCTATGCCTACAGTCCACCAACTGACTGGTCTTCCTGCTTCCACAATCACGCCCTGACTGGCCCAAGCTCCTCAGAGAGCCCTGATAAACTCTTACATCTGTAAATCATTAAAAAAGGGAAAACACTGCAGTGGCTTCCCAGTGAATTAAGAATAAAATCCGAAGTCCTCATTATGGCACACTAGGGCTGCAGGATACAGAAATTGGTCTCTGCTTGTGTGATTCTCCAACTTCATGCAATGCCATTCACCTCTCTCTTCCTTCAAACTCTAGCCAACCAAGCTGTTCTCGCCTGGCTGCCTTTCCCCAGGTGTGCCCCTACCTGGAAAGCTCCAGCCTCTCACCCGGCAGGTGTGCCCTTAAAGAGCACCTCCTCTGAGAGGCCTCCTTAGTCATGCCCCTTCCCTCCCCAGTCACTCTGTTCCATCACCTTTTTTAATTTCCTTGACTGCACTCTCTGCTACTTATGTCATAGGTAAGTGTCTGACCCACTAGAATGTAAGTTTCTTGAGGGTAGTGGGATGCTCCATCGCTGTTATATGCACACAGTATAACTCGTGTGCAACACAGTGACTGGGGCATAGTAGACCCTAAATTGATATTTACTGAGTAAGTAAGTACATCCTTAAAAGGATGTTTATTTGTAGCCTAGCATAACAGTAGCATCCAGTGTGGGGATTACGTTTCTCTTCAAGTTAAGAAAAAAGTATATTTGCTCTAAAATAAGACTCATTTCTTAAAGAAATATTTTTTGAAAGAAGAAAGAAATTCTGATTTTCATCCTGTATGTAAATACCAAGAGTGTTGAACCAGCCAACTTGGCCACCTAATATTAATCACTCTTATGGATTACTTATTTTTAATTAAGTGTTTGATTATTAAACATTCAAATCTATTCCCTACATGGAGAATATGTTACTCTCTGCTCTGGCCTCTCTGAGTCTGGCCAGGCAAGAAGGATTTGCATCATGAATGTTTCTATTTTCCATGTCAAGAATTTATTTTGTTGATCAACTTTTCTCAGGTTCTGTCATGCACATGTCGACCTCCCTGAGGGATCCCTGTGCCTGGTGAATAGATCAGAGCTAATCCTTTCACATATTTTCCTTTTCATAATAGTCCTGCAGTAAAGAAACCTATTTACCCTTAGAATTTCCTAAATGTCTTTTGGGATGCCACACTTATATCTCGAATATCTCGATGTCTAACATCTTGTTGTGTGAGGTGTGGTTGGGGCCCAGCATCATGGGTGTTGGAATCTCAGGCCATATTGCAGGTACAGGAACCAGAATGGTGACTTTAACAAGACTCACAGGCATTCATATGCACATTAAAGTCTGAGAAGCACCACTTCAGATGTCAGAGAGATCAGGTTATCCCACGTGATCTTCCCACGGACATTTGCAGTCAGTATTATCACCCCTATTTTAGAGGTGAGAAACTGAGGTCCAGAATGGGCCTATGACTTGCGCAGTTTCTCGTGGCCAATGAGCAGCAGACATAAGATAAGAAGAACCCACGTTTCTCTCCCCTCGTTCTTCCATTATAAAGCGATGCAAGAATATCAGATCAGAATGAAACAGTGGGAAAGTATTGATTTTTCAGATTCTAAAATAAAAATTTCATCATGAATCAGAACAAGTTGAGAGAGAGGCTTGGGGAAGAAGGAAAAGAAACAAAGGAAGTGGAGATGGAGCGCTATCAAGTCTTCTGAGAAAAACACTAAATGTGGGATTTTTATCCCCCTGGCTCCATCCCTGTAGGGTTGCCGTGAGCTGGCTGTGCTCCCCTCCGTATGCTTACAGTTGGTATTGCTCAGTAGTTGATGCTTGCACAGCTGTCTCTGGGAATGCTAAATTGTGCTCCAAGATGTCTCCAACACTCTACATTCAGATCAGGGGTACGTGAGTTCTCTAACACTTGGCTTATCAAACTATTTAATCTTTGCCAATCTGACACGCAATAAATGGTATCTCATTCTTGTTTAATTTGCATTTCCTGATTATTAGAGAAGCTGAGCATCTTTTCATAAATATACGGGCCATTTGAATTTCTTCTACTTATAGCTTTCACATATTTTCCTTTTCATGGTTTGACTGTTCAACGTTAGTTTTTAGACATATTTACACATTTTGAATAACACTAGTGTTTTATAAGTTGTGAATGTTTTCTCTTCTAGTGTTGATTATGTCTTGCATTCTGTTCATTGAATTTTTTGGTATAAATTTCTTTTTGGATTTTTACATTTTCGTATGTCATTTTTCTTTAAGATTCTCATTTTACTTTGTTGCACATTCTGTTTAAGAAAGCCTTCTTAACTCGAAGTCACAAAGCATTCTCCTACTATACTTTTAAGTGTAGTTTTTAATCTTTGAGTATTTACTCCTCCTTCAGTTTATTTTTCTTTCTGGTAGAAAGCAGAGTATTGATTACATTGCACACTTTTTTTCTTTATAGTGGATAGCCATTTCCCCTAAGCCACAGATTAAATAGTTGTTTCCCCTATTATGTTAATTAGGGGTTAACTGTTAACTATTATAATAATCCTTGTCCCTCTTTGACTTACACAATTCGGTTTCTACTCACCATTCAATGTAGGTCAGCATGCTCACCCTGGAAGCTTTCCCCCATGCAAGGTCGCAGAGATCTTGTTCATTCCCTCTTGAGCTTCCACCATCTTGGAGTCCTTCACTTCCAGCCACACAGCTTAAAGAAAATGTGAATAACAACTTGGGCCATTTTAGATCCAGATGTGGAAAGGCCATATATCACTTTCATCTCTACCTCATTGACTCATTCTTAGATGCAAGGAGAGATGGGGAATATTGGCTTCCTGTGTGCCCCGGAGAAAAATGAAATGATCTGGCAAATATCTGGCAGAGTTTCTGCTGCACCCACTGATCAGTCATCCTTCCTCTATCGTATGCTAGTTCCATATATGCAATTGTCTGCTTCTGCACTCGTTATGGTCCAATGATCTGTTGATCACTTATCGAACAGATTCTGTCATTTCCATAACATATAATACATCTTGATATCTGGTAGACAAAATTCGTCCATATTTTTTTAATTTGTTAATTTATGTTGTCTATTTTGCATATTTACTTATCTATATGAAATTTTAAATCAATATTCTGAAGAATGCTACTAGACTTTTGACTGGATTGCATTAAGTTATAAATTTATAGATTAAATGGGAGATACATCTTTTTAATATTGAGTCTTCCAAGTTTAATATGGTTTTGGCGGTGTTTACTCAATGGTATGCATTGTCTTAAAACTTACCAAATTATGCTCTTAAATGAATTTTAGTAAAGCTGACTGGAAAAGGTGGTGGAGTTGAACACTCAGCTCATTTATTTTCAATCTTTCTTGCTTTTAATAAATTCTTTAAAGCTATAAATTTCCTTTTGAACGTAACTTTAGGTAAATCCCTCAAGATTTTTCTTAATGAAAACATGCAAACATATCAATAGTAGGTGATAGAACAATAAACTTCCCGAGTCTCATCACCCAGATGGAACAATTCTCAAGACTACCATATTTGCTTCATCTAGTCCTCTTCGTCTTAATTCAAATAATTTAAAGCAAATCTCAGACATGTGATTTTATTTCTGTATAGTCAAGTAGATATTTCTTTAAAATATAAATTAAAATATGAATCATTTCTTACATAATCACAAGGCCATTATGACACATAACTGTCAGATAGTTGGATTAAATTAAAAAAATAAAATCTTAGTCTCTCCTTTTTAATAGGTGAGTCTAACCTGTTTTTATTTATTGTACTTCATGTGTATTAGGACATAGGGAAGTCATATTATTTTGCTTTTTCTCTTATTATCCTGTTATTAGTTTTTTTTTTCCCAGTTGGGTATTAGAAACACACCCTTTTCCTCTTTTGGTATAGAAGTTACAGATTCATTTAATAAATTTCGTATATCTACTCTTGTATCTTAACATCCACATTTAACTTTTCTTTTTGAAAAAGCCTGAACTTATCGTTGCACTCTTCTTGTACTTGAAGAAGGCAAAGATCTTAATTTTCTTTCACTTTCGCTCACTCTAGCCTGTCTCTATGCTTTTTTCCTGAAAGATATCTTCAGCTTATGATTAAACACATACGATTACAATTTATTAATAATTACTAGCTCTCCCACTGCTGCACTAGGACAGTAGAAGTTCTCTCAGCTGACCTACATATAACTCATTTGCCAGATTAACCCGTCCTCTCCATTTTCTTTGTGAAATTTACAGACTGGTGCCCAAAGCCCCTGAGAGAAGCCACTCGGTCACTGGCCTCTGCTCTTCTGCTCCCAGGAAGTGCACTAGAAGCATAGCAAGCGCCAGCTATGTTTGTCTCCAAAACTGATCACACCAGGTGTAAGTTATGTGGCTTAATTAAATATCACACAAAGCAACGGAACCTGAGTGCAAAAGGAAAGAGCGTTGTTTCCGTGAAAACCACACTGAATGATTAGAATAATTTGAAAAAGGTGAGTAACATAAAGACGCTATCTAATTACTTGTAGGTAAGGCAAATACAAAAGAATGAAAACACTTGTAAAATATTAGGAAGATCCTACACTCAGAGTTCTGGTCAAATGAACTATTTCTCAGTCTAATTAAAAGACATTAAAGTAAAAAGGAAAAAACCCACTAAGAATGTAAAGTGGGTGTGATTTGTGTAAGAAACAACATATAGAGCCTCATTCATCAAAGGCATACACAAACTAAAAAGCCTCAACCCAAAAAGTTGACAAAAGAATCATTTTTAGGCAAAAATTTCAAGTAAAAATAAATGTATTTTAAATAAAAATAAAACCTGTGATATTGACACATTGTTACTCTTTCTTTTGGCTTATCAGTCATAAATGTGTAGATATGAAAGCTTCCACTGCATTATCTTTTTATTACTGTCAATAATTATCACATATTTCTTTGTCTTCCATTATTTGTTGTCTTTTGCTATATCTCATCTTCCGCTATTTCACTTCATATATCTTCTTTCTAGATTACATCCATTGAGATTTTCTATTTGTTTTTTTGGCGAGATTCGGGGGGTTGTAAATTCTCTAAGACCTCGTATGTAAGACAAATGTTTTTCTATCACCAATTCTTCACCTGTAACCTGGCTAACTGTGGAATTCACTTCCTCTGTGTGTGCATCCTACTTGAGAAACACATTTGTGCAAATAACCTTATGTTCCCAACACCTATCTATGCTTTCCCAATAGCTTGTAAAGAACTGAAATTCCTAAACTGTCCACAAATAGATATAAAACACTTTTAGCCTCAGAGGAGTCTTGATAAAAAGGAATGACATTGTACATATGCAAGTGTGTGCATATTTACCTCAAAATTTACAGAATTTAAAATAACCTGATTTATTCCATTACCACACTCTTATCATATGCCGAAAAGCACTCCTGGATTACAGGAAAAAAGTAATGTCCTATTTTTTTTTTTTAGCAAAATTGTTTTAGAAGGGGAAAGACACTTCACATGGAACTTAACCATGGGGATTCCTCAAAACACTGCATGAAGATAATTGTTTCCAGACTTAAAATACATGTACACAACCTCGCTAAAGCAACCTACAAATATTTTTAAAAAAATCCTCATTAGTGAATGTGGGAGATAATTTCCAATGGAAAAAAGTAAGTCCTTTAAAGCCACATGAAAGTGAAATTTCAAAAATAAAAGACTAGTATGGAGAAGAAATGAAAAGATAAAGTTCCTAATTTTATTTTCTTTTTTAATGCAAGTAAGAGGATGATTCAGGGAGTTTTAAAAACATTTATATTATTGGAAATGAATTTGTCATCTCAGGGTCACATAGCTATTGGTGTATTATTTCTAAAGTCTTGAAATCAGAGCCCATTGTTAAAGTGTCTGAGAAAGAAGGAAGGAAGGAAGGAGAGATGGAAGGAAAGAGGGAAGGAGGGAAAGGAAGGTGGGCTTTAAAACATTAAAAAAAATGAATAAATAAACTCATTCAATCAGTATTGCAGATGAGACTTCTACTTGTCTTGTCTGCTTAGTTATTATAAAGAGAAAGGTACAAAACTGGCTCATGGAAGGGATTTCATTTCATTTTGTAATTTTCCTTCTTAATCTTTAGCATTCTGACCCTTATTGCCTTCAATTTTGTTTCAAGGTGTGCCCTTAAACGATCACTCATATACCATTTTGCCACTGTGATATGCAGAATAAAGCCCTCCTAATGCATTCACCTCCTAATTCTTGAAGCTGGTAATTAAATATGTTACCTCAGGTAGCAAAAGAGATTTTGCAGATGTGATTAAATTCAGGGTCTCAGATGGAGAGACTTTCTTGGATTATCCAGTGGGCCCAATGCAATCACAACAGTCCTTACAAGAGAAGGGGATGTGACATCAGAATCATGGGTCGGAAGTCAGAATGATGCCATTGCCAGAAGGGGACCATGAGCCGAGGGATGTGGGCAGCCTCTGAAAGCTGGCAAAGACGGGGGACCGGATTATTCCCTAGCACCTCCGGAAGACCTGTGGAGCTATGACACCGTGATTTTAGGACCTCTGATCTCCGGAACTGTAAGAAAATAAATCTGTATTGTTTTAGACCACTAAGTTTGTGGGCATTTGTTACAGCAGGCACAGGAAACTCCCACCACCACCTTCCTGATGGCACTGGAGTTTGTGCTTTCTCCAAGCTTCGTCCCTGGCTCTTCTCTCAAACCTCTCAGAACTTCTCCATGATGTTTTTGAGGTCCTGAGACTCAGAAGGAACCTCTCGCTGGGTATCCAAGTTTCCTTGTCTGTGGACCAGCATCTTTCATGCAAGACCAATCCCATTTAATAACGAGAAATGGTCTGAGTCAAGCCTTAGCCCAAGCACCCTCCCAGAGCACAGTGAATGCACCCTCCAGTCTCCATCTTCCATCCCATTTTCTAGGGGGAGCCATGGAGATCTTTTCATAACACAAACCTGACTTGCCTGTGCCTTCTCTCATACTCTTCAACGGCCTCCAATCGCCCTTCGCGTAAATGGCTTATAAGCACTGAGCTCCCTCTCCAGCTTCACCCCTTACCTGCCTGCCTTCAGCATCCCTCACCCCCCACACTTCATGCTCCAAACTCATCAACCTTAGCTACATCCCCACACACCCCAAACATACTTTTCCCTTTTGTTCTTGATGAGGTCAATTCCCTCCACCTGGAGACTCTTTCTCTCTCCCTCAACTCCTTCTCATCCTTACCCTTTCCTAGGAAGCCTTCCCTGACATATCCACTCCCAGAGCAGGTTCAAGGTTGCCTCCTCTTTTCTGCTGAGGCCCCCATCTCCCGCCCTAGACTCTATTCACAGTACTTACCCCATTTTACAAAACTACTGATTCAACTGTCTGTTCTTCCTAACAGTCTGTCATTTCCTAGGACAATGTTTTTCAAAGTCCCCCCGCCCCCCTCAGCAGGTTCAGAATCACCAGGGAACTTAGAAAAGTTAACGATAGGATAGAGTCACACCCTAGACCTTTAGAAGGAGGAACTCAGGGCTGGGGACCAGCAGTCTTTGTTTGACCAGCCCTCCAGATGACGCTGGTGGATGCTAAGTCTGAGAACCACTAACCTAAAAGATGAGTACTGTTTTTGTCTTACTCATCTGGGAGTATCCAAGCACATATTTAGTGTGTAATGAGTATTTATGGAATTAATGCAGCGATTTTATACCAGAGAGTAGATTGAGTGACAGAGTATCAGAATTTTGCATAGGATATCTAATTAATCCAAAAATCTTAAGCAGGCAATATTATTATTTCAGTGTTACAGAGGAAAGGAAGGCTCAGGTACACTTGCCTAAAGTTTTTCACCCCGTATTAAAAGAAAAAATCTTTTTCAAAGTTTTTACGAGTATGGGGCATCAAATTCGATCTGATTGATCCCACAGCTGCTTTTCCATGTCCATGCCAGGCTACCCTCAGATACTTTCATTTGATGGTTTTCAACCCTGGATGCACATTAGAATCACCTGGGAAACAAAATAAACAAACAAATAAGTAAATGAGGTCTGGGCTCAGTGACTGACTTTCTCATCAAACTGGTCTGGGGTAGGGTACTGGCATTAGTGTTTTTTTAAAGCATATTCTACTCTCCAACCAGGGTTGGAAACCACTGCCTGGATGGAGCTTCTCTGCCCCAGCTTAGCCAAGGGACTGAGGGAGGATAAAGTTCTCTACTGTGTGCACACTGTCATGTCCACAGGGAATCCTGACTACCACCCAGCTTCCTGTCCTGACCTGTGGCTTCTTGTTGTTCCCCCTCGGCCTGGGGTTTTGTTCCATTTTCTTGCTGTCTGTAATTCATCTTGTCCCTTGATTGACAACTGATCTCAGCCATGCTTTTCTGGCAACACTTAGGAATTCCTTTGGGTAAGGCTGTGTTCCGCCTTCTAACTTCACACGCCATGCCTGCGGGGAAAGGGCACAGTCCCCAGACACTGTCTTCGTCTCCTGATTAGCCTGCTTCTGGGGGAAGTGGGCAGATGTAAACTCTAAAGTGCTTGCAAAAATTCTCTTTTCTTCTTGCATTCAACACACTTACGAGTGCAGACTAAGCTCACGGATGGCGGGCATCATCAGGTTTGAAACATGAACCTCAGCTTGTGACAGAGCCTAGACTTCAATGCAAGTGTGTTGGTCAAAGTTAAATACTCACATTCCATTGGTGTTTCTTAAAAATTACTTTTCTAATTAAGAGCCTGCTTATTAAAGATGCAATCTGTCACTGCATAGGCGATGCCCAACAACATTCCTGTTTCTTCTTTGCTTCATCCAGATGTTGTTTACTAAGATGTGTTTCCTCAAAATCCTACTTTGCCATCCCATCCCTGAAGTCAACCAGCCATGACTAACCCAGCAGCTGAGGACCCATCCATGAATATCTGAGTGCAGAGGAATCTTTGAGGGGCTTGAGTTAGAATGGCTTGTTTGTTTTTCTCGGCTGAATGAGACAATGGCTATTCATCTGGAGCCCCGGAAGGATTTCTCTTTTCAGTAATTGATGTGTCCGTTCTCTGTTTGGACAAAAGAAGAATGGAAAACTGCTGGTGTTTGAGGTAAGGCGTCTTCCATCTCTAGAACAAAACCAAGGTTGTGCAATGAGTGTTACTAGAAATGCTCCAGCCATGACAACGACAAGTAGTGACTATAACCCTGTTTGGACTGTGGATACATAGTTCACAAGTAGAGTTCTATTACGCCCATGAAGTTTAAAAACTGAAAGTAATTAAAAGGATTTCCCTGATCCTCAATTTTCTTGCAACCTATTAAAGGGATCCAGTTATAATCCACAGAACATTCTCCATAATGTCTTTTGTCTGCTAGTACTTGTCCTCATCCTCTGTCTTTGCTACACTGTTACTTTTCGTATATGCATCTCCATACAACAGACAGACAGAAGCATCCTGTCTTCTGTCCCCTTCTCCATGTGGCTCTTTGTCTGCCTTCCTCCCTTCTCTGCCAGATCTCTCAGCCCTTACAATGTAGACCCACTCAGCCTTTCTCTTAACTGGAAAGAACCTTCCTGTAGCAAGGAGGAAATTGGGGGGATCATTGTTGGATTCTTTGTGTCTGCATAACTGGAAAGGGGTGATATCTGTGACTATTCTATTAATAATATGTATCCTATAAAATAGTAATAGGAGATACTACATAACATTTACTTTTTTTATGATAGCGAGCACTTTACTCATTAAATGTTTATTTTACTCATTTACTCACTAAACGTTCCCAGCAAATCTGATCAGATCTCACTAGGCCCATCTACAGTGTAGGAAACGACACCATATGGAGGTTAATTGACTTGCCCAAGGCCACATCACTGGGCCTTCAAGTCAGTGAAAGCCGGCATGCTTAACTGCTCCACTAGCCTTTCAATGGAGCACCACCTGCCCTAAATATTGTTTAAAATAAAAGAGCCCTGCAAACTGAGTCTGGCTCAGTCCCCCAAATAGAAAGCAATGAGGTCAAATGAGGCCTCAGAGTTTGTTCCCACTGAATAATTTTGTCCACATTTTGCAAATATTGACTGAATGCTCTCTAAGAACCAGCCAGTATCCTTGCTTATGAGCTGGGATTGGACACCAGCAAGAAGCTGATGTAGCAAGAAGATGCTGCAATTTGAAGGTAGACAGCTGTGGGTTCACCTCCTTCCTCTAATCACTCTGTGACTTTAGTGTACCCCCTCACCCTTCAGGGGGACAGGCTCCACCTTTATTAACTCCGTGGGATCATGCATACTATAAAAATGCCCAGGGTTGTTATTGAGTCAGAAAATACTTACAAAGGGTTTTGCCCAAGCCCAGGTTACATTCTGTGATTTCCATAGTGGGATGAGGTGGTAATGAAATGTGGCCCCAAGAAAATCTGAGTCACAAACATAATCCTGCAATTGTTCTCCAACAGCAAACAAGTGCCAGGGACCAACCCATGGTACATGTCAGGCATCCTAAGTTTCTTCCTTTCCTCTTGCTCCAGCAATCTGCTCTTTCAGAACTGGGCAATGACTTGGCCAAGGCCAAGGAGCAAGGTACAGCAGAGCTGGACCAACAATCCAGTGTGTCTAATGCTCTACTTTCTACTCTGTGCCCTGGTGCTAAATACTTACCCTCACTCTCTGATGTGAGCGACAATGCTGAGCGCTGGTATTTCTGACATCAGCACACGAAGGGCCAGCTTTCACAGAGGATGCAGAGGGGCAATGGGCTCTGCTGGAGACACAAAACCCATGCATAGACAACCTACCAGCTCAGAAAACCCAGTCACGTTAGAATCCAGGAAAAGATCCAGAATTGACTCTCATTAGAACAACTGGGTCAAGTACACGCCTCTGGCTCCATCTTGAATTTCTCTAGAGTTATGAGAACATTTCTCAGCTTGGATAAGTCCCAAGCAAATGTGTAG
Organism: Equus asinus; assembly: GCF_041296235.1. Lineage (NCBI taxonomy): Eukaryota > Metazoa > Chordata > Mammalia > Perissodactyla > Equidae > Equus > Equus asinus. The sequence continues at coordinate 103,359,082 of NC_091796.1, read as the reverse complement.
AATGAAGTGAAAATGTAAAGAGAGTGATCATATGGCCTGAAAGATGATCCTGTGGCTTAGGAGAGAGGTAGAGAGAAAGTGGCCATCTGTAGCGTTTCCTAGGCTCAGGACAGGTTCAAGTTCAAGTGAAAATATATCTTTCCGATCAAATTCAGGGTCCAGTCAAGAAGACAGAATCTATTCTAGGTATCTCAGAGGATGATGTTTAATACAGGAATTGATAATTCATGTGATGGAGACTGAGGCTGCCTAGGAGAGGAGGGGACCATGGAGGGAAGGCCATCCCCTGAGACTAGGGCCAGCAAGAGACACAACAACTGCTGGAGATGCTCAGAGAAGGGTAGAGGGAGATATGCTCTCATTTATCTCCTCTTCTCACCCTATGATCTTCCAACAGTGCCTCCCAGTAGACCAATCGGCCAGGAAGTCAGAAGGCATTGGAGTCAGGGGAACGCAGAACAGAGCATGGCTGGGAAGGGATGGTCTGAGATCACACGAGCAGTGGTCACACCATGGAGTTTGTCCATGAGCCTGAGCATCTACTATGCCTAACTGGGATCCAGGTGTCTGAGAGAAGGTGGTCCCTCTTCTGTTAGTTCACAGAAGAGAGGAACCGTGGTGGGTAAGGAGGTCGTGCATATTAGCCTCTCCTCTCCCATGAAATTTAATTAAATAGATTGTTGAAATTATAGCCAGATGCTTTTTTATTTTTATTTAAGTGGAAAGAATGTGGATCATAACAAGATCCACTTTCTGCAGGGTTACCTTGTGAGAGACACCGGGCTAAACACATTTAACTGATTTCTCATTAATCAGCTCAAGAATCCTAGGAAGTCAGTTTTATTACCTCCATTTTACTAATGAACAAATAAAATGAAGCTATGGAAGGTCTGTCAACTGGTCCCAGGTCACACAGCTTCTCTGCAGAAGATACAGTGAAGCTTGGAACCTACCTCTGAACCTCAAGCCTGGGTTCTTTCTAAGAGCCTACACCAAACAAATGACAAAAAGGCAATAGAGGTCTAGAGCCACAATCAGTCAGTTGTTTAGTGAGGACTCGAGTTTTCTCTGTTTTAGCATTAAATGAACTAAAAGAGGAAAGAAGAAAAAAGAAGAAAATAAAAGGGTAACAACAATAGCAAATTAGGCTGTGTATTTTGATTTAGGATCAAAGAAAAGCTAATTTCAGCCAAAGGTACCAATGAGAGTTGCCTCATGTTCTGACATGATGCTCGGAAATCAGAAGTAACAGCACTTCCTGTTTACTCTTCAATTGTTGCTGGATGCCAATGGCAGGTTCTTGAATCTCTTGCATTTCCCTGCCCATTACCTTCTGCAAGCTGTGTGTCCCCTTTCTCTTCCTTGGGAACCTGGGTCCCCTCCTAGAACATCTCTGAATCACATGCCTATTTTAGAGAACAAAGCAGGCACAGTGTCAATGATGAATATAGTGCAATGTCAAAGGCGTAATTACTGAAAGCAAACGGAAACAAAAAAATGACAATTCATGTGAGGCACCCAAGTCACCCAGGCTCCTTTCTCAGATCATTTGAATAGCTTCCACCACAAACGGCTGGGAGCAAAGGGTCCCTTCCAAATTATCCTCAGGCGGGGAGCATGATGGGGAGGGGAGGAGAGGGCAGACTTGAGACTAAAGCTCATGGCCTCTCCTCTGCCTCTGACCCTGCCTGGAGGGGGCTGGAGAGTGGAATCATTCATCTTTTGTTCCCACTTCATTTTCAAAATATATTCTTAAGGCAGCCAGGACTCTTTAAAGAGTCTGACTGAGTGGCTCTTTGAGAGGCAGGTGGTGGCAGATGGGTAAGTGTGAAAATGCGATCTATCTGGGATCTCACACTATATAACATGCACAAAACACCACTGGAATTGCAACCTTCAAGGGGAGAGCTCTCAATTTACAGCCAAAGAACTGTGGCTAGCATTTGGCTTTTGGAACTGAATGGATAGGATGTCCAAGAGATGGGGGGTTGAGCCTCTTGTGCAGGGTCTCACACCCCAAAACCATCTCATTTATATTATCTTGAAAAATATAGGCAGCAGATAAATTTGTTCCAGTTCATTATAAATTTTTATGTACACAACAGTACTGGGATTAAAAATGTTGAGGGAGAGGTGGTGGTCCTTTTCCCCTCAATTGGTGTCTGTAATTGATATCTGGCTCAGCCATCCTGGTACAAACAAAATCAAATAAGGAAACAAATAAACAAAAGCAAAGCCAACTGGATTTGAAGATACACAACTGATCTGAAGATCATTAATACAATACTTACTTTCATAAATATTAATAAATACAGACCACATGCTAGGCAATGTTCCAGCCCTGGAGGAAGTACATGGAGACATACTTTCTCTTTAAAGGGATCATAGCTAACCAACAGAACCCTGGGGGATGACCTGGATTTTCCTGAGGTGCTCACGGTGGCACGGAGCCCTCAGAGCTCTGCTGAGGAGCCTCTGCCTTTCCCCAGCTCCCGACACAGTCCCTGGCCCCAGAGAAGCTCTATTTATCTGGTGTGAATGGAAGGAGCCAACCTCATTCAGAGAAGGTGATATTTATGCTGGCTCTTGATGGATGGATTGAAGGTTGCCAAGCATGAAAAGATGAAAGCACTTCAAGGTGGTAAGTAGAATTGCAAAGGTCAGGAGAAGCGGAACAAGGAGGTAGGCTTCAGTATGTGTCTCTGCCCCTCCAGGCTGCTGTAACAGAATACCGTAGACTAGCTGGTTTATCACCAACAAATATTTATTTCTCATAGTTCTGGAGGCTGGAAGTCCGCGATCAAGGAGTCAGCATGGTTGGGTGCTGGCAGAGCCCCCTTCCGGTTGCAGACTCCTTGCATCTTCACTCCAGCGTGAAAGCTCTTGGGGCCATTTTATAAGGGCAGGAATCCCATTCATGAGGGCTCCACCCACATGACCTTGTAAACGCCCCACCTCCAAATGCCGTTACATTGGGAGGTAGAGTTTCAACATAGGAACCTTGGAGGAACACAAATATTCAGTCCATAACAATATGGGAACAATCAGAGAACTTCAATATGAGAAGGTGGGATTCTTGTGGGGAAGGATATAAGGTGGACCCTCTGGGGGGGCCAGGTTCTCTTCACTGTCCTCCATTATCTCCTCAATATGCTTTGTCTTTGCAGCTCGCATCGGATATGGATCTTTACCTTAACTAAACTCTCCTAATGTAAGTCATTAAAGTCTCTGCCTTGAGCCTTCTTACAACCCATTATCAGACCCCACACAAAGTGAGAGCTGCACAGAGCAGGCTTCAGATCTTCAGCTTTTCTGGATTAGTCACTGTTTTAAAAATTAAAGCAACAATGCTTTTTGAAGTTTTTCTCTAAGTTATTCATATCCTTATGTTTTAATATTTTAAACACGCTAACCCGATATTCCAGAATCTTGCATTAGGACACAAGAAATCCTCCATTTCTATAGGGCAAAACTACTTCCAATATTTTTAACAACGTTTCCTCTAGGACATTCTAATACCCTAATCATTGTTTACTCAATTTTAAAAATCAGTTTGCAAAGTTTTTTTTTTTTTTTAATTTAGTTAAGACTCAAATTATTCCTCATTCTTGCAACCAGGTTGCTGGTGAGCATCACTTTTCCCATTAGACACCTGAGTAAAGGGTGGGTCAAAACTCTGTCCAAGTTCATGACTAAAGGCAGCTGAGAGAACTCCGATCTGAGGCCTGTCCTTCTCTTTCTCCTGGTATCCTCCCAGGGTTTGAAGCTGAAAAGAAGATTAAATGACCCGGTTCAAGAATGAATAAGCAAGAAGTCTACTAAACTTTTTCCAGGATACTTCCAGAAGGTTTAACATGGGCCATTTCCCTACCAGAGTCCCTGACCTCTAAAACTCAGATGAAAAATAGGTACAACTCTCATCTCAGCTGCCACGTCCTCCCCACTCCGCTTCTGGAAGATGAACCAAGAATCTGGTGAGGCTTCAGAAACGAGCTGCTCTCCACTGTGATTTGTGGAGATCTCCATCCCAGCTGCTTCCATCATTTCTTTAGGGTTAACTCACGTCGGAATGCAAGAGAGCAGATGACCACAGAAATCGAACTCTCCCAGACTTGGGCCGATGCTGAGTTCCTGAAGCATGAGTCATCCAGGAAAAATTAATAATGAAAATGGCTAATTTATAACTGGATACATCCAAGCAAAGGGTGTGTGCATGTGGAAGGAATGGGTAATGGTAATTTTTCTCATTAACAATAGAACTGACTTGAGTGATTATTCTGCCACACAAATGAGCTGTTCAGGGGTATTGTAAAAGTCGCCATGCTGGACACTGGAGCACAGGCTGGGGAGGCTGCCTGGGCTTGACCACCAGCTCAGGACGGCCTCCAGCACTTCGCTGTTCTCCAGCTTCTGTCACCGCTTGGAACGCCTGGGCTCCCATCTTGACATCAGCTGGTTGAGTGCCTGGGGCCCTGGGCAAGTGTCTACCTCCCTTCTGTATTATCTCTCTTCTTTCTTCTCTTTCCCTGTCTTTTTCTTTTCTTTCCTATTGCTTTCACTCTGTCTCTCTCCCCCTCCCCCATTTTTTGTTTTGAATTCTTTCTCTGCCTTTCCAACGTCTCAAATTTCTGTCTCTTGCTCCCTCATCTGTCTCTCTTTTCACTGTTTCTCTTCCTTTTCTTGTCATCTCCCTCTCCTGCCTTTTCTCCTTCCTATGTTAGCCTCTGTTGGTGCCCTTGACATAAAATCAGGCCTTAGGACATTAAAAGTGTGAGGAGCACTATCACAGAGCTCCTTAAACTTCAACGTGTCCATGGACTCCTCAGGGATGTTGGTAAAATGCAGATTCTACTCCAGGAGGTCTGGGCTGGGACCTGGGATTCTGCAGTTCTCGCAAGCTCCCTGGTGATGTGGATCCTGCAGGTCCCAGGTACCACACACCTTGAGTACCAAAATTTTAGAGCATCTCTATGTCATGTGCTTCACAGAACAGAGCAGAAGATCAGGCCCTAATGGGAGAGAGACATGCCCGGGGCCCGACCCTCAGTGAGCTGCTGGCAGGATGGGAATGGGGCCTGAGATCTTCGCATGAGTCGATGAGACGGCAGGTACCTCCTTCTTTCATTGAAGCTGGCTGCTCTTGATATGCTTTAGTTTTTGTATCTGCAACTTAGAGCAGAGAAAACTCAATTTTCCCATTTGAGGTAAGATTTATGATTGCAAAGAATAGACACTTTAAACTCAGTTCTGGGTCTGAATCTCAGCTCTGATATGTACCATCTCTCTGAAACTGGACAAGTTGTCTAACCTCTTTGGGCCTCAGTCATTACATTGAAAAAATGATTAGTATTTATCTCTCAGGGTAGTTGTGAGAATTAATCTGCAAGTGATTTGCATCAAGCACTCAGCTTGGAGCTGGCGCTCAGTAAAGTCATGCTTATCCCAAACTTCGCCATCTCAAAGCCTTAGGTTTCAGATGGAAACGACAGTTCTCATTTTTAATGTGGGCACCTGTCCTCATATGGAACGATGCACTGAAGGATTTGTTGTCTACCCTTCCCGATTCTGTGGGCAGCACGTGCCCCAGTGTGATCTAGCCCTTCATGATCATTAATAGGTGAGGAGCACGTGGCCCAGAGAGCAGACGTGGCCTTCCCAAACTGCTCCCTGGTGTTTGCCTTATGTCAGACTAGGATTTAAGACCCTGACTCCCCGAGTGAGGATCTTCAGGAGATGACCCACTGACTTCCAACTCCAAGTTACCTTCAAACCATGGTTTCTCATTATTACCTTTCCTCAGGATCCAAATATAGTGTCTGCAGCTTCACTGTAACAGTTAATCCACATCCTTGGCTATATACTCTAGTCCAGCTACACCAATCTATGAAGTTAAAGTCCAAAGAAAATTTCACACGGGAATATAAAATACTTGGTTGATGTCCTTTACGTAAATGGAAATTACAAATCCTTGGGCAAGATTGTATTTGTCTTTGTTATTAATGTGGCTGTTAATACAAATAGCTTTCAACTGCACTGTTTTCTCCTGCTTCCCTCTTTCTTCCTTTCTTTTCTCCCTCCTGAGGAATGTTTAACTTCATTTCTCCAATGAAATGATTTTCTCCTTTTAGACAAACTCCTACACTGCCAGATAACATTAGCCAGTTAAGAAATTGCAGACTGTTGACAGTTCTAAGGGTTTCAAGGGGAAAGGGAGGTGGATATTTTATTTTTATGTCCAACCCTATAAGTCATAGAGACTTTGGGTTTGCTGGTCTTTAATTCCTCTCAACATAGCAGAGCACCTCAGTGTGCCATTTCTTGATTTCCTGGGAAGACGTTTCTTGAAAACCAAGTGAGGTTAAAAGATGCTACAAAGTGTCAACTGAAAGGACAGGTGAAGGATCAGCTTTATTCTGGGCTCAGACACCAGCGGCATCATTTGTTGCATATGGGACATAGAAAAGCCATTCTTCCCTTTGAGGTTTACTGCCCTCAAACGAAAAATGGAGATGACAATTCTTGTCTCCTGTAGTAGTTGCGAGGGTCATTTGACTCTCATGTGCCTAGCACTGTGTCTGGCAGAGAGATGCTTAATTCATGCATATGTACTTCCTCCCGGTCCCCGGCCTGGTATCCACTTCTCAGGCCCTCCCTCTCTCGCCTGCAGTCTCTGCTCTTACATCAGCGTGGCGTGTTTTCTGAGCTTAGTAAGACCAGGGTTGGACATATGACCCTGGTCTGTGAGTCATGCCAACAGAGCTCTTGCCCAAATTATTTTGGTGTTTTTTTTTTCTTTGTTGTTTCAGTTTTACGACATTCACCATAAAGCTGAATATGTTTACATTCTGATTTCAGAAAGCAGGAAAGGTAAGATGTTCACTGAAATTTAATTACAGGCCATGGAGTATGATTAAAACAGATGGTTTTAGAAAATATGTTCTATGTGTTTTTTCTTTCCCTTTTTTTTTTTAAGAAAAATCAACAATATGATTTTGCTGGCCTTCTTTTCTTGAGTCTCTTCTTTCCACTTGGATTTCTTTTTCTCTCCTCTTCTCTCTTCTTAATTCCTTTCTGCCTTTCTGTCTTATTTTCTAAAAGGCTCTGGATTGCTGCCAGTTATTATTATAAGCTGAATGCTTTGGCTTTCAGCCAAGATGCTGATAGTTAAGCACGAAGCCAAAATGGATGGTTTCTCTCCTGTTTCCCCCACACACTGCCCCACATTGCAGCGGATGGCAGGGAGAGGTGGGCAAGCACCTCTGCTGTCCAGATTTTGCAAACCTGCTCTGATAGTTGGAAGAACAGGGTCTTAAAGATATCACAGGCAAGGTGATTGTAAAAGGAGAACACAGGGATTTTTAGGGGCCTTTCCTAGTTATCAGTTAATTTGGAAATCAAGTTAATCATCTTACTCGAGGCTTGAGACATGTGTGAGGCAGAACTGTGGGGTGCAGGGCTTTCAACGCGGGATATGCCACTTGAAGACCAAGCAACTTCAGGGAAAGGGAGGCTGAAACGACAAGAAAAAAAAATCGCTAATCCTTTGTGCTCGCTGAAAATTCTCAGCCCTCCTGGTCGAAGAAAGGGGTCTTCAGAACAAAGATCTTGAGACGGGGTTGGGGGGGGGTATGAGTGTCCTGTGGCTGCTATAACAAGTCATCAGCAACTTAGTGGCTCCAAACAACACACTTTCATTCTCTTATAGTTCTGGAGGTAAGAATTCCTGAAATGAAGGTGTTGGCACTGCATTCTTTCTGGGAATTCTGAGGGAGAATTTGTCCCCTGCCCTTTCCAGCTTCTAGAGGTCAGCCATAAGCCTTGACTTGTGGCCCCCCCACTGACATTGTTACTCTGACCTGCTTCCACCATCACATCTCCTCTCCCTCTGCCTCCGTGGTCACAGCACCTGCTTTCTATGGTCTTCCTGCTTCCTTTCTAAAAACTCTGTGCCTACCTTGGGCTAGCTTGGATCCTCCAGGATCATTTTCCCATCTCAGAATTCTTTTTTTTTTTTTTTTTTGAGGAAGATTAGCCCTGAGCTAACTACTGCCAATCCTCCTCTTTTCACTGAGGAAGACTGGCCCTGAGCTAACATCATGCCCATCTTCCTCTACTTTCTATGTGGGACGCCTACCACAGCATGGCATGCCAAGCGGTGCCGTGTCTGCACCCGGGATCCGAACTGGCAAACCCCGGGCCGCCAAAGTGGAATGTGCAAACTTAACCGCTGAGCCACCGGGCAGGCCCCTCAGGATTCTTAATCTTACCTGCAAAGTCCCCTTTGCCATGTAAAGTACCATATTCACAGGTCCTGGGATGAGAATGTGGTTATCTCTGAGAAGTGAGCATTATTCTGTCTGCCAGAAGGGGCTTTGCTATTTCTCACTTGCCGGCCCAGTGGTAACTCACATAAGGTCCAGAAATCTGAGATTCCATATGGCCACAGTCCTAGAGAAGCCACTTTATCCCTGTAATTTCACTGAGGAGCATCCCTGTGAACATTCAGCGTTTGGTTCTTCAGCCCCATATGCAATCCTTGAAGCCCAGGCCTTAGCTCTGCCCATGGAAACCAAGACACAGCATGTCAGGATTTCAGGGGCGCTGACCTTACCCCAATCCCCCTTGAGATACAGCCCCCTGCACAAGTTGTGGGTATAGCTTGCCTCCGCTGCCTTGGCTTCTCCCAAACTGTCCTCCTCTCTCACTCATTTTGCCTCCCCTCGCTCTCCCCAAGCTCAGCTCCCCCCTCCCCATGTTGACAGGGGCACTGTGGAATAAGCAGACAGACTCCAATACAAATATTCAGAATGACCTGAATGGCCCCAAAATAAAAATGCCTGAGAACTGATTCCAAACCACACCTGGGCATCTTCAGATTTGCTCTTCCCCATAACATAACCACTAGGATAGAAGAGAAGAATAATTAAGAGACAGAGTCCTCCTTCCCACATTCTTTCTTCCCTTGTGGTTATGTTAACAATTTCCACAGAGATGGAATCCTTAAGCTTAGTTGCTTTTAGCAGCTGGTTTCACCAAGTCTTAAAATGCAATTATATGAAAATCATACAGACAAATCCAGAGCATCATGCATTCATATCTCAACCTCGTTCAAAACACATGACGTGCAGAATCTCAATCATCCTGGATTTTAAGCAACACTTCTTTTAAAGTGAGCAAGTTAATATATTAGCAATTTAAAAAATAATCAAATCAGGGGGAAAAAAGAAGAAGAAACATTAAGTTTTGCAGGAGACAGGAGAGAGTTGGCTCTTCAAGGCTAAGAAATAGAGTCTACACAGAAGTGTGTTTGTTTCATATATAGACTCGATATTATGCCTCTGCAATAACCTTTGCTCGATGCAGATATTAAAACTTCATGGTTTGAGCATGTTTTTCTACAACTGAATAAACAAAAGAATATTATTTATAATACTCCCTGGAGGAAAGGCTTAATATCTCTTCATTATTAGGGATGGGTGACTTAAATTATCTTTTCAGGTCTCCAAATGAACAGGATTGCTGGTCTTTCTGACACTCAAGGATGTTAGAATATGACACTGAAGCTACAGCTGACTCATGGAAAGAACAATTTTTTTTTCTGAAAATTTGCTTTTGTGGTAAGGGAAATTTTGGGATCGTTTTGTGGCATCCTCATATTCTTCATTTTTGTTCACTGTAAGTGTGTTCAAAGTGAGGGAAAGAGTTTTCGAGGCTCTCCTTGAAGACAGCAAAGGAGAGAGGACTCCCGTGCTTTGCCCGGTGCTACAGCCAGGCCTGGGAGGAAGCAGCTACAAAGGTTGGACAAGAGAGAATAGCAGGAAAGAAGCAAAGTAAGAATGTGGTGCTGGACTGGAGCTGAGAATTGGCACTTGGTACGAAAATGCTTAATAAGGACCCGCTGGCCTCCATCTGCCCTTCCTGTATCATTGACTGCTTCTCTATGATTTTCTTGTGTACTAGCTTGTGAGTCCTTTGTGGGCTGGGACTGGGCTCCATCTCTGCTTCCTTCCAACATGGCGGATGCAAGTTAGGCTCCAGAGACCTGAAGAATAAATAGAAGACAAGAATTCCTTGGTGGACGCTTCTGCTGTTAGATTTCATAGTGTCTGGCCTAAAATGGATAATAAATATTAGCTACTAACATACATCTCTTGTCTCCAAGCAGTTTACTTCCCTGCACAGTTTTGAGGGTCCACTGCTAAGCCTGCAAGTTGATGAAATAGAGTTTATGAGGAGTCTAGGCATCTAAGACAGTTGCAATATGATGCACTGACCTGACCATTTGGTGTTAATTAAACTTACAATTCCTCAGCTCTTAAAGGGAGAACTGGAAGCGAAGATTAAAGCTTCATGATTCATCAATTGCTCATTATTGATCTAAAAAGTATTCAATGTAATCAATTAGAAAGGCATGTACTTTATCCCCAGCATATGTAATCTATACTTCAGGTGTCTTCAATCTTTAAGTGGGGAGATACATTCCAACTTGTCTTTGTTTTAAAGAAGGCCCTGGAGAATGCGCTTCAGGCTCCTGTTGGATTTGAATCTGCTCTCCACCCACACTCAGAGCTCCTGTTTGTCCTTGTGTACATCAACAATCTCTTTTATGAGTTCCTAATCTTAAATCTCTTAACTGTGGTAGGGGTCCTCACTCCTATTCTTGATACCACCTTTCCTTCAGAGCCCTCTGATGTTATTTTCTTATGTAACGTTAAGGCCATATTTCATCAACATTTGGTCTTTACCTAAAACCTCCTTCTGCTGACAAAGAAGTAAAATTGGCAAGGAACCTTGAACTTGGAATAAAGACATCCTCATTCTAAATACAACTTGGCCTCATCACTTCTTCCCTCTGAGCCTGGCTTTGCCCTTTGTGTAAAGAAGGAGGTCAGATTGGATCACACCCAGGATCCTATTTTACTCTATTCCCATCGTTTTTCCAGCTGGGGAAGCTCTGCAAAAGGAGCTTGCTTATCTCATGAGTTTCCTATCTAAACTTCTTAGCTATTGAATCTTTTCTATCACTTTTTTGGAAAAAAAGAAACCAGCTTTCTTTGCGATCAAGAAACGCATCTCAAAGACATCCTTCATTATTTCTTTGCCCTCCTGCTGGGATGACAACTGTTGGGAGAGAAAACAGAATATTGCATGGATCATATCAGAAGATCTGAATTTTCTTGTTCCCTTTTTGTAACTCTGAGCAAATTATGTGACCTTTACAATTTGATTTTTCTACTCTCAGAATATGGAAATAGTGCTTGCCCTGGCCTACTTCAGAGTAATCTTTGGGAGAGCAAATAGGGGGATGTGTGTCAACAGAGTTTGTCACTCAAAGGCACATAGGTATCTGTCTGTCTCGAGTCTGCACCTCTATGATCCAGCCATTATTTGGTTACAAGTAGGATTATTGGAAGTCATACATTTGATCGCACTATTTCCTGGCTCTCCATCACCTTCAGGATGGTATCTTCTTCCTTTTCATTTTCAGCCTCATCTCCCACATCTTCCGCCATCCAACAAGAAGACTGTTCCCCAGCCATGGGGAACATCTTGTGATCTTTGACTATGTTATCCTCTGCTACACTTCAGAGAATTCACATTCTTTTCATATTCTTTTCTCTCTGCCTGGAGTATCCTTTCTCACTTTTTCCATTGGGTTAAATACTTCTGTTATTTTAGTGACATAGTTTGTAAGAAAACCTCCTCCCTCCATCTTTTCATTTCAACAACAATAAGACATTACAAATGCAGTTGAATTCTTTCAGTCCCGTTTACTGATCTGATTTCCTTTCTTCCCCAGAAGTAAACACTCTCCTCAGCTTGGCAATTATCAGTCCCTTGAATAGTTTTTATAAATGTCTAAATATACATGTTGCCATAAATATATTGTGTTGTTAAGCATGCTTTAAAATGTATGCATACACTATCATACTGTGTGCTTATTTTTGCAACTTGCTTTGAGTATAAGGCTAGAATCTCTTGACTTAAAGACCAAAAGATCAAAAGGTCTGAAAACCAAAATTTTTTTCCATAATGTATTTGACAGCAAATTCTAACCTAACCTGAACCCATTAGGTGGCAAAACACGACCAGAATTGATGTGAGGCTATTCATGGCCTTGATTTATTCCACTTTAGTCAATCTTCATATGTTTTTTTCTAAAGGAATATTAGTATGTTTGGTTTGGTAGTGGTGGCCCGGGTTCTGCTGGAGTTGTTACCGAAATATAGACATACGTCTTTTGGAAATTAAAACAAAGTTGAAATCTGAAATACATGTGGCCCCCAAAGGCTTTGGAAAAGGAATTTGGACTGGGATGTTTCTGAGATCAGTCCATGTTGATTCATAAAGCTCTAGTGCATTAATTTTAACAGCTTGATAATGTTACACTGTATGTATAGCTCAATTTACTTAGTCTCTGGTTTGTGGATATTTAGGGTATTTCCAATTTTTCACAATTGCAAACAGTGCTGCAATATGATTCTGGTACATGAATCTTTGTGCAACGAATAGGAATTTTCTAAAAGTCAAAGTGTTGATGCATAGGTTATATGCCTTTCTAGTTTTATTAGCTATTGCCAAATTGCTCTCCAAAATGTCTGCTCCAACATGGAAATGAACTGTTAGGACATGAAAGATTCCTTTGGTCCATGTCCTGGTAAACACTTGGGATCTGTGATCTAGGAAATGGTCAACATTTGTATATTCTCCATTCATGTTCAACATGAACATTTTATCTCTAATTTTGAGGGTATGGAGTTTTGTATGCTACATTATATCACACTCAGTAATTATGTTGTTTAAATATTCTAGATCTTTATTATTATGCTCCTGAGACATCAGTTACTGAGTGAGGTGTAATAATATGCCCTGCCATGATGTTAGATTCCTCAGCTTTTTATTGCAATTCTGTCATTTCTTTTACATAATTTGAGGATATATAATTGAATATATATAAGTTCAGAATTGCAATACCTTCCTCATGCATTTTGTTCTTTTTAATAATTTTGGATTTCATTTTTTTATATTAAAACAGCTGCACCAGCTTCCCTTTAGTGTTTGCCTAATATATATTTTCTCAATCTTTGATTTACAGCGTTAATAAGGGATTATGTCTCTCTCTCTCTTGTCCAGTGTGACAATCTACCTTTTTCTCTGGCAAGTTAAGTTCAATTACATTTACTATGACTGCCGATGAATTTGGGTTTGTTTGCAATTTCTTATTTTACGTATTCTGTTTATTATGCATTTCCACTTTTTCTTTCCATCCTTCTGTCGAATTGACGAAGTATTTTCTATTCCTCTTTATCCTCTAATGAGGTATCACTTAATCATTATATTGCCATACTTACATCATCTTTCATTTGTGATTTAACACAGTCAAAATGGAAAAATATCCTTCCTCACTTTTGGAACAAGAAAAGGACATTCATTCTAAATATCATTGTTCAAAATTTTAGTCCCGCATTGTTTCTGGATTTGTGTGTGTGTGATTCTTTCTTTCTGACATACATCTTTTAGTTATTCTTTTAGCACTGCTCTGTTTCTGATAAGGTTCTGTTTCTGGTAAATTCTCATTATTTTCATATGTCTTAAAATGTCTTTATTTTACCCTCACCCTTGCATGACAGTTTAGCTGGTTATGGAATTCTTGGTGGACTCTATTCTCCAGAAATTTGAAGCTGTGACTCCCCGTCCTTCTTGTCGGGCTCAATAAACACCTACTGTTGTCACAGTTGATTCCTCAGGTCGTATATAATCTATCCTCTAGCTCATACTCCCTTCATCTGATTTAAATCTGCTATTTAACTTATCCCTGGGCTGTGATTTTAAAATTCAAATGTTTACTTTTATAATTTATATTTGTTTTCTTGTGATAAATTTTCCATTCTTTTCCAGCGTACCTGGTTATTTTTATTATTTTTTAATCTTTATTTTTATCAGTTAAATACTTATTTTTTGGTCTTTATTAGATTGTTTTTTTTTACTTAGGTTCTTTGCTATTTTGTCTATGCTGTGACTAACATACGACTTTGCAATAATATCAAAATAATTACTCATTTGTTTGATCTCACGTTACACGTATACCATACTCTCAGAATAACGAGTCCCACACTATTGCCAACAACATAATTGCCAAGCACTCTAAGATTGTACTTCAGCCACAGTTAACCTTTTGCCTTCCCCACTTTATTTTAAAGTTGTTATATGTGTTACATCTATGTAAGTGGAATAACATTCAGACACTATTATAATTTTTGCGTTCAACCTTCATTCATATTTTAAACAATTTAAACGCATAAAAACACTTTACTATATATACTCAAATATTTACCATTTCTGCAGTTTCGAGTTCCCCTCTAATAGCAATCATTTTTCATCACTCTAGACAATTCCCTTTAGCAATTCTTTAAAAGCATATTTGCTGATGACGAATTGTCTTAGTTCACCTTTATATGACAATGTCTCTATTTTGTCCTTGTTCAACAACTTGAGAATGTTGTTCTGCTGTTTTCTGGTTCTAGCATTATTTCTGAGTGTGACATAATGAAGTATATAGAACCAGGCACCCTCAAAATCAGAACTGAAATGTTGTTCCATGATTTCTGATGGAAAAATCCGTAGTCATTTTTAATTGTTTTTCTTTTATATGTAATTTTTTTCCTCTGGCTGCTCTAAAGATTTTGTTTTTTGGTAATTTATGTTCGGTTTTCAGCATTTTAAACCATTTCTGGACATAGTTTTCTTTCATTTTATCTTGTTTGGGTTTTGCTAAATTTCCTGAATTTATAAATGTGTGTCTCAAAATTTAGGAAGATTTTAGTCATTCTTTCTTCAAAAACTTATTTCCATACCTATTTCTTTCTTTTCTTCGGGGATTTCAAAGACATAAAGTTAGAGCTTTAGGACTTTCCCATGGGTCTCTGAGGCTCAGCCCACTTGAAACAATTTTTCTCTCTGTTCTTTAGATTGTATAATTTCTAGTCATCTACCTTCAAGTACACTGGTTCTTTCCTATTTCATCTCCATTCCTGACACAGAGACCATTCAATGAGTTTTTTTATTTTCAATATGGAATTTCGCAGTTCTAAAATGTCCATTCTGGAGCCAGTGCTTGTGGACTCCTGGTTAAAATTGTGCAGGCTCCACTTTGGCAGCCTGGGTTTGGTTCCCGGGCATGGAGCCACACCACTCATCTGTCAGTAGCTGTGGTGTGGCCGTGGCTCACAGAAGAACTAGAAGGACTTACAACTAGAATATACCACTATGTGCTGGGGCTTTCGGGAGGGGGAATAAAAGAGAGAGGAAGATTGGCAACAGATGTTAGCTCACGGTGAATTTTTTTCCCGGGGAAAAAAATAAAATAAATAAGATCTATTAAAAAAAGTAAATACTCAAAATGTCTATTTTGTTCCTTTGTATTGTTTCTATTTCTGTGTTCAGAACTTTTATCTTTACATTTGTTTCAAGAGTGTTCACTTTTACTTCAGGGGCAATTTTCTAATAAGTTCTTTAAAGGATTTCCTCTGGTGATTCCATCCTTCGGTGGATCTTGGAGTTGGAATCTGATGATTGATTTAGCCCTTTAGGATCGATCAGATTTCCTGGGTTTTTCTTTTTATTGTTTGCTTTTGTATATCAAGTAATTTTGGATTGTATTCTGGACATTTTAAATATTGTCTTGTGAGACTCGGAGTTCTGTTGTAATCCCCTGGAGAACGTTGACTTTTTGTTTTGTTTTACCACGCAATCGACCCGATTAGGCTGACAATGCAAGTTCTTCCTCATTGTCTGCGGTTGGTCGTTCTCATGTCAGCTCAGTTTTCAAAGTCTTTGCTCTGCCGTTTGCATCTGCCTGCACATGTCCCCCTGGGACTTAGTGTGGGATTATGTCAATGGTTCATTTCATGTCCCAAAGCCTTTGCTGCACTTCTTTGGCTCTGCTCCACCATGCACAGCCCAGGACGGAGTCTTGGGCTTATACAGGTTCATACAGAAAATGAGGGGCCTTTCTAAGATCCCTCCTCTCTAGACTTTCCTTGACACCAGTTTCCAGAGGCTACTTTTCCCGGTCCCTCTGGCCAGAAAGACAGGAATCTCTCTAGACTTTGGCCTTCCCAGGCTGTTGGCTAATTCCATGTGATGGGGTCATCTTTAGAGCAAAGCGGTAATACAAGAATTAAGGATTCTCTCCAAACAATATGGGTCTCTTTTCTTAGCACCCTGTTAACAAAGAGGAGGGTCTGCTGCCGCGGTGACAGTATCGTTCTGCTGTGAGGGTTGCCCTCAGAGAAAGTAATACTTTTAAAAAGGGAAGGGGGACATTCTCCCTTATTCTCTGACATGCAGGAGTTTACTTTCTCTGTCCTCTGGATAGAAATAGAGGGTTTCTCTGGAGTTTTTCTTTCCATGCCCATCTGGTGATTTGGCCCATTCTTGAATCAAAGCTGGAAGATGAAGGAGGGGAAAACAAAAACCCTGCAAATATCATTCTTGTAATGGAAAGTTACTCACGTGTTTACTTCAGTTTACAACCTCTTGTTATTATTTAGTTTGCAGAATCCTCAGGTAGTTTCATTTGGCATTCTCTTCAAAGATTTTAGTTATTATCAGACCATAGTTGACTTACTCCGTCTTCTTCAACACTGAAATTTTTTTTTTTTTGAGGAAGATTGGCCCTGAGCAAACATCTGTTGCCAGTCTTCCTCTTTCTGCTTGAGGAAGATTGTCACTGTGCTAATCTTCTGTGCCAACCTTCCTCTGTTATATGTGGGATGCAGCCACAGTGTGGCTTGAAATGTGGTTCTAGGTCTGTGCCTGGGATCCAAACCTAGAAACCCTAGGCCACTGAAGCAGAGCACATGAACTTAACCACTATGTCACCAGGCTGGCCCCTGGAATTTTTTCTGTAATTTACATTTTACATTCTGGAATTGCTTTGGGAAGTTTTTATTTAATTTTACATTTAAATGTAGAAAATATTTATAAAATTCCAAAATAAAAACAACAGAACGGGGTTGTTGTTCAGTTGAATTGTGTCCCTTCAAAATTTATACCTTGAGGTCATAACCCCCAATCTCAGAATGTGACTAGAGAAAGGGCCTTTGAGGAGGTGTCTGCCTTTACACGAGATCATTAGAATGAGCCCTACTCCAATCTGACTGGTGTCCTTAAAAGAGGAAATTTGAACACACAGAGAAACGCCAGGGGTGTACATATAAATCGAAAAGATCTTGGGAAGAATCAGAAGAGGACAGCCGTCTGCAAAGAGAGAGGCCTCGGAAGAAACCAACCCTGCTGACACCTTAGTCTTGGACTTCCAGCCTCCAGAACCGTGAAACAATAGATCTCTGCTGTTTAAGCCACTCTGTCTGTGCTTTTTTGCTATGGCAGCCCGAGAAAGCTGATCCAAGAAGATTATAATTTATTCTTTTATTTCTCTCCTGCCTATTCTCCATTTGCTCAGTATCTATTTCCTTTCTCTGTGCCATAACCTTCCACAAGATTAATCTCTTCTTCATTGGCAGCATCTTCTTCAGTTTGGTATTTTCATGTCTACTTTTATAGATAAAGTATTACAGCTGGCGAGCAGGGGAGTTGGCCTCCAACACATGACTCCACAGCCCGAATGCCTCCTCCCACAATAACCTGCTAAATTAAACACCCGCACAAACACGGAGAAGAAGGTAAATGCACGGGTATGACATTCCCTAGGTTCTCATTTAACTGCAGCACAAAAGCTGAAGAGGAATGAAAAAAGTGACTTTAATTCACCAATCTAATTTTTTTTCAAACTATTGTTCATGCAGTCAGGGCGGTGCAGATCCCTTCCTGAAAAATTTTGACAAACTCCAAGCACCATTCAGAAACGTGAAGGGCTCTCAGCGGGACCTTGTTATTCTGAACATAAGTACAAAGCCATTCCGTAGAATACAATACAACTTGATTTTGTATGGCGCTCCATTCAAGTAGGGACCCCAACGGAAGCTCACGCATCCTGTTTTTAATCATATTTGAGTGATTTAATTTCAAACACACAACCACTTTTGCCTAATGCAACCTGCATTTGAAGAAATGTTCCTCTGTGACAACTAAGTGAGAAGATGACAAGGGTTTTATTTTGACTCTGACTCAATAGGCCACCTTTTGCCTCTGACAAGGGTACGTAAATACCACCTAGGGGAGGATGAATGATGGGTGGCATGGGATTTTCCATTTTCCCCCGTCTATGAAGTACTTATATGCTAAAATTATAGTATTGAATAACAACAAAAACTACCAAAAATGCAGTAATTCTTTTTTCCTTTCCTTGAAAAAAATTTCTGTTTACCCACCGGTAATAGAAAGGCAGCTTGGTAAAGCGGAGTGAACAGCGGGTTGAGGTTCTTGCCTTTTGCTCCAGGCTTTGTCAATGAACTGACCAACATTGTATCCTTGGGCAACTTCCCTTCTCTTCACTCTTCAGTTCCACACGCTGGAGGAGCCAAGGTCCATCCTGCGGAGTCAACATTCTGTCCTGTTTGTTAACACAGATCCCTGCTTAGTTCCTGCTTCTTAGGCTTGGGCTTTGAGTACTTAAGGGAATTCACTGATCCATAACAACTTAGCTTACAGAGACTCAAAGAGAAGCTCCTGTCTGAACAGACTGTATGAGCTAAGGATAATGTTTGGGGATGTGGAGTGGCAGAGCAAGTGGATGGAAGGATAGGATTAACACATAGAGTTGAAATTGATACCAGAAATCAACAATAGCGCTTCCTTACCCTCATAGTTTCGCTATATTTAGGGATGAACGACAAAGACTAAGTAATTAACAGTGAGGCAGCCTCTTAACAGGCGGATGTTCTTGTTAATCTAGAGAACGAATCACGCAGATAGCAGAGCCAGCTTTTGACCTTAGTTGGTCTTGCTCTAGCATAAGCCTAGTTGGCCGCAGCACTATTCCACCTTGCAATTTAAGGGAGAAGTTTTCTGCCTCCAGACCTGCTTCCTTAGCCTGTCTTAGAGCCACGGAGTTCCTTTGATGACTCCATACTACCAGACTGGAGAAGTGGTAAACCTCCTCCTGAATAATACACGCCAATGCAGCCATGGCAACTATCCTCAGAGGTGGGCCATGGACGTGCAAACTGGCTGCAGTTTGGTCTACCTAATTCAGAAAGCAGGAACAATGGGTTGTATTCATCCTACAGGAAATCTTTGACTTCTCTTTGACTGTCTATCAGTCTTCTGTTTCCCTACGATCCTAATTCTCTCCATGCCTGTGGAGTAGGATACCAGGTGATCTGTCTGATGACCCTGTTTCCTTAACTGAAGCTGATTATCAATGGCCTTAGTTAGCAGACAAAAGGGAGATGAAGGCTCTCCAGGGCCTTTCTGCACCATTGCCCTCGCCCACCCCTCACCCAATCCCAGGCTGTGCCTGCTGGTATGAGTCCTGGCCTGGATCCTGACCCTTGGATTATGCAACCTGTTATGGCTCCATGGCCAGACATGTTGGTTCTTATTTTCACAGGCTTTGATCCTTAGCACTGTCTATTGCTTTTGGCTGAATCTCAATTCTGGCTGATTTAGCTTCTGCCTGCTTTGAGCCAAACACCAAGATCCCAAGTCAGACCCATAAATTCAGAACCCAAGGCCAGCCACTGACCCATTTTGCTCTGCCTTTGATCCCTAGAGATAGGGTTTCCTTAGATAATACCTCTCTACTGTCACCCTAATAATTTTCCAATAGTTAATTCTAAAGCTCTCACACAGGGAAAGCTAAGGACACTGAGCTAATAGGCCACCTTTTGGGAACTGTGTGGTTTTTTCCAACCTCAACAATCAATACTTCACTTCTCCCACACCAAATGGGTGTCTGACGATTCAATTCAATTATGACACTAACCACGTAAAGTTAATGCAGGCCTTGCAGGTCAAGGGCTCAGTCTCACAAGACTGACCTCACTGCAGATGCCAGCTGCAAGTGGGATCCCCAGGCAACCCACGCTTCTACCTAGCCAACTACAAATTTGAGATTTCCCATAATTCTCTACTCAGGGTCCATAATTCACTAGAACAACTCAAAGGAGGAACTCAGGAGATCACTTATGATTACTGCTTTATTATAAAGGATACAACTCAAGAACAGCCAAATAGAAGAGATCTGTAGGACAAGTTACTCGGCAGGGAAGCAATGTAGGGTTTCTATGCCCTCTTAGGGTGCACTACCTTCCCAGCACATCCATGTGTTCACCAACCCAGCAGCTCCCCAAACTTTATCCTTTAGAAGTTTTTATGGAGGTTTTAGTACATAGGCATGATTAATTAAGTCACTGGTCATTGGTGATGTAATTCAATCACCAGCTCCCCCACTCCTCCGAGAGGAGGTGGAGAATTAAGACTGAAAGTTCCAACTCTCTAATCATGGATTATCTTTCTGGTGACCAGCTTCCATCTTGAAGCTATAGCTATCTAGTCCATTGTGGTCATCCCCATCCACCGCCCCCCCCCCCAACCCCCTGCAGGAGTCATATCCTTAGAATACAAAAGACACTCAGGAGGATTTTAGGAGCACTGAATCAGGAACTGGGGAAAAAGACTAAACGTTTTATTATCCTATAAGAACCTCCTAAAAACTTGAAATCCTGGTGAATTCAACTTAGCCAAATTCCAGAGAGTGATCAGAGTGATCTGTGTCATTGGAGAGAGGATAAAGAGTTGTTCAACTTGCAGGACACTGGGGCTACAAGAACTGACCAGAGGCTCAGCTGGAGGTCAAGCACAGTTATGTTGAACACAGAGCTACTGTCAGTCACCAAGATTTTCTGAGTACCTGTTATAGGCCAGGAGTTAGTCAAAACAGTGAGATGACACTTGGGAACATGATAAAGCACCTGTCCACCAGCAGCTACGTTCTGGCCGCAGGAGGAATGTGATACTCACACTATGTCTTAAGGTTGCCCTAGGAGACTCTTTCCAGCTGCAGAGTGAGGCATCTCAGAAGGAAAGGGTGAGTGAGAGGAACAAGGGCCATAGGGAAGTACCAGGAATTGAAGAAGAAAGTACTGAATCCATTAATCTGACCTACAGGAGAGAAGCAGGGTGAGCGACCCCACTCTGCGGGACTCAGAAGTCCAAAACATGGATCTCAGTTCCTTTTACCACAGAGGCCAAGACACAGGCTGTCCACATGAGCTTTACCTTCTCTAAGGAAAATTGCCACCCTTTAAGGCTACTATTGAGGAAAAGGGGGAACCAATTCTACCATGTGTCCATATTTCCAACCCTCTCCCTCTTCTCATATCATTACAACCACACTAGCCTAAGGGATGTTCCTCCAACAAATTAAGTGCATTCTTGACCCAGGATATTTGCACTGCTCTTCCTTCCCATATTCCAGTAGTTGACTCGGAATTGCATTCAGATCTTGACGCAGGCATAGCACAGAGTGGTGCTCCCGCCTACCATGTAACCACCCTCTTCCCACACACATCACTTCTACTCTCTCACCTTAAGCTTTCTTTTCTTATTACAACTTGATTTAAATCTATTTATACATATATCCTCATTTCTTTTCTTCTTCCTTTTTTTTTTTTTGAGGAAGATTAGCCCTGAGCTAATATCTGCCACCAATCCTCCTCTTTTTGCTGAGGAAGATTGGTCCTGAGCTAACATCTGTGCCCATCTTCCTCCACTTTATATGTGGGATGCCTGCCACAGCATGGTTTGCCAAGCAGTGTGTAAGTCTGCACCCAGGATCCGAATCAGCGAACCCCGGGCTACAGAAGCAGAATGTGCAAACCTAACTGCTGTGCCACCAGGCCAACCCCTCCTCATTTCTAATAAAATTTTATATGGAAAATTCTTTGATTATTTTATCCATGACCTGAATTTAGAACGGTATCTAGCACAAGGGGCATACTTCCCTATTTGATAAATGACAGTTATTTGAATGAGTATAGAGGGCCGTGTCGTATGCTGTGTGACCAAGGAACTCTGTCCAAAGAGGACTAGATAAAAAAGAAACAGTGGCTTATTGCTAGCCAATCTATAGGGTGGCTGGTAGCCTAAGAGCTTTGCCTAACTGGAACCGTGTACCCATCAGATCTTTTGCCTTTTGGATCAGAATGGGAGATGATGAGACAGAGGCAATAGAGATAGGTAGAATTTTTAGGAAGACAATTGCTAGGCCCCATTAGAGTATGGGTGTACAGGTTTCTTCTGCTGAGAGCACCCAGTCTTTGCAAAAGCATTGGATCATGAGGCCTAGATGTACCGTGGTTCCTGTTCTTTCCGGCTATTTTTGAAACTCTTTAGAGCTTGGACAAGTAGCTCACAATCTAATTTTTCTTTTGCACGTGTATGTCTCTATACTAAATCCTCCATGCTTTGAGTAAATTCAGAGGGTCTCTTGTTTCCTGGAAACCAGGAAATCCCAGCAACATCTTCATGAATTCTGTGGGTTGTCGGGCCTTGCAATGCCAAGATATGTTTGGGTTATACAGAGAAGAAGAGGAGAGAATCATTGAAAAAAGAGTAAAATCCAAAATAGAGGGAAGAAAGTTAATGAACATCTCTTGAAGACCTAGCGTATACTATTAATTGTGTAGGTGTAAATTATCACATTTGATTTTCACATATATGTGGTTAGGGTGCTTTTTGATATAAAAAAAATCCCCTAGAAACTAGCTGAAAGAATAAAGAAATTTATCTCACATACAGGAAGTCCAGGTGTAGTGTGGATATAGAGCGTGATATGGAATTACGCTTCATTTCTCTCCTATTGTTTGTCTCCTTTCGGTGTGACGGCTTCATCCTGAGGGTGGCTTCTCCTGTAGGATCATATGATGGATTCTAGGATCGCTGCAGCAGCAGGCTTCTAAGGCCAGAGTGACAAGTCTACTGCCCCACATCACAGCCAACCTGCAACACGCCCCAAGCTCTGATAGATAGGAGCCTGGGTTCCTGAAATCCTTGCTCTCCAGAGGGACAGGATGACCTTTAATGACTGTGGCCATTCAGGCCCCACTCTTGGATCTGAGGGTCTTGTCCACTGTCTTGAGTCACAAGAGCTGCACCCGGGGGAAATTAAGAAGGAAGTGAAGAATGGATCTATTATCACTGTCTCAGAGATGGGAAAACTGAGACTCAGTGAGATTAAGTGTCACGTTCGGGTAACATGAACTGAATGCACAGTTGAGTTGGAGATTGAAATTTGTACCCAGGTCAGTCTATTCCAAAGCCTGTGTTTATTACATAAGGGATAAAGGAGGGGCAAGAAAGGAGGGAGAATAAAAGAGGGAAGAATAGGAAAGAGAGAGAAATCAAGAAGTAAGGAAGTCACAAGCTTCCTCCTCCAGCAGGCCTTGTTAATGCGCTAGGACCAGCTTAAGAACCAACTGTCACCATGTGGTTTTCCAGTTCATTACTCCTTGGCATCAGCAAGTTCTCATTTGTGAGAAGAAAACAATGACTTTAAAAGCCTCATAAAGATTCTTGGACATCAACAGAGGATTCCCCAAACATAATTTCATTACATTTAGAGAAAAGTGAATCTTCTTTTTTCAGAGACAATCTTCGCTTTCAGATATATTAATTTACAAATGAACAGAAAACAAGTGTCCTGCGGTTGGCTGAACTCCAGATATTAAAGGAAGAAAATAGCTGAAGTCATTTAACTAAAGTCAAATGTAACAGACATTTTCATGCCTGATTTTTAAAGAAGCTGCCAGATTTATGGTTTCATTCTGAAACTGAACCACTTAGCACCTGAGAATAGCAATTTTTAAGAGAGAGGAAAGTTTCCTTCTGTCCCATGGGACAGCCTGGCCTGTTCCTTTCTGGTGTGATGTCATCATTGCCTGGGTGTCATTGGTCAAGATCAAGTGTAGGCTGAGAGTGAGAATATGGGAATTCTGGGGGCCAAAGTGCTGTGCCCTAAGGGTGGCGTTGTCATGCACACAGACCCATCAGCCTGATCAGACAGATGAGTTGGGCTCACAAGGTTCTAGACAGCTGACCTTACTCAATACTCAAAGTCAGGCCTTCAGGTGATTTGGCTGATTTTGGAAGAGTCCTCCCATGTGACTAGGGTTGCAGGAGCCACCATTTCCCATTAGAAGTCTAAAAGGAGTTCAGCCTGTGTCTAGAGCCCTCAATAATTAAGACAAGATTCTAGGAAGACCTCAAGGGAAAATGATGCCCCCATCAGAAAGTCTATTTCCTGAGTCAGCAGGATGAGGATTAAGGATGGCCACTACCCACAGATAATATTTCATATCTAATGCCCAAATGCCTGCCATACTAGTGCATTCAATGGTTAGCAACCAAATTTTCTTCCAAACTCACCTGCATTTGACTCCCAATCATATACTTTGTTGACTTAATCATGTGCTTCAGTTCCCTCAGCTATAAAATGGAGACCAGACACCAAACTCATGAGACGCCTTTGAGTGGGATTGTTATGAGGATTAACAGAATGAATATGAGCAAAACACTTAGAAGGTCGCATGACACATAGAAAATGATAGCAATAATGACTAATAATAGCAAACCTAGAAATTCATGTAATTCTTAACATCTATAAAACCTATGTATTAGGCCGCTTGAGATGCTATAACAAAATATCATAGACTAAGTGGCTTAAACAACAGGAATTTCTTTTCTTTTTTTTTAAAGATTTTATTTCTCCCTTTTCTCCCAAAGCTCCCCGGTACATAGTTGTGTATTTTTAGTTGTGGGTCTTTCTAGCTGTGGCATGTGGGATGCTGCCTCAACATGGCTTGATGAGTGGTGCCATGTCCGTGCCCAGGAATCAAATTGGTGAAAGCCTGGGCCACTGAAGCTGAGCACATGAACTGAACCACTTGGCCATGGGGCTGGCCCCGAGAAATGTATTTTCTTAAAGTTCTGGAGGCTGAGAGGTCCAAGATCAAGGTGTCAGCTTATTTGGTTTTTGGTCAGGGATTTCTTCCTGGCTTGTAGACGGCCACCTTGCTGTGCCCTTTCATGGCAGAGACAGAGAGAGAGAGGGAGAAAGCTCCCTGGTGTTTCTTTTTATAAGGGCACCAATCCTATCAGACCAGGACCACAGCCTCATGAACTAATTATCTCCCAAAGGCCTATCTCCAAACCCCATCACATTGGGTGTAGGGCTTCAACACATGAATTTTGGGAGTACACAGACTCTCAGTCCATCACAACCTACATAATAAAGGTACCTACAACTTTCCCTGACTGAGACTCTCAGGTTTTCCTGGGCTTCCAAAGGTGCTTAGTATGGTGAAATGGTGTCATCGGAGGAGAATTGATCACATCTAAAAGGGTGCACTTCAGCCTATGTTCTCAGAGTTCCATTCAGTGATTTGTCAACATTAATGTGATAACAACATCATAGTAATCACAAGTCTACACTGAGTTCTCTGTAAGCATCGCTGCCTGAAAGAAACTTGGGACTGACAAATGGCAGAAACTCCTTTCTCTGGTAACCCAGGTAACTTGTCCTCAGCTTGCCTTGAAGAATGTTTAAGCTTAAATGCTTAAAATGCCAAGCCTCATTTATTGGCCAAAGAGTTGGACTCTCTCAGAGTGGAAAGTAGGTGTAGAAGATAGAGTAAACATTTGTTGTGGAAACCACCCCCTCCCAAGACTCTTGCCATCTTCTTTTCTTTTTCTATAATTTAAATTAATAAATTATTTTCTCCAAGACAACAAAGACCTATTTCCAATTTATTTTAATTACCTGACACTTATACTCACAATTCCAAGTTTGCTGTCTATGGCAAACATTACTAATATTTCACAAAAATCTTTCCAACAGTATCCCAAAGGAGTCTCAAGATTGTTTAACACAGACCTCCAGACAAACTGCCAATCGAGATTTGCAAATCAGTATGAAACCAATGTCCCATACGTGTTTTAGTACCTCCTGGATGGGCCTGAAGGATGGGAACATTCACATCTTTGATAAGGTGAAATCTCAGGGATTCCAAAGATATCTGGATCAATGGAAATTAGTCAATGGATCAATGGATCTAACATTCTACTAATGTTAGAATTAGATAATTACTTGAATCCTGGTTATCTTACACCTAAACTCTACAGCTTTGAGTAGGTCAAGGCAATTATTTACGGCTCAGTTGTCTCATATGATGGTAAGAAAAACTGTTACCTAGCTACAGATGTAATTGGTCTTAACTGATATTGTTTGCAAAGCCTTTGGCACAAGATGGAGTCATGTGCCAAATACCTCTTAGGCTCTAGTAAATCTACCAAATGCTACTTATTTTCCACCATAAGGGACTCTTGTGTCCTGTGTGGGCTAAGCTTGTGTCCCTGAGCAATAATGAACTGAAAATTTCTATACTAAACTTAGAAAATTATATTTACAAAAAACTTTCTCTTAGTATCAACAGTTTGACGAGAGTTCTGATTCTGGTCATATTGGACTAACTTACATTGGACTCACCCTAATGGCAATAACAATTAAGACTCTAAAAAATATTTTAAAATGTTTTGAAGAGCTGAAGGGTAAGCAAAAGTAGGGTAGATATGAACCTTGAAATGAGAGGGGTAAATTAGACAAGTTTCACATTTAACTGGCTTTTCTGTGTAGACGTGGGGGGAAAATACTCAGACATAAAAGAGGAGAGTTACTGGGCAGAAGGAAAAGAGATATGAATTTTAAGGCTGGAAATTGATGGGAAACAGAATGGAATAGAGTGAGCCACATTTGAGAAGTACCAAATCCTGCATGCCAGTTATTGCTAAATCTTTGATTCCTAAAATTCATATTAATGAGTAAGTCACCAAGGAGTCACCAAGGTAGCCAGCAGAAACCAGCAATTAAGAGCTAAAGAACTGAGTAGTTTGAGCAGTTACTCAGCAGTGGGAAAACATAACTTGGAAATTACTTTCCACCAAATTGCAGAAGTTTGGTAAAAACAACTTGCTTCTCATTGAAAGCACAGAAGCACTTTGTTGTAAGAATAAGGACTAACCTCAGGGCCTAAGGAAAAAAATAAACTGGTCCTAGTAAGGCATAAATCCAAGCCAAGATGATCTTCTAGAGATTTAGCTGTCTGCCAGAGGGAGAAAACAAACAAGTCAACATTGCCTTGAGGAAGATAACAAAATCCAGCATGCCTACATAAATCCACAACATCACGTATGCCACACAAATTCACTAAGCATACCAAGAAGTAGGAAAATGTGCTCAATAATCAAAAGAAAATATAGTCAAGAGAAGCAGACTGGCAGATGACTCAGGTGTTAGATTAGCAGGAAAAAAAAAGACTTTAATACAGTTATTATAACTTTCTTAGGAAATTGACAAAAAAGAGTGGGAAAATCAGTAAACAGTTGAGCAGTCTTAGGAAAGATATGAAAACTGTAAGAGATAACCTATTGCTAATGGAAATTTTAGAACTGAAAAATACCATATATGAAATGAATAGTGTAATAATGGACTTAAAAGCAGTTTGAATACAACAGGGAAAACAGCAATGAACAGATTCACATAAAGTGAAGCCCAGAGACGAAACAAAATATTGAAAATATTAAACCAGAGCCTCAGTGCTATTTGGAACAGTATGAAACTGTCTACTATGCATGTAATTAAAGTCCTAGGAGAAGTGGAGAGAGAAAATGGGGTGGAAAAATAAAGAAAGAAACAGTAATCATAAATGTCCAAATTTGGAGAAAAAATATTCACAGGTCCAAGAAACTCAGGAAATTACAAGCTGATACCATAGGCAAACTGATGCAAACAATAAATAAAGAGAAAATCTTAAAAGTAGCTACAGAAAAATATATACTATATACAGGGGAATAAATATAATAATGATGATTTCCTTTTAATTAGACATAATGGAGTTCAGGAGACAATGGAATTACATCTTTAAAGTGCTGAAAAAAATCCGTCAACACAGAATTCTATATTCAGTAAAAATATCCTTCAAAAGTGAAAGTATAATTAAAATATTTCATATTTTAAAGCATCAGAGTAAATCCATCACCAGCAAACTCATAATAAGAAGTTCTTCAGGCAGAGGACAGGAATATCAGGTAAAAATTCTGATTTACACAAAGTAAGAAGGAGTGCCAGAGGTAGCATACATATGGCAAAATAAAACCGATATTTTTAAAATTAACTTTTAATATCTTCTATAAATAATTGAATGCCTAAAGCAAAAAAAAAATTGTGACGTTTATAACATAAGTGGAAGTAAAATGTATGACAACAACAGCATAAAAGATGCGAAAGGGAATTGTAAGTATTTCATTGTATGGTTCTTACCGTATACTTACACTAATGTACTATTTAAAAATAGATTGGGATAAGTTATTGCAACAACAATTACAATAATAAAACAATAAAATAGAGAGACAAAGGCAGTAGAGTCTACGTAACCAATACTCTATTAATCCAAATAAGGCAGGGGAAAATAAAGAGAAACAAAGAATTGATGGGACAAAAAGAAAACAAATATATTTAAAGCTACCCATGCAGATGATTACATTAAATATAAATGGTCTAATCATACCATATAAAAGGTAAATATTCTCATAATGGATAAGAAAGCAAGAGCCAACTACGTATTTACAAAGAAATTCTTCAAACATGAAGACACGAATAGATTAAAAAGTAAGAGACAGAAACAAATGAAAATAAAACAGAAATATGAAAATATGTGAGATATAGCTAAAGCAGTTGTAGAGTTAAATTCTTATATTAGAAATGAAGAAAGTTATAAAATCAATTATCTAGGCCTCTGTCTTAAGAACCTAGAACAAGAACAGAAACTAAACCTCAAGGTAGGAGAAGTAAAAGCTAAGAGCTAATGCTAATGCTTTATACATATATGTCTCCAGACTCATCAAGAAAAAAAAGAGAAGGTAGAGAGTATCAATATCGGAAGTCAAAGGTAAGGCATGAGGCATTATTAAAGATTTTACAGTTCAATGAACATCGAGAGGATAATAAGCAGTTATAATGAGAAACTTTATTATGATAAATTTAGCAATTTAGAAGATATGGACAAATTTTGTGAAAGACACAACTGTCAAGGCTTACAAAAGAAAGAATAGATAACTTGAGTATCCCTACATTTATTAAATAAATTGAATTAATATTTCTAAGTTTTCCACAAAGTAGCTTCCAGATTCATATTTTTCCATTGGTGAGTTTTACTAAACACTCAATTCCTCACTAGCAACTCTACACCCAATCTCTCAGAAAATAGAAGTAAATATTTCCAAATTCATTTTATTACGTCAGAATTTTTCTGATAAGGAAATCAAAGACATTACTAAAGAAATGTCAACAACTCTCATCAACATAGATGTAGACATTCATAACATTTTTTTTGTAAAACAAATCAAGAAATACATAAAAAAGGATAATAAAACATGAAAAGGAGTGATTTATCTTAAAAATACAAGGTTGGCTTAACATTTGAAAATCAATTAATGAAATTTCCATATTCACAAACTAAAATTGAAAAGTCATTTGATCATCCTCAAAACATGCAGAAAAAATGATTTAATTAAACTCAACAGTCACTTATGATTAAAAAAGTTATATTTAATGCCTCTTCAAACTAAAAATAAGATGAAACTTGCTCAATTTATAAAGAGTATTTATGAAAATCCTTTTATAATAAAAAAGAAAGAAAGATAATTCTTATTTGATGAATTATTGGTTGACCTAAGATTAGAGATATGACAAGGATGCTCATTTTCAGCACTTCTTTTCAACATTATACTGTAGTTCTTTGCAAGTACTAGGTCTGAAAAATAAATAAGTGGCTTTAAGATTGGCACAAAAGAAGTGAAGTTGTCTTTATCCATAGATGACTTGATTGTTCACGTAAATAATCCTAGGGAATGTAAAAACAAACCAAAACTAAGAATACTTGCTTTAGTAAGTGAATTTAGCAAGGCTGCAGGATACACTGTCAAAACACGCACAAAAAGCTGAAGTTTGAAACAAATAATTAGAAAATGAAATTTAAAAATCACCATTTGTAATAGCATCAAAAGTCAAAAAATAAATAAAAATATATTTTCCAATAACATTCAAGACCTCTGCTCTGAAGACTCCCACACATTGCTGAAAGACAGTTTTTAGAGACTTAAATAAATAATAGGAAATCCAGAAATAGACCCACAAACATATGGCCAATTGATTTTGGGCCAAGTCATTGTGCAATGCAGTGGGGAAAAGAAAGTCTTTTCAAGAAATGATGCTGGAAAAGATAGATAGTCAAATGAAAAAATATGATTAAGGGACCTTACCTCACACCACACACACACACACAAAATCTAGAGATTCTGGAAGAAAACAAAAGAACAATGCTCTGACCTGATTTGTTGGACAGAAAAAGCACTAAACATGAGAAAAAAAAATCACCAAATTTGACATCATCTAAATGAGTTACCTCTAGTCATCAAAAGTCACCATTAAAAAAATAGAAAGAAAAGCCACAGAGTGGGAACAAAGCACTGGAAGAACATGTATCTCACAAAGGACTTATATCCAAAAAACATAAACTTCCACATATAAAAATAAAAAGATCACAATCCAATAAAAATGGCCAAGAGACTTAAACATCTATTTTGCGAAAGAAGATAAACAAAGAGGATATTAAACGGTGCACAAAAATATTTGTCATCCAAGAAACACGAATCAAAACCACAATGAAATCCACTATATTCCTGCTAGCATGACTAAAATTAAAAAATTACTAATAATTCTAAATAGTGATGAAGATAGGTAGCAACTGGATCTCTTACATTTTGGAGGGAATATAAAATAATACAACAATAAAATAATACAACAAAAGTTGGGGAAACTTTTAAGCAGTCTTTTTGAATTTTAAACATTCATCTGTCTTATGAATCAACTCTATTGCTAGGGATTTACGTGAGAGAATGGTAACATATGACTACAAAAACATGTATATCAGAATTTTCAGAGCAGCTTTATTAGTTATAGTCAAAAACTAGAAATGATCCAAATGTTTATTATTGGGGAAATAGATAAACAGATTTTGGTATACTCGTAAAATACTACACAACAATAAAAAATAAACTAATACTAAAAAAGCCGCCAACACAGATGAACATCAGAAACATTATGTTCAGTGAAAGAGGCTGCATACAAAAGAGTAGAAATTGCATCATTTTCTTCATGTAAAACTTCACTTGACGTTGAAGTTCATTTGAAGTTTAAGAATGGGCACGACTAAGCTATGGGAATAGAAACAAGAGCAGCATTTATCTGTGAGTACAGGTGCAGATTGACTGCAAAAGATGAGGAAATGCGCTGTGGTGATGAAATGTTCTGTATAGTTTTTGGTGTAACAATTATCTTTTGCAGAGGAACAACCCACCAAACAACGAGCGGCTTAAAACTGATGCAATTCTGCCATTTGTGTAGGACTTGGTTTGCCTGTTCTTCGACGTTCTGTAATGTGTACTGGGGTTACCAGTTGTCTGGACTGTTTTCTTATAGCATGACAGATACAGAATCAGGCTCCTTTAGGTCCAGCTCTGGAACCGGCAGAGCCTCACTCCTGCCACGTTCTATTAGTCAAAGTCAGTCATATGGCCAGCCCAGATTCAAAGGAAGGGGAAATAGATTCCATGTCTTGATGGGAAGGGCAGCAGGCACATACAGGGAGAGGAGGCACTGTTGGCAGCTTTTTGGACACCATTTAACACAGTTTGTATTGCTTACATGGGTGCACATATTTGTTTAAATTCACCCAACTATACTTTTACGATCTGTGCATCTCACTGTATGTAAATTAAATCAAATGCACAATGGAGTTGGCTGTGACCGTTGACAGTTCTCGTCTTCACCCTTTTTAACTGAGCATATGACAGAAAACTAAGGGAGGAAAGAGGTTCTAAGAAATGCATGTCAAAGTTCATTCAACTCCTGAAGATTTATTTGGTTGAATTCTCTTTCCAGAATCAGTTGAAAGGATAAAAGACAGTCTGAAGACCAAAGGGCAAATTAAAATTGCTCATTAGGTCTTTCATAAAACTCCGTTTTTGAAGAGTTATAATGTACAAATTGGTTACTTGAACAAACTTGCTGTTCCTGGGTATGTATCTTATGCTGGGGCAGAGAGGTTGGAAGCTCTTTTCTCCCTTCATTCTCAGGGATGTGGAAGAAGTGGCAAAGTCCAGGGTTGGAAACACAGGCTTTGGGGATAGACACTTGGGTTAAACTCTGCCGCTCACTAGTTGTGTAAACTTGAATAAGTGTACCAACCTCTCTGTGACTCACTTTTCTCAACTGTAAAAGAGAAATAATGCCACCAAACTGATAGAGTTGTCAGAAGAATTAAAAGAGGGTCATCTTAAGTTGCTTAGCATGGTGTCAGCATCTACTAGTGTGTCAAAACATGAAACGCTAGGAATGTGATAAAGATAAAATACTAAAAAATAATAGAAATCCCATGGCTCAACAGCTAAAGATCTTCTCAACTCTTGGCATCCTCTCTCTCCATCCGGGACCCCACAGTCTCATGCACATGCATGCTGCCCCACTTGCTCTGTCTCTGCAGAGCTTAGTTAGTTGTAACTAGACTCCAAATATCACAATTCGTTGTCATCATAGGATCATAGCTGGTAATGCAAATTCCTCTAAGGAAGAACTTTATAATTATTATGTCTGCCTGTAAGAGAATGGATTGTCCAGTAAGGAGTGACGTTCTTATCACTAGAGGTGTTAAATGAGAGAAGCTTCATAACTTTTCAAGTTTTGCTCCTCAATGTTGCCAGAAGGAAGTATGCTTGAATTCTGGTTCACACACTAACTATCCATCTGTCTTTACATGGGTCAGCCTAGCTGAACCCCAATTTCCTCACCTATAAAATGGGGATAATGTTAACCCTGCTGAAGACCTCAGTCAAGATTAGTAGTGATAAACCTCAAGAACCTAGCCCGTAGTACATACTCTTAAATGGTTGTCACCACTACAGGTAAATGAAACCCCTATTATATGTCAAGCCCTGTGCTGGATTCACAGTCCACTGGGAATAAGACATTGCAAGATATAGTTACAGTACAGTGTGGAAAAAAGTTATATAAAATATGAAAACAATTCTGCAAGTACAATGAGGAAAAATTAGCTGGGTAATTATGAAGTAAAACAAAAAATTAGAAACAAACAAAGCTCAACTGCATTTGATTATTAAATTTGAAAGATTACACTGGTGCTTCAAAAGCAATGTGAGATGTTTGTATTGCCAGCACCGGAAATCCAGACTTGGGCTATTAAACCTGGTGGAAGTTATGATAGAAAGAGAACAGACTTTGAAGCCAAACAGATAAAAAAGTTTGAGTATTGATTGCAACTTTATCTGTGTGACCTCAGATAATTAATATACACACTCTGTCCCTCAGATACCTAATCTGTTGAATGGGAATAGTACAGCCTCTCTCACCATTTGGTTGTGAGGGTTACATGAGATAATACACACAAGATTATACAGCAAAGACAAGATGCAGCTGGACGAAGATGCCCGGTCCCTCCCACCTTGAGATGGCATGGACTGCATAGCAGTTAGGTTGCCTTTGGTTCCAGTAACAGAATAACCTCACTAAGAATGGCTCGAACAATTAGAACATTTTTAACTCACATAGTGGGAAGTCCAAAGCCAAGTCAATAGAGTTGATCGACTCAGTGGCTCAATGATGTCAGCAAGAGCCTGGCTTTTTCTGCGGCTCTGCTTTGCAGTCCTCAGCTGTTTGGCTTCATCTTTCATCTGCCCTTCGAGATGGCTATGGCACCTCCACACATCGTGTCCTTACGCAAAGATGTCCAGGAGGAAGGGAATTTCCTCCTGTGTATCTGATATCTGTCTTCCTTTAAAGTAGGGCCTCCCAGGTA
The DNA here is from genome assembly GCF_041296235.1 of Equus asinus. NCBI lineage: Eukaryota > Metazoa > Chordata > Mammalia > Perissodactyla > Equidae > Equus > Equus asinus. The sequence goes on along the minus strand of NC_091796.1, from coordinate 103,325,189 downwards.
TTTTGGTCTCAAGATCCCAAAGAGCCTTTGCTTGTGTGATTTACATATATCAACAATTACTGTAATAGAAATGAAAAATCAGTTTTAAAAATATTTACTTTAAAAATAATAAAAACAAACCCACTACATGCTAATTACAGTAACTTTTTAATTAAAAAAACTGTATTTTCTAAACCAAGGACTATAGTTATTTAATTAAAAAATTAGTGAGAAATGGCATTGCTTTTCATTTTTTCTCAAATCTCGTTAATACCTGGCTCAACAGAAGACATTCTGTTTCTCATACCAGCTTCTGCATGCAAGCTGTTACGTTATGCTGTTTTGGTTGAAATATATGACGCAAACCTGGCCTTACACAGATAAGGAGATAGAAAGACAAAGAGAAGTATTGTAGTAGTCTTTTCAGATAATTGTAGATATTTTTCTTTTCTACTATGCCAAAACTCAACAAGTGGTCATTTTTTAAAAGTTAGGTGCAAGGTGAGATCTAAAACCATATTGATGAACTTTCAGTATTCTGTTTCATTACCTCTCTTGCATTTTGAATCAATATTTCACCCATGCACAATCTTATAACTTCACACCTTGGTTGTAAGGTAAATATAGCTTTACTGACTTATGCAGAAGTTCCAAATATTGACACATTTCATTATACAGTGTTTAAAAACAAGTCACGGCTCATCTCATCCAAAAGAAAGTCTTTAATTATGAGGAAGCTGTCAAGCTCATGGTAGAAGATACAAGTTTTCCAAAAATTCTATTTTTTTCTTAAAAGTTCATATTTTGTCCTTAGCAAGAAATATTACCAATTGTTTTCCTCTGAAGTGGGAGAACAACTTTGTTTGTTTTCACAAAAATGTCTGCCAAATCGTCATGTTTAATGGCTATAGTTTGTTAGCTGTTCTTTCAAGGAAAAATGGTGACCCCATAAAGAAAGCAGCTGGTTCGACTTGTAATTCAAACACACATGCTTTCCCATGTACATGTGCATGCAGTAGAAGGGCCCTATATATATTTTCCTTTCTATCACACAGAGTATTAGAAAGACTGTACTTGAACCTCGAGATTCAGTACAATTAGTGTTTTTTTTACTGCTTCATCAAGGATATGCTTGGGGCTGGCCTGGTGGTGCAGTGGTTAAGTTCTCCTGTTCAGCTTCGGCAGGCTGGGGTTCACCGGTTCGGATCCTGGGTGTGGACCTACACACAACTTGTTAAGCCATGCTATGGCAGGCATTCTACATTTAAAGTAGAGGAAGATGGGGATGGATGTTAGCTCAGGGCCAGTCTTCCTCAGCAAAAAGAGGAGGATTGGCGACCAGTGTTAGCTCATAGCTAATCTTCTTCAAAAGAGAGGATATGCTTAAGTGAAACTAGCTCTTTTTTTTTCTTTTTTCTTTTCCTTTCTTTTGCTGCAAGTGTGCTTGGTGAATATAATAACTACAGGACAGTTTGGTGTCACCACCATGATTGGTGCTAAGGCACCAGCAGTGTTACCCCCCATTACTTTTGCGCCTTCAATGTACATGTCAACACAGTGACAAAGAGAAATAACATCTTAGTTTTATTATGAAAATAATTGTACTGTCCTTGAATCCAGGAAGAGTCACACTTTGAGAGCTGCTATGTATTTTAATAGGTAAGAAAAAACATCTTTAGTTAAGCAAACCTCCTAACAGAGGAAATAAAATTTTATAGTACAGTGTTGATTGAATAAATCTCATTAAAACATCCTCTGTCTGGTTTTATTTAGCATAAGACTGGATATTTTTTTAAATATAGCAATTAATATCTTTTATTTATTAAAGTGTTAATAAATTTTTACTATAGAAATTTAGACATAAAAAAATAAAGATTAAAAAATTTAAGTGATAATCCCCTAGCTGGACATAAATCTTGTTAATATTTTAGCGAACATCTTCTTTTCTTTCTTTCTACGCATTTATACTATTTTGCAATCTGCCGGTTTTTTTTTTTTTTTTTTTGCTTAACATTGTCTCATGAACATTTTTTCATATCATTAAATATTTATGGACGACATCACTCTAAATTATTCAGTTCCCCTTCTGACAGGACATCACATTCTGCCTGCAATGCAGTGGTGCCGGGTTGCTTGGTGAGACAGTCTGGAGAACCAGTGGCCTGGCATTTTAGAAATCCTTCCTGATGATGATGGCATTTAGTGATGAAGGTGCCACCCTGAGTCCTTGAGGTCTTTTGGCAACTGCTGATTACTTGTCGACATCCCATGTCCCCCGACGTATGTCCTATGTCTTTGATTTTTTTTATCACAATTCCTTTAGCCACCCCTGGGTCCCCTTACACCTGCCTGGCTGGGGAAGGCATCCTCCGTGTCTCTCTGACTTCAGCTTCTCCTTCCTGGTATCCTTTTCATACTGGTAGAAAGCATCCCATCCCCACTGGATGGTATTTTCTCATCACCCTTTGAATCTTGAATTTCCTTGCCTCCTTTAACTCCTATTGCAAACCTAAGCATCACAGCCTACACCTGCCTCCCACCTGAATCCTCTTTCCCTCTTTACCGAAACCCCTGACTCCATCCAGTCTGCTGAGGGACTGCAGAGCACGCTATGCTGGATCGTGCTTTTCCAAAAGGGCCACAACAGCATTTCCAATTCTATGTGTTTTTCCAGAAACTTCACATTCCCCATCAGAAGGTGGAAAAAAAAATTTTCCCTCCTCTTGAAAGTGGGTGGGACTTTGTGGCTGCCTTGAACGTGGCAGGAGTGACATCGCACGGTTTCCCAGGCTGAGTTCAAAAAGGAGGGACAGCTTCCTCCTGGTGCTCTCTCTTCAGACATACACCTTTGGCATCCTGGGCCAACATCTAGAAGGCTGGCTACCCTGAAGCCGCCTTGCTGGAGAGACCACATCGAGGTAGAGGGACAATGAGACGCCCCAAGAGCTTCAGCATTTGCAGGCACCAGCTGTTTGAGTCTCCCAGGCTGGATGTGTGAGTGAGCAAGCCTTCTAAGGATTCCAGTTCTAGACACTGAGCTGCCCCAGCTGATGCTGAGTGGAGCAGACATGGATGACCCTGTGAGCCCCGCCCTAGCTGCAGATTCATGAGCAAAATAGATGTTGTCGCTTCTTAAATCACTCGATTTTGGTATGTTTTCTTTTTTTTTCTTTCTGCTTTATTTCCCAAACCCCCCCGGTACATAGTTGTATATCTTAGTTGCAGGTCCTTCTAGTTGTGGGATGGTATGGTTTTTAAAGTAGCAATAGATAATCAGAACACACCTCCTGCCCCTTCTTGCCATTTCTGCCATGGATGAGCTTTCCCTTCTTAATAGTAATCTGAGCCTAAACCAACCAACACTCAGGCCACACTCTCACTTAAAACCATCTACAGCTCTCCTCTGTTCTCATAGCTCTGAGTTCCTTAAGCTTTTATTTGCACTCATTCTTCTGCTCATGCTATCTTTTTATTCTTTTAAAGAAATATTATTTGACTCATACAAAATAACACAATATATGCATAAGATTCAAAATATATTTAATGTGTATGTATATAAAATGAGACATTTAATATACGCATGTTAAGAAGTATAGTAATAAAATGAACACTCACGAGCCAGAACATGAGCAAAGCCATAATGTAGACCTCAACATTGCCCTGCGAACACCCCTCCTAGAGAATTTTGGGTTTATCATCCTCTTTTTAAAAATTTTTTGTGTATATGTTTATTCCTAAACACTGTATTTTTTACTATTTTCGGTTTCATAAAAACAGAATCATTCTCTATGTAATAGTCTACACCAGGCACTTTCCAAGTCACTTTATGCTTTAAGATATATTGATGTTGGTATATAGCAGAGATTCATTTTCGCTGGTGTATAATAATCCATTGGGTGGATATACCCCAATATATTTCTTTATTTTTCATTTGATGGGCACTTGAATTGGGTCCAGTCATTCTGCTGCTGTGATCACTACTTGTGTCAACATTCTCGTACACGTCCCGGGTCACATGCACAAGAGTATATACACCTGAGGATAGAATGCAGCCTACTCAGGAATGGAAAAGTTTAGTTTTATAAGATAACGCCAGATTGCTTCCCAAATGGATGGTACCAATTCCGCTCCCAAGAGCAAGATATGAGTATAATCACCAACACTTAACATCATTGAGTATCTTAATCTTTACCCATCTAGTGATTGTAAATGGTCCAAACTGGTATTTAACTGGTTACTAATTAGACTGAGCATCTAAAGATATATATATAGAGAGATACATACAGATCTTAAGCATATTATTAATTATGTATAAATATATAGATCATATTATACATATAGAGATATATATTACTGATTGTCTAGCTAGCTAGTTAGTTAATCTATCTGTGCCTTTTGTGTTTCCTTTCTCTGAGAGGGCCTGTTCAAGGCTTTTATCAAAATTTCTGTTGGATTTTTGTATTCTCTTACTGATTTGTGTTCAATCTTTAATATACTTTGGATATGGATCTTCTGTTTGTTTTTTATATTGCAACTCTTCTTCCAGTTGTGGCTTATCTTTTGATAACCTGTATGGCGCCTTTGGATGAATACAAGTGTTTGATTCTAACATAATTGAATTTACAATCACATCCATCATGTCAATATGTCTTTCTTAGTGGCTACCGACTCAGGGTGCTTATGTAAGAAAACTCTCGTCTGCTTGGATATTATAAAAATATTTTAACATTTTTAATGCTCTCTCCTACAGTTTGGTCTTTAGTGCATGTGGAATTCTTGTAAAGTGGGGATACATTTTCATCTTTCCCCGTATGAATACCCAAATGATCAAGACCATTCATGTGTGGGTCATTTTTTCCCAGTTATCCAAAATGCGTTCTTTATCTGATAAATTACAAGTTTCAACATAGGGATCTCCACCTGGGCTCTTTCTCCTGTTACACTGAACAATTCACCTACCTTGCTCTGGTACCACATGGTCTTAGCTACTATGAAGTTGCTATGGAACTAGAAATCTGGTGGGGGAAGGTGGCTGCCTGACTTATTGTTCCTCAGTTGTCTTGGATATTCTTAGGTCATTGTACTTTCATATAGATTTTAGCATCAGCTTGTCAAATTCGAAAGCACCCTGTTGGGAATTAGATTGGAATTGCATTGAATCTATAGACCAGCTTGAGACAATTTACCATCCTTAAAATATCGAATCTTTGTATTGTTAAATATGGTATATCTATCCATTTATTCTGGTCTTTAAAAAAGCCTCAATAAAACTTTATTATTTTAGTATTGTTGTCACACCTCCTTTAACAGCACTGTTTGTATGTACTGTATGCTTTTGTTGCTATTGAAAATTAATGGTATCTTTATTTTCTTTGCTTGAATATAGAAATTAAATTAAAAATATTGATTTCATCTGTAACCACTTGACTAAACTCTTATTTTTAGTAATTTGTAGATATTTTAAGGTTTGCTCTATTGATAATCATGAGCAGTAAAATAATGGGTTTTTTCTTCCTTTTCTTTCTATACGTTAATTTTTTCCCTTAGTCTGTCGGCTATGATTACAGGGCACTGTAGAATAGAAATAGTGGACGTGAGCATTCTTATCTTGTTCATAATTCAAAAGGGACCATTTCTAATGGGTCACCATGAAGAATGCTATTTGCCATAAGTTTTGGGTAGACATGCTTTATCACACTAAGGAGATTTCCTTTTATTCCTTGTTTGCAAAGAGTTTTTATCATAAATGGGTATTGAGCTTTATTACTTACTTGTCATGTATCTATGGTGTAATGTTTTGAGAATGGCTTTTTTCACTGAGCGTAACGCCTTTGAGACACATCTATGTTGTCGTGTATGTCATGATTTCAGTTCTTTTTATTGCTGAGTGGTACCCTACCATACGGATGCATTTACTAGTTCTTTCACACGTGCACCCACCAAAGGGCACTTGGTAGTTTCCAGTTTTGGACAATTATAAATAGCCCTGATAAAAACATTCACATATAGGCTTTTGTGTGGGCATACATTTTCATTTCTCTAGGATTAATACTTTGGAATGGTATTGCTGGGTCAGATGGCAAGTACACGTAAAACTTTATAAGAAATTGTCGAATTGTTTTCCAGAGTGGCCATACCATTTTGCATTGCCGCCAGCAAGGTAGGAAAGTCCCAGTTGCTTTGCATCCTCACCAGCACTTGGGATTGTTCTAATTCTAAAACGTGTGTGGTTGTGTTTCATCATGGTTTTTATCTGCATGTTGGTCAATCAGACGGACGAGTAGACTTCCTTGCCTTGTTCTAGTCTATGCAGAAAGAATTCAATTTTCACCATTAAGTATGATGGTAGCTGTAAGCTTTTTTGGTAGATTCTCTTTTTTGGATTAAGAAAGTTCTCTTCTATTCCTAGTTTGCTGAGTGTTTTTATTATGAATAGATGTTGAGTTTTGTCAAATTCTGTTTTTGGTATAAATTGATATGTTTCTATAGTTTTTCTTCTTTACTATGTTAAAATGGTGGATTCAGCCAGGGTGTATTATAACTTTTAGATATTTCTAGATTTGATTTGCTAAGATTTTGTCTAGGAGTTTGCTTCTATATGCATGAAAGATTGTTCTGTGGTTTCCTTTATCTGCTTTTGGTATCAGGATAATACTAGGCTCATAAGATGACCTGGGAACTTGTTCCCTTCCCTTATATTTTATGGAAGAGATTGTAAAGAATTTTTAATTTCTCCTTTAAATGTATGACAGCATTTGCCAGTGAAACCATTTGAGCCTGAAACTTTTTTTTCAAAAGGTTTCTAACTATGAGATCAATTTCTTTATTGGATAAAGAACAATTCAAGTTGTACATTTCTTTGTGGATGACCTTTTATGCTTTGTGGTTTGGAAGGAACTGGTCCATCTAAGTTGTCAAAATCTCTGCATGTAGAATTATTCATAATAATCTCTTATTAATATCTATGGAGTCTCATTTCACAATATAAACATTTATCAAATCGTTATGTTGTATGCCTAAAACTAATACAAGGTTATATGTCAATTATATCTCAATAAAAACCTATCTTTGGAGACTGGACTAATAGCCTCTTTTTTGTTCCTGATATTAGTAATTTGTATCTTCTTCTACTGTTTGCCTGGCAAGAGGTTCATCAATGTTATTAATTATTATTAAAGAATTAGTTTATGGTTATTTAAGTTTTCTATTGTTTTTCTATTTACTCTTTTATTGGCTCTATCAGTCTTTGTTTCATATATTTTAAAGCTCTGTTATTAAGCACATGTATATTTAAGTTTGTGTTGTCTTCCGGCAAATTGACCCTTTTATCAGTATGTATGTCACTCTTTACACTTGGCAATTTTCCTTGCTCTTAAGTCTACTTTGTCTGATATTAATATAGCCATTCCATCATTCTTTCTTTCTTTCTTTTTTCTTGTTTTGTGAGGAAGATTGGCCCTGAGCTAACATCTGCCACCAATCTTCGTCAGTTTTTCAGCTCGAGGAAGATTATCGCTGAGTTAACATCTGTGCCAATCTTCCTCTATTTTATGTGGGACGTGGCCACAGTGTGGCTTGATGAGCAGTGCTAGGTCTGTTCCTGGGATCCGAACCTGCAAAATCCAGGGTGCTGAAGCGGAGTGTGCGAACTTAACCGCTATGCCACCAGGCCAGCCCCACTGCATCTTTCTTTTGATTAAAATGTTGAAGGTATATGTTTTTTCCCATTTATTTTTACTTTTAACCTACTTATATCATTATATTTAAAATGAATTGCTTGCATATACTTAGGTCTTACTTTTCTTTATTATCCAATTTGATAGCCTCTGTCTTTTACTTACCACATTTAAATCATTTACATTTAATGCAATCATTGGGGTTTTTTTGTTTGTTATAGAGTCAATTCTACCATTTTATTACTTATCATATGTTACCTTTTATAGTCCTTGTTTTCCCTTTCCTGCCTAATTTTGGATTATTTAAGGAATATTTTTATCCCATTTTAATCCACCTATTGAGTTTTTGACTCCATCTCTCTTATAGTTTTATAGTGGTTCCCCAAGGATTACAATATTCCTATTTGACATTTTACTCTTTATTTAGAATTAGTATTTTACCATTTAAAGTGAAATGTAGACAATCTGCCATCAGGCAGCTCCCTTTATAGTCTCCCTTCCCATTGTTGTTTTCATGTACATTATATCCAAAAACATTGAGAAACACCATCAGACAGTGTTATAAATTTTGTACTCAATTGTCTTATATATTATTTTTAAGATCTTAAAAGGAAAAAGAATGATCTATTATATTTTCCAAGAATTTTACTATTTTGCTACTCTTCCTTCATTTCTTATGTTCCCAGTTTCCCTCCGGGGCTATTTTTTTTCCATTTGAAGAATATCCTTTAGCATTTTTTGAAGAGACACAGCTATTGATGAATTCACTTAGTTCTCTTTCATCTGAGAATGTCTTTATTTCACCATCATTCCTGAGAGCTGTTTTCACTGACTATAGATTTCTGAGTTGAAAGCTCTTTTCTTTCAGCACTTTAAAAATATTACCCACTTCCTTCTGGCCTCCATGGCTTTAGGTGAGAAATCTTCAGTCATTCATATATTTGTTCTTCCAGATGTAATGGGCAATTTTTCTGTGGCTGCTTTCAGAATTTTTTCTTTAAGTTTTTGACAGTTTGACTATAATGTGTCTGAGAATTGATTTCTTTGAATTAATTCTCTTGGAGTTCATTTGGAAATTCATTGATGGAAATGCCTGTGAAGTTTGGAATAGCTGTGGAGAGATCTCAGATCTGAACGCAGATCTGATTTCTGTAAAAAAGAGGGGGAATGAAGACGGATTGTATAGGAAGGCTCTTGGGCTGTTCTAAGTGCTAAGGAAAGTTTTGCCAAGGCAATGGTCATCGTTGAGCCAAAGCCACCAATTCATAGAGTCCTACATCTTGAAGGAATGGCCTGTACTGGTACCTCCACCCTATTTGGTAATTGAGAGCAGCCCTTGAGAAGCATAACCTTGGTGCAAATATGGTGGTGGATCTGGAGGGGCAACAGCTGGGATCCTTGATTGATTATGCTCTCTGCAACAGGAGATCTGAGAGACACATTTTCATGGCTGCCAAATCTAATTTACTTTGTAAAATATCACCCTAGCAGCTGTGTGGAGGGTAGAATGCAGGGACCATGGGCGAGCGGGAGTACAGCGATAGTGTTGGAGTTGTGGAGAAGAGCTCAGATTTTGGATACATTTTTAACATAGGGCAAACAGAATTTTCTAAAGGAGTACTTTTTCTGTTTGGGATAAAAGACAGCAATAATTCAGGTTTTCAGCTTGAACAGCTCAGAAATATTCATAGAGTGAGAAACTTAAGGGTCTATCAGAATTAGAGGAAGGAATAATGAGATAGAAATGGAGGAAATTGAATATGGAATACAGCATTTGTTTATAAGCAGTTAAGATTCACAGAGTGAAAGAAACAAAATCTCCCTAAAGAATCCATGCAGTTTTTAAGATATGACAGAGGGAAATTTAAGGTTAACAAGGATATGAAAGTATAAGACCCAGGGGAGTGAGGAGACTGGCAATTAACTGTAGACTTGTATCATAGAAAAGCTGATGTTTTCCATTGTCTGGGTCAACATGGCAACCTTATATGTATGTGTGACACGACACTTAAGTGGCAGCTGAAATCTAACCTAACACTGGAGTCTTTCATGAAAATGAATCCTTAGCTGCTCAGATTTTTCAGAGTTGAAAAGTCCCTAGATATTTTCAGTCCATCCTTTCAGTATATGGTTGGGGAAATTGAGGGCAGGTAGAGGTGAACACGATCTAAAATCACAAAACCCTTTAATCTCAAGAGCAATAAGCCCAGCTATTCTGAAGTTTCATCTCATACTTTCCCTTCACTTTTGAATTTCAGGCAGGGCTCTGGATCTCCATCAAACGTATATCACATTGTGCACTTCATTCACCAGAACATCTCGGGGGAGAAGTTAGTCTATTATGACCAGAGTTCCTAAGATTCTACACATAGAATGAGGAGAGCCCTAAAAGATTTGCAAGATAGCAAAGAAGAAACAGGATTTCTCAGATATTCTAACTCTACTGACCCATCCCCGACCTCTTGCCCCAGCCCTGAATAACGTGAGCATCAGAATCAGTTCCATGTTATTTTCATGTTCAAGTCCTACTATGTTCAGTGTCCATCTCACATATCTCTGTAGGGCCTTCTTGATATTTATGCACAGAAGAAATCTCTTTCTCTAGACCCATAAAATTGTTTGTACTTCTCTTGGAAATCATCAGCTTCTCTCTTGGATTAGAATTGATTTATATAATTTTCATGTCTTCTCTATCAGTCAGCTTTGTTTCTGTAACAAGCAACCCCAAAGTCTCAGCGACATAGAGCAGCATTTCTTTCTCACTCATGTTCTATGTAGGATGCAGCTCGACTCTGCTCCGAGATGAAACTCTCTGAGGCGATACTCTACTCCAAAAGTCTTCTCACTCTGGGACCCAGGCAGATGGAGCAGCATCTCTCTGGGCCCTACCATTGTCACGGCAGAGGGCAGAAGAACAGTAGAAGAAACTCGCAGCATCTTTTAAAGCAGTGGCTTAGAAATGATGTACTTTATGTCTCCCAAATCCTACTGACAAAGTCCAAAGTCAAGGAGGTAAGGACTACACAGCTTTCACGGGAACAAGAAGCAAGCCACAGGGCAATGATCAGGGATGTATGATTAAATCTTTGGGGACAGTTATACAATCAACCATGTCTTACCTCCTGGTTTCGAGCTCCTGGGAAGCAGAGCCTGGGAACAATCCCCCTCTGACCTCTTTAAGGTCTAGAATTATGGTTAATGCATAGTAAGCACCAAACTAGTGTCTGAGTAATGAATGAATATTTTTCACAGCAAAACTACAAGGTGACCTATTGTTATATGAGAAATCTTCAAGCTGTCTGGATGTTCCACTCTTTATTTATTTCCAGCAAGTTATTACTTTCTGAGGAAGCAAAACTGTCCTGATCCCCAAAGTCTTATACTTCCTCTCCCATGACCTTTGAGTATGCACCTATCAGCCTGGCTATGGGGAGCAGTGTGGCAGGCATGGAAAGATTGGGCGCTATGCGTCCAGATACCCTTAGGTTTGAATCTTGGCCCTAAAAAGGACAAGCTTAATGGACACAGCAAGTCACTTCACCTGGAGGAACCCAATTCCTCAACCACAAAGTGGGGGCAAGAATTCCTAACCTGCTGACACATAAAGAAAATATATGGGATGTGCTTAGTTCCACAAATAATAGTTTTTAGAAAATTATCGAACACAAGGATAATAGTTAAAATTTGTATAATATCTCCTAGTATCTAATGTGCCTTCTCAAGTCCAGAACGCTATGTTTCAGGCCCTTTGTCTCTCCGAGTTTTGGTTTCTTCTATGAAATGTGTGGTTTGCTCCAGGTGATCTTCAGGTCCCTTCGCTGCCTGTATCTGGGCTGGACCATTGCAGCAACTGTAATTCTGCCATGGCATTTACAAGCAATCAGCTTCTTCAGGAAACCATAAAGCATGGGCGATTTTTGACAACACAGGGTGCTGGCTGGCTGTGAATCACAGTTAAACCTCTTCTCCTTGTGGGCCTCAGTTTCCCCATGTGTAACTTGATAGTATCGGGCAAAGTGATCTCATAGTGGCAATCCATTAGGAATAATTTGGCCTAGTTATATAACGATCATGATTTCAGCTAGCCAGTTTGGAAAGTATGGAACTCACTGCTGTGATTTGCTTCATCCAGTTGGCCAAAATGTTGTATTTTGGTGGCGTGCTCAGAAGGAAAAATGAGTTTAATTGCTCTGCCTCACTTAGCTAGATAGTGAAGTCAAATAGCTATTGGAATTCTTCTCTTTGTCTCCAATCTGTTTTTGAATGGCCAGGTCAGTTTCCATTCTGAGAAGACAGTCTTGTCTCAGACATGAGCTAGCTGCTCTAGAGACATCCCAGGTGGCCATTTGGGTGGATTATTCCTTTTCTCTACTACAGTCTGTGAGATATACTAGGATTTTAGCAGAGGACTCTGTGTCTCTGGGGTTACATTTTCTCATCCCCTCTCTACTGCCGATAGGAATGGTAATTGTTCCCAATTCTGATCTCTGAGAGCAAATCTCTCCTCTTGGTATTGGCTGTCAAGTAATCCCATTCCAGGAGCCAGTCAACAAAGACCCGATGAAGACTTCAGAGGAGAAATGCATAATTAGGTCTAATCAGACAATTATAGCTAAACCTCATGCACTAGAGCCTGGGAGCCTCTTGTATCACGTCTAGGTCTTGTGCACGTGAGGCACCTCTGCTCAGGTATTTAGTGCTTCCATACCCCATGCCCATGCTCCCAAGTATAGTGGAAACATGACCCTGACCCTCCTATTCCAGAACACACCTTGTCATCTAATAGAATGCCTCAAAATCGTCTACTGCGCTTTATCAAAATGTATACTCCTGTCCAGTATCCCAAAGATTGTAACATACTAGGTCACGCAGATAGACATTTAAAGAATTTTCCACGTAATTGACCACAAATAGTTCCCCAAGGAAGATGATATGCAGTGTGCTATGGTAATCCCAGTCAACGTCCACAACCTCACCCATGGGCTGAGGACAACTTCTCCCAAGCTTCATCCCTGACTCTTGCAGGAAGCAGCTCTCATTGATGGCGTGTCCTCATCAGTGTGCTTGGCTCTTTGTTCATTTTTTTTCTTCCATTTGCTGCCAAGAGAACCTTGTAGGCCTTTCTCCACTGTTGGTCCTCCAAGGCTTCTGCCCATTGGCCCTCTCTACACCTTATGTTCTCTGAGATACTTCCCTGGACTAGGACTACACACTTCCAGAAGGATAGCTAAAGTTTCTATTAATATTTCAAAACCCACAGACCTACTTCTGTGTGGAAATTCTTGTGTTTTCTTAGAGGAGCTTCCTGGAAGACACAAGGTCTCAGCTGGACAAGCAAGATGGGGAAGCTTTGGAGAGGAGGAGGAGGAGGCGGAGGAAGGACTACGTTGATGGAGGAGGAAGCAGGTAGAGTTGGGGGATGCAGCTGCAGAGTCCAGGTGTTCAGGATGTTATATTACAGATTTATAGAGCTGATGCCACATCCACCAGGAAGCCTTCCTTGATTCCCAGCTGGAAGTTACTCTGCCCTCCTCTGAATCCTGACACCATTTTATCTGGTCCCAGCTCAGGAAGGGGTCTCAGGAAAGTAACTCGGGCTCATGCACTGATTCCTCACACAAATGTTGGCGGAGCAACAACTCAGAGCAGCATTGGGGTGCTGGGGGTGAAGGGGAAAAGAGGACAACGAGATCCCTTTGCTCATGCATAAACTCTTAACCAGATTCAAAAAATAACGGCAGGGAGTGGCTGAGACACTTCGGTGATATTTGGCAGATCACTTATCCTCTGGGCCTTCAGTTGCCTATCTGTGAAATGGTGTGATCTGCTTCCCCTGCCAGCCGCTAGACTGTGGCAGGAAGCGGGAGAGGGCAGATGTTAGGGCGCCCGTATAGGTGAAATAGCTTCCACTCACTGGGCACCTGCTCTCCACAGGTACACCAGCACCCCTCCACGTAGGCTCAGGTACTCCTCTTGGCAGCATTGTCAGCTGAGTAGTAGTATCTTTATCTTATAGATGAAGGAGCTGAGGCTCAGAGAATCTGAATGACTTGTCCAGGGTCACACGGCTGGTGAGTGATGGAACCCAGATTCAAGCCCAAGTTTACAGGGACCCTAGAGCATGTCCTTGTCCACTAGGCTATACTTAACTGCTCTGAGGATGGAGTTAGAAGCATGCCACGTGAAGGGAGGAAAGGTGAGCATGGAAGGACTCAAGTTCAAGGGTTTACTTACCCCTCATCAATCTTAAGAACCACAACAAGATAAAATTAAGAGCTCAGAACTTATTTCTCCTAGAAAAGTGCGGGTGATAAGGCAGGTCTCTCGGGACCAGTGGGGTTCAGCTTTTGAAAGGTAATGTGGTCAGCAGACTGAGACCTGGCTCCCGAAGACTCCACCTGGTGATGTTCAAGTCCTTGTGAAGTTCCCTCTCACTGGGTGGGGGCTAGACCTAGCGATTCCCATCTGATGAAAGGAGGTGGGAGAAGTGATGGGATGTCACGCCCAAGATCAGGTTACCAAAGACTGACTCCCGTCTTCCTGGTATTCCTCCCTCTAGTGTTGCTTACACTCTTCTTCTGTTGGTGAGGGCTACCTGCCAACAGCCAGTATGTAACTGAGGCCCTCAGTTCAGTAGTCCGAGAAGAACTCAGTCCTGCCAACAACCACATGAGTCATCTTGGAAGAGGATCTTGTCCCAGTCAAACCTTGAGATAACTGTGGCCCCCACTGACAACTGTACTGCAGCCTGGTGAGAGTATGGGTTGACATTTTGACCACAGCCTCTTAAAAGACCCTGAGCAGAGGACGCCCTCAGCCAAGCTGTGCTCAGATTTTCGACCCATGGAAACTGTAGGATAATAAATGCATGCTGTTTCAATATCTAAGTTTTGGGCTGCTTTGTTATTGCAGCAAATAATAACTAATACAGGTGCTACGTGCACATGCAGTGTATTGTGTCCCATCTCCCCTGGGACCTGAGAGAGCACCTCGTAATCAAACTTGTTAATATTTCTATACCCAAACACCTATGCTTATTTCCGCTCTGTGGGATAAATGAAGATCACAAATAACATCACATTTGTTCAGTTCAGATTATGCTGCCACATTAGTTTGTGCAAATTTATGAACAAACATCTGACTTTCAGGGCTTTCTGGATTTCAAGATTTCAGATAAGTGGTCATGGACTTCTCACACACCCCTGGGGATGTTTCCAGGGTTGAATAACAAGGTGCTTGGGGAACAGACTTAAAAAGCTCCAAAGCCCCTTGTGGTTGCGGTTGCTGGTTCCTATGATGACTGATAGTGAACTGGCAGTAAACACGTGGTCCTCAAACTCAGGCTCCTGCCCTCCACCACGCAGAAGAAACCGGGAATGTGGCCGCTCACACAGGCTACCCCGGCTCCACTGCTTGTCAAGCTGCTGCCGAAAGAAACATCTATTCAGTAAACATTTGCTCAGCACCTGTCGTAGAACATTGTTTTGACCTAAAAGCAGGCATGAATGAGTCACTAAAACCAGGATCCAGGCCAACGCTTGTGTGAGCCTCTCCCTGGTCCACAGCCTGATTTCCAAGAATGAAATTCAGTCCTGCCAGAATGTCATCAGAAACCAAATTAGGAACTTCCTGAAGACCACATCATATGCAGCAAGATGAGAGCCACATGCCAGGTGTCTTTGTCACTGTAGGGGCCATGACTACATCCGCCAACTTGTCCAGCCTCCTTGTGGTGGGGTCCCCCTGAGGAGGGCGGATGGGGCTCTTATCAAATCCTAGGCTGAATCTAAGCGGGGTTGCAAGGAGCTGCTAGCTGTGTCTGGACATCATAGCTCGTGAAAAATGCTGAGACCCTACACCGACCATGTCTGTGTTAGCAATGTCATCGAGTATTATAAGGCAATCTTTGCAGACTTTGAGAAACTGTCCTTCTTCAAGGATATTATTTAAAGTATCTCAATTTTAATAGTTTCGGTATTAGGGAGATGAAAGAGGGGAGTGTTAACACCTTTTGTTTGTTTCTTCTCCCAAGCTTCAGGTTGAGTTCTTTTTTTTTAACCACAGTTAGATCCTGTTGCTATCTTCAGTGTATCTATCTTCAATGCTATCTATCAACGTAGCTTGAAAATCCTTTTTCCCACCCTTACGTACTGACACAGGAAAAGGCTCCGCTTTTTCCTGAAGTCGCCCCCAAAATTCACACACACACCAAAAGCTGATTTGGTTTTTAAATCCAGAATGGTGTTTAAGAATTCCGAGGGCTGGTTTTGGCTGTGGCTTAATTGTAATACTGTAACATCGCTGCAGGCAATTTTCTTTGATTTAATTAGATGAACTGTGGTATTTTTTTTTCTTTTTGCAAAAAGGCTTTATTATGTAGAAATGAAATACGTATAAATTAAATTTTTAATCTTGTCACTACAGTGTGGGAAGGAGCAAGCTGATTCTTTTAATTTACCCTCTTTGTTTAAGAAAAAAATTAAATTAATCTTATCACAAGTGTTTATGAGTAATTGATTGGATTTTTGCACTCCAGTCAGAAATGAGAGAGTTAAGACTGCCTGATTCATCCTCAGTCTAAGACCCAATATGACTGCTTTTCAACACATAAATACTAACAGTTAGAGAGTCAACTAAACGTCGTCTTCTCGGAAGATGGCAGCCATACATGGGTGAGATATAGAATCTTCCTTCTCTGTCCTTCAGAAAGGAGGCTCTGTGTGGAGTGGAAGCGACAGCACGGGTGCTGGTCCTTGTTGGAACACTTACAACATGCTGCCTGGCCTTGGGGAGTGAGCAGACTCTAAGCTCCACTGCTGGAAGATCTAATCTTGGACCTTCCTGCACACTGCCCAGACCTGAGTCTGGTGCCCATTGGGTTATAGACATGAAAATGCTTTATTTCTTGAAGGATTAGTGCTATGCTTCTCAAACTTTGGTGTCCATAATGATCTCCTGAAGACTTTCTGTAGAATCTTGGCTTCTAGTCCCACCGACTCAGTTCAGCAGGTCTGTGGTGTGGTCCAGGAATTGGCACACAGCCCATGTGTTTCTCCTGCAGGTGACTGGATAACAATGGCAGGCAGGAAGGATGCTTACTCTCCTCTCCAGATATAACCTGCACATTGGGCTCCTGATTTCAATACATTCTTCTACTATCTCTTTCCATCTTATGCTTTCTTTACTCCATTTTGCCGGATGTATAATTATTATATATCATAGTATTGCTTTATTATTATTTATATAATTATATTATAATATATAATTACACAATAATTACAATTATATTATATGTCATTAATTATATATAAATATATTTATAATGTAAAATACATATAATTATAGTACACATATTCTATTGTAGAGAATGTGGAACACACAGAGTAAGAAAAAGGAAAATAATCACACTGGTTCCATTGTTGTGTGAATTCTGTTTTTGTTTGTTTGATAGAATAGTTTTTAAGCTTTTTTTAAAAAGTAATTATCCAGGGGCTGGCCCTTGGCTGAGTGGTTAAGTTCGCGTGCTCGGCTGCAGGTGGCCCAGGGTTTCGTTGGTTCGAATCCTGGGCGCGGACATGGCACCGCTCATCAAACCATGCTGAGGCGGCGTCCCACATGCCACAACTAGAAGAACCCACAACGAAGAATATACAACTATGTACTGGGGGCCTTTGGGGAGAAAAAGGAAAAAATAAAATCTTTAAAAAGAAAAAAGTAATTATCTATTAAGACTTGAGTGTCTCAACCTTTGTTGCATGAACATTTGGACCTGGATACGTTTTTGTGGTGGGGGCTGTCCCAGATATTGCAGGGTTCAGCAACATCCTTGGCCTTGACCCAATAAATGCCAGTAGCATCCTACTCCCACAGCCCTGAGTTGTGACAAATTTAAAATGTGTCCAGCCTTGAGGGGTATTATATTAAGCGAAATAAGGCAGATAGAGAAAGACAAACACTGTATGATTTCACTCATTTGTGGAAGATAAACAAACACACTGACCAAGAGAACTGTTTAGTGGTTACCAGGAGGAAGAGGGGAGGGGGCTGGGCACAAAGGGTGAGGTGGCACACTTACATGGTGACTGACAAATAATACTGTACAACTGAAATTTCACAATGCTGTAAACTATCATAACCTCAATAAAAATAAACATGTGTCCAGACATTGCCAAATGCACCCAGGGGACCAAAGTCACCCTGGGTTGAGAACCTCTGAGTTAACGCCAAGTCCCAGGATGGCTCCCCAGGCCCACAAGAGCCCAGCCATGCTTGTGGTACAGTTGCTCAGCTGCAACCTTCTGTGTTAGAACTTACTGTCCCCATATGCAGACGGCTAGTAAGTGCAAAAATAGACTTCAAAAATTAGTCTCTTTCTACAGCAGCAGCATCCTTTAAGATGGAGAGAATAGCAGATGCCACCGGTGGGTCCAAAAGCCCTGAACGCCAAACCAAGCAGTCATGAAATTCATTGGGTCTTTATTGAACCAAAAATGATGGAGCAGAGCAAAGTTTCAGAGGCCGGAGCTGGTAGCATCAAGTAAATAGCACAGAGGCCTTGTGAACGGTGCTGAGCCCCTTTGGACGCTCAATCCTTTATGGTTTCTTTTGGTAAATAGCAGCAGCCTCTGATGATTCCAGGGATGCGGGAGCTGCTTCTCCTCCCAGGGGGCTGCTTAGTAGGAGCTGCCTCAGAAAGAAGGCAAGTCTCATTCTCAGCCTGAACCTACCAAATGTTTATGAGCACCAAGGCGAGAAGGATGATGGACCTGATTTCTGAGAGGTCAGTGATGCAGCATGCATGGAGCACAGTGTGTTCTGGTGACAGCATCAACTAACTCTAGGCTAATGGTGGCAGGTTCCTCTGTGACACAGGGACCAGGACCAAAAGATCTCTAGACCTAAAGGTCGGCTGCGATGGCGTGCCCGTGTGAGCCTGTAACCAAGTTCATTGACCTCATTTGTGCTTGCACACCAGCGCCTGGACGGTCTTTGCAGCAGCCACAGTTTTTGAACACCTTCTCTTCCAACAATGAAAACTGGTCTGTGACTTCCTTAGGCGGCCTTGCAAACACTGCAATGCAAATTTAGATAAGAATACTTGAGGACTACCTGCTCCTGGAGGGAAGAATAAAGTGAGCTTGCTCACAAGTGCATCTCTCTGCTCACATGGAGGCATTTTCAGTAAGTAGCAGGTAACCTGATTTGGGGAGTGCGAGGGATGAAGAGCGCTTGGCGGCACCTGTTTCCAGAAACTAGGGTGTTTAAAACCCCTTTATACAGGCAGCAAAGGAGGCCCAGGGATCTCAAATGACTTGTCCAGTGTGACAAGGCTCGAGAAATGGCCAGTTAGGCACTGAGTCCCAGGTCACTAGGCACCCCTGCTTCATCCCACTACTCACTTCCAGCTGTCTTGAATGGTTTTCGGAGCCCGTGGGATGGTTGGAACAGTCCCAGGCATGCAGAGAGCTGTGGGGTAGCGCCCTCCTTTCCCAGCCCTCCTCACTCACACATGAAAACCTCCTTCTCCCCTCTCAAGGGCTCCGCCACGTAGGCGTCCATGTTTAATTATTATACTTACAATTTTTTCCCCGCATGTAGCATTTATCCTTTCAAGATATGGTTGGTTGGTCACACACATGATATTTCCCGCTTAATGTATTTTCATTTCCCACCCTCTGGAAAAAAATGTTGTTACGGGATTTTGCTGTCTTTGGCTAAATATTGGGTTTATTAAAATGCATCACGTTTCCCCGACAGTCTGATCAGTTGTAGGAGCCGAGTGGGCACATTTAACCAAATTGAAACCATGCTTTATTTACCTAATCGTTAAGAAGGTGGGTTCTCACACACCAGAGGCAGACATTGAATGGCGCTGGGGTGGAAAACCCCTCATGGATTTGATGAAGCCACATGGCCACTACGCTTCTCTCCTTCATTTGGATGCCTCTGAGAAGAAAAGCTCAGTTTCTTTTTTATTTTTTAACTTTCTCTACTTGTAATTGAATTAAACCGTTCTTTGGTTTTGCCTTCAGATTTCCCAGTGCCAACCAAAACATGTTGAAGTGACACATTTTACGAGCATACGTAAAGTTTATAGTTAACCACGTTCATTTATAGAAATCTGGCTGAAGAATCTTCTCTCAATCTGAAACCCAAGACGCCAATCAAAGGGAAGAGTGACAGGGGCTGCGTAATCCGTGGTTCTTTTTGCTGCTGTCAGAGATACTGAGCAGGGACCAACAGTGATTGGTTTCTGTTTGTCACCGAGAAGGTTGCCACTCAGCCAGAAAGGAGTGGGTGGGAGGAGGAAAGTCTCCCTCTGCCAAAATCCTCCCGCTTCCTCGCAGGAGATCTGAAGCTCTGAGTTGGCAGTGTAGACCCAAGAGGGCCAGCCATGGAGAGTGGAGGAACAGAGGACAGTGAGAAAAAGGATTTGAGATCTGGTCCTGTGTCTGCCAATGATTTACTATGTGACCTTTGCCAGTCAATTCATCTCAGTTTCCTCAATTCATAAAATGGCTTTGATTGGACATCCAGGCCAGTCCAGCCAAGGGCCGTTGATACATAAGAATGGACTATGGTCTCGTGGATTTGACCCTGACTCTTCTCCTTGAGAAGCTTTAGCCTTGAGCAGATCACGTGACCGTGAGCCTAGGTTTCTGCATCTAAGATGGAAATTATAATTCTTACCTCAGTAGGTTGGGATGAGAATTAAAAAAGGATTAAACTCAAATCTTAACCCCAAGCCCCTGCTCCTTTGTTTATAGTCCAGGAAGACCCTTGAAAGATTCTTCTGCAGTGTAAATGAGTCTTAACTGAATTACTCTAAATTACTGCCAACTTTGTGATTCCACTGCTCAATGGCCTCTGAAGGCTCACCATTGTTCAGAAGGCAGGTCCACACATTTTAACGTGTGTAACAGTGATGGTAGCTCCAAAATGCAGTTTCTCTGTGCCCTCATCAGGGACTCTGCATGTTAAGCTGGCCCTGTTAGATGCAAATGGTCTGCAGACCATCTTAACGAAACACTCTTCTAGAATAAAATGTCCGGATGTCTTTCATGGACTCCAAAGTCTCCCGTAACTTGATCTCAGGGTACCTCTCATACTAGCTCCTACTCACATCCGACATAGACCCATGTTTCCATCTCCAGTCAGCTTTGCTTTCATTCTCAGAACATGCTCATGTCTTCCATGCTTGTTGCTTTTCATGCCTGAAAGTCACTCCTCTCCAAACCTACCTGGACAGTCCCCTCATTATTTAAAACCCGTAGCAGATACAGCTGCATCTTGGAAGCATCCATACCATAAAGTCACCCCTCTTTTCAGGATGCTGTCTCACCATGGGCATTTTTCTGTTTTGATGTGCATTCCACATCATCGTAATCACCTGTAGGGATAAAAAGTTTTTTGGTTTCATTTTTGCTTTCTAATCAACCTGGCTTCACCCTTGTTACATTAAAGTGAAACAGTCTTGCTTATATTGCACACCAGGCTCTTTGTGGATGGAAGCAGCTTTGGTGGGCTAGGCTGGGAACTCATCGATCACTTCCAATATGGTTTCCCTGGGGAAAAAGTCAAAATGCATTCTGAGTCCCAACTCATCACCCCAGGGAAAGCAGAAACACACCTCCCCACTTCCTATGACCCCATTAATGGGTACCCCTTCCCTTCTCACCACTGCTTCCACATCACTGGTGACAGAGAGGAATGGTGCTCTGGTCCTAATAGCTGTGCAGAGCACAGAACAAGGGTGAGGGGAGAGACAGGGACAGAGGCAGGATGACAGAGCAAGAAGGCAATCACAGACAGAGTCCATCTTCCTGGTCCATTTGGAATCTCTACTCCTGATTTAGAAGATGAACCTCTTTGTATTAACAGCTGCTCCAGTTTTCTAAATGGTTGAGCCAAAAGTAAAAGTGACCCAGTGAGGGGTGAGGATGAGTGGAAATGGCCACTTGAGTGTCTGCTGTATCGGAGTCACTGGGCTGGGAGCTTTACATATAAAATCATACTCAAGCCTCAAAATGCCCTATGAGGTCAGCCTTCTTACTCCCATTTGAGAGAAGAAGAAATTGAGACTCTGAGAGATAAAGGAACCTGCTCCAATGTCACCCACCCCTAAGTGGAGTTTGACTCTAAACCTTTGTCCTACCCTCCCCAAGTCTGCACTCATTACTCTAACTCAGAAAGAAGATGCTTGAGAACTTACTGAGTAAAGAATCATAGTTTCCGACAGGTGAATAATAGGAAGTCTTTAAAAATAGCTATAGAAATTATTTAGTATAAAGCAATGATGTCTGTGATTTTTGGTCTTGTTTTTTGGAAATGGACTGACTTTTCTGATGGAATGAAAACACGTTAGAAAACAATATGTAATCTATAAAATGCACATGCGCATTTAAAAGTTTGTGCATCAAAAGCTTAAGAATGATACTACACTGAAGTGTAATACGGTAGTGTAATCATGGGTGGTTTTCACTTTCTTCTTTTGGATAAGATTTTATTTATTTCACAATGAACACACATTCCTTTCTGAAAAACATAATTATTTAGAAAGTAATGACATCAACAATAAGAACAACAAAAAAGTTCTTCTGCTCAAAAATTAAATCATCACCAACACGGCCAGCACCTCCACCGCTCGCACCAAAACCAATGTCAACACCATCACCAGCATTTTCACCCAAATCAGCATCACCTCTACCACCACCACCAGCAGCAAGTACACCACCACCACACAAACTGGTGTCACCACCACCATCTCCGCCCCCATCAACAATGATGCCGTTGATTGTCTTACTGTCCAGCAGGCACCATATTGGTATCATATCAGCAGAGGCTGATGAAATACAACCACTGCCCTCCAGGGGTTCTGATGAGGTTGGGGAAAATCATTAACTTGCATCAAAAGACAAGCTCTTTCATCTTGGTATCCCCAGGAGCGAAAATGGTTCTTGGCATTAGTAGGTGCTCAGTAAATGTTTGATGAAGAAAAACATGAACAAAACAGCATGTGTTAACCATAAGTGTCACTAAATTTCAAACTATGACTTCAGCACACAGGCTGTGCAGATAGATGGAGTTAATTTGTAATGATATGGAGACGCCATTTTCTTTTCATTAAAGTGTACATCTGGTGCCTTTGTAGCCTGTATTAAATGCCATTTGTCATGCTATGGCCTTAGAAGGGCCCCTGGACTCTAGTCCCATTAAACAAACTCTGCCTCCCACATGTCCGTTTGCTATCCTGAGAAGCAATTAAAGCTACGTGGGCCCTTCAAACGAATCTCCTCCAAACCTTTCATTTTGTGTCTAGAGAAACCGAGGCTGAGAAAGTAGAAGTGATTTCTGCGTGGTCCCACAGGCTCGCCATCTTCTTGTCTGTTTTTAAGGTTAGTCCTTCTCTGCTTAATGGGGAAACAAAAGGATCAGAATTTCCACGGGGAAAGAAAGACAAAATTAAGAGTCACGTATGTCTATGTGAGGCACAGGGCTAGAAATTTTATATACGCGGTCTCATTCATGCTCACAGCGACTCAGAGCAGTGGGCATTCTTTTCCCCACTGCACAGATGAAGAAAGTGAGACGCAGAGTTAGGTACTCCATCTAGGTCACGTAACTGTTAAGCAGTTAAACTCGCATCTCTCTGGCTTCCAAATCTATTCTCTTTCTGTCTCACAGCTTTTAGTTGTCACTGAGTTATCTTTCTAAAGGCAAAGTTGCGAAGACAATCTGTTACTTAAATATCCCAGTGGTTCCCATTAGCTGCAGAAGAGGATCTGAACTCTTTAAGATGACATTCAAGGCCCTTACAGTTGGCCCCAGCCAATTTTGCCCAGCTCTGCTTTCTCCACTCCACCCTTCACCATCACTGGTGTGCTGGTCTTCAATTTAGGGCTCTCTTAGACCCCTCAGCTTATGCATACACTGTTCTCCTGCAACTCTAGTCTCTTCTCCACACAGAAGCATCCTTACCATTTTTCTGGTCACACTTTAAGTTCTATCTTCTCTTCATTATCAAATCTGCAAACGGACCTCTGTCCCTGAGCCCCTTATCCTCCAGAGCATTATGAACATAGCACCATCTTTTTTCCTTGAACAGTTGGTTGGTACCTATAGCACCAGACTTTCCCAATTGAACTTTATTGTTTTGTCTGTCTGCTCCTCTGTGAGACTGTAGTTCCTAGAGCACACAGGCTGTGTACTATTCATACAGAGAACCCAAGGAACCTTCAACCTGTGGCCCAATTACCACGTGTTGTTGTTCACTAAATGTTTGTTCGACTGCATCTTTCCAGCTTTTTCTGTAGTTTACTTTTGTTAAAACAATAATTGGCATTCACATCTGGAGATCATTTGCAGTTGATAAAATCTGCTTTTCTTTTCTTTTTTTTTTAAACATTTTATTTTTTCTTTTTCTCCCCAAAGCCCCCCAGTACATAGTTGTGTATTTTTAGTTGTGGGTCCTTCTAGTTGTGGCATGTGGGAACGCCACCTCAGCGTGGCCTGATGAATGGTGCTATGTCCGCGCCCAGGATTCGAACTGGCCAAACCCTGGGCCGCCAAAGCAGAGCACGCGAACTCAACCATTCAGCCACAGGGCCAGACCCCAAAAATCTGCTTTTCTTAGGGACTTTATGGAGAAGGTAGGACAGACTTGTTACTCCCTCTTTGTGGATGAGGAGACAGAGGCGAGAGACCTTGTTTTACTCAAGGTCACAGAAGTAGAAGGGAGAGCACTATGGATGCTGACTTGGATTGTGTGTGTCAATTTCCTCTCTCTTTCCAGAAATGCTCAGCTGCTGGAAGAAGTGTCCCCCCTCCTCTTTTTTTGAGAGATGACAAATTATATTCACTATTGTCCTAAAGTGGTTTTCATTTCTGATTACTTAATTTGCCCAGCATTTGCTTTAAATGGTTTTCCACGGCAGGCTGTAGATGTTTGCGGTTGACTTTTTGACATTATAACACTTTAGTACAAAGGAAGCTACAGAAAAAAACAATGAAAACATTTACTAAGTATGTTTATAATCAAATATATCCCTCAGTAATTTAATTTGGAGGAAGCGGAGAGCCTGGCATTACAAACAGAGGCCTCGTTAATAATTCATAAGTCCTGAAACGGGAAAGCAGGAGCGAAGATTTAGATGCAGGCCACAGTTGGCTGCTCTGCTCCGCACCCACCTCGGCCCACTGAGAACGGGCTAGTCAGGTAATGAGAGCTCTCCGATGGCTTTGAGTTGGTGGGTTTTGAACAGTGGTCCTGGGAGACTCAGATTCTGAGGGGTCAAACTCAGGGATGAGGCCAAGAATTGAGTAGGGTGGGGAAGACTGAACTGTCCCAGATCGGATCAGTACCCCACCTGTAAGCCACCAGGTCTGAGAGATGGGCCTCACAGAAACCAAGTCAGCCTGAGCAGCTGTCCAGCTGGTCTCCCTCATTCAAGGCCTTTGTCTTATCTGTGGCCTTTGCTGTTGAACATCTGGGAGATAACCGATGAGCCCAGAAGAGATGGAAATAGGTGAAGTATGAAGTATGCTCCGTTCTGCCCCATCCTATGGTAGGCCAGGCTTCAGCCACAAACACACGCTGAGCTTCAGGTACACAGACGGCCTTGACACTCGTCCTCTTGTTAGTCTCGCCACCACTGTGAGAGACCAGGGCTGCTCCTGTAGGCTGTGTCCGTGTTCAGGGGAAAGTGAAGGCCCAGCCCAAATCTGGGGTGGAGATGCAATGACAACCCCGTGCTATGCCTCTGTGAGTGGTTCCCACGTTCACAGAAAAGAGAAGAGGTTCGAATTGTCTCACATTTGCACACTTTCCGGATTATTTCATGACCTAAAATACAGGAGAAAGAGGTTTGATCAATTCTTTTGGAGCTTAGTCATTTAAAGAATTATAGTGAGTTTAGAGGAAAAGGATGGACAAAGGGTGGGAATAGGTAGTTTACAGAGAAAGAAATACAAATAGCTTTGAAGCATATGAAAATATGCTAACTTTACTCGTTATAAGAGAAATGCAAATTACAACTATTATGAGATATCAGTTTTCATCTATCAGATCGGCAAGGAGCAAAGAGTTTCATAAGACAATGTGTGGGCCAAGCTCAGGGGCTCTGCGTAGCATTTCATCACTGCGGGGAGTGCAAACCCTGGCTGCCTCTGGGATGGATGCGGGACAGCGTAATGTAAGAATAAACACAAACACCTCAACCCAGCGATTTTATGGCAAGTGTGTATAAAGGTAAATGTATAAAGACAGTTGCTGCAATACTTTCTGTAGAATCAAAATATGGTAAATACACTAAATATTAATAGAAAATTGTTTCAACAAGCTTTGTTATACACACACGCACAAGGGAATGGTAGACAGTCCTTAAAAAGCATAAAGGAATGAAGTCTTTCATTCGTCATTTATATTCAATATATGAAAATCCTCTTCATATATTCCCAAGTAAATATATGTATATACACACACATACACACATACACATATATACTTCATTCCTTCATACACAAATACATGTGTGTGGATGCATACATATTCACACAAACACACACACACCCCACACTGATATGGAATGCTCTACCTGTTGATAAATGGATTAGAAATTGGTTTAGAGATGAATGTGTATAGTGTATTCCCATTTGTGTAAAAATAATTCACACAAACACATGTGCACACATGCGTACACCTGATTTCCATACATCTGCAAAGAAACAAAAGAGCTCAAGAACGATGAGCTATCAAGGAGAGATATACATACACCTTTGTAGTCCTAACTATAAGGATAATTATGTATTTATAAATTAATACTTAAAAATATCATGGAAACAAGAACTGAAATACCCAAGAAAAGGAATTTTGGGGAAAGAAAATTTCAGGTGCCTCATTATAGTCCTTGAATTGACTGAAGATAATTTCCACCCCCAAAGGTAAATATTTTCCTTCTAAGTTGACTTTTACAGTCATGCACCGCTAAACGACAGGGACACGTTCTGAGGAATATGTCATGAGGTGATCTCGTCGTTGTGCGAACGTCGTAGAGTGCGCTTACACAAACCTAGATGATACAGCCTGCTACACAACCAGGCTCTGTAGTACTCATCTCATGGGACCACAGTCGTCCATGCAGTCCATCGTTGACAGGAAAGTCATTGTGTGGTGCATGACTGGATGTTCTTTATGTTTCTCTTTCCACGCCTTGATTTTTCATGCTGTCTGCAACTCAGCCGCTTCTCCCTGAGGATTCCCTCCTGCACATCCTTGGTGAAGCTTAGTGTTTAGAAATAAATGCAAAATGCTAAGTGTGGTCTAACTGGCACCAACTACAGCAAGGCTGTCACCCCCCCTTTCCTGAGATGCTACCACTGTTAATGCAGCCCAAGAGCATAAAGCTCTGTAAGTGGTCTTGTTACCATGCGAATTAAGTTGGAGTACAAATTAAGATCAGAGAACTTTTCTGACTCTAGTATTTAAGTCTTACCTACCCTCTTGTCTCAGACAAGACGTACATTTGGTCCCTATGATCTAGGAAGGGGAGCGTTATTTGACTTAGATTTGCTTTCAACTTCTTCACTTTAAATCATTTTCCACTCAAATTCCTTGGCCCCTCCCCAGTCTTGCTTCCACCACAGCCCCTCATCACCCCTCCCCCCCTGACAAAGCAGATGTTTCCTGGCTGAGCCTTGACTGTGATACGTATACATATTTTTACGCTGTGTCACCAATGGCACCATCAGGGTTCCTCTTGTAGTAAGATGCTGATTGGTCGAAAATGGCTTCCAGTAACTCAGTCTTTGTTTTGTAAAAATATTATTGCAACATTGTATAACACTTTAGAAATGTTTCAAATTTAGGCTGGCTGGTGATTTAACAGACTAGGGGGCTAGCATATGGAGTCTGCTATGCTCAAGAGGCTGTGGTTTTATTGCTGGCACCACCCAGCAAGTCGGCATTAGCAACCAGGGGAACTTTTCTCACATCTCAGCTGGCCAGGCCTCCAGGTATGGCTACCTCCCTTGGACCAGGAGCTGACGTCTTGTGGGCATACGGGAGAGAGAAAATTTGGATATCCGTTCAGTTTCTAATAAACTTTATATATGCAATTCATTCATTCATTCAAACTTTACTTAGCATCTACATTGTGCCAGGGACAGAACTGTTAAAGATATATAAGACCTGGGTCCTCAAAGTGTTCGAGTCTAACCAAGGACACTGGAAAGGTAATGCAAATTACAGGTCAGCTTGAGAATTGCAAGGTGTGGGGCTTTCGAGGGCACCTGGGAATGAGGGGTTGAGATGATAGTTGATTTGAGTTAAGATCTTCTCCTAAATCTATTTGTCTAATTAGTCAATCAATATTTATTAAGAATCATAGGAAGTAGAAGAAAAGAAGAACCTTTCGGGCAGAGAGAACTCCGTTGCAGAATCACTTAGTGGAACACGGAAAAGCCGTGGGTTGCAAGTCATGAGTGTCTTTGACTCGAGCTTGTCTGAGTGCCAGCTGTGTGATCACAGACCATCCATCCATTGCAGAGCTCCAGGCTTCTAGCCTTCTGGACGGGCATTTGCTTGCTCTGATCTGAGCCGCCATACAAAGCTGGAGTCTCGTAAAAATCATCCTGGTGCTACCCACTGTCTTCTTGAGCGCCATCGGTGATGGAGTATTTATGACAATGACAAAATTGGAGCTCTGGGGCTGGCCCCGTGGCCGAGTGGCTAAGTTGGCGCGCTCCGCTGCAGGCGGCCCAGTGTTTCGTTGGTTCGAATCCTGGGCGCGGACATGGCACTGCTCGTCAGACCACGCTGAGGCAGCGTCCCACATGCCACAACTGGAAGGACCCACAACGAAGAATATACAACTATGTACCGGGGGGCTTTGGGGAGAAAAAGGAAAAAAATAAAATCTTTAAAAAAAAAAAAAATTGGAGCTCAAAAGCCAGAGGTCCAGCCTGGCTTTGGCTTTGCTCATTATCAGTCATGAGAGCTGATGCCATTTGCTGAACCCTGCAGAGCATAGGTTTCCTCCTTTGTCAAAGGTGAGTGAAAGTTCATACTTGCCTGATGGGGATGGAGTCAGGGTCAAGGTATGTATTCCATCATGTGATGTGGGCTTGGTGGTCTATAAAGCACTTCACAAATGGTAGTTACCTGGTATGTTCCATTGTTATAACAACAATAATTATCTGATGTTCACATTAAGGCAATTGGTTTCATATTTTGACAGTTCTGAGGGTCAAGGGGTAACTCCTTTTTTTTTTTTTTTCCTGAGGAAGATTCACCCTGAGCTAACATCTGTGCCAGCCTTCCTCTATTTTGCATGTGGGTCACTGCCACAGCATGGCTGGCAACGAGTGGTGTAAGTCCGTGCCTGGAAACTGAACCCGGACCAGAGTGTGCTGAACTTAATCACTAGACCATGGGGCTGGCCCCAGGGGGTAATTCTTTATCTTAAGCCCAGTTGTCTCTCTCCCATGGTTCCCTACCTACCATTACTAGGGCTTCCTCTCAGCATAGAGTAAGTGTAACCATTCTTCCTCATGGCAGCCACCCACAGGTCTGAGGGCTGCTCTCCTGCACCCACATTTTCTCTTCTTTCTCCCTAGTCTGTCACTGCGGCCTTTGAGAAGAGAATTCTATGCACTAAAGAATGATGTGATTTTGTCTAAGGCCTCGCTAAGGTTAAGTGCTTGTCCCATTTCATCCATCTCTTTGGGCATTCTTCTTTTCTGTAAAATAAGAGGGTGCAAAGGAAGATGATATGCTCACCGAGGTTCCTTCTCCCATTCCAGCCTACACATTCTGGAATTTTCTAGATTGTTCTAGGAAATTCTCCACAGCTGGAGTGGAGGTCCTTGGAAGGGAACCAAGGGCCATGCCAAGGGAGAGGGAGGGTCGTTGTGTGGAGGGAAGAGTCATGGCCCTTTGTAACTCTCAAGGAGATAAATCAGAGCACCATGTCTCATCTATTGTCTGAAGATCCAGCTGAGGCTGATGATGGCATTAGAAGGCGGGAGCGTCTAGGAAGACGGCTGAAGTGCAGCCCAGGATTTCTGGACTAGGAGACCTGGAAGCACACAGCATTGACCTGTGGTGAGTGAGAGTCTCCCTGATCACATGAGACCCCCTTGTTCTCCAAGAGGCACTTGAAATGACCAGGATTTTTTTTTTTTTGTCTTGATTCTTGTCTGATATCCAGATGGAAGGAAAATGACAGAGAAAAAGGACAAAGATGGGAAGGATGTCTTACTTTCTACCACAATATATCCTGGCACGTGATCTTTGTAACAACAATGACAAACATGCCATCAGCCGTGTGGGAATCCTCAAAGAGTGGATGGAAAAATCTGACTGGGATGGAGTGGGAAAAGATGTTGTCAAGCTCAGTGGCCTTAAAGGTCTGTCCCTTCCAATTTCTCCACCTGCCCGATGTGCTCCATAGTAGATGAGTAGGTGGAGGCTTTCCAAAGGGGTTCATAGGAAAAACAGCATCCAGGCACCAGGCAGTAAGGAGGGCAGCGCCAGGAATGGGTTCTGGTGTTCAGAGCTGGGAAGAGAGACAGCATCCAGCCAGGAAGGTCATGATAGGGGTGGGTTAAAAGAATGAGCTCAAGCCAAAACTTTGTGAAAACACCAAGGCTGAAACCTGGGAAACTAAAATCATGCATTGAGGGGAGTGTTCACTCCCCTCAAACTTCTTTTTTTTTTTATTTGAAAGATTTTATTTTTTCCTTTTTTCTCCCCAAAACCCCCCGGTACATAGTTGTGTATTCTTCATTGCGGGTCCTTCTAGTTGTGGCATGTAGGATGCTGCCTCAGTGTGGTTTGATGAGCAGTGCCATGTCCGCGCCCAGGATTCAAACCAACGAAACACTGGGCCGCCTGCAGCAGAGTGCGCAAACTTAACCACTCGGCCACGGGGCCAGCCCCTCACTCCCCTCAAACTTCTTACATGGTTGCTTTGTAAGGCAACCCAAGCTTCTAATGCCTTGTTCTTGATCTACCGTTTCTACAAGAGTATGTGCATCATGAGAAAAGAACCCAGGTCCATCTTGTCCCATTTCCTTGCACCACATAAGAATTCAATAAATGGATGTTGAATAAATGAATGCAGGAGTAAAGTGCCAAGTCAGGAGCTAGACTGAAGCAGAGGGAGAGGAAACAGATTGGGACAAGGAGCCAGAGCAAAGGAGAGAAGGTCTGTGGCTGCCCGTGGGTGCCAGGCTGGGCCAGGCTGGGCCAGTCTGGGCCGGGTTTGTAGGGATCCCTCTCATTCTGGGGACGGGCTCTCAGCAGTCAGCCAGCCGACGCCCTGTAAAACTTCCAGCAGCCAGGCTGGGTGTGAGAGCTGCCTCTGGGCTGGGGCCTGTGGAGTCATTCTGCAAGAGCCGGGTGGGTCTGGAGGGAAGTGGGCCTTCACTAAGGGAGAGGTGCTGTTGGGGCCCTGTGTTTACTGGAAGTTGAGCAAAGTGACACCATTAGAACAGAGTGGAAATAACAGGAGAGAAGGGCCGGTTCGGAGTTGGAGGGCAGAACAGCCCCACAGCGGCTCAAGCCAATAATGCTTCTATTCAGATGCCATTAGTGGGTTTGGCAGGCGAGCTCACCATCTACTTCAGAGGACCACGGCACAGATTAAGGGAGGCTGGATGCTAATTTGCACATATGGAAATGCTTTTTCTCGCCGTCGATGGCTCTGTTGTGGACAGATGGAATTAGCGAGAACTTCGAAGTCGTGAAGGCAAACACATCAAAAAAAAAAGCCTCTCTCTTCTTTTTCCCACTTTTTCTCTTTCTGTCCGCCTCCTTCTTTCTTCCTTTCTTTTCTCCACCATTCTCAGCCCTTTTTCTTTTTTCTTTCTCTTGTGAGAATCTTCAGACTTGCCAAGCGTAAATAAAATTGCCCCAGAATGGCTCCTGGCATTAATAATGCATTGATCGTATTTCAATTGCAAACGACTCTTTAACAGTGAGTTCTCCCCACATCAGTTTTAAGTGGGATTCGGGGAGCCAGAAAGTGCTGACAAATGAAGGCCAGTCTTCAGAGAGCAGGGGCCCCCTTGCTGGCGCTGACCCCGGGAAGCTGGGACTGTGTGCTCCAGGGTCCCCTCCCTGCGTCCTCCTCCCCTCACGTCCCAGCCTGCTTTCCTGTCAGCTCCAGAGGGTTCCTTTCCCCATCATGTCACTGCTCAGTGGAGAAAGGGCTCTTCACAGGCGCTCGGCTTGCTTCAGGGCTGAAACGATAAATCCGATGGGATTACCTTTTATTATTATTTTTCTTTCTTTTTTATACTCTGTGCCTTTGACTGGGAAGGTCTGTAATATTTTATTTATTTGGCAGACGAACCAGGTTTAGAGTCCTTCAGAACCTGACACACAAAGGTGTCTACCTAGCTGAGACACCTACCCAGGTAATTGTCCCTCTTTGGGGGTTGGCAAACTTTTTCCATAAAGGGTCAGATATTAAATATTTTCAATCTTCCGGGCCAGAGGTCTCCCTTGCAAGTAGGAAAGCAGCCCTAAAGAATGTGTAAACAAAGGGATGTGATGGGGTTCTAACAAGGCATTATTTACACAGACAGGCTGAGGGCCAGGTTTGGCCCAAGGTCCATAGCTTGTCAACCTCTGGTCAAGGAAATCTTTAATTGCTCAATTCATCCAGTTCTGTCTACCCTGCTCGGCCTCTATTTCTAATTTATCCAACGGCTAGATGAATATCTTGGACGTGAGAAGAATGTTCTAACCCTGCTTTGTCTCAATTAACTTCAGAATGCCTCACCTCGGGGCTTCATGCAGTGGAGAGGACCCAGCGAGAAGGCCCAAGACTGCTGTGGGTTCCCACCAGCTCTGTCTCTGTGAGCCCCCGTTCTCTGTGATAGGGTGGTCATATGCCCCAAACCCACAGCCTGGATGTTTCCTTCCACTGCCTCCATGAATGACGGAGGTGAACAGACCCACTTCATTCTCAATGTTTGTGTGTCCATCTCCTTTGATCTCAGTTCTGCAAGGCAGGGACGAGGCAGACCTCAATCACTGAGCACAGGACATTGATTGAACAAATCCCAACCACGTGATTCACTGATTGAGTGAATGATGACTGGGAAGGTGTTTTGAAAACTGTATAATGAGGGAAAATACAAAGGCCTGATATAATTTTTGTTGATGTTCCATCTATGTGTGTGCTCTTTCCTCCAGAACACACCTGGTCTACTCTCTTCCTTTCCTAGGCATCCACATTGAGCTGACCTTGTCCCCTGAATGTAATTCCCCTTGGGGCCTTTCCAGGATTATAGCCATGAGGTTGAGACTATTCCCCCAGTCTGTGGTATTAAAAGAAGACACAGAATCACTAGCAGAAGAGCCCGTTGACATTCACATTCAAGTTCATCTAACGTGATCGCAGCCATTAGGATCATTAGACCATGTTCCATGAGGGCAGGGACTTCACTTTTCTGCCATGACATACTGCTATTTTTATATATGCATGCTCAAAATCATATAGACGCATATAGTTACTCATAGAGAGAGAGAGAGAGAAAAAAATATAAAGATGCATATGCATAGCATTAAAAGAATGGGTAAGTGGATGGATGGACAGATGGATGGATGGATGGATGGATGAACTATGCAAAGGAAAGCCTTAGAAATGATCTAATTATCTAAATTATCTAAGATCACTGTTTTCCCAGTTTTTTTATAACCCATGTTCCCTCTGGTTAAATGTGAATCTAATAAGAATTTCATACCCTCTCGTATTTTAATTTGAGGAAAAATTAATTTACGTATATGAAGCGTCTTGAGAATTGTACCTTGAGATACAGGCAGAGGACAGTGCTGTTTTTCTTCACCTTGAACGTCTTGATTGCTGTTTGAAAACATCCAAGAAATTTCATATTGTCACCAAAAATAAATTGCCGCTATTATCAACATAATTTGGAATTCATGTAAATTAAAAATTGCTACAAAAATAAAGAATATTCTTTTTTTGCTCTACATCTGTTCTGACAGAAATTCTGACCAGTGGCACATTCTCCCTGCCAGGTTCAGATTCACCCTTTATGTATTGTTATAACGTTATAACACTGCTTCAAAACTCTATACTTGTAAAACAGTAAAAAAAATCCTCTAGTGATTTTTGAATATGAAGCTGAACTTTACCTTACGGAATTCTCTGCATGCTCCTCTTAAAACCAAATTCAGTTCTCTTGGGTATTTCCAGGTACTGGATACACTACTCTGTGTAGTCTTCCCAAACTGGGCAAGAATTTGTTTCAGATAAGTCATATTTGTTTGCAAGGCCTAACTTCTACGTAATTGGAAAAATAAACTCAGGAAAGTTTTTCTCACTCATTACTCAGGAATGCCTTGCATTCGTGGGAAAAAGTGTTCCATGAAATTTGAAAAATGGGGCAGAAACCGAGTGCCATACAAATCAGCCACCTGCACTCTAGAACGTGAACAGTTTAAAAGCAAGAGAAGAATGAAAAGAAGTTGCTACAACGGGAGGGCACAGTTGCCAGGTTTCACTAGAGGATTGTGGGAAGTGCAAATGGAGAAGAAACAAGGTCTAGGTTGCCTCTACCTGGATTTGTAATTTGGGGCAAATCTCTGAGCATAAGATAATCATCTCCAAGAGGGAGGGGGAGAGAGAGAGAGAGAGAGAGAGAGAGAGAGAGAGAGAGAGTAGTTCAGCCAATCCACTTGGTTCAAAGTGGTGGTATGACAATGAAAGTCATGTCTCTGATTCCGTACCTTATGGTAAGCCTCCATAAGCATATGCTAATATCCGAATAGCCATGGAAACCTATGGAACTTTCCATCCCTCCCACCCCTCTCCATGGCTTTTTTCCCTGTATGTATCATCACAGTCACAACTACATCCGTATCCCACCCTTGTTTCCTCCATCCATTGAAACACCACAGGCAGAAGACAGCTTTAACATACATTCTGCAGACAGCTGAACCCTAAGGTCCGGAGGGCTAAGGCAAGTCCACTTTATGAGTTAGCTGACCTTTTGCGTCTAAACCTGTGCTTTGGCTCTATAACACATGTTTTCGGAATGGTGTCAGGTTCTTGCACATCAAAGCCAGGAAAAGGATGACAAAATACACAAGTCCCCTTAATCATTTGCTACTTTCACATTTTCATGACTTTTTCAGATTAGGAAAGAAATGTCTGACCATCATGAAAAAGTAACACTTGGACTCCAGAACAATAAAGAGATAGAAATACAAATCACCCATAATCTCACAACAAGGACAAAATACTGTTTGTCCTTTAGAACTTTTCCTGTATGCTTGTGTTTATTTACATTACAGTGATGATATTGAACATAAACTTTTACATTTTTTTTTTCAATCAACTTTGTGCTATAAACATTCTTGCAAGTGTTTGAATTATTCTAAAATGCAGCTTTTTATGACCCTCTGCCCATCGGCTGACTATATAAGAAATTGTTTACCATTCTCCTATTACTGAACTTTTAGGTTCTTATTTTGTTGTTGTTGATTTTATTAAAAACACTCCAATGCTTATCTTTCTGCATGCTCTATTCTTTACTCCTTCTTCCTGGGATATTTTTCTCCCTCGACCCTGATCTTCTCCACAAGCTGCTTTGGCATTTCCTCTTCAGTGAAATGTTTTTCCAATCCTTTAAAATATAGTCAATGGATTTTACATTATGACTTTGATACCTAAATAGATGTCTATTCTTTATATATATATATAATGTTTTGTTATGTAGGCTTTACTATCTACCCCAGCTTAACCAGCTACTATCTAGGTGGCCATGTAAAATTTGCTTTCCCTCTTCTCTGAGTCTTCATCTCTAAAGTGAAGATAACTGTGCTCATTCCTTAGAGCTGACACGAGGATTAAATGAGATACTAGACGTAAAGTGCCTAGATAGAACTTGGAATACAGAAAGTTCTCCATCAATCTTAGTTTCACTATTTTGTTAATGAAACTACAAAGTCAGTTCCCACCATAATGTGGACTCTTTTTCTTTTCTTTAGGAAGATTAACCCTGAGCTAACTGCTGCCAATCCTCTTCTTTTTGCCGAGGAGGACTGGCCCTGAGCTAACATCTGTGCCCATCTTCCTCTACTTTATATGTGGGATGCCTACCACAGCATGGCTTGACAAGCAGTGCCACGTCCGCACCCCAGATCCGAACCGGTGAACCCCAGGCCACCAAAGCAGAATGTGCGCACTTAACCGCTGGTGCCACTGGGCCAGCCCTCATAATGTGAACTCTTAAAGAAAAAAGCACATACACACACACGTATGTACGTGACCTCAGTACCTAGCACAGTGCCTGGTCCTTGGAGCTCAGGAATTATGAGTTGAATGGAAAGGCTGGAGATTAATTTTCTTAACATTAACATCATAAGGACTTTTGCTCAATGGACATGTTAATAAAATTGTTACTTATAACGAGATTTTGCGTCTACTATAGAGTATTTATTTATAGAACTCACATTCACATGTATTTTAGGATTTTATTGATCAAATCTTATTTTTTCTAGAGGACTCTCATATTAGTAACAAACACTAAACTTCAGAGGCGTTCTAATAATCGTTGTGTGTTCAGTGAGCGGCTCTTTTCATCATACAAAAATGTAGTTAGTTAATTCAATGGTTATGGTGGCCACAGAAAGGGTTTATACAAGTCACAATTAAGAGAAACCCACTGCAAGAAAAGGCAAAATGTATTTTCTTTAGGCTCCCATAAGCTTCATTTTCAATGCACAGATTTAAGAAAATTCCCTTTCCAAATCCTCTTTTGTCCCACATGAAAGGGATGCTGACTCTTACGCAGCCTACTCAGGCTTTTCAAAAAATCAAATAAAAGGAATGTTTACTCTAAGTAGAACATCATGGCCTTCGTCACAGCAGTTTCATGACATTCTCCCTCCAGCTGTTTTTATTTATCCTCAACTTCCAATAAAACTTATGTTTTATTTCAAGGAGCAATCCATAATTAACTTTTCAACTGGTGGCAGTGGTTTCTTTCGGTGCCACCAACAGTGTTGAACTCAGCCTTAAAAAAATAAAGTAAAAATAAAAGACCTGGTGGATATACTTTCACCTGACCCAGGGAGGTTTGCTCCCTGGAGAGTTTCACGATGATAGAGACACTATGGAATTCGGCTTGATTGCACAAGGAGAAGCGGAAGGGTCACGTGACAAATGTATAAGCTCAACTTCCCCCTCCTCTTTCAAAGGTAGATACTTGGAGGACACAGTTATCTCAATTCCACTAGGTGGTAGATAGACAGACAGATAGATAGATAGATAGATAGATAGATAGATAGATAGATAGATAGATAGATGGATGGATAGATAGATAGATAGATAGATAGAAAAGTGGAGATAGATGGATGTACTCATATCTATCTAGCTTCTATGTATTGATCGATGGATAGATCTAGTGATCTCTCCATCTACGTGGTAGGCTCACATGAAGCTGGCCAAATGGTATTTTTCTCTTGTGATGTTCTTAGCTCATTTTGTAAACATAGCAATTAAAGAAGAGAAAAAAAAAGGAAAGAAAGACATCATATTTTTATTGAGAATCTGAGTGCCGAAGTAAAGAGAAAGAGAGGTTGACAGATTAAGAGGGAGAAGCCAAACGAGAGAGAAAGAGAAGACCAAATCTGTATGCAGACTTCTTTCTTTCCACTTCTTGCACACAGAGAGAGCAGTGCAGAACTCCCATGGCAAGAAGCCCTAGCCCCTCGGCCATACATTGTGTGTATTTGCCTCTCCCCACACCATACACCTTTCCCAGTTGTCCAGATGCCGAGCTGGCCTGGGTCCTCCCCAGGGACCTAGGCCCCCGGGGCCCAGGAAGGTTGGCATGTTGCAGTCAGGCTCCAGAGGAAATGGGCACACCCAGGAAGGACTCAGGGTTTAGGAGCTCCCCAAGGGGACCCAAAGTCTTTTTCCATGAGTGGGTTGCCCTTGGCAGGCAGAGTCCTGGGTATGACACAGACTGGTGGCTGTGTGCAGGACCCACTCTCCCTGTAGGTGGCTGGGCAAGCAGGGCCAGGTCACACCCTGGCGTCAGGCCAGCCTATGTTCTGACCTTTTCTCTACCCCTTCTTCACTATAGCACTTGGAGCAGCTCTCAACCCTTTTGTGCCCCAGTCTCTTTACCTGAGAAAGGTAAATGGAGAGGAATGAGGTTACGCTCATAGGCACCCAGCGTGGTATCTGTTACAGTGGACAGTTTAAAACGTTAGTTCTGTTCCATTTATATTCAGCAGGTATGTGAAACTCCTCAAGGGTCTATAGGATATCCAGCCCTTTAGGTTTTTTTCCTCCCCTTTACTTTATGAATAAAATGAGTCTCCATTTGTGAAAGCCCAGAAAGGCCTACAACTACTCAGGACAGAACTCCCCAGGTTTTGCTCCCCCTCACACTTGGAGCTCTGTTCCTGGCCTGCAATGATTCTCCCCCCCTCTTTTCTCTGTTCTTGGTCACCTCTGCTGCCTCTTGCTCCTGCTTTCTCTGGTCCAACTTACTCTCAAATACATTTCCAGGAAGTATGAACACAAGATTCAACCACATACCAACTGTGTAATCTTGGGCAAGATATTTAACCTCTCTGTGCTTCCGTCTTCCAATCTTCAAGTTGTGGATAATGATGGTACCACTTTTTGTTTCTTATTGTAGCAAGATATTCTCTCTTTTCCTCATGTAAATTCCTTAGCAAGAGGCATAGAGCCAGGCCCACATTCAATGAAAATGGATGCTCTCACTGTTCTGCATTGTGTGTAGCCCACAAAATCTTGACCACAAAATAATGAAACAGCCATGTGTCTGAGTTGCTCCTGTGTTACGGTGGTTGGAGCAGAGATGTGGGTGGGGTGCATTTGATGCTGGCACAAGAGAGAACTCTGGTGTGACCCAGGCAGTGCTATGGATCTGCTCCATGGTGGATCCATTTTCCACTTTAGCCCCAACCAAGAGATGCTCTTTCATTTCAAGAGGGGCTTACGCCATCCTAGTTTCTCTGCCACCTCAAGACGCTGTCCCCAGACAGAAAGAAAAGAGCTACCAAAGCCACGTGGGCAATGAGCTTCAAGAGACAGGTCAGTCCATTGTCCCAGCACCTTTGTTGTCAACAGCTGGAGCAGAGAGCTGACCATTTTGCAGAGGATGAGGGAGGAAAGCAATGCTGTCTGTAGAAATGCACTTTACTAAGGACTGCATTTTAAGCAAGTGTTGAGAGTGTGGCTTAATAAATGAAGGCATTGAAGCAAAAGTGCCCTGTTTAGTACAGCCCGGAGGTAAGGGGACAGGATGGACTAGAAGACAGCATGGACCAGAGCAGACACAAATCCTGAGTAATGTGTTATTTTAGGAGAGAAAATGGAGAGTGGCACTGAACTCATTGTGCATCAGCAAGTTGAGTAATCACACAAAATTCTCAAAGAATGAGAAGATGGTGATTCTCAAAACTTTTTGTTGTCTTTGCAGAGCATCAGGTTGAAAAGCCCCCGCAATAGTCTGGTGCACATCTCGCTGGACCAAGTAGCTTCAACCAGAGTTCAACCTTATTGGAAGTTAGGATGTGTTCATCAGTAAACAATAGGAATCTCAACATGAATGGACTGGGCCATGTTACATCTCATTCCAAGGAGCTGAATGGTTAAGAGGCTCCGAGTGAATCAGCTCAGTCAAGGAACCATGGATGCAGACTCCTTCTGTTTTCTCTCTACCTTCCTTAGCATGTGGACTGTGCCCAGGCCAGCCTCCCTCAAAGTTCAACATGGCCAGTTCAAAGCTGGTTCCACTTGTAGACCCAACAATAAGGGGTATATGAGTTCCTAGGGCCGCTGTAACAAAGTATCACCAGCTAGGTGGCTTGAAACCATGGGCATGTATTGTCTCCCAGTTCTGGAGCCTAGGAGTTACAGCCCCTCTGAAACTTGCAAGGGAGGATCCCTTCTTGCCTCTTCTAGCTTCTGGAGGTTGCTGCCACTCTTTGACATTCCTTAGCTTGCAGCTGTATCATTCCAGTCTCTCCCTTCATTGCTACGCGACAGTCTTCTCCGTGTGTGTCTCTGGGTCTTCACACCACATTCTTCTCTCTCTCTCTTTTCTCCTCTCTTGTGAGGACACCAGAAATTTTACATTAAATGTCCAACCTACCCCAGAATGACCTCATCTTAACTAATTACATCTGCAAATTGACACTATTTCCAACTAAGTTCACACTTTCAGGTACCGGGAGTTAAGATTTCAGCAGATTTTTTTGGAGGACACAATTCAGCCCATAACAAGGGTAACTCCTCTTTAATGAGAGTGGAAATATTTCCTAGAAATAACCAGAGCTCCCCTCACAGTTCATTGGCCAACAACGGATCACACTTCTCTATTTCACCAATCACCAGCAAGGGGAATGCAATTTCCCTGATTGATTACCATTCACTGTTCCCCCCAGCTTTATTGAGATCTAATTAGTATCAATTGACAATTTATGCAATTCTTATAATATATATATAAAATTATATATATTTAAAGTGTGCAGTGTGATGATTTTGTTTAAATATACATTGTGAAATGATTACCACAATCAAGTTAATTAAAACTTCCATAACCTCAGAAAGTTACCTTTTCATGTGTGTGGTGAGAAAGCTTAAGAGCTACTCTTTTAGTGAATTTCAAGCGTACAATACAATATTATTAACTATAGTCACCATACTGTACATTAGATCTCCAGAACTCCTTCATCTTGTAAATGAAAGTGTACAAGATGGCCAACATCTGCTCATTTCCCCACCCCCCAGGCCCTGTCAACCACCATTCTACTTTCTGTTTCTATGAGTTCAACTTCTTTTCTTTTTTTTCAGATTTCACATATCAGTGAGATCATACAATATTTGTCTTTCTCTGTCTTGTTTATTTCATTTAGTATAATGTCTTAAAGTTTCATCCATGTTGTCACAAATGTCCTTTTTATGGATGAATAATAATCCATTATATATATTGGATATTCTATATTGGACATATATTAGATATTGTATATATATTGGATATTCCATATATATATAGAGAGAGAGAGTACACACACATACTTCCCACATTTTCTTTATCCATTCACCCGTCAAACATGAATGAAGGTCATCTATCACTGGATATGCCACAGGGTCATGTCATCATCTTTTGTCTGGTCTCGCTGAATTTACTATCTCAAAGTTGCATTGCTGCGTCCACAGTTAGCTCAAGTTGTTTGTGAACAGCACAGGTTACTTTCCTTTGTTTCCCTTGAATGAGAACAGATTCTACAGAAAAAAGTCCAAGCTTCTTAGTGCCTTTCAACTGTCTGTGATTGGGACCCTCAATCGCTCTTGGGATCTCTAATAACTATTTATTTTCACTCTTCAGTGAGAAACACAATGTTCCACCTCCCAAAGCAAACCCTCTTCATCCTTTAAGGCTTGACTCAAATGTACTCCTTTTGACAAGTTCAAGGCAGACGTTCCTTTCTCTGCTCCACCTTTCTGTCCTTTGGTGACTTGGGGAGAACCTTTATATTAATTTCTCAGTCTAGCACATTCAAATCACCCCTCCGGGTTCAGCTCACATATCACTTCCTTTAGGTCTAAGACAGCTTCTTGGACTTTCTTAGTTGGGGGGAATTATCCCCTGTTCTTGCTTTTGTCAGACTCTGTTCCTTCGTCAATAACAGCTCTCGGCCCTTGCATTGATAATATCTGCACTTGATCTGTTCCCCAGGTTAGACTGGGAGCTCCTCTCAGAGATGCACGCCTATTTATCTCTGCAGTGGCTGCCCACATGACAGCAACAGGAACAGGTGATCTCAGTAAACAGGTCCTTATAAAGTGCTAAAGTAAAGAAACAAGTAGAGTCCTAAGAAACGTGTATGAGATTAAGAGGAAGCCAAGAAGAGTGGTTAACTCTATGTGCAGGAGAAATGCCACGGAAGCTTCGAAAACTGGCTTTCAAAGACGTGGTCTTACGTAATCATTACCAGAGTCCAGGGCGGTAGAACTGTCCCTTTGGAGAA
Source organism: Equus asinus (assembly GCF_041296235.1). Lineage (NCBI taxonomy): Eukaryota > Metazoa > Chordata > Mammalia > Perissodactyla > Equidae > Equus > Equus asinus. The sequence continues at coordinate 103,283,486 of NC_091796.1, read as the reverse complement.
CGGAGAAGTTGAGGCTCAGGGAAGATGAATCAGCTCCCCAAGACCACAGCAGTCATACGTGACAGACCTGAGGGTTAAACCTGGTTCTCCATCTCTCACCCCATTGGTCCAACATGTGTGCCCAAGACGTGGCAGGACCAGATGCTTTTACCTCACTGACATTATTGGAATTTCGCTCAATTTTTGCAGGTCTGCAGAACACAGCTGGGAACAAGTCTAGGTATTGAATAGCAAGCACACAGCAAAACTTGGATTTCTGCGTTGCCAACTTGGACTGGCTAGAAATCCACGAGGGTGTGGAATTTAGATACAGAAGGTTCCTGCAGTGTGTCCACTGAGTTTATTCAAGCAGCTGTTTTCTGGAATCAATGCTGCATTTTAGCTGCTCTGGTAGGTGAGATTTCTTTTCCTATAATTCTGAGTTCAGCATGAGCAGAGGGTCACTGAGGTCACTGGCGTCTAGAGACCCCATTTTACTGTTTCCTAACTCCCATCCTCGAGAACATTTTTGCCTGTCTATTCTCTCCCTTCTCAGTGAATGTGGCTGGAACCCAGTTCCCTTCTTCTCCTCCCAGTGCTCCTTATCCCACTTGGGAAACTCAGCTAGTGAACCAGCTGAGGGTGCAGTGCGGCCAGCAGCATGGCCCAACTGCAGAGCAACATGGTACTAGAGGAGGAAGAAGTGCAAAGCGACACGAAGCAGGTGTGTGGGATAGACAGCGGTGGCTTTCATCTCAGCTATGAGGCTGCGCAATTTAGTCAGCCCCTTTGAACCTCAATTTTCTCATCCATAAAATAAGGGCGATAAAGGCTTTGAGATTGTTCGAAGAATTAAATGAGAAATTGTCATCGCAGGCCAGGTCGCTTGACCAATGCATGCTCGATGCCTAGACATGATTAGTGAATGGTAATTTTTAAAAATAAATGTGTATAAAAGTCTTTGCAGAGATACTGGCATATAGTACATGTTTAATAATTATTAGTTGTTATTTCTATGACAAAAATGATAAAACCTGATTAAGTTGAGTACTAAAAGAGAAACAGAAGCCACCTTTCAAGATTCCATGAGGACAGGGTATACTAAGCCTGACAGGATCCCAGTTGAGTCCTAGACTTTCAAGACCAGTGACCCATGGAAATGTAAACCCAGTGACCAACACTTTGGCAGTAAATACAAACCACCCATGCCACTGCAGCTGACGGCGACGCCAACCTTTTAAACTTAAGCGTCTAGACAGAGCCACAGCTGACTGCAATTGTGCTTAGAGAGCGTGCATAATTCTGAGTGTAACCTCTAATATCTAGTCTGACTGGACAGGAATTTTCTGGAGAACAAAATAGTCCAGCATGCAGAGGAGACAAACCCTACACTGAACTCAGATCTGGAATTTCTGCTTGACCTTGGGCACGTTCCTAGGCTCAAGAAACATTGGACTAATATCTTTCCATAGCGTATACCAGGTGTGGACACAGCAAAAGTAAATCCATTTCACTGTTTGTCTTTGAGTAGAATGGAACCTAGAAGAAAGGAGAGATCAGTGCTCTTCTCTTTACAAATCCTAATTCTGCCCTTTGACTGAAGTGTGTTCACAGGTATCACTATTATTGTTGATATTGCCTTTTAAAAGTGAGAGCACATAGTGGGTTTAAAAGAGCTTGAAATTAATGACTTTAATGGAACTAACAAAGAAGCTAACCCATGACTTTGGAAAGGCCTAATGAAAAAAAAATCTTTTGGGAGTGGGTCAGATTAGAGAGGCTGAGATTGCGCCTCCCCAGATGCTGCAGGATGCCTCTATTCCTGTCTCTCATGAACATTTTGTGTGTTTCTGCTGATTTTTCTGTCTCCCCAGCACTCGCACTATTGGGAACACAGGTCAAGGGTGGACACTGTGCTTTGCGTACCTCCTCTCACCACATCCTCCTCCTCCTTGAGCTCAGCATCCCTTGTCCTTCCTCGTGGCCTTGGTGCACCCACTTGATGGAGTCTGTCTTCTGAGATCTTAAGGGAGAGCCTGGAGATCACTGGCCCTGTGAGGTCCTCCCAGTGTCCTTGCACAGGACAAATTGCCCTCCCCTCCATATTCCTGAGGCTTTCCATGCAACCTCCATTGTGCAAGTTACAGAAACTGCCTTGCACTTCTCTTGCCCAGTAGACCAGCATATCACTTTGCTAGGACAGCTATAGCAAAGTGCCACGTACTGGATGGCTTAGAACAACAGAAATTTATTCTCACAGTATTGGAGGCTGGAAGTGTGAGATCAAGATGTTAGTAGGACCGGTTCCTTCTGAGGCCGCAAGAAAGAATCTACTCCACGCCTCTCTCCTGGCTTCTGGTGGTTTGCTGTCAATCTTTGTCATTCTTTGGGTTATAGAAGCTTCACCCCTATTTCTGCCTTCATCGTCACATGACGTACATTCTCCCAGAGTGTATATCTGTGCCCAAATTTCCCCCTTGTTTAAGGACTCTTGTCGTATCAGATTTGCACCCACCCTAATGACCTCATCTTAATTTGATCAGCCACAAAGACCCTATTTCCAAATAACGTACATTTACAGGTACTGGGAGTTAAGACTTTACATCTTTTTGGGGGACACAATGATGACCGTGCAAAGTAACGCATGGTAAGATGCTCTGGGCTAAGTGCCGGTCACAGTCACCAATGACTAGGCATTGACTAAACGAATGAGTGAATGTATGAATGCCCGAAACCCCGGGTTTCCTTGTCCCACCTCAAATGTTCATCCAGTGCCTGAAACACAGTGCAGCGCTCAGGAAAGTTTGTTCTGAAAGAACAGGAAGTTTTCACTGATGCAGTGAGCAACTCTTCAAAGCAGCAGGCGCCTTCCTCCTGTGCCCCTTTCCCAACAGTGACATGGCATCTGACTCTCTAGGCACCTGTTCAAAGCACACCTGCCCACCCTGGCCTCTGCCTCACAAGCTTTGCACACCAGGCCGACAGCAGGGATCTCACCTCCAGACTCAGGCTGGTTCTACGCGCCGACTCCAGACCTGGGAATCGTTAGCTTTTAATTAAACACCCCTTTGGCTCTCTAGTTCCTGTGTGAAACATCAGTGGCAGAAGCGACATTTACTGGCTAAGCGGGTTTATTTAAAGCAAGGAGTCTTGGAGTGCTTTTTGCCTTATTAAGGCCTGGATTCAAGGGGAGCCTTGGAGCAGAAATGAACTCCCTGTTGAAGCTCAGACTCCCCTAGCCGGCCCTGGACTTCAGAAGACAGAGCCAGAGAGCATAACCCTGCACAGCGGCGCTTGCTGAAAGAGAGCACAACATTAAAGGCAGAGAAGGAGAAAGACTCTTTACTCTTTCCCGGAGCACGAGGCTTCTAGCTGCAGGTCAAGTCTAAGGTAAATAGACAGCAGGCTGGTGAGAAGGGGCTGGCTGCGCATTCCTGAGCTCCTCCTGACTCCAGTGCAGACAGGCTTGGTCCTCCGAGCCTTCATCTTCATAAATTCTTTATAGAAAGAGTTTTACAAAACTATTCACCTTTCTGGCTCCTGCTAAAATGACAGCCTGCTCACTCACAGAAAGAGAAAGGAAAAAAAAAATATTTTCACATTTGGAAATGGAAGGCTGCTCTCCAGTCTATGCCCTCAAGAAATAGAGACCGGGTTTTATGTATCCATGGGACTCAGAGGACCTGGCTTCACAGGACTGATTGCCAGGCCTAGGGTAGCACAATCACCTTATTGGGGCTCAGTTTTCTCATGAGTGAAATGGGGCCAAGGCTTATTCATGGCTTGCACGCATTGATGGAAAGATTCTAAGGATCATTGTAATGGGTATGGGAGTTTGTCAACTAGCATGAAGAGGCATTTATTGTCATAAACGGCCTCATGCTAGACTCTTGAGCATCATGAGAAAGACGTGTCCTCTATCCTCTAAGGAATAGGATACGGACTCAGTGTCCATTGTTCATACAGCAGTGTAGATCCAAGGCCAGGTGTATGGGCCGTCCTCTCTCTCTCTCTTCCATATATGGATATATGATGAATTAAGTTGTTTTGAAATGCTATGCCCTGTCCCCTCTGCCTGAAAGGACCGCCCTTCCCAATTCTCTGCCATCTTTGAGGGCAGCGCTACTCCACAGTGGTCTCCAGTCTCGTGCTCCTGTGAAACTGCTACTATTTCGTGAAGAGATCAGTGCAGAAATGGAAAATAAGCATTCAGAAATTTTTATAGCAATTTGACCCTGCCCAGACATCCAAGTATGTATCAGTTGACTCATCTCATTGAGCAGGGTAAAGGCCAACAGGACCTGGTATATAATATGCAAGGCTTGCACGAAATGAGTATGCAGGGCCCCTTATTCAAAAAGAATTAAGAATTCAAGATGGCGACCACAGAGCATGAAACCCAATGTTGGATCCCTCTGAGCATGGGGCTCAGTAGGACTGCATATGTTGCAGGCCCATGAAGCTGGCCCCGGCTATTGAAGTCCCATGCTGGGGCTCCTGTGGTGAGTGCCATGTGCCAGTCACGCCCAGCAGGACCATGCAATGTTCTGCTAAGAGCTGGGGGAAAAAGCTGGCCCTGTATCCCAGAGGGTTCCAAGAGCACTTCTCAAGGACCCAGCAAAGGCCCCATCTTGCCCACTAAACCTTGACAGCCCAGCCAGGAGGACTTTCTCCAGCACGGTGAAGGTCTTTGCTCTTTCGTAGAACACCTAGCACATTCTTCCTCCCCTGCTTCAATTTTTCACTGACCTACCTCTGGGGCATTCCCCTCCCTCCTCTCTTGGAGCCCCTTCCATGTCAGGCTGTCATTTTCAGTTCAGGAGTTTCCCTCCCTTCCCCACGTGGGCCTGAGCCATGCATGGACGAGGAGCTGTGTCTTCATCTTTACAACCACTCCTTTGACACACGTTTGATGGGCACTTCCTATGTGCCCCACACTTTGCCAGGCAAAGACCAATATGGCAGGCTCTGCCCACCAGAAGTTCACGGTCTGGTGGAGGGACAGTGAAAGGATGACGTGCAAGGACAGCTGAGGACTGTGGGTGGCTGGGCAAACACAGGAGAGGAAACCAGTTCTGCTCGTGTGGCCCAGAGAGTTTCTCCAAGGAAGCTACTTTGTTCAGCAGCCACTCAAGGGCCAGGAAGGGAGGGAGTAGGAAAAACAAGAAGGAAAAAAGGGCCTGTTTAACTAACTAGATTTGACCCGCCACTCCCACCCCGTGTGCTGAAACAGAGCCGACTCAGTGCATGTTTGCAAACCAGCCAACCCTCCTGTATCTCCCCCTTCCCACTTACAGCAGGAGTCCTTGCAGATGCTGTGCAATGTCTCCATTCTCTCTTGAACTCACTTCAGTCAAAGTTTCATCCCCACTGTTTAGCTCAAACAGCCCTTGCCAAGGTTACCGATGATGCCGGTTGAGAAATCCCGTGACCAGTTCATATCCTCATCTGACGTGATATGTCTGCAGGATGACCCCATTGACCTCCCCCACCTTCTCATGCCTTCTCTCTGCTGGGTCTTTGCCCCTTCAGCCTCATTTACTGGTCCCTCTATGTCACTCAGATCTCCAGACCTGGGAATGCCCTAGACTTCTGTTTCCAGACACTTCTATTTTCTTTACATTCTCATTTCCACAGGTAATATCATCTAGTCTTCTGTCTTTAAATAGCAGGTCTCAAACTTATATCTCCAGCGCGTACCTCTCCCCTCAACTCTAGACATGTGTATGTAGCTGCCATCTCAACAGCTCCATGCAATGCTCACCAGGAAGCCCAAACTCAACTGTTCACACCTAAACTCCTGATTTGCCTTCTCTGCCCCAAACTGCTCCTCCCCCAGTCTTCCCATCTCAGAAAGTTACAATTCTATCCTTTCCACGGCTGAGCCAGAAGTCTTACAGGAATTCATGTTTCCTCTTCTCTCTGTCAGGAAATCCTATTAGCTGTGCTTCCAAAATCATCTGAACTGTGACAACTTCTCACCACATCCATGGCTTCCACCAGGTCCAGGTCTGGGGCATCCCCATCTCTCGCCCTTTAGTATCGTCACAGACCAACTGGTCACCTGCTTAGCCACTGTCCCTCTACAGCTGCATTGTCCAATATGGTAGCCACTAGGTACACATAGTTATATGAAATTTAACTTAATTTAATTTAAATTGAATTAAACATTTAGTTTCTCATTTGCCCCAGCTGCATTTCAAGTGCTCGGTACCACCTAGTGAGCAAGGCAGGGCAGGTAGCAACTGTATTGAACAGCACATATATACAGCATGCCCATTATTCCAGAAAGTTCTATTGCTCTAGAGTTGACTTTCATCAGAGCAGCCAGAGTGAGGTGGTTATAACATAGTCATATCACGTTAGTTCTCTGCTCAAACCTGACCAGTGGTATTCCATCTTACTTGGAGTAAAAGACAAAGTTCATTGAGTGGCAAGCAACTGTGTTAACTTCCATTCTTGCCCCCATTTATCAATCCAACCTCTTCTCCTCTCCCAGTGTCACTCTCTGCTGGCTTAGTCAGCCGTATCACACTGACCTCCCTACTCTTACTTAAACATGCTCGCATGCAGGGCCTTTGCACCTGCTATTGATCCTGCCTGGAATACTCTTTCCCTAGAAGTTCACACAGCTCATCCCTCACTCCTTCCAGGTCTCTGACCCAACGTCATCTTAGCCGTGAAGCTTCCGCCTCCTGACGTTTTCTCCAGAGCATTTATCACCACTGGGCATCACACGTATCCACTTGTTTATCGTTTATTGTGTACAACAGACTATAAGCCCTATGCAAGCAAATATTTTTGCTTAACTGATATATCTCCAGAGCCCAGGAGAATGTATAGCACATAGTAGGTGCTCAAAAAGCGTTTGCTGAATTAATTAAAAAAATAAAGGAAGAAAGTCAGATAGGTGAGAAAATACATTTCAATAATCCACAAAATTAGGATATGTATATGCTTACTGTATACCCAATGCTAAAAAATATTCATCCTTCACTCTGATATTTCTTTATCACATGGATCTTTGGATTAAGCCTATATCTTAACGTTGGGAAATACGAACTGCAACTCTAATTTTCTGACTCCAAACCTCAGTTTTAGTGTAAAAGGTATTAATTTGTCACAGCAGCATAGTAAAACAGTGAGTTTATCAAACTCTCCCTCAAACTCATATTTCCGCAGGAACAATTACACACAGTCTCAGTGGGAAGCAGGCTTTGAGCAGGCAGCCACCCTGCCCCAGGGGAGCTCACTATGTTAAGGATGCATAAGGTCACTCCATGCCCCGGAACATGTAATGGCTCAAACATGAGGGAAGTGTAATTCTCCCTCACGGAAAGTCCAAAGCAGATATTCCCACTGGCAAGCAGCTCTACTTCAATGGATGAGTCAGGCTTTTGACTCCTGTGTCATGACTTATCGTCTTGAAAACACGGTGTCTTGGATCTCCATGCGCACCTGCCTTAAGCCAGAAGAAAGGAAAGAGCATGGAAAACGGTGCACGGGAGGTTTTCCTGGGCCAGGTCTGGAAGAGGCGCCCATCACTTCTGCTTGCATCCTATGAGCTAGAACTCAGCCATGGCTACACATATGTGCAACCGAGTCTAGGAATGTAGTCTGGCTGCATGCACAAGAAGAGGAGGAAATGATGAACAGCTATCCACTCTTTTACAGGGAGATTATGCTGAATATCCAATGAATGTGCCAACGGAGTTTGCAGTGGGAAGGAGAGGGGAGCGATGTTTTCCAGATGATGGAATTTGAGAAGGCTACAAGGAAAAGGTGAATTCTGAGACCTTCTAAGATAAGTCAAATTGCAACGTACAGAGGTAAGCAGGCAGATATACAGGCATGGGAAAAGTCTTTCCTATTGAAAAAAGCCAAAACAAAGGGAAAGATATTCAGATGGGATGATGGGTTGGGGCGAGATTCTGGAATACTTGATATGCTGTGCTTGTCTTGTCTTCTCTGAACACTTCCAGGTCTGAGATGTACTCACTGAAGCCTACGGAGACATGCACTGTGCGTGGAGCCCTGTTCACGTTTGACAGAAGAGAAAACAAGCAGAGAGCACACAGGTGACTTACCCAAGGACACACGCATCAGGGTCACAGGTGAGTCAAGACCTAAGCTTTCGACCACTAAATCCAGAGATATCTACCAATCCTCCTGTTCTTACAGTGCTGAGAGTCACTGGGAGCCTTACTTTCAGTATCGTTAAGGATTTTAAGGCTCTGAAGTTTATTGCATTTCCATTTGTCCCATTCAGATAATAAAGCATGCAAAGTAAAACCAAATTAACATTTGAAGCATGGTTACATTATTAAAATATTTTGACTGCCCTTCAGCTGTTCTCTTTAGCTTCTGATCTTATCTCACAGGCATTTTAATTGCAGTGGGCACAAATTTAAAGTAACAGTACCTGCCCTGATGTGTAGACCAGTGCAACAACGACTATGCTGCATCCTGGACTTCTGAGGATCTGCAGAAGTTCTAACTCAAGCTTTCCTAGATTCCTGGGCCAAGAAAGCCTCTCCTCAGGCATGATGTGGGCAGGCTGGGAATAGTACCAAGAGAGGAAAGACTAGTTTTCAAAGCTTATTGTTATGGTAATGATAATGGCTGCTGATCCACTCCCAATGTGCTTGCATATCTAACATCTAGTCTCCTCTTTAAAACAGCCCAGACCCCAGGAAAAGGCCTACCACATAGTAGGAGCAAGGGCTACAATGGGTATTTGCAATGTAATAGATGAATGACTCTGTGGAAATAAATACAATATGCTTTATAACCCTCGTTGTAGACACGTGGAAACTGCATCTCAGTAGTTCAATTACTCACTGAAGGTCACATGCGGCAGACCTGGCAAGAGAACCAGGTCTCCGAATGTGGGCCCAATGCTCTTTCCTTCTTATCAATGCTTCTCCAAGTGTACAGCCCTACACAGCTGGGATCCAAGATGATTTTAGGCAGTGCATGGCAATGGCATCAGATGGCACTGAATCCCACCATGAAAAATGTCCATTGTTTTCAACTGCATTTCAATTGCTTTAAGGAGAAAGCTTCAGATTGGAGCCCACACACATGTATATTTTTAACATGTTTCTACATGGACATCTAATCTCCCTTCCTAACAGAAAGATGACAAGCCATAGACTCAAGCCTTTGCAGGCAACAGCATCTAGCTACAATTTCATAGCAATGTTTTATTCTCACTGTCTTTGCTTTACCTCCCTCTCGAATTGATGACATGGACATTGCTGTCCCTTTAAAATGTAATATAGAATGTGTGAAAAAATTCATCGAAGTAAAAAAAATGATTTCATTAACGAGAACAATGAGACAATAGTATAAATGATAGATTAGATATTGCAAAACTCATCAAAGTCGTCTAGCTCAGTGATGGGAGTTTGGAAATCACTGCTTTATATTGAAAGATGCCCTCGAAGAAACCAAAAAGATCCCAAAACCTTCAATATGAGTAACAGGGAGGGAGTCCACGGACAGAGGATGAGTCCTACTTGATGCGCGATTACCCTGTCATATTTATAGGTCCTGACTATTCTCACTGGTCTCCACATCCTTAACATAAGTGCCACCTCCTCCATGAAGGCTTTGGAGATTTCCCCAGCCAGGTTGGTCTTTCTCTATTTTAAGTCTCTAAAACCATTATTTCACCATTCTTAGGGCAACCAGACTGCCTTGCCTTTTCTCAAGGCCTTATCTGTGAATGTTCTTGGTTTCCTTTGACTGTCTTCCTGAGGAAAGCTCTGAACCCAACATCCTTATTTTCTTCTCATGCACGTTGAATTGAATCCATGCCTTTCCTTCATGTGTAGAGAGATTGTCCTCTCTAGGCCTTTAGATGGGGGACAATGATACCCCAGCTGTTTATCACGGGGCTTGCTCTGGATTGAAGTCTTTCTCTGTGGGGAAGTAAATAGAAGTCACAGAGCCAATGACCTTGGGGAAGGGAGTGGGTTTCTGCAATTTGTAAGTGGTGTAAATAACTGGCTTAGCTTGGGGTTCTTTAGTCCTTTTCTGAGATGGCCCCAGAAGTCCTAATGACTTCCTATTCTCTAAGTGTCATTCAACACTCCGACTCAGGCTTGCCTCCAGGAAACATTGTCTCTCCAGCACTATCCAGCCAAAATGAGCTGTGTTGGACAAACAGGAATTCGCCACAGAGGGAATGGCGTTCCAGGAAAAAGAAATTGCACGTGCAATTCTTTGGGCTTGGAGGCATGGCACAGTCTTGCTCATTGAAGGAGTGTGGAAGACTTCAACGTGATGGAGCAAAAGGTGAGTGTGGGACAAGAGGCTTAGGAGCTAGACATGGGATGTGGAGTGCATCCTTGCAGAGATAAGTAAATGAAGCTATGGGAGTTTAAACTTCATTCTGAAACTTACGGAAATCCTTGGCGGTGTTTAAGTGATGGAAGGGCACGTTCCAATCAGCTTTAGCGTGGAGCTTACTCCAGCAGCCAGGCATTGAGAGGGTGGTGGATTGGATGGGGTGAAGCAGGAGGCCAGGGCAACCCATTTGGATTTTCAGTTTGGAGAAGAAGCAGAAGCAGAGAGGGCGAGGAGGATGGGAGACACAGAGATGTGCAAGGAGGCCTATTCCTTGAAACCTGCATGTTTGTATTGAACCCACTAGAATATTCAGGAAGCATTTCTCCAGAATAGAGCATCAATTGGACAATTTGCTCTGAACAATTAAATGTGCAGTTTTAAGCCCATAGCAGTAGAGTTTATTTATAATTGGAGCCACAGTTTGCACGCACTTTAAATGCAAAGAGGGGCTTTAACCGTCAAGTTATTACATTACTCAAGAGTTTAATTAATAACACACTAATTGTAGAAGCCAACATCAAGAGTCACACCATATTGTTCCTATTACGTTTGGAAACTGTTTGAAGTGATTTGGTAATTAAAAAAATGACTTCGAAATACTGCCTTATCTTCTCATAGATATGGAGAGGCTTTTGTTTATGTATTATAGTACTTTTAAGATAGAGGGGTCTCCCTTGGATTTTATGAGGAAGAGCATCTGAATAAAGCCTTGAGAATAGATATCTAACGCATAGATATTAAAACAAGGCAAATGCTTGGACGCAATTGGTTAGAAAGACACCTATCGAAAAGTTAAATGAAATAGTAAAATTTAAAAAAATTAATTCCATAGTATTAGAGCTGAAAGGGACTTAAGACTTGATCTGTCTTACCCTCAAGCCCATTTTCCAAATGTGAAAATCGAAATTAATGAAGTCAAACAATTTGCATGAATGGTCAAAGAAGACAAATGCCTCTCTTCGTCTCTCAATTCCCTTCCACTTCTTGAAGAATGCCCACTCTATCGGGCTCTCCCAAAAAACACAGACCTGACTAAGAGTGTTGAAACGATCCATCAGCATCTATCTTTGCCCCACTAAAGGGTAAACTTCTTGAGGGGCGAGCTCATGTCTTTCTAGTCTTTTATGTTCCTAAACTTGACATTCCTAACACATTGCCTGTTACTCAATAGCCCATTGCAAATACCTGCCCACCTGAATCGGATTTACCCCTTCCATTTGTAACATAAATTCTGCATCCGTAAATCTAAATCTACATACAACCTCCGGGCAGACGCACTAATCACCGTGTAGTTAAACCTAAAAGCCACTGACTTAAAATGTGGACCAAACCAGTCAAGGCTATTTAACAAACACTTGTTTACATACTGCTGTGTGTCAAGATTTGAATTAGAGGACGGGAAACAAAGTTGAATAGAGCATACTACCCAGGTAAAAATAAATCCATTAAATACATATATAGATTTATAAATATATATAAACATATGCACTTATATATTAACTTGGAAAGTAGATTTTTGCACAAAGTGTACTATGAATATAGATCAGATGTCAGTAGCCTTTCTGTAAATAGCCAACTAATAGGTGTTTTCTGCCTTGCTAGCCGCACAGTCTCTGTCGTGACGAGGCAACTCTGCTCTTGTATCATGAAAGCAGCTGCCTACCATATGTAAATGAATGGGCATGGCTGTGTTCCAGTAAAACTTTATCCACAGATGCTAAAATTTGAATTTTATATAATTTTCATGTCTCATAAAATATTATTTTTTTCAGTTATTTCAACCATAAACCATTCTTAGCTCATGGACTGTAGCCCTAGACAGGGGACTGGGATTTGGCCCTGGGGCCTGGGGGGCGTGCTTTGTGGCCCGCGCAGTAGCTGAGATGGAGGCCCCCACTAAGCTGTCAGGGGAGGACCCCTCACGCAGAGAGAAAAGCGGCTGCTAGGTCAGAGGCAGAGTCTGTGATTGGGCTCCAGACTGGAGGGTTTGTTTGGGGAATGGCCGGCTATGAGGCCCTAAAGGCAGATTGAGCCAGATCTTAAAGGATTTTGAATGCCTTGGGAAATAACTGGGAGTCTATCCAGTAAAAAGCTGGGAGCTGATGGAGACCATTCTGCAGGGGAATGTCGTGGTTTGGTTTAGGTTTGGGAAGATCACGCTGGCCATCACTGGCCCAGCCTGTGGAGAAGAGCCTGGGAGGAGAGTTGCCAGCAGCAGAGTAACCAGCAGGGGTGCTGTCAGGCTGGTCTAGGGAAAGGGACTCACTGGAATGAGCTCTCAATTTGACAGGAGCATGTTGAACACGCAACTTTAGCAAGTTACTGAACAGGTTTGAGTAACCTCTCAAGTCTAAAGAGATAATTGGACAAAATAAACATGTATGGCTCTGGGGGAATGTCCTGATTCCTTCTTATAGGACACCAAATCCAGAAATACCATGTCAAATGGATAATGGAGAGAAAGTTTGCCAAGTCATCAGAGAGTCCAGGCACAGAGAAGTTAAGGAATTTCTCTCAAGCCACACAGCTAGTTATTATCTGCCATGGCTACACACTCTGGCCTTCCGTTAACTCATATCCCTGCTGCTTCTAATATTTACACGCAGTGGTAGTGTCATGAAATATCAGGGCATGAATACAAATCAAGAAGTCAAGGACACTGGTCTTTCTTAAGACAAAAGCTCACTTCTGGGTTAGCTCAATTGAGTCCTCCAAGAAAAATGCATAATGAGGTTGAATCGCATAAACAAAATATTGAGTGAAAGAAGCCAAACACAGTGGAGCATGTGCTGCCCGATTTCATCTATATGAAGGACGAGAACAGGCACAGCTAGTCCAGGCTGTGAGGAGTCGGATGGTAGTTAGCCCTGGGGTGGGCAGGCATTGAGGGGAGCCTGAGGAGGGTTCCTGGGAGATTGCTGATGCCAGGATTCCTGAGCTGGGCGAGGGTTACATGGGTGCATTTGGTTTGTGAAATGCACGACACCGTACCCTAATGTCTGCACTTCTCGGTATAGGCAATATACGCCTCAGTGAAAAGAAAAACATAGCTGTCTCTATCCTATCTCTATCTCTATCCCTGTATTTACAGACATCCATGTAGACGTATAAAAAATGAGCTACATTTACATATGTAAATATATAATTTGTATCTATATATCTAAGTCTATCTGTAGAGGGAACAATCCATTGCCAAACTTTTTAATGTTTTTATTACAATAAAATTCATCGATCCTATACTTCAAAAGTTACTTATTCTCTCTGAAACTCAGAATACTAATCTGTTAAATGAAGATAATTAAATATGGTTTCCTTAAGAATCAAAAGAGTATGTGAGGGTATGCGTGTATTTTTTTGTTTACATGCCCAGCCCATAGGGGAGCTCCATGAAGGTCTTGGTCAGCCCCCTTTCTCCTGGATGTTCTTTACCCATGTGGCTGGCAGGATGGGGTGCCCAAGATTTAGATGTCCTGGACAATCGGATGCTCTGCCCAGTCTGGAATCTTGGCCACCAGCTTTGCCTGGCCACATCCATCCATTGCCATCCACCTACCAGGGAACCCCGCTAGCCTCTCATTCTTCTTCCACATCTGCCAGAGGGAGGTGTAACCCTCTGGAGAGGTCCCTAGTCCGAACATCATCAAATACCACAAAATGCCACCTTGATTCCTAACAGCCTCCTTGTCTGGCAAATGGGGTTTATAATAAGTGTCTTTCTTATCTCTCAGAGCTACGGTAAAGATCAAATGAGATAATAAATGTGAAAGCCTTTTGTCATCTCCAAAGTCTTACACAATTATAAGGATTAGCCTTAATCACTCAATATCGTGCTTGTCTGTTCATACGTCTGTCACCCCCACAAGATCTGGAGTTCTGCAGGGTGAAAGTTGAGTGCCCTTCATTGCTGCAACCCTGGATCCTAAGACACACAGCCTGGCAAAGAGCTGCCGAATGAGAAAAATCTACACAAACAAGCAGTCATTGCATTATCATGTGCTATAGATGCTTTATGAAGAAATGACGCATGATAACTCCACCATCCTCCAGCCCTTATAAATTTTCAACATATTTTCACTGAGTTTTACAATATATGCCCTGGACGTCAAGATGTGTATTAAGGACCAGAAACAGTAATAAATGACGACACCATCATAACCACGGAAAATCGATGATAAAACAGGAAAACAATAGCTTATAACTGGCTTGAATGAAATAGAAATCAGGGGCACATTTTCAAGATTAGGAATTAGATTAGAAAATTGACAACATGATAACTTTTAACACAAATAAGATTCAGCAATATTTCAGAATGTAAAAGCCAGGACAGTAACTCAACGTACCACAGTACGATACTTTGTGATGTTTCCAGTGTCATATGAACCATTTCAACTGTGAGGAGATTACCTGTAGGTTTGAATCAGAAAGTATGTTTTATTACCGCTTCTAAACCTAACCTGATGGTGTCCATTTCCAAATCTGTAAATATAAAATCATGCCTTTTTCTCTAATTTACCAATTTCTAAGTCACACATGTACAGTTTGTAAGCTCCTAACGATTTACAAATTCCTGTAATTTTATTTTGTAGGTTATAGTGTAAGAAAGCCGTGCAGAGAAGATAGAGGAGGAAATAGCAGGAAGGAGTCCAATCTCTTCTCTCTGTTGTAATTTATGAGAATATGGGAAGTGATCTGTTTGATAAGCAATTCTGCCCACTCTGGGTGAAAACAGACTTGATATCATCCATTGATATGGGTCAGTACAGTTTATTCGCCCTATGCCAATTTTTGGTTATGCATTCAGGTGTTAAGATATTCAGCCTCAAAATGCAGTGCACACAATTTTGAAATCCATTTTCCGCTGTGGGTCTCTGAATGGGATGCAAACCCCATAAAGGTCTCATGGGTAAAATTTGAAATTTGTCCCATTTAATGCGAATCCGATAGGATTTAGAGTAGCAATAACAAAGAGTCAAATTGTTTCCAATTTTATTTTTATTTATTTATTTATTTTTTGGCACTTGAGCTAACATTTGTTGCCAATCTTTTTTTTTTCTTCTTCTTTATCTCCCCAACCCCCCACAGTACATAGTTGTATATCTTAGTTGCAGGTCCTTCTAGTTGTGGAATGTGGGACGCCGCCTCAGCGTGGCCTGAGGAGCGGTGCCATGTCCGCACCCAGGATCCGAACCCTGGGCTGCTACAGCAGAGCGTGTGAACTTAACCACTCAGCCACAGAGCCGGCCCCTGTTTCCAGTTTTAAATGGGAATGTTAGTGCTTGTGAAAGACATCAACTTGATGTAGCTTCAGTACTGAGGTCTTTGAGTGGCAAAGCTGACAGAGAGGAAGGGCAAAAACATGCCCGAACGAGCTTCCTCAGGCTTGCCAAAATTCAAGTTTTGGGCCCTGCAGGTGGGGGCAAAACTGAAGCACCCCAAAAATAGGAAGGAGGTATTTCATTCCTGTGCCTCATTTAATCATCTCAGCAGCCCAGTTTTCAGAAGGAGGGACTGAGACTTAAGGAGTTTGGGTGGCTTTGCCAGGATCTCACAGTGACAATGTGGACTGAACTCTGACATGTCTAATTCCAAAACCCAGGCTTCTTTAAGATTTCTTAGCGGAGCCACTTTCTGAGAACTCTATGCCTGCCCGTTTCGAGACCATGAACTTGTTGACCAAAGTGGAAACCTTGGGAAGGGAAAAGGTGGGTGCTGGTAATATTTAGACCAGGACAACAGAGGTGAGTCAGGATTGCCCCAGGCGAACTGCAGATCAGCGTGTATGTCAGCCCTGCTGCTGGGAACACGGGCCCAGTGCCCCCATAGCAGAGGGACAGCCCTTTATTCCAGGAAAATGGAAGGGACCTGAAAGAACTTTTGTTCAGAATCACCAGCACCACCTCCCACCCAGAAAAGGTCCCCAGATGCTGGTTCTCAGAGTTTGTAACAGGCACAAAGTAGGGGGTAGGGGCTGGCATGTGCACAGGAATTCCTTGGGGCCCCATCTCTGCCACACTCCTTTGGGGTACTCTCTCCTCCCCGAGCCCCAAGCTGGTGAACAGAGTGGGAGTTGTCTGCTGGCCACAGGGATTAATCTAGCATCCCCCACCCCCTCATAGACACACTCCTACCTCCTGAATGATTGCTCCAGGCCCACGATCTAACCGGGCCAGTTTTGAACCTTACTCAGGATTTCTCACCCGGGACTAGAGGATAGTAGGCCTGGAGCTGCTGTTGTCCTGTCTGCTGATCTCAGTAGAAGACAAGGAAGCCAGCAGAGAGAAAGCAGCAGGGGTGAGAGCCAGGAGACCGAGTGCTTTGTAGGAGATCTCCGACTCCAGCCTTCCTTGGCTGCTCTCTTGCTGTTCCATGCAATGCGAGCCAGTGCATACCCCTCTCTGCTTCCGCTAATTCTCAGTGTGCTCCCATCACTAGCAACTAAAAGAGTTCTAAATAATATGAGTCCCATTGTCCATGCCTAAGTGATGTGAGGGCGTGGGAGGTACAGGATAACAGCAGGGGGTCAGGTGCCTGGACAGAATGCAAGACCCAGCAGGGTGGAAATCGTCACTACTCAAAGCGTGGTCCACCAGCTAGCAGTATTCGCATCGCCTGGGAGCTTACCAGAAACGTAGAACCCTAGACCTATGGAATTGGAATTTGCATTTTCACAAGATCCCCAGGAGATTCATAGAGTATTAAAATGAGAGAAGCACTTTACTAAAGGCAATAAAAATCACTTGTTGGTTCAATAGTAACAGTCAGTCCAGCCCCTGGAATGAAGAGCGAAAATCCATCTTCTCTCTAGGTGCTTGTTATTGAGAGAACGCGGTGTGGATGAGGGACACAAGGCCCCTTAGAGCCCACGTTGTCCACTTAGCTCCCTCTACAGATGGGAATACTGAGGCCCAGGGAAGGAGAGTGGAGCCCATGTGCAGAGCCCAGAGAGGACGGCTCCTTCTTCCCATCACATCGTGAACTCGAGCCAGCTTGCTTGTTCCCTCTGTTCTTTCCTACCTTGGAAAACTTTCCATCCAACCCTTGCCCTTGTGTGTCCGGGGCCGCATGGAGGAGCACACGTGCACACTGAGCACAGCACTGCTCCAAATCCCCGTGTCTGCCTGGGAGGAATGAGGTCTTCCCTGGCCCGACTGAGTTCATCGGCTCAGCTGTGCTCGGGCTACAATCATCCTCGGCAATTCATTCTTCAAGAATTTCCAGTAGCTTTATAAATCTGGAAAGCAATAAAATCATCAACTTTTCTTAAGCTTAAATTAAGTTCAGATCCTTCTGTTCTGTTTAAGTAATGGCAAAAGGCGTGCTTTCCATTCCGTTCCACGCATATTCACAGGCATCTACCAGCACCCAGCACTTTCTCCTATCACTCCATCAGAAAGCCTGTAATTGCAATTCATATTTGCACAGAAATTTACGGCTTACAAAGTCCTTTCATACATACGGCCTTGTTTTATCCAATCAAATGATAAATGTGAAAAACTCTTGCATTGATGTAAAGATGTTAGTTAATATGGCGGCAATGTTAGTGTCAATAGTCAGGTTAAATTAATAGTAATGATAATAGAAAGTCTTATGGGTCATATATTCAATTTTTTGTTAAATTAATGAGCATAAAAACTTTTATTATTGACGAGTTGATTCTTACCACTGGAGCCTGTGAGAGTTGCCTTAATCCAGATTAAAAAGCAGGGACTCAATACCCATTGCGACCTTATGTTTTGAGCAGTGATGTAGGGAGGTTAGTGGACCCCTAAAAATGTCCATGTCTAAGCGCTGGAACCTTGACTATGTTTCCTTATGTGGTGAAAGGGACTTTGCAGATGTGATGGAGGATGCGGACCTTGAGGTGGGAGATGACCCTGGGTTATCCAGGCGGGCCCAATCTAATCACGTGGGTCCTTAAAAGTAGACAACATTTCCCTGCTTTAGTAGAGAGAAACACGTGGACGTCATGGAAGGAAGACAGCAATGCTACGTTGCTGGCTTTGAATATGGACGGAGGGATCCATGAGCCAGGAATGCGGACATCTTCTAAGAGCTGGAAAAAGCCAAGAAACAAAGTCTACCCTAAAACCTCCAGGAAGGAACACAGCCTTACTTCTTGATTGGAGCCCAGTGAAGTCCATGTTAGGACTTCTAACCCACACAACTGTAAGAGAATAAATGTGTGTTGTTTAAGCTGCCAAGTTGGTGGTAATTTGGCACAGCAGCAACAGGAAACTACTGCAGCTATGTTTAGCCTCAGGAAGAAAATACAGGAGACACTCTCTGTGTCTTAGATCAGGAAATAGCATAGGTGAAGTGTAGCAGAGTTTATAATCCTAAAAAGATTCCTCTCCAGGAGAGGGTGAATGGAGAAGGTGCTGTATCAGATTTCCAATTTGCTGAGTAGCTCTGTGGAGTGTTCAGGAGCCAGGCTGCCTGGGTTCAAATCCGAGCAACGTCACTAACTAGCTGTGTGACGTCAGGCAGGCTGCCCAACCTCTCTGTGCCCAGCTCTCTAAAGAAACAGGGGTAATAATGATACTGATGCCAGGCGCTGTATGAGGATTGAATGAGCTAACGTGGTGCCTGGTACGCAGTAAGCGCTTACACATTTTGGACTCTTCTTAAATCTATTTTAGAAATTGCAGTTTAGCCTAAGAATTTAGTTGAGGGAAAAGAAATAAAAAGATTTGAAACTTGTGGAATGCGGAAAGAGCATTATCCATGGAGTCAGACTCAAGTCATAGCTCAGCTAGAATGAAGGACAGTTTATTCAACTCCTTTGACCTTTGGTTTCCACTCTCTAAACTAGAGAAAATAAAACTACCCCTTGGTGTTAGTGTAAGGTTGAAGTGTGGTAATACAGGTGGACACATCTGTCTAGTCAATTTGAGGGCCACATGTCATGTGTGCCATGAATGTCCATCATAATGCATGCAAGTCCTACCACTGATTCCCCAGCTACAAGGAGTTGCTTTGTATGAAAATTGCTTTTTAAAATATAGGCTATCATACGCGTGACATAGTTATTAAATGACTTTATTGTATACATGTAGTATTTGTTAGTGGCAATTCTGACTTACAATAATCAAATGCAGCAACAGATTATAGCCCACATGCCCACAGTGTTCTTGAACTTTGGCAAGGCTGTGGTTTTGTGCACGGATGCTTCTAACCTCTGGGGATTGAGTTGCTAGCCACCTTAAATAAAGAGTCCCTGGCAATCTGAAAGGACACTTATTTTCAGGAGGGACATGGGATTCTGTCTCTTGACCTCGTGCCACAGAGCCATTGCTGTTACCTAACAGGGGAGCTATGCCAGCAGTTTTTCAAACTGCAGGTGTGGTTGACATCTGGGGACTGGGCAACCACCACGCTCTGCAAAGGTTTTGACCTGTGTCACTCCAGACTCCATCTGTGGAAGAAGGCTTGCTTGCCATGAATACGTGTGACGTGCTGCACCATCTCCCTGCTTCCCCATCCAGTCCTGTCACCCCCTCCTCCTACTCCTCCCCCGAACCCCCTGCAGCCCAGCCCTTTCACATGGGTGACCCTTAGCTGGCTTAAGAGCCTGAGCATCCATGGTGGAAGGAAATAACAAATGTAAGGTTGTGAAAGGAAGCCATTGTAGGGGGTGCAATGCAAGTCAGTGGAGACATGGGGGATGTGAATTATGTGGGCAGTGAGGGCATTAGTAAAGGGGCAGAGGCCTAGGAAGAGCCATCACTTAGACATAGAGCTTGGACATGGAGCCAACAGGCATGGGCTTGAGGCCCTTGGAAGTCACTTTGGGTCACTCACTCTCAGTTTCCACATCTATAAAATGGGCATAATTATCATCACTACCTGGAAATACTGTTATGCATATAGAACATAACCCATGTAAACCCTTCAGCATGCTGCATGCCTCCCGGGGGGTACCTAACATCAGCTCCTCCCAACCCCGCACAGTTGGGGTAGGGTGAGAAGTGCTTCATTTGGAATCAGAGTATCAGGGTGAAATTTCCACCCCCCACTATCTCATTGTGTGACCTCGGGTATGTTACTGAATCCCTTGGGCCCTCACCTGCTGAACAGAAATAACCGCCTGCCCTGTCTCCCTCTCAGGAGCTGCTGGTCTCCTTCCTGAGACCTGGATACTCACCTACTATCGGTTCCAACTGGTCATTCAGAGCCCATTTCAATGTCTTGGGGATTACTTAGCCACAAAGGGATTAAATGAAAATGATGTCACCCTCCTACAGAATGATTTTTCTATGAAGTAGATGTGGCTAGTCACGTGACGAGATTTCATAACGTGATTGCATGTTGTGGTTTTGCGTTGAGCTCCAATCTCTTCTCACCAGCATCTAGGAAACCTTCTGGCAGGTGTCATTCAGGAAGATGTCTTCGTTCTGGTTCTGCCTGGATTTTCCTTTCTGTTGACATCCAGGTTCTGTGAGGTTTGCTGCTGCTCCACTGGGCCCTTCACTGGACCACAGTTTCTTTGTACCCGGCCTTGGAATCAGTTTTGAGAATTCTCTTTCTTTGGAATTCTCCACTTCACACAGGAAGGATTGTCTCCATGAAATATATGTCTACGGGAGTATCTTTCTTCTAGGACGCTCTCTCTATGGAATGACAGTACTCTGGCCAAGCAATAGGTTCTCTCTGTTTGTAGCATCTTCTCTGTCTCAGTCACCACTTCTTTCTCTGCACCTTCCCCCTCCCACCCTGTCCCAACCAACGCCTTTCACTCTTACCCTTCAGATCTTGACTCACTCGAAAGCCCATCTTGGAACTCTCTTTAACCCCAAGCGTCAGGGCTTAATGGCCTGGTGATGGTTCCATGTCACCCTGCACTTTGCATAAATTAAAGCTTTAAAAAAAGATTTAACATCTATCATCCATCTGTCTGTCTGTCTCTCTCTCATCTATCATCTATCCATCCACCCATCTATCTATCAAAATCTATCATCTCTTTGCCTATCTATTCTACTATCTAATCTAGCTGTCATCAATCCATCCATAAATCAATATCTATCTTCTACCTATGTATCTACTATCATCTATCTATCTATCTATCTATCTATCTATCTGTCATCTACCATCTAACACCTACACATGCATGCTACGTATATGGTTTAACACTCAAATAGAACTAGAAGGATTTTAATAGAGAAAAATAAAACCTCTGACCCACCCCTCTCCACACCAATACCTGCCCCCTAAGGGCAAACCCCTTCAAATGTTTACCTGTTTGTCTGTTATTTACCGCTATACGTTTGTAATAACCTGATTACACAGATACATATGTTACATTTACTTAGGCATTATCTATTGACTTCCCACGGCATAAAATGAAGACTGTGATTTTGTACTCTCTCCATGCACGTTTACAAACGCACAAATTTCATGTTTCCTCATTCTCCCAGAGCTGTTCAATTTTTGTCTGAATCGATATTTACTGCTGTCATGGTGAGTTTGTCAGTGTTGTCCACCTGTGTCACCAGGTGTGTGACAACTGTTTCCTTTCTGCTGTAGTTTCACTGAACTAATCATAGCCTCATCTATTTAAGTTTCTTTTCTTTCTTTTTTTTTTTTTGAGGAAGATTAACCCTGAGCTAACTACTGCCAATCTTCCTCTTTTTTGCTGAGGAAGACTGGCCCTGAGCTAACATCCGTGCCCATCTTCCTCTACTTTATAGGTGGGACGCCTACCACAGCATGGTTTTTGCCAAGCGGTGCCATGTCCGCACCCGGGATACAAATCGGCGAACCCTGGGCTGCAGAGAAGCGGCATGTGCGAACTTTAACCACTGTGGCACCAGGCTGGCCCCTATTTAAGTTTCTTTGTCTGTTTTTCTGTATACCTGTCATCAGTTCATCCCCAAACTCTCTTCTATATATGCCCCTCCTAATGCAGTCAGAGAATCCGGTCATCTCTTAGTACTATTTTGTTCTAGGAAACGTCCTTTCTGGAACTTTCTATACTCTTCCTTTGGTATGCACTAATTTTTCTGTAAACTACAGATGTCATCCTACAGCCTCCTTTCTTCCTGATCCTGGGAATTCCCTTTACTCCTCTCCTGTGTTGGGTTCCCCTTCCCTGCATTCCAGCTCTCCCTTGATTTTGGTTTTATTGCTTTTGTTTTGGGGACACATTCTCCAGTCATTTCTGGAGAGAGGACACAGGGCATTTCCCAAAATGTCCACATCCAACCTTCCCACTTGATGTATAGTTTGGCAGCTGGGTGTGGAATTCTAGATTAGACTAACCTTCCCTTTGAATTCTGAAGACACTGATCTGCCGTCTTCTAGCTCCCAGGGTGGCTGCTGAGAAACCTTGCCACATGACATCTCTATGATGTGAACGCCACCTGCTTGTTTTTGCTTTCTAGAAGCTTCAAGGCTCTTCCCCTTCTCTCCATTCTTCTGAAAGTGATAGTCCTTGCTGGAGTTTGTTTGCATCCCTTGCACAGGACTCTCTGACGGTTATTTTAACTTGTGTTTTGATGATTTTTTGTTCCTAAATAATGTGAGTGACCTATTTGTTTATGGAATAATTGTTTTCAATACTGAAGAATATTTCATAATTCTTTTCTTTTATTTTGTGCTGTGCACAATGTAGTGGACACATGTATCATATACTTTTAAGATTAATCCGAATTATTAGCATATTCTCCATCTCTTTCTTAAATGCAGGCATTCAATAATGCAATAAAGCCTTGCTTTGTAAAAATACATCATTTTTGTTTTATATTTGTTTATGGCTTTTATTTTTTTCTCTTGAGGTAAAATTTACATTCACTGAAAGGTACAAATCTTGAAGTATACCATTTGATGAGTTTTTATTTTTTTTTAAATTGGCACCTGAGCTAACAATTGTTGCCAATTTTCTTCTTTTTTTAAATTTTCTTCCTACTTCTCCCTAAAGCCCCCCAGTACATAGTTGTATATTCTAGTGGTGAGTGTCTCTGGTTGTGCCATGTGGGACGCCGCCTCAGCATGCCCTGATGAATGGCGCTACGTCTGCACCAGGGATCCTAACCTGCGAAAATCTGGCCTGCTGGAGTGGAGCTCATGAACTTAACCACTCGGCCCCGGGGCTGGCCCCGCCATTTGATGAATTCTAGTCAATGCATATTTCCGTGTAAGCAAAGGTACTATCATGGTATAGAACATCCCAGCACCCTAGAAAGATCACTCATACTCCTTCTGGGTCACTCCCACTCGTACCCCCAAATCAACTGTTGCTGTGGTGTTTCGCATCGTACACTAGTTTGGCCTGTTCTAGAATTGTATATCAAAGAAATAATACAATATTTTCTCCCTTGTTACCTCAGTATATTTCTAGATTTATCAGTGCTGTTGCCTGTATCAGTAGCTTGTTCCTTTATATTTCTGAGTAGTATTCCACGGTACTAAAGAGCATTATTTGTTTATCCATTGCCCTCTTAATGGACCTCTGGGTTATTTCTAGGTTGGAGTTATTATGAATAGAGATGCTATGAATATCATTGTACAATTTTTTGTGGACTTTTGCTTTTCATTTGTACTGGGTAAATATGTAGGAGTGGAATTTCTGGATCATAGGGTAGATACATGTTTCTATTTTTTCCAATATGGCTGCACCATTTTCCATTATGATTAGCTGTATATATGAGTGCCAGTTGTTCCACATCCTTACCCACGTTTGGCATTGTCGGTCTTCCTAATTTTAGCCATTTTGGTGAGTATATAGTGGTATCTGCTCGTGGTTTTCATATGTATTTCCCTGCTAACTAATTATGGTGAACACTTTTCGCATGCTTATTAGCCATTCATCTATATTCTTTAACGAAATATCTGTTGTCATTTTCATTGGCAGGTGTAAAATTCACATTCGTTGAGTTGAATGAAGTTCCTCTATTGCTTCTAGAGACAGGATACCTCCTACCCTGCTTGGTGAGAATAGAACCTCATTTTTAGGTGAGTCAAACCTGGAAATGACTCCTTCATTATTCCAAAGTTCAGACTTTGTGAGACACATCTCTGACACTGTGAAGCATGCCCTCCTACTGCGAGACTCTCTTGGGACCTGGTTCCTCGGTCGTCTCGCCCTCACTTCTCCGTAGGTTACAGGCAGGCACTCTGGGGTCTACAGTGAGCTTTGTTCTGATTTGCTCTACCTTGAATGTCTGCTCAGCACTGAGCTTTGGGGCCCGTGCTTATTTTCATGTTTTCATTACAGGCTGCCACTCGATTCTCATAAGGCAAATTGGCCCCAACTCTCTTAAAAAACAAACAGCCTCTCCTAGTGCTTTGAAATAATTATCTCCAAAAGGGAATGAGGCAGCCCATCCATTGTCAGTCCTCAATGACATCATGGCTGGTGTGCAGTATTTAGAAGATTAATGACATCTGCTTTTTAAATCACGCTTGGTCGCAGACCCTGGAGCTCACATCAAACATATGGGCTATTTTGTATGCACGATGTGCAGGCAAACTCTACACAGTCAAGGCCACAGACTAGAGAAAATGCTGTAATAACAACACTTGCTTCCTTTTACTGAGGGCCCCATGTGAGATGCGCATGTACTGACCCCTTAAAGATACTATACAGCTATTTACCAAAGTCAGCCTGTGGGACTGGTCTTGCTATTCTCACTTAGCTTAAAGAAAAGCTAAAGATCCAAGAGTTTAAAAACTTTAGCCAACTTACACCTGAGACTAAGCGATGAAGCCAGGATTCAAGTCCAAGTAGATATGATTCCAAACATAGCTCTTTCAACTCTCCCAACCTGTTTCCAATTTTGGATCAACAGGGCATATTCAGAGGCAAAGAGTTCACAGAACATCCATGATGAGACAGGACCATTCATCGATTTATTTAATCATCTTCCTCTGCTCGGTTAAACACATCCCGGAGAGTGGAGTTTGAGCAGAACTACGCTTTCATCCTTGGAGAAGGAGCCACATGTGTATCTTGATGTTGAGTAAAGCGACTGTCCCAATTGTGGACAAGAGCTTGCATGAAACCTCGGCAGTCCCAGCTCCTGATCTCTCCTGACTGATACCCAAAGACGAAAATGGACGTGAACGACTGTCTGCATTTTAAAGACGTTTGTCTGAGGTTTTTTTGTTTTTCTTTTTTCTGTTGTTCAGGGTTAGAGAAATTGGCCGCCTGCCCTTAGTCTTTCAAGCAGGTTTCAATGAGCAAAGAAAGGAAACAAAGGGTCGAAAACAATGAGCACGTGCACAGTTTCTAAGTGTTTCCAGGACGAAAACGGTAGTTCAGACAACTTGAAAAGAAATGAATAAAAAAGGCCGCCATGGTACTCTTACTCGTCTCCTGAATACGACAAGAGGACCCAGAGGCCGTGCTGGGACAAGGGATTTCTCCCTAGGTCCCTAAGTGTGCGAGGCCCAAGGTCTGCCTTTGCTTGGATCTTTGGAAGGCATCTTCTCTTAGCTCCAATCCCACATTTCAGACCATCTCTCAGTTTCTTTTTCCTTTTTTTTTTTTGAGGAAGATTAACCCTGAGCTAACTACCGCCAATCCTCCTCTTTTTACTGAGGAAGACTGACCCTGAGCTCACATCTGTGCCCATCTTCCTCTAATTATATGTGGGACGCCTACCACAGCATGGCTTTTGCCAAGCAGTGCCACGTCCGCACCCAAGATCTGAACCGGCGAACCCTGGGCACCCAAGAAGCGGAACGTGCGCACTTAACCGCTGTGCCACCAGGCCGGCCCCTCAGTTTCTTAAAAAAAATCTTAGAGGAGAAGGATGAGGGATGACAAGAGAATACTTTTAACACCTTTCTGCCCATATTACCTAAGCTATGGATACCACTGGAATATTCACATATTTGCTTGCCAAACAAGTTATCTACTAGCTAGTGGGAGGAGAAAGGAGCAAGGAGTTAAGAGATGGTCTTGGCACCAGCCCTATCCCAGGTGCTCGGTCAGGGCCAATCACAAGATACTGTGGATGGGGAGTGGGAAAATACAGGATGGACTGTGAGATCCAAAAGATGGCGCTGTGCGTCACTTTCATTCATTTCACAAATGTATATGGCGCGCCCCTCAGTGTCAGTCACAGAAGCCATAGAGCAAGATAGGCCTGATCCCTGTCTCCATGGACTTTACACTCCCGTGAAGGAGACTGATAAAAAAAAAAAACCCAGTAAAGGTGCAAATTAACCCAAGGATTGTGGGAAGAGTCAGGTGTTTTGAAGGGGACAAGCAAGGAAAGCTTGGCGAGCCATCTTCTGTGGCGTGGTTGGGAAGAGCTCTGTGAAGAAGCAGCGTTTAGTCTGAGACCTAAAAGAAAAAAGGAGGCCAGCCGTGCAAGATGAGGGGAGAGCCTTGCAGGAAGAGGGAGAGCTTGCCCACACCTTGGCAGGAGGAGAAGTCACAGAAGGCCTGAACTACAGCAGGTGTTGGGGTGCCCCAGGAGGTGAGGGGCTGGGTCGTGGGGCGCTTTGTGCAACACGGTAAGGAGGTCACATTTAATTCTGAATGCCTTGGGCAATCATTGTAACGTTTTAAGCAGGGGAATGCTATACACTAGGGGCCAGGAAATCCAACCCGCCACCTGTTTTTGTAAATAAAGTTTTATTGGCACACAGCCACATCCATTGGATAGCTGACAGTCTTCGGGGCTCTGGAGCTCCAAGGGCAGAGCTGAGTACTTCTGACAGAGACCGTATGGCCCCAAAGCCAAAGATATTTACCATCTGGCTCTTTACAGAAAAAGTGCACAGAGAAAGGTCTCCATCACAGGATCTGTGGTGAACTCAAACTCTGGGTGCGTCAGTTTTCCCATTTATAAAATGAAGACCTCAGTACACTTGAAACAGGTAAATTTTACCGTATGTAAATTCTATCTCAATAAAGTTGTTAAAAAAATGGAGATGCCAATGGTATGGATGTGATAGTGCTACACAAAGGGTTAAAAGGGACACTGAATAAAAATCACATAGCAGGTGGAAAACAGCAGTCTCTGCTGCGAATACCACGACACACAGCAAGTCTTTTTCGCTTATGCACTACAGGTCAGGAAAGTTAAGTCACTAGCCCAAGGATGCACAGAACTATGGAGTGGTCGGGAAGTGCCCTCAGATTCCAGGCCTGGTCTCCGAGACCCCAGTGCTCCTTCCTGCACACAGCCCTGCCTTTAAGATCACTGTGACTTGCGAAGTCAAGTTAGACTGAAAGGTGGAAGTGAATTGTAGGGACAGGAGGCAGTTTTGGTGAGCTGGAGGGAATTCATTTAATGTCTTTTTTTCCCCCTTTTGGTTTCAGGCTGTGTGAATTCTCACTGCCCTGTGTTTCACTTTGAGCTGGGCGTTCATGTGAGCTCTGCACTTCACATGAAATCTGGCCTGAATTTTGCTTGGTCGGGGGTGAGGCTGTCAGAAACCGCTGAGCTGGGCCCAGTTGCTGGGCCCCATCAAAGGTGCTGGCCAGGGCTTCCAGACCTGGGTCTAAGGCCAGCCAGCCCACAGCTTCCTCTGGGCCAGAACACAGTCAGCTCATCTTGTTTCAAGTTTCGGCTCACCTCCTTTCAAGTTTCGCTCTTGAGCAGTTCACACAGAACCTGCCCTCCCTCCCTGAGCTGGTCTTGGCTCTGAAGTGCAGGCTGAGAAATCCGTGGCCCTAGGTGAGAACCTGTGGTCTAGAACGTGGAAAGTGGACCAGACCTGGGTCTGTAAGCCAGGAGGCCTTGGGTCTTCGTCAGGCTCTGCCCTCAATTGATGGTCTGTATGGGCCTCACCAAGCAAAGACACCTCTCTAAGCCTCAGTTTACCCCTCTGTGAAGGAGGAGTTGGACTACGACCTCTAGTGTCTTTTGAGCTCTAATCTTCCATGAGGCCTGCTCTAAGGCTGAATCTTTAAGGATGAGTAGAACCTAGAGTCCCAGGTTTTAACTCTTTCTATCATTTCTAAGACCTCAAGCACACTTTCAAAATTTTTATTTCCCTCTCTCATTTTACAATGGAAAAAACAAAACTCAGAAATGCTGAAGGATTGCCCCAGGCTATCAAGGAAGTTGGTGTCAGAACAGGGACTAGAAGCCACGCTACAGGCTCCTAGAGCAGTTGTCCAAGAGCTCCACCTGAATCACACCGTCCGGTACACACTAATGCTCCCATGGCACCTTTGATTGGAGCTTTTCTTGTAAACAAAAATGAAAAAGAGGCTTCATTCATACTTATTACACCTTAGATAAATTAACAGCAATTTTCTTTGCTGCAGCCTGGCAGCTTTCCCAAACATCTGGTCCAGGCCGGGCAGGGCTGGCCCTCCGACTCGGCGGAACAGTTGGGACTGCTAAAGCTTGGAGCCTTGGGGGTCCCCCGGGATGGATGCTACCTAATGCGCTGTCTGCAGGGCTCGCTTCACTTCCACAACACCTGCCTTCCAGAGCTGAGCTGCCACTCAATCCCGGGCCAGTGGAGCATGGGAAATTGGGAACGGGGGGAGAACACAGCACTGTGGTTTGGGAGGAGATGACATGGCATCTGTGGGAAGGGGGCCCAGTGACAGGGAGGAAGAGGAGCGAGGTGGAGTGTAACATGCAGGGCTATCTGGGGGCAGTCGTGATGGTGATGGTGCTGCAGTTAAGACAGGCTGAGGTGCTAGGAGAACTCTCCCTGCCTGCTTTGTGTCCAGACACCCTGTGGTGGCTTTTCATCTCCGTGACCTCTTCTGGCTTGGGGCACCCTTTGTGGTGATGAAGGCATGTTCTGAAGTGGACAGATGAATCCAGGATGTGAGTTCTGATCCAAACTTCTTACTGACCATAGGCAAATCACTCTACTCAACACCATACAATAGGCACCAAGCCCCTGCTGTGCTGTGCGAGGGTCTGGATGCTGAGAGACAGAACCACAGGCGACTGGATGCCTTCCTGCCAGCTGCTCATTAACTGGTTAGGCAGGAAGAGAAGGGCAGCCATTAAAAAAAAGAGTTTTTGTTATTTATAAAGCAATGAGGGGAGGAGGAGAGCAAGGAAGGGAAGAAGAGAGAAGGGAGAGAAAATTGAGAACATGCAGGGAACAGAGAAGGAACACGTAACTCTGTGAGACGTGGTGACGGGCAGGAAAGGCTCCATGGTAGATGAGTGAGCTGAGTCTCAACCCGAGGGTAGGAGTTTTAGCCAGTAAAAAAGGGAGGGATAAGCCAGACCAAATTCAATGAGTGAATTTGGAGAAATGAGAATCCACTCACCATAGTGCTCCAAAAATGTCTGCTACTAACATTGCCAAATTATGTATGAGGCAAGAGGGGCCTTAGGACAGGGTGGGCTCCCCCATTTAATTTTTCCTGTGGTGTAAATTCAATTAATTCCTATATATTGAGAATGTACCACTTGGAAAGAATTGTGCCAGGATTTTAAGGGATGGTGAAGACCATAAAGAAAAACCATCCATGGAAATCAATGGTAATTATCTACCCAACCACCACCTGGCTACCTCTTTTTTGCTAATAGACTCCAATTTTGTTGGAGGCAGCCAGGTACCCAGTCTCAGAGGGTGAATCTTGATTGGCAATAGGACAGTTGGGTCAGTCGATTTTGCTTTGCAGGAGACACACTTTCCCAGGCTCCTTTGCAGCAGGTGTGGTCATGTGACACAGTTCTGGCCAATGAGATTTCTGAGAAAACATTATCTTTCTGATCTGTAACAGTGGCATAAATAGAGCTCCCCAGCAGACCCAAATTTTCTCTAGTTCCCAGGTACTAGTGAACCCCTATAGCCAACCCCACATAATTCTAGACCTGAGACCCGGAGATACGGGTCAGAGGCATTTTTTTTTTATTGAGGTATAACTGACATACTTTTATATTAGTTTCAAGTGCACAACATAATGATTAAATGTTTGTATATATTGCAAAATCATCCCCACAAGTGTAGTTAACATCCATCCCCATACATAGTTACAAGTTTTTTTCTTGTGATAAGAGTGTTGAAGATTCACTCTCTGAACTAGCAAATACGCAATGCAGTTTTAACTATAGTCACCATGCTGTACATTATGTCCCCAGGACTTATTTATTTTATAACTGGAAATTTGTATCATTTGACCTCCTTCACCCATTTTTACCCACCCCCAACCCTGCCTCTGGCAAGCACCAATCTGTTCTCTGTATCTATGGGCCCTGTTTTTGCAGAATTAGGACAAAACTACTCCAGCCACAAAGGTTGATTTTGAGGACTAGGTGGCCCATTGACTGTGAAAATACCTGTGTGAACTCCAAAAGTGTTTTCCAGGAATGTCATTCTTAATAATATTATGATGATATTCTCTTGACTATTCAATGTAATTATTATAATTACTATTCATAGTTTTTCTCAGTTAATTGTATTTTTGTTATATTTATGACTGTTGAACTATAATGGGATATCATCAAACCCCCGTGTTTTCTAATAGCTTTTCAAAAAACAGTTTCAGTCTTTTTCATGATATTTATGAAGTAAAAGGTGTGTGGGCATTGAATCATTTTTCGTAGATTTTTATCAATTTTATATTATTCTGTCATGCAATATTAGTTATATTTCTTTATCAAGTGATGTCTTTAGTAGAGCTAAAGTTAACAAATAAAATAAAATGTATTTTTATATAAGACATAAAATTAGTCTTACTAAATTCATAGAAAAACATGTGTCTTTCTGATTTAAGGACTTTTTGTGTTAACCAGATAAGCCTGGCAGCTAATGGATTTTAGATAAAGTTTGACCAAAGGTGTTGTCACAAGGTGGCAAATTTTCCCAATACAAGTATTTGATGTGATGATCTCTGAAGTTTCTTCTCATTTATTTTAACATCCTATTCTTTCTTCTAACAAAATTGGGGAACTAGTACACGCCCAGTCAATTATGTTCTCAAACTGGTTGCCCACATATTAGTTCCTCAACTGAGTTGGAATAATGAGCCATTGATACAGCTAATCAATATTGTTGAATTACCGACCACAAGGAAAGGGTGCGTCAAATCACATCAGAGCTCAAAGACACCACCTTAGTCCTCTTGGAGGACCCATATTCTTCGCCCTTCTTGCCCAGGAAGTGAGAAACCCATTTCATCTCTTCCTATCAAAACATCATTTCTCTTCTTTTCACTTTTCCTAGCTCCCTGTTTTAACAACTAACTTTCCAGACAGAGCCAAGCTTGGTAAGAGTGGGAGCCTGTGTAGCCTACCTGCCACCAGCTGTATGGCATAAGGAAGGGATTAACTCTCTGGCTGGCGGCCGCCATTTTGCTTCTCTCCTCTGCACTCTGTTTTGTCTCAGCCAGAGAGTCTCTTCCTGACCTTTTGTGTTATCAAGTACCTTTCTGCCCCCAAGTCTCCCACAGCTTTTCCATAGAAGTTTACATGTGATTGAGACCCCGCTATCCCACATTTTAGCCAAAGTTCAAACAGTGACTCCTCTAAAGTGGTTGATTTTAGACTATGCTGATTTGTAGCCTAATGTTTCCAAATAATGTGTTTCTTCGTGTGTGATAACTTTGCATAGTAGATGTGCAGAGGAAGTACGATATCCCAAGGCATGATTGGGAATTATCACGCAACCTGGGACGGCTGGAGACCCCAGACATGAAATCTATACTTTCCTTTTAGGAGTCCCCTCTCAGAGCCTTCATTCATCACCAGAAAGGAGTACAGAGCAGAATGTCACCCCAACACTGAGGACATGGGCCCCTTTGACCCTTGCTTCACTGTCATCACAAGAAAGACTGGACAGCAATCTGTTACCTATATGACATAGGGGCCTCCACAGATATTTAGTGATATGACAACTGAGGATGAAATTCCTAAAGGAATAATTAAAAATATATGGGGCAGGATGGGCTAGGATGGGGTAGGTGAATGTTCATGGTTTTCAGAGCCTAGAACTAATGAAAGCAATTTAAGAAGATTCACAAGATATTTCAGCTAAGGTATCATGTCTTGCTTTTCAACGGCCAGGCCATTGGGGACCATGGAGAAAGGAAAGAATTCTATCCTGGCATTCTCATTTTTCCTTTCCTCTTATTTTTTCTGGTGGGCAGGGAGAGGGGAAGAGATGACTGACTTCATTCATCTCTATTTCCAGACATATTTTCACTCTCAGGATTAAATGATATTTCGCCAAGAGACCTGACAAGTTAAAGGAAGAAGAAATGTTCATTGTGCGATGTGCTGTGTGAATCAATATGTATAACTTTTTTTTTTAACTCTTTGTTTTCAATACTTATTCCTCATTTGGCATTGTGTATACTTTTGTAAGGCACTTCAAATCATTTATGGAAAAAGGCAGAGCGAAATTAAAAAAATAAGTAAATAAATAAATGTAAGATCTTCAATGATGCTTACGAGAACACTTTAAGAAAAAGTCTCTCCACTTTCCGGATGAGAAAGCAGCGCTCAGAGAGGAGAAATGAGCTTCCCATACCTCATTGGTTGGGTTGAGCTTTGATCTGAAGTTGACCTATACTGAAGTCCACTTAGTTTGCAGTACTCCATGTCTCCTGGGGGGGTTCATGGCGACTCTGGATTTCACTGCTACATAGAACTTTCAGAGCAGAGTACCCACAGGTGGTAACAATAAACCTCAACTCTGGGAGATGAACTACTCTACCCCGTGATAGCAATCCCGCATGTGTGAGATAATAGAAAAAGTATATATTGGTCCCTGCCCCTGGTTCCTGACACAGGGCTCCTGAAACCCTATAATTTCCCGGGTGATAGGAGTGTCTTTTGTTCTAATGAGGTCACTCTCGGTGGGCTCTGGGATGGTTCCCGGAAGGAGGCTGGTCACCAGAGGGAAAAAGTGGTGACTAGAAGCTTGGAATTTTGAGCCTTCTGGCCCATTCTCCAGAGAGGGGAGCAATGGAGCTAATAACTGATCATACCTATGTAAGGAAGCCTCCATAAAATCCTGACCATATGCAGTTTGGAGAGCTCCCAGGTTGGCGAACACATCCATGTACCGAGACGGTGACACACCCCAACTCCAGGGGCACAACAGCTGCGGTGCTCGAGACCTTCCCAGACCTCGCCCTATGTATCGCTTCATCTGGCTGTTCATCTGTATCCTTTATCACAACCTTTAATAAACTGGTCCCCGTAAGTACACCAAGTAGGACAGAAGTTTCGAG
Organism: Equus asinus; assembly: GCF_041296235.1. Taxonomy (NCBI): domain Eukaryota; kingdom Metazoa; phylum Chordata; class Mammalia; order Perissodactyla; family Equidae; genus Equus; species Equus asinus. The sequence goes on along the minus strand of NC_091796.1, from coordinate 103,250,038 downwards.
TAATGGCGGGATGTGCTACTTGCGATCGACATCTGAAATGAGGGGCAGTCTCTTGGGACTGAGCCCTTAACCTCTGGGATTCAAAGCTGTCTCCAGGTAGATGGTGTCAGAATTGAATTAGACTGTAGGACATTCATCTGGTGTGGCAGAACCACTTGCTGTGGGAAAAATCCCCACAACTCTGGAGTCAGAAATGTTGTGCATGTGGTAGTGGTGTGAGAGGAAAGGAGACACACAGGAGGCGGAGGACCGGGTTTTTCTTTATACCACATAAATAGATTTTCCTAAACACTCAGTGGGTAAGGGTGATTTTTTCCTTCATTTGTTTTGCTCATTAAACAAATGCTATTGAGTGCGTAATATCTCCAAATTGGTACATCTTAGTGTCCATTAAGATTATCAATTAGAAATTTTAAAAGATACTTTATCAGTTTTCAATATCCAAGATATTTGACTTCATACATGGCAGGGAGTGTTGCCCAAGAAAATCGGTCGTGTCGATTTTCCTAATTCTCATTGTAGTAATCTTGGTATCGTCTTAAACGTGATTATTACTCTGTATACTTATTTAGCCTTAAAACCCATGTGTAACTACTGGCAATTCAATGAAAAATGTTTTCTCTTTTCTGATATAGCTTGATGTTATTGAAAAAAATTAGAGTTGCGAGAAGATTTTCCTCCTAGGGCTGGTTGAAATGCTGACCAGCCCAGCACCTTTGGTTAAGGCATGGCACCTTCTTGAAGCTCTTGACTGTCATCCTTAAAAGAGAATAATAAAACTAACGTAATAAGGACTTTCTCTTATAGTTGTTTTGAGGACTAAGGTCCTGGTATTGAAATCCTTAACACAATGCTGTGTTCTCTATAAATTAGGCTAAAAGCAAAGCCGGAATTTGTTGCATTGATTAAATGAACTAGCAAATGTAAAAAAAAATGCAATGCATATTGAAAATTGCTGTATATATTTACTTTTCATTGTAGCTATTTCTATCTATGTAGCAAGCTAGTTATCTATCTATGATCTTGTTCCAGAAATAATTTAATGTGGTCTATTTAATATTATTATCTTGTTTTATGATTCATTTTCTAGTCAACCCTATTCAGACACATTATTTTCTAGAAATAATAATTATAGTGATTTCAATATAAAATACAGTATACATGTATTGTTGGTTTCCTTCTAAGAGGCTGTCATCTACTTGTAGGTTTAATTGCTGCCACTGACATGAATTTACAAGACTACAAACTGTTAGGTGAACTCTGTGCATTCACAGACTCAGACTTCAAAGGATTAAGAATAGCAAGAAAGTCTCATTTGAAAAAACAAATCATTAGGAGTTAATATGCTACCTTTTCACCATAACTTCCATCATTCCCTGGATATAAAAATTCTATGTTCAGGGTCGGCTTTTCATCTTAAATTCCACTCCAAGTGAATCTATGGAGCAAGGATTTCTCTACCGAAAGCTGCAGAATTTCGAAAGAATTTGAGTTGTAGCGCTGAAAGGAATCCTACGTATAATCTGGACTCATTTCATTTTCAAAGTAAGACTGCCTTTTATAACATTCTTGGAAGGAGATTATCTAGCCTTTGCTTGACTGCTCAAAGTAACAGGAAGCTCATTACTTAACGAGAATGATCAGCTCATTGTGGGGCAACTCTGGCTAGGAGAAAATGCTCAACTGTGAATTAGAAAGAGTGTGAGTATAGTCAGAAAGAGCTGTGCCTTAACTGGTCTTAGTTGCTTAACTGGCCATGTAGTCTTTGACAAGTATTTTTTCCCACCTGCCCCACGGCTTCTTCAACTGTAAAATCAGGAGAGGGTATATTGCTCTGAGAAAAGCTGGGAAAATGAAACCAGAGAATGAGAGCAAAGCGCCAGCACAGCTTAGCAGGTACCCCAACCAAACATCACTTGCCGTCTCCTGACTTTACCTTCCTTTGAATTGAAATTTTTGCTCTTTGGCAACATTTACTGATTGGGGATTTTCCCATAAACATAATAGTAATTTAAAACTAAACAAAAGCTAGACTTCTTCCTTCTTCTCGTGGCAAAGGCTGGTCGGAGCAGAGAAGCGGCTGCCCTGTTTAGACAGGATGCGTGTTCTGTATATTGCCCAGCCCCCAACAGCCAGTTCACTCTTTTTTTCATATCGCCTGAGTGCTCTAGGCAGTGAGGTTTGCAACCTCTGATGTGTAAAACAGATGGCGTGTCCCTCTAGATCACTTCTCCAAACTTCAGCTCAGAGCATCCATTGACCAGACAACCATTCCGGGAGCCTGTCTTTACAAAAGTGTAGTCGGTGACAACAGTCAGCGCCCAGGGAATGACCCCAGCCACAGTGCTGTGTATTCTCTGTTGGGTTCTGAGGACCCCCAGCGTCTCCCCCAGGATCTGACCCTGTGTGAGATCAGGTCAACACATTTCCTAGGCCGGTCCTCAGGGAAAGTTCACAGACCCCTTGCTTTAGAAGCTGGCTGACTAAGTGTCATCAATTCATACTGAAATTTACACTCACCTCCTCCCTCTGGTCCCATCAAACACTGCGGAACATTCTGTCATTTGTTCTCAAGCGAGAGGAAGGGGCCTGTGTAGCTGGTGGTATTGGGTTTCACATGTGGGCCACGGGGAATCTCAAAGGGTCTGCTTTTCTCAATGTGAGAGATGTCTTCCAGCTCTAGTACTTTGTGAGAGAATCAGTGGGGTCAGACACAGCTGGAGTCTCGGGGAAGCTCTTGTCTAGAGTCTAGTTACCTTACTACCTCCCATCCCCCAGTGAGCCCTAAGGAAAATAATGATAACCCTCATCATTTTGTAGGCTGTTTACCCTCAATGGTGTCACACACAGTCCCTTGGAATGAACTACTGCAGGGTGAACATACTCAAGGTGGAGGATGAGCTTGTGACCCTTGTGAGAGCTCCGGCCTCACAAGCTATGGAGTAGGTGACATTCTGAGACTGGAGTGGGATTCTGGGCCATTGTATGGAAACCTTACCTTGGGTCATACTTCCAACTCAGCAGCATTCCTTCATTCATTTGACAGTCATTGAGTACCTAGCAAGTCTCAGGCTGTTTTTAGGTATTCACAATACATGAGTGAGCCAAATAGATAGAGGTCCCTGCCCCTGGGGAGCTTACATTTTAGTGGAGAGAGCGATAATAATAACATGATAAAATGGTACATTATAAAGTAGAGATCTGATGTGGTAAGGATTAATGAGAACAGGAAAAGTAGGGTTGGGGGTTAATGGGTGTGTTTGTGGATGGGAGTGCATGGGGTGAGCCAAGGAAGAGTTAGAGAAACAGTCAGGGGGTGGTTACTGGTTTAGGGCTTGGGCTACGACCATGGAGGCTCTGATTTTTCAGTTTGGGTTCTAGTAAAATGCCCTTGGACAAACTATTTAGCATCTCTAACTTTTCTCATCCGTAAAACGAAGACAATAATAGTGCCTTCCTCCTAGGGTTGCAGGGAAGATTAATTGAGAAAGGTAACTGATATTAAAGACATTGGCTAATTATTATTTAGCTCCCCATGTTGCAGCTAAGGTGGCTGAGACCCAGAGAAGAGTTACAACTTCCCCAAAGGGCAGAGGTGGCAGGACCCGGGCTGGAGGTGCGGACTTCAGATCATTGCATTTAATCATAAGCTACAATGATCACTTGTGCAAGTGGTTGTGTCTTTTGGGTACTGTTTGGAGGACTTCTGCCAGCTCGCCTCTGCTCTGGACCATTAACAAGACGACACCTCGAGGGTTCAGCTCTCTTAGGTACCTGGTAGGATCGTGAGGAATATTTGATCAGTCGGTCTGGTCAGTTGTAGCTCTTGCGTGAGGCATAGTAAGCCTTTCTGTTCTTGCTCTGGCCTTGCAGAGGAGAGAGGACAGCTGCTTGCTGATTAGCATCCACGTGACCTTATATATAATTGAAGACACATTAAGTCACCCATCCGCATTCTCTTCCCTGGACCACATGGTCCCAGCACGTTGAGTTCCCAGAGGGCCCCCTTTTCAACCTTTTTATCCTTTCTGTCACTCCTAGACTTTTTTCCTCCTTTCATAGAAGGACATGCCCCAGACAAAAGGCAACGGACTGTTGTGTGGGAGGAGGAGAGAAAGAGGGAAGAGGGAAGGGAACGCCTCCTTTCCGGGTTCTCCCTCCATCCATAGTTGAGACTGTTGCAGGAGAGTGAATCCAAAGCCAGACAGTGTAGTACAGACCTGGGATTTCCTCCTCATTTCTTTGATTATGATGGTCACTCTTCCTTTCCTGTCCCTCTGGCATCAGCACTGCCTGCATGCTAGAATCTCTATATACATCCAAAAAGATGGTGAGTAGTTCACTCATTCCTCCACTTCATTCATTCATTCATCTACCTCATTGAGAATCTCCTGTGCTCTAGGCTCTGTAATAGGCCTGGAAGGAATGGAAAAGAACAGAGCAGGGCAGGATAGCAGCAAGCACAGAGTGCCGCAGAACCCCAGAAAGGGGCAATGGCTTTGCCCATGAAGGAAGGGTGGTCAGAGAGGGATATAGAAAAGAGACAAAGCATGAGCTGACATGTAATGCATGAGAAAGAATTAGCCTAGTAGAGAGAATGGGGAAGTCAGAGAAGCAAATGCAAAGACTGAAAGGTGAGCAGAACTACGGCTCAGGGGTGAGGGCTGGAACAGAGTGTGTGAAAGAGAGAAGGGTGGGGACCTAGAGGCAGAGACTGGATAACAGGCACTGTGGAGAAAGACAGAGCAGTCTGGGTTCTATTCTGAAGCTAACAGTGAGCCACTGAAGGGTTTTAAGGAGGAAAGAGAAAAGATGTGTTTTATATTTTGCAGAGATTTCTCTGGCTACATGTGGATAGTGGAGCATAGAGGAGCAAGAACAGAGCAAGAGTGATCAAAGTACTTGTGCAAAATTCAAGAAGAAATTTGATGGTGACCTGAATCAAAGGAATGGCAATTTGGATGGCAAGGAAGGGTTTGATGTCAGGGGAATTTGTGCTGGGCTCTGTAGGAATTAATCAGTTGTATTGGTCAGCTTAGGCTATGCTGGTGTAACAAACAATACCAAAACCACAGTGGTTCATGGTAACAAAAGTTTATTTGCAGTTCATATTTATGTTCAGTACAGAAGTGACAGGATGTCTGTGGCTCTGCGGCATGCCTCTCCAGGTGGGACATACAGGTCTTGTAGAAGAGACAAAAGGAAGAGAGCAGAGCCATACAAGGATTCTAAAAACTTCTGTCCAGCACCTGCACCCGTCACTGCCACTCACATTTTCTTGGCCAAAGCGAGCCACAAGACCAAGGCTGGCATCACTGTGGTGGGTGGGATTATATTTCCACAAGGACTGTTCTGTTAGGAGGGATAGAAAATGTTTTCAGGATGTTATAGTCCTTCCCCGTCTGCCCCTCATTGGTCACAAGTATCCACTTTCCTCCTTTATTCATGCAAAATGTACTTATTCCTTCCCAAGGAGCAATCATCCAAAAGTCCCAGCCAGCCCCAGCATCAGACTCAAAATCCAGCATCTCATATGTCAGGATATATCATGTATATATTGAATATATCATATACGAGGAGCTCAATATATTGAGTCTGAAGATAGTTCTTCCTGAATAAAAATACAAGTTAGTTGTGGCTCCAACACCAGACCCAATACAAAGGTGTTAGAGGGAGGCGGACAGGAATGAGAGCAATAGCACTCCTATTCAAGAGGAAGAAGCACCCATTATGTTAGTCCTTACTAGTTCTGAAATCCCACGAGACAGATGTGATAGGATTTTCTACCCTGGAGGCGAGGAATGTCCTTGGTTAGGCCCCAATTCTCCTGCCTGGGATGAGCCCTCAGCCCATATTCTCCGTGGCTCTTGGAAACCAAGGCCTGGATTCAGAGCTGGCATCAGAGGCATGAAATAAAGGGTTCAATTTTTGTTGCATTTGATCCAGGATGCTCTCAACAAATTTAGACTGTTTCTGTGGGGTATGTGTGTGTTTAGAAATATATTTAAAACAGCAAATGCAAATTATCTGTAAGGTTGGAGATCACAATTAAACTTGGATGCCCCTCTCTCCTACATTAAATTGAGCTGTTTATGATTCCAGCTCTTTTTTGGGACACTGACACGACTCCTGAGATTCCGCCAGCACTGTCAATGGGTGCTGACGGAGACTGTGGGTGTTGGGGATGTGAGTGCAGTTTGAGAAGAGAGGAAATTCAAGACCACTCTTCTACAACTGTTACTCTCCATGAGTGTCCACATTTCTCCTCTTTGCAGTGAGGCCAGCCGTCCCTGTCTCACCTCTCAGGTGATACTTCCCACAACCAGGCTCCTGCACCAAAGAGGGCAGCTGTTCTCATGTTTTCCATCCGCCCCTCTGGGTACCTATGAACAGCAGTGATGCAGCAACAATCCAGATACCTCGTTAGGGGCTGCATGGGAAGTTTAGTTACAACTTCAAAGTCACAGCAGCAAAGGCCATCCACTGCTCCACCCCTTTCCAAATGTAAAAATGTATATTTTAGGGTCTTTCAGGCCTAACTGCGTCCCTATTTGAAGTTTTAACTTAATTTTTTTTTCTTTTGTCAAAGAGAGGGGAAAATTTTCTGATGGCAGACATAGTGGCAATCAACAAGCGTTCCACTTGCTTTGCCACACACCACAGCCCTTTGCATTTAGTCAGGGCCATGTGGCTACTTTCGGACATGGGCTGTGGATAGAATTAACATTTGACACTTCTGGAAAAAGTTTAGAAGACTCAATATGCCACATCCCAGCAATCTCTTTCCCTATCATGGCAAATGGGAAGATGCTGTGTTCAGACAAAGAAGCTAGAAGAGGGTTGAGTCTGTTAGTCTAGATCCCTGGATGAAATCCCATGCTGAGCCACATAGGATATAGAGCTTGATGAAGACATAAGCTATCATTCTGTTAAGCCACTGAGATCTGGGAATGTTTGTTACTACAGCATAGCCTAGACTTTTCTGACTAATACACTGAGAATCAAGAGCTCTTCTTCGGCCCATGAAGAAAATTTGATCATTATCTTTCAAAATGGCACTTTAAAATCACTTTGGTCTAAAATCCTCCAATGGCATTAAGAGAAATTAACACCCTGGGAAAGGGAATCTGTTGGTCAAAATTGCCGAGCACTTAGGAGGCAGACTAGAACATGATACAGGACTCAGGCTCCTGTCCCACACTGCAATTAAAATGAGTCCCCTTTTTGGTATCTAATAGGACCAGTCACAGGCTTGATATCACATTCAATATTCAAAATTACGCAAATGGTTTTAACATCAGCTACTCCGTCCCAATTAAAATTAAACTATTTGTACCGCATGCATATTTATACAATCATCCGCTCTGACTAGATAGAGTCATGTGCATAGACATCGAAGCCAAATCATGTATTGTCTGAACAAAACAGACACAGGAGAAGGATGAGATGATGTTGGGAGCCAGGGATAGCATCTCCATTAGGCAGGCAGTTAAAGTTTAAAAATGGATTTTCAACAGCTGATACACGGCAGATTTAATAATCTGACATTTTTCCTCTCTCTCTTCCTACATAGTCCGCTCAACTTTGACTGGACCTGGGTACGGGATGATATGATTACCATTGTGTACACCCTCTGGCATTATTTAAAAAAGCGATTCCCTAATCCCTGCTTAATTTTATGAACTGTCAAAACGATTCTAAATATCTCCTCTGTTTGCATTTTCACCTCGGGACAGGAGTCCAGAGGTACAGATTGGGTGTAGAACAGTGGACTTCAGGCAATTTTCATCTCTTAATGCCTGCAGCGTGAGAGGCTGAATTTGTAATAATCACCAGATTATCTCTAAAGATCGCTCTGTTGTACCTGCAAAATGGTTCTGCAGGAAAACGCAAAAGATACAGGAGAAAGTAATTGATGAGAGGCAGGAGATGATTGCTCTTCCTAATCCCTGATGGAAAAAAAAACTCACACCAAGACAAATGTCGGTAATTTCTGTTAAATGCTGTTTGGAATTTGCAGCAGCAGAGTCTGCTTGAGAGTCAGTGATGGCCTCCAGCCCCTGCCCCTGCAGGCAGCTCCCAAAGCTGGAGCCTCGGGGTGGGGGATAATTCTCAAAATAGGTCCAGAAGGGGAGGCAGGCACCTAACCCAACAAAAGGTTTGAGAGAGTGGCCCCTGTGGAATATGCGAAATTCGAAAATGCAGGAATGTCCCTGGTACAACACCTGGCACGTGGCAGGGCCTCAAAACATGTTTGTTTCCCTTTTCCCATCCCCTGCCTGCTAGGGATGCAGGAAGACGGCGAGGGTCAGACCCTAGCATGCTGTCCCTCTCCAGGCTTCTGTCTCCGTGCCTGACAATTGAGAGTGGAAGGCACTATGCTGAGGCTGGCAGCAAATACCACCAACACCAAGGTACAGAGCAGAGGGGAACTGAGCCTCTTTCCTTGGCTGGGAACTGGATTTGGAGCTTTCCATCCACACCTTTTAATCCTTATTATTCTGTGCAGTAGCTGTCAGAAGCTGAGGGTGTAGGACAGCCCTTGCTTCTGCGCTATCAGTCTTTAATCTTGGAAAGGAGAAAAGATTGGGTGTAACTAAAGGCAGGAAAAGATTCCTGTCTGGGAAGACCCCATCTGCCCTCCCCCAAAACAAAACCTGTGGTTTTAAAAGTGCTTAAATAATCACACAGGCAAAAGACCATTGTAAAACCATTCCTCATTTCAGAGTTCTAAGAGCGGAAGTTCTTGGTAATAGAATCTTCTGGAAAATTGAGGGAACGTTACTTAGAAATCTTGCTTCCCCTTCTAGTTCACTAGCTGAAGGGACCAGAGTGTAAACTTTCTCCTACCTTTAATCTTGAGGACACTGGGGACAGGATTTGGAAGTCAAGTCTTCTTTTTCAGGATTGACAAAGGAGGAAGAGTCAGAACTGAAGATGCACAGACTCTAGTTCACGCACTTGTAAATAGTTACGATAAAAATTCCAAATCAAGCTATCTTCCTGTATTGTGTTACTTTTCCTCGAAGAAAAAGCCAGTCCATTTCCAGTTCTGCTGAGCTAAATAAGCCAAACCCAATGCCCCTTCTCAGGATGACTTGGAGTCAGGCATCTCTGGGCAGAAAACGGGCAGGAGTGACCGGATTCCCAAGCCAGGGGTCTTCTGAAGGAAGTACTCATTGTGTGCGTCTTAACGCATCAGAATGGTTTATCGGTCATTGCTTGGTTTACTTGTTTTAAATCTGTGAAATCCTTGCGCCTGTTTATCAGATACTCTTAGCTAAGGAATTTGATGTGAAATCTTCCTAGGCATAAGCTAAAATTGACCCCAACCAATCAGAAGCTGGGAATTTTCTGAGAAAACTGGTAGAATGAATTTTCTTATGCCTTATCTTTTTAGAATACCCTGCATTGATAAATTACTAAGCTAATTCTCTTCTTACAATGAAGTTTCATAGAAGGGAAAAACGTACCTCACTTCCACGTGAAAACAACTCCATAGCTACCACTTTAAATGATAGACAATACTTAATGATGATGCTAAACGATATTTAACAATGATCCTTTACAATGGTTTTAAAAGATTATAACTTATCAAGTGCTTTCAATACACTATACATCATTCCAACAGTGTGGCTTAATATTGTTTGTCTAAGAAAATCGTTTAAATAACATTAATAATATTTAATTTTAATAAATATTAAGATATTTAACATTTCACACATATTAACGTAATAAATGAGGAGGGAGCAGCTATAAACCAGATCCTGTGTAGATGCGTGATACAGCCTTGCTTCCTTCTTCATAGCAATACCAAAGGTCTAGTTTTATTCATCACATAATAGATTAAGAAAACAAACCTCAGGGAGATAAAGCAGGGGCTTGACCCAACTTACACACCTCGTAAATGACAGAGACAGAGCACAAAATCAGGTCCTAAGATGCCAATTGAAATAATTTTTACAGTGCATAATATTACCCTAGATTTAAAAAAATATGTCATTTGCAAATTACATAACTCTCTAAGTTCCACTATTTGCAGAAACTTCCAATACTGTAACAGGGTAAATTACCACTTTGACATCCGACCCTTACTTGGTATAACGAAGCCTTCTATGTTATATAAAATCCAGAAAGAAAAAATTAAAACCAAAACAATTCAGAAAGCAAGTTGAACATGAGTTCTCATTATAGAAAGCAAAATCGTTTCTTTTCAGAGAAGGTATTTGGTACATCGTCACACGGGGGTGCGCGCGCAGCTTTTGTACTGCAGGGGCCCTGTGTGCACATATGGGCCCATTAATCATGAAATATTGATTGTGGATTGAAACTATGAAACAGGTTCCATGACACATGGGTTTGTTTTGTTGGTCCAAAGTGTTAAGTAAAATAACACAGAAGCCATGTTAACATTCATCTCCTACTCTCCTTTTGTTAGCAGGTTAGTGCTTACCCAATTCACATATCCTCAGGTTTATGAATTATTAATCAAAAGAGCTAAAAAGTCAATCCAATCTGGTTAGATACTGTAGTTCTTGTGGTTTCCAAACTTTTAAATAATGAATGGTTTCATCACTTCCCCAGTGGATGCAAAGCAAGAAGAATGTCTGGAATCAAAATCCCACTGGGCAACAAAAGCAACATGGTCAAAAAAAGTAGTAATTTTTAATAATAGCAATTCCAACCTATTGTAACATCACTGCCACTCTCAAAAGATCACTTCAGAATGGGAAGGAGAGGTGTCTTGAAAAGAGGGTGATGGGATCAAATATTGCCAGAAAAAAGTGATATACAATAAGGGAAAATACACGAATATACCCACACACATTACATTGCAAAAAGTGCATGCCTTTGCTATTCCTAATTCTTCAAAAGAAAAGCGTACCTTTAGTCATTCCTCATATTGGAGGAATTCTCTGAAGAACACCTCTTCACCGGTGAGAACTTAGAGGAAACAGCATAGAATAGAAAGCAGGAAAAAAATGATGTACTTAGACTGGCTGGATGATCGTGAAGAATGGGACCCAGCCCCGATAGGGAGGAGGTATTTAGTGGGTAATAATAGAAAGAAAAGACCAACTCAGAAATAACTGCTTTTAGCAGGGTGGGAATGTGGTTGAGAAATGCAAACTCTAGGTGAAAATGTGAGAGAAGGGGGAATGCTGTTCCAGAGTACTGAGGCGTGACAGATGATGGATTGGTGAACGCATGCTGGAATCTGCGGATTCTCCACGGTTTCTGATCAGTCTATTGGGCCACTTCTGCCTGCAGGTGGGAGTGCTACTGAAGCACGGGCATGGCTGCGACTTGGTCAGTCAGGAAGTCTTTTGTGTCTGGTTCGTCCTTTCCATTCTACTATGTGCTAAACCTTCTTGTTCATTCCGAAAATGTCAGTTCACTCTGCCCTTCCCATCCATATCGAAAGCTCCAAGTCCCTCCAAAAGTAGCGAGTCACCAGTGTTAGGAATCATTGGCTACATATGGGATGCTATTATATGTACTTGGCTAAGTGATTGTGTTGGCCTTGAGGAAGACGTCTGCACAATGAGCAATGGGAAATGCTTGTGCCTTTACGATTAACCAGGCTTTTCCCTGAATCCCACTGAGTAGCTTTTTGGTAAAATATGCTCAAATACACAAAGATTAATAACAAGCCCAAAAGCTTCTTGTTTTTTCCTTTACCCTAAGCTAGGGTTGCCATATAAAATACAAGTCACCTGGTTGCATTTGAATTTCATAGCAACATTTATTTAAGTATAAATGTGTCTCAAATATTGCATGAAACATACTAAGAAAAAACACTTCTTGGTTTTCTAAAATTCTAGTTTAACTGAGTATCCTATACTTTTATTTGCAATCTTATTCTAAACCCAGTCTCAAATCTCAAGATATCATCGTCTTCTGAAGTTTTTTTAAATGGACAAAATCTTAAGAAGGTGCCTTATATAAATAACTTAAGTTTAAAATATATGCTCCCGTTAGATTCCCTGTCTCCTTCTGTCTCTCTCCCTCCTTTTCTCCTCTTCCTCTTCCTTCTAGGTTTCACTGAGCAGATGCACCTGAATCTATGCTACTTGTGCTGCTTGTGAGGGTATAAGACTGAATTATATCCAACCCTATTCCTGGAAAAGCTACCAGGCTCTTGGAAGAGAAAGGCTTACATATACTACTCGTCAAAAAGAAACATTTTAATAGAATTCATATCCATCCGTCCCTCTATCTACTCATCCATTTGTCCATCTATCTACTCATCCATCCATCCACTTATCCATCCATCACCTATCCATGCATCGATTCACCCATTTATCCATCTATCCATCCTTTCATCATCCATCCAACCATCCATCCATCCGTCCATTCATCCTCTATCTAAATCTGATTCATGGAAGAAGAACTTATTGTTTCTGCTTCAAGAAATCTTGCTACAGCCTTACAGTGTCTCTTTAAAAGAATATCCCATTTTCTGGATGGTAAAACCAAGTCTAGAGAAGTCACTCAGAACTGCAGAGCTGACAAGTAGCAGGTTTGCGATGTAAATCCCAATCCTTACCCTCAAAATACACCCCATTTTGATATATAACAAGAGACAGAGCTAAACATGCACATCACCACCTTCTCTCCTTCTGCCTTTTTTTTCTTTCTCACAGAACCTTTACCCCCTCATGTGCCAACGCTCACACATTTCTCTCTATTGACATCTGTGGCATTGGGCCCTGTGACTCCTGTCACCTGTGCTGTGCAGGGGCTGCCTCCTTCCCCTCCCCCGCCTTCCTCGCCCTGGGTCCCTGACCGCAGGGGCTGAGAGTCTGGCCTCCGAACACCACTTTCTCAGCGGGGCACTTCCTCCCGCACACTGCTCTGGCAAGTTGTTTATCTCTCAGAAGGATAGTCACGAAGATCGTATCTGTGGCACTCTATCTGTCTGGGCACAGATGTCTGCCTCCGTGGCAGCCACTTCATCTCCCTGCTGTGCCTCACCTTCCAAAAGTCTTCTTCTTCCTCCCCCGAGCCCCTCCTTCCATTTTGCAGAAGATTAGCTGAAACACAGCAGGGCTTAGCGGCTGCACAGCTTCACCCGGGAGCATTCAAGCTGCGAGGGAAGGCAGCCCTTCCCAGCATTCGCATGACTCTTCAGATACTGGTTACCTGTGGGTCATGAATTAGGAGGGGACGGGGTGGGTCACAGGAACCCCAGATGGGAGTCAGATAGCAGCACATTGAAGGATGTAGAGGAAAAGAGAGACGGTGCTCACAATATGACTAATTTAAAATGCCAGGCACGAGTGGCCAAGCTGGAGAGCTTTCAGACGGGTACTGTCCAATAGAACTTTCTGCGATGATGGAAGTCTTCCCACTCTGTGCTGTCCAACACAGTGGCCACCAGCCACATGTGGATATGGAGCACTTAAAATGCGGCCAGTGTGGCTGAGAAATGGAATTTTTAACTTTATTTATTTTAATTAATTAAAAGTGAAATTTAAATAACCACATATGGCTAGTAGCTAGCAAATTAGACAGCACTGTTTCAGAACCTACTGCCAGACACCCCAGTGGAAGGCGCATCTCTTTGGGCTGATGAACTTGCTCCTTTCTGACCCCTGCTAATGCTAGAGGAGACATTGGCAGTTTGCTCTTAATTCATTGGCTACTTTCCTTAACTTAAAAATGTGATTAATAATCTTTGCCTTACCTTCTTTACCATGTGTTGGGAGAATCCAATGAAGTAATTGATGATGACAGCTATCAGCCTTAAAAGAGGTATCAGCAATTTGTCAGGACTCTGCTGTGTGTTCAATGTGCGCGTGTCTCGCCTGGAACTCTCACGATGCACACTTGCAAAGCTCCAAAGAAACGCCAGATTCATTGTGTCTACTGGCATTGTAATGCTCCTCGCCATTTTTTGACTGCACCTGGAGAAGGGGCAGGGGGATGTGGGTGGAGTAGCACTTCGGTGTCTGAACAACCTGAGTTTCAATCCCATATAATCAGATGACGACCAGCAGGTGACTTAACCTCCTGGAGATCCTGCTTCCTTATTTGTGAAAGAGAATCATGATGCTCATGGCATTAGGCTGTCAGTAGCAATGACGGGAGGTCCTGTGTTTGAAGTGTCAACTGCAGTGCCCAGGGTACCCACTAAATGTCAGCCGCTGCCCTTCCCCGTGGAAAACAACCGCTGATTTTGATGAAACATTTCAGATGACTGGTAAACTTTGAATGCCTGACTAAGGGCTACTGGGAACATCACAAGGGAAAGTTCCGTGGGTCTGATTGCAGTTCTTATTGAGCGCAACGTGGACTTGCTGTTTCCAAACCCCTGTCAACTGCCTTGACATTTCTCGACTAAAGTCACTCATCTCCAGTGGGTTTATTTACATGCAGCAAAGCAAAGTTTCCGGCTTTTAAGGAAAGAAGCTTTTAAAATCACGTTAAAAAGACCTCAAAAGGTTTCCTAGACATCAAACAACGCTTAAAATAATATTTTGATGATTTAATTGTAAATAAATCAAGAACATGTGGATTAAATTTCGATCAAAATACACGACTTTCAAAATCAGAGAAGGAGGACTTGGCAAAGTGCTCTTGGGGTTTTATTGAACTTGAGCATTTGAGCAAAGCTTTGCGGCATGGGGCAGGGCTCAGAGAGAGCGGGGCGCACTCTGCCCGCTTCTTTTGTAGACACTAAAGGAAATTTTAGCTGGGAAGGCAGTTTTAAGCTTTCACGAGATCTGATATGAAATGGACTTACTGCCCTGCCCAATTGGCAGCCCCAAAGCACTAGAAGCCCCAGACCTCTCCAGGAGAGGAAGGGGGAACCACCATTTACTTCCATGGCAGAGCAAAGGAAGCACGACTTTGGAGGAAATCTGGTTCCTTCAAGCCCGCAGAGAGGACGAGGAGGTCCGGCAGGGGCCCCGTCAGCGGATAGAGTGGCTGAATTCATCCTCAGGCTGCTGCTGAGAGTGGATGTGCAGGCTAAGGAAGTAGTGGGTCTGGATGACCGGTAAACCACTTCTCACATGCACACGTATGTGGACTCCCTCAGACACACACACACACACACACACACACACACACGCAGAAGCACACATACATACACACAGACAAGACACACATGCACACAGAAGCACACACACGTGTGCTCACATTCAGACATGACCAGGGAGGGAGGAGATTTGGGAGAATGTATCAACATGGGGCTAGAGCTTGCCTGCCGCCTGTTTCCTCTGATCTCAGTCCCTTTCCTTCCATTCTCTAAATGGATTCAAGCCAGCAAGCTAGAGCGGGAATGCGAGACTTCTCCTCCTGCCCCCTCTCCTCCTCTCCTTCTCTCTTTCTGTCCCCGTCCTTCATTCTCTTCTCTCTCTGTCACTCCCCTTATCCGTCTTCTCTCTCCTTTCCTTTCTCCTTTCTTCCTCCTTCTCCCCTGCTTTCTTCCTCTATTCCTTTATTCTCTCTCTCTCCCCTCTTTCTTCTCTCCTTCCCTTCATCGCTTTTCATTGAGTACCCCTCGGATCCACACCCAGGATTTATAACGCATCCTGTTCAAATCAATCCCAATGTCTTTTTAGACTCCAGAAAAGCCAGGATTTCTGCTTGTTCTCACCCCCACTGATTGACACTCTCGGCCCCATCCAGCAGTTGATAAGTGTGTCAGGCAACAGGGCACGCCTGCGCACAACGGGAGACCGCAGGTTCAAGGAGGAGCATGGCCGAGCATCAGGCTCCCAGCAGTGTAGCTGAACAATTGGACTTTCTCGATGAGGTGAAGGTTGTGTTCACACCTGCCTGGGGAAGCCGAGCCACTGAGCATGGTTTCAGGGGAGGGAGTGGATTTGGACAACAGAACGGCGCCACCCGAGGCCTTGCATGTTCTGCCTACATGTGCTTGGTTGGTTGGAAGAGCACAGAATGGGAAGACCTGAGAGCTGAGTGGATGTCCTGGCTCCGGCTCTTCCAGTTGAGTGATTGTCAGTAAAAGCAATCTTCCTGGAACCTCAGGGTCTTCATTTCCCAAAGAGGCATTTTGCAAAACTTGCCCACTGAGCTCATTTGATGGGCAAATAAAACTATGTCTGAAGGGAAGCACAGCATATCTCCAGCCATTATTGTCAAGCCATGGGACAAGTGGGGAGGAGTCCATGGTTATATGGGGCTACTCTTGGCAGCCCCGTGCCAGTGGTCCTCTGTGTGGGCACCACCCCACCCCAGCAGTCTGACTGGTAGAGTCTGGGTCTGGTCCAGCCCTCAGTGCCCAGAAGTGCCAGGAAGAAGACATGGGGAGTTGTGGATAGGAGAGTCGACCGTAGGAGTCTGACCCACCAAAGATGGCCTAGAAACTCCTGGTGACCACAGGACGATGGCGACAATGATGAAATCACAGTAGTGGCTGCCAGTTAGGAAGTGACTATCACAGTGCTAAGTGCTCTCCTGCCTCATTTTATTCTCCAGAAGATCCTGTGAGCCAGGCATCACCATTCTCATTGCACAGACAGGAAACTGAGTCCCCATGAGGTTAATGACTCACAGAAGGACACACAGATACAATGCGGTAGACCTTGGGTACTGAGAACCAGAGTCCTTACCACAATCAGGGAAGTTGCTTGTTGTAAGGTTCAAAAGAGATAAAATATATCCAAATGAGCACCGCCTGTGAAGACGTACTCAGATCTGTAGTAAGATTATGACGATTAATAATTAGCGGTAACACTAAAAATTAATATTAATTCTAACAATAATGAGTGGTGATACTAATTGCTACTGATAATTATGACAGCTCACTGCAGCTAGTCCAGTCTATTTCAGCCTGTTTCCTAAGCAAGGTTGGCTAAGGTTTAGGACCAGGTGTATTGAGGTAGCACTGGTTTGTCTTGAATCCTATGTTCACAAGGATTGGGATACTGAATCTTAAAACATGTTATTTTTAGGTGTGTCCATATCTCACTAGTCCAGTAGATGTGACCAAGTTACACCACTGGTCCTGGCCTCCCCTCCAAAGATGACCCATCCTTTTAGCATCAGTCTCACTCCTGCCTTCTCTGCAAAGCCATTCCAAGGGCAGCAACAATTCTCTCTCCCTGGATGTAGGTGGCCTTCCATCACTGGCTATTCTCACTGGACACAGAGCCCTTCCTTCTCTCCATACCATCCCCCCAGCTGCATCAAAGACCAAAGAAGGGCGGGGAATGTCGGGAGAGGAGAGCGAGCACGGGCTTGGAACCAATTTTCTGGCTCTGCTGTGTTCTAGCTAAGTGATATTGACAAGCCGGTAGGGCTTTCTGCCCCTTGGCTTTCTCATCTGTCCCAGGAGCATCGATATCTCTACCATGGAAACTGAAGACATACTGCATGGATGTTGCCTACACAGGTCCTGACTCTAACAGGGGAAGGGGCTCCCCTCCCAGGTGCAGACTTTGGTCAAGGGTGCACAGAGAAGATGCTCAATCAAGCATCCTCTAGCTTGGAACAGACTGCAGAGAGGGTGGACATGGATAGGCAGATGTGGCTCCAACTCTCAGCTCTGTGTGCACAGAGGGACAGTTATAGGGCAGGCTCAGAATATTCTAAAGATAATTTTTCTCATCTCCAGAGAGAATAATACCTACCTCTCAGGATAATGGTGAGAATTAAATGAGCTACTACTGTATCCCAATGTCTAGCCCTTCAGGAAGATAGAAGTTGTGTTTAAAAATGTCTGTTCTTTCTTGTCCTTCCCAGAGCTCATGTTTCGACAGTGGTGATGAAGAGGCAGGCAGGGAGAAAAGATGGGGGATTGGTCCTTCACTCATGGAGTACCACCAGTTTATGTAGCCCTTTAGCAAATATAATCTCATATAACATTTACGACAATCTCAGGGGGAAGCTATAAGATCCATTTCACAAACCTAGATACTGAAGCACAGCTGGCTTTAGTGACTTTCCAAGACTGCCAAAGTGGCCGCTGGGATCTCCAGCATCATTGCTGCTCACAGTTGTCCCACCTTGTTGGGGAGGTCCAGTGCGGGTTCCGTGGATTCAGAGCCAAGGCCTGACATTGAGAACCGCCTGTGCAATCCAGGGCATACTTACATAATTAGGAGTAGGGTGGGAGCATGGGGCTGAACGATGACCCCCTTCTTTTTCAGGTTGCCTCCCAAAGATGAAAAAAAAAATCCAATAACCTTTTACTCTGTGTCTACAGGAATGAATTTCTCCTTTCCCAAATTCTTCCTTCAATTTTTGGCTAAAGTTTCAAGCTGTGATCACTCCAGGGCAGAATGGAATTTGTAAGTTAACTTTCTGTGTCTGAGTGCCCGAGGCAGGCCTGGTAAAGGACACAGACTCCAACATCCTCTGGCATGTTCCACTCTCTGCCCCCATCCACGCCTCCTCTTGCATTCTCATATCTTTGTCTTTGCTTATGACATTCCTCCGGCTTGATGGCCTCTCCCTCCCCACTCATTTGCTGGGCTGAACCCCTCCATCCTTCAAGGATTCTCTCTAACTGCACCTTTCCTGAATCCCTCAGCCATTTCACACCCATGTCTCCCCACCCCCACCTCCTGAATGAAGCCCCATTGATCTGACGCCCTTGAGGTTCTAACCTCTCTCCATGGGTCTCCAGGGGTCCCCAAAAGGCCCACAAGCATCTCCTCAGAGGTTAAGATTCAGCAGTTTGATTGGCAGTCTTGTCTGCCTCTAAGTGGCTCAGTCCCAGACTCTGCTGGTACTGGCCAGCGCTGGCCACAGCCTTTGTACCAGTTATTCACTCCTAAATGCCATCATCTCAGGCCCTCTGACCTTTGGCTCTGCACCTCAGCTCCTGCTGCTCATCCCAGGCAATCGTTGATGTTTTGCTGTGCTTGGCATGCATCCTCAGCCCTAAAGCTCAGCCTGCTTGACCTGGACTTGGCCCCTGACCCTCAGGGTCTTTCCCAAGAGGGGAAAGTTTCTCCTACCTTCCTCCCTGGTCCCTTTGGGTCCAGAAAGGCAGGGTCAGCCCCTTCTTGCTGTGGTATATGACCCTGGGCTCCCAAATTTGACTCTTCTACTCACCAGCCCGTGCCCCTGGCCCTGCCCCTCAGCACGTGATCAGCTTCTCTCTGGACCACAGTTTTCTCATTTGGAAAATGATGTGGTTGCACCCTATGTTTGTAAGGGCTCCTCCTGCTTCTATTACATCTTTTTAAATGACTGAATATTGGGGATATCTTTTCTTCAAATGATCTCAGCAAAGTTTAAGACCCAAAGACTGCCTTAAAATCAGCTTTGTGGGATCCCTAGGAATTAATCCTTAGGCTCTATTCAGAGTTTTTATCGAGGGCCTTGATCAAGACAATTTCATCCAATGTGTGCCTAGTCCAGAGGGAGAGTAAGATGATAAATGTTGTGATATGGTCCTCAAAAGATGCCAAGAAACTGGAATGAGGAGCTAAATTTGGGTAGATTTTCCTCCTAGAGGAAATGACACCTGAGCTGAGTCTGAAAGGATATTTTTCCCTAGAAGAAAATGAAGATGTTTAAGCTGCAGCAGAGGAGACACTGGGGAGACTTAATTTCTGCCTTCAAAGACGAAAAGGTCACAGATCGCAGGCTGGCGACATCAAACAGGCTCTCAGGGACGAAAGGAACCGGACTTGACCCCAAGGTCACAGCCATGAGCAGTGGTGGGCGTTGCTGAGGCAGATGTTGGTCCTCAGTAAGGGACACTTTGCAGCAGGTGTGGCCTGACACCCGTTCCTTCAGCAGGTGTTCCCACAGGAGCTGCTCTGCCAGGTCTCGAGGAAGCAGCAGTGATCAAGACGGGTGCACCCCCTCGATCCCAATGGCACGTTCTGTAGGAGGAGATAATAACAGGACACAGGTAAACATGTGCTTTTTGTTGCTAGTGCCATTGATGCGACTCTGACTCCTAGTGATCCTGTGCACTGCAGAGCAGAACCCGCCTTGGTCTTATTGCGCCATCCTTTCACCTTCTGGCGCTCTGTCAGACAATGCTCTGCTGCTATTTATAGGGTTTTCGTGGCCAAGCTTTTCAGAAGTGGGTGGCCAGGTCCTTCCTCCTAGTCTGTCTAGTCTGGAAGCTCCGCTGAAACCTGTCCACCATGAGTGATTCTGCTGGTATTTGAAACACCGGTGGCATGGCTTTCAGCATCACAGCCAGACGCAGCCACCAGAGTATGACAACCGACAGACGGATGGTGTGGTTCCCTGACCAGGAAACCAACCCGGGCCGCGGTAGTGAGAGCACCAGAACTTAACCACTAGACCACCAAAGCATGTGCTTAAACAGTACATAATCAGAAAGAGGTCAGCACATACATAAACAATACATAATCACACAGGTAACCATGTTCATAAGTAGTATATAATCACACATGTAAGCATACATATAAACAGTATTTAATGGTACACAGGTAAACATGTGCATAAACTACCTAATAGCACACAGATAAACGCATACATAAACAGGACACGATAATTTAGAAGTAAACATACATACATAATGAACAATCACACACAGATAAACACGCACATAAACAGTATATAATCATTCTCAGGTAAACACACGTGTGCATCAACCGGATCATTTCACACAGTGGTCAGTGCCATGAAAGGGATGAAGAAGATGTGGTGATAGACGAGTGACTGGAGGAGGGACTGAGCAGTGAGGAGCCGCTGGAGAGGGGGTGGTCAGGGAAGGCAGCCCTGAAGAGACGCTACCTGAACTGAGAGCGAAGGACAAGGATGAGCAGCCATGCCAAGAGCTCCCTCTCAGGCAGGGGAGCCCCAAGTCACCATCACTAAGCTGGACAAAGCCTGGCATTACTAAGAATAGGATCAGTGTGGCTGGACATCAATGGGATGTGAGATGAGGTTAGAAAGAATGGCAGGTGTTAACTCATGCAGCTCCTAAGCTTATGAGGAGAGTGGCTCTAATGGGCTGCCTGTGATGTGGTGAGCTTCCTATCAATGGAAGAATGCAAAGAGGGAATGACCAAGAGGGAGTTTAATATTAGATGTGGGAGACTGAGGGAGGAATGGCTTAAAGCCCTGTCCATCTTTCATATCAAAATAGTTACTTTCCTGGGCTCAGAGACTTTTGAAGTTTCCTCTCCTAACAGATCTGATCAGACACACTTTGCCAATATTGAGGTGCAGCTGCCATGGGGAGGGGTGGCAGTGCAAATATGAGCCAGGGAGAGGCCAAGGATATGGTACAATGGATACAGTGGACATGGGCAGAACCAGTGCCACGGCTCATTTCCAGCTGGGCACGAATGGTGGCCTGCAATGCCTCCTCCCACTGACTACTGAAACCATTAAAAAAAAGAAATAAGTAAGTTAGAAAGATCTTCTGTTAGCCCTGACATTATTTTCTGCTGATGATAGGACGTTAGAATATGAACGCAGTTTGAAAGACAACACCATCTCTTTGATATATCAAAAGCGCTCTTGCCACTAGACTAGAACTTTGGTAAGATGCTGGCAGTCAGAGCTACAGCTTGGATATCCTCCTGATGTCATATTACCATGACAGCAGCTCCTGATCTATCAATTTAATCTCAGTTCAAAAACTCTCTTAGTTCCGCCCTAGTAAAGTCAAATGGACTTTTATCATTTTTCTGCATAAGATGCTCAGTTTTCTAGAGAAAAAAGGGTGCAGAATGTGGTTGAAAGTGTAATCACATTTGGGAGAGGAGTCTTCGTGGTTACTTGGTATTGAAGATTTCCCCAAGAAAACTGCTACCAAGAATGCAATCACAGGGTCGAGGACCCGCCGGCCCCTCTAACAATGAGGAATGAAATACAAGCAGAAGTGGTGGACCATATCATCCTTATCTCCATTCCCAGACTCTAATGTGTATTTTCTCGCCAGTCACTGATTCAGGGAATGGATACATGTGCATCTCTACGGAGAATTTTCCATCCAGTGCATGTACTTCCTTGAGCAGGACATAACTTCTCTGAGCCTTGACTTCCGATCTGTGGGATAGGGACAAGGGTGCTTGCCACACAGAGACAGGATGTGGGGATATAGCCACAGATGGGCTCGGTGGCCCCAGGGGTTCCACAAACATCAGATGGCTGAGACTCTGTCTCTTGGCTTTTATCACACTGTCTAGATCCGCTCTACCTTGATGGAGACTTCTTAATCTACTATGGTTCTAGAAAGATGGTCTAATGTAAGGATCACGACAGCCCCCTGAAATGGAGGGTCTGTCTTCATTGTATTGTCAGAGAACTTGTGGCTTTGATGTTTAAGAAAGTTCTCAAGATCTAATAAGGGGCAGATTTATTTTTCAAACCCAAGCTTGCCTGGTGCCTATGTCACCCTACACTGATGTTGCCTGGTCACCATAATTGCCCCTAAAAGCCATCTGTGGAGCATCTGAGCTAGAAGCACTGAGTTGCTCCAAGAAGCTGTGGGATGGCCTCCTGGAATCTGCCCACCCCTGTCATGTGAGTTCCCCCAACCCTTGCTGGCCCATCTGATGAGGTCCCTGCTCCATCTGGTGAGATCTGGGAACCTCTGGTCCTGTTATCAAATCATCCTTCCAGCTCCTAGATCTCAAAGTCTCTGGGGAGGTAGGACTTGGGCAATAACCACGCTAATGACAAAGCGCTAACTGAAGACCTGAGTAACCTCTTGGTTTCCTCCCTTCCCATGGCCGTGGTAATGAAGCTGGGCAGGCACCGGGGGAGTAACAAGATCCAGCTCAGGGTTAGCTAAGAGGTGGTTTGTGGTCAGGAGCCCAGCAGATGGGTTCAAATTACCTGGCTTTAATTTCCAGTAATTGGTGGGCTGCATTACCCTCCCACTCAGGGGACCTGGAACTACACAGCTCTGACTATCATCCCCGAAGGATGGCAGACCCTGCCCCCACAGGGATGTTGTAGGCAGGGCCTGGGAGGGCAAGGATCTGGACACAGGGTCACACTAATGAATCAAGAAGCCTGGTCAGAGTCTCCTAGCCACCAAGAAAGGCTTCTAATAATGAGCCTGGAAACTCTTGCAGAATTTGCAAAGACTTCTCTCCAGAAGAAGAGAGAGAGAGCAGCGATCGTGAAAGGCCAGATTTGGCCATAACATTCTCTGCTGTTTTTTTGCTTTTTGTTTAATTACTGAAATGTTTATGCATATGCACGTATTTCCAAATGCTTGCTTCATCTGCTGTAGGTCTATTTACACTCTTAATAATTGCTAGATTTTAGTGGGGACCATCTAGGCAGTAGGCTAAGTGTTTCACATGCATGAGCTTATATAGTGTCCAAATGGCCCCCATGGGGCAGAGAGTCTTATAGCCATCAGTTTACAGTCAAGAATATTGACGGTGAAAGAGGTGAATGGGCCTGCCAATGGTCCCACAGCTCCTCAGGGGAGCTGGACTCTGCTCCTAACCTCATATGTACTAAACTACCTCTATTGTCCCAACTCACTGGCTCTGCTGGGCACAGGCTCTTCCCCTCCTCTCTGGACAATGCCAAGGCCTTCCACCCTAGTATCTCCACCCTCCCTCTCTCCCTAGTCTCTTCAGCATTCAACAAACCATTCACGTGTTCATTCATTGATGCATTCATGCAAAAGCATGTCCTAAGCCTGCTCTTCTCCTGCATCTGGCATAAACCTGGCACACACTAGACATTCAATAAACAGCTGTTGGGTGAATCAATGAACAGGAATGCAATGATTAATAAGACAGTGCTCTTCTTCTTCTTCTTCTTTTTTGAGGAAGATTAGCCCTGAGCTAACATCTGCTGCCAATCCTCCTCTTTTTGCTGAGGAAGACTGGCCCTGAGCTAACATCTGTGCCCATCTTCCTCTAGTTTATACGTGGGACGCCTACCACAGCATGGCTGGCCAAGCAGTGCCATGTCCGCACCCGGGATCCGAACCGACGAACGCTGGGCCACTGAAGCCGAATGTGTGAACTTAACTGCTGCGTCACCGGGCGGGCTGCAGGGCTCTTCTGTCAAAAGCTCCTGCATAGCCTAGTGAGGAAAAGGGAACTATAAATAGATCTACACACACCAGGATGGTCAGTTTCACAACAGATGATGGTAAAAGGAATTACCACAGTGAGGGTAAATGAAGTCATAAAGCCATGTGTGCAAAAAAGTGAAGCACCTTACACCATATTCGGTGTGTATGTAATAAACATTCATTGAACACATTGGTTTGGGTTCTCTAGTAGATCATTGATTCCAGGCATGGAAAGTGTGTGTATGTATCTGTGTGTGTGTTTGTGGCTGTGTGTAAACATGCGCATGTGTGTATATGTGGTTGTGTATGTCTTTAATATTCTGCATTCCCAGGGCTCCTGGTCCATACCTGATCATAGCCTTGATAGAGGGCCTATGATGGATGCTCAAAGAAAGAAAAACAAGGGCCGAGATCAAGAGACGAGGCAGTTAAAATGTCACCCCAAAGCTTCCTGAGGGCTTTTGAAAGGCGGTATGAGTTATTTTGTATTCTGCGTTTGTTCTAAGAAGTGCTCTCTGACAGAGCATCTGGGAACAAGACCAAGAGAAAATATAGCCATCTTGTTCCTACCTGCTTGAGAGCCGTAAGCCACAGCTTTCAGACTTTCCAGAGAGAGAGAGATGCTGGCTTGGGCAGAGGCTGGGACTGGAAGCTGGGAGGTGTCATCATCTGCAAAGTGGGGGGTCCTCTTGGCCTTGGAGGGTTATGGACCATAGTCTGAGATAATTTATGAAGGGCTCTGAGCCAGTCGTCTGGTCCATGGGATGGGCTCTCAACCTTGATGACCTTCCGTTTCCACATCTGCAAAGTGGGACCAATGAGACACCAAAGGTGTTATTGTAACTCTCAAATGAGACGATGTACCCCCGAGTGTTTATAGACTGTTAAGTGCTACAGAGGTGCTGACTAATTTATTAATTTATAATATATGAATTTATAATATATTACGTTAGAGCAAGGGTGAAACTTGCACCACTGGTGCACTAGGTAATTGTCAGGGCCAACCGAACAATTCTCACATCAAGGTTGGCTACGTTACTGAGGTGGCCACTGAGAGAGCTCGGGCCCCCAGACAGTTAAACCACGCTGGGGCCACCTGGTGCTTAAAGCACCTCAAGGACCTTCATAAAACTGCTGGTGACCACAAAACTAACCACCAGTTCCTCCAGAGCCCAGCCCAGCAGCAGGCACTCGAACCACGGGGAGAAAAGGGTGATGCAGCACTTTGCCGCCCATGGTCTCGAGCAGCCAGGTAGACCCAGGGGCGGCCAGCCTGGTTATCAGTTTCTTACAGAAATGTGCCTGGAAAGTCCCACCTGGCTGAGGTCTCTGGCTCTCTGCTCCTCTCTGCATGTGCCTGGGCCCTTCCTTCAGGGCCTGCAGACCTTGAAATCTTCATGCTTTAAAGAGTTTCAGTGACTTCGGGTTTAAAGGGTACCAGTCTTTCAGACAAAAGCAACCATCCTTGGCTTTCCTTGGACAGTCTCAGGAGGGCAGAGGAGAAGCTGGGACAAACCACATATCAGAAATTATACCCCCTAGTGGGATGTCTTATCAGTGTCTCGACCACTGTAGGACATTTTGGGACAGATCCTAGGAGTGCACTGACACCAGCTGCTTCCTCCCTAAATCTTAAACCCTAACTCTGACCATCCCCTCCCCCCAACACACTAACACACACAAATAGACGCACACACACACACACACACACACGTTCTGCCATCATCCTGTAAGTTTCCTTCTTGGGGAACCAGAGAGGTTAGATTGCTTAGTTAATCAGAACATGGCCTTGGGAGTCAGACCCTGGGTCGGAACTCTGGTGTCACCACATGCTGGCTATGTGGTGTGAGCAGCTCACTTAACTTCCCTAACTATCCTTTCTGCTTCAGTAGGTCTGGGTGTGGGGTCTGGGAATCCACATTAAAACTAACAAACCAACCCAGGGCATTGTGCTGCCATTAGTCCGAGGACCACACTGAGAACTTCTGACTAGGGTGTCCAGCGGTGAAGTTCAGAGGATTACTGACCCCTGGAAATGGTAAAACAGGTAATATTATCGGTGTGCATTTCGAGATGAGTGTCCTAGAGTCCCCACGGGCTCTCTGACCCAAAACAACTTAGTGCCAGAATGTAGAGGTGGAAAGAGAGAGGGGCTGACAGTGACTCCAAGGTTTAGGGCCTGTACTCCTGGAAGAACGCAGCAGCCCTGTCCCATGGGGATGGCGTATGGATGGTGTTGGAGAGATGAGCAGTTCTGCTTAATTACGTGAAGATCCAGAAATGTGGGCTGAGGGCAAGTCATCTCAATGGCAATGTCTCAGGAAAAGCAGGAAACACCAACCAGGTCTGGCTGACGACTGGACTGTGGGGGCTTCCGATGCACAAACGAGAGCCAGTGCAGGCTCAGAGAGAAGCTCCAGGGAGCAGAGGAATGGGAAAAATGTAAAAGTCCACACAACAAAGATGAAAAGGGACCGGGGCTTTACAGATGCGGTCGGACTTGAGGTGTTCCTGGAATAATGATGGCATGCTTCTTCTCAAGCACAGCTTGTGTAGATAGAAAAAGGAGGAAGATTCCAGGAACTGCAGAACCCACACCGTTTCTGAAATCCCCCTGGTCCCTAGGCCCTTGCTGATTATTCGCTGAATGAAAGAGGCCCAAACTTTTTCCAAGAGGTTCTCCCTATCGACACACCCAGAGGGCATTGCTTGTCTTCCCCTTGAAGACACGTTTCACTTTAGATTTTTTGTTTCATGACAAATCAAAGGCTAGTCCCAGGAATGGGGTGGAAGTCCTGTCTTTCAGGGTGGAAAGCTCAGAGACCCTCATCTTGGCCAATTTTTCAGGAGACAGAACGAAGCAGAACAGACAACTAGCAAATATAAACACTGCTGAAGGACCCATGGTACAAGGCAAACTCTGCTGTCAAACGTCTGGCAACTGCTTTCAAGAGATGAAAGAGAGCTGTGCCGCTCTGTACTGTTCAGCGTCCCTCCCCTCGCTGCTAAAGGAAGCTAGAAGTGAGGCAGGAGGAGGGATGGAGAGAAAAATGTCAGAAAGGAACAGTCACTCCAATTGCACACAGATTTATGGAGCACCCACTATGTGCTATGCCTGACCCGGGGCATAAAGAAAGAAGGTCTTAGGACCAGAGCCTAGCTTACGGGGTTCCTGGCTTCATGACTGTCCATCCGGGTATAAGACACCAAAACAATTAGGACTGTCCTGAACCACACCCACCCCGCTGTGTGGCACATCCCTGCAAAGTCATTCCCTGAGCCTCAGTTTCCCATCTTTAAGGTGAAGGCTAATCAGCTCCTCCTCTCCATTCATGCCCTCTCAGCAGGAAGCCAAGAAGATAGAAGGAGTCAACAGAGAGACAGTTTTTTGAAACTGAAACTCCTTAGGTGGGAGGTGGGCTTCACACTGCGCGCTTCCAGCACCACCCATCGGCACAGAAGGAGCCCACTTCTGATGTCCCTCGGTAAGCATCTGAAGAATTAAAAGAAAAAAAAGCCAACGTCGACAGTTTCTCCTTCTTTTCATCTAAATGCGGAGGCCACCAACTTGAAAAGAAACTTCTTTTCACTCCTTGAAAATAAGTGAGCTTTGCAATATGAATTCACATCCCCGTATTCAAAACCATGGGGCCACATGCCCTTCAGCATTCAGAATGTTTCAGGTTTAGAATGGTGAAATGTCGCGTGCTCGGTATTATTCACATGCCCACTGGGGCCTGAGGCAGCACCCTGTAATCAAGTACATTAATATTTCTGCAGGAAAAATCTATGAATAGGAGCATGAAGTGGGATAAATAGAGACTATAAATAGCTTTGTGTCAGTCTGGGTCGACTCTTCCCGACAAGTGAGTTCAGGGTAGGTCAGTTGCTGCAGGCAAATAAGTTACAAAATTTCGGTTTTCCGGGCGTTTGGGCTTTTAGAATTATAGAGAAGGAATTACAGACCCCTGATAAGAACCAGCCTTGACTAGGTGCTTACCATGTGCCAGCCTCAGTGCAGGGTGTGCCAGGCATTGCCTCACAAGGGCCAAATAAGGCAGGTGTTGCTTTTCCTCCCCAGGGGAAAGCGGCTTAGAGAGGCTCATATGGATAATAACTAGCAGGGTGAAGTCTGGTTTCTCTCCATAATTCCAGAGCCTATGTTCTGAACCAAGATGTCAGACCCAAATCCTATGACTGTCAACTGGGTGCTGTAGAAAGGGTTTGAGAATTAAAATGGCTCACAGGGGCCAAGAAAGCAGCTCAGTCTGGCATTCTTAATTTTACTAGGACCTTCTTCCATCCAAGAATAGAGGATAATGTTAACGTAAGGAAATCAGAAAAGGAGTAAAACATAGCCACTCCAAGGTCTTCCCTTGGGTGTCAGGGAATCTGGGGTCTAACGAGACTGGAATTTTCCCCTCCAAGGACCATGTGGGCTCCTCCTTCCCTTTTCCTGTCCCATTATGAGAGTCTCGTGACTGATGGCTCTGTCTCCATATTGGATCTTCAACCACTCCACACGCCACTGTTAGATTTATCTTCCTAAAGGAGATCTCTGAACATGTCACTGCTCTGCCGAAAATCCTGCGGGCTCCTTGGTATCTACAGAAGTTCCAGTCTTTTGAATTGGCCTCTGAGTGTGTCAGTGTACTGCATGCCTCCCCGGGTAAACTAAACCACATGATGTCATCGCATAGCCTCCACTTTCCTGTACTAAATTCTATTGCTACCACCGTTTCCTCACTTTTAGTGTCATTCTCTTGCATTTTAAGCAAACGCCTGCTTGAATTTTAAAGCCCAACTCACATGTCACTGCTTCAAAGAAGACTTACTTATGGCACACAGGATGGAAGGAAATCTGTGTATTCTCAACTCACACAGCTCTTGTTTTCACCTCTCCTCCAACAGTTTTAAATACCTCTTCAGCTGAACCATTCTTTTAGGTCCACTTTGTTTAATATGGCAAGTTGGACATGACTTTATTAATCAAATTATTACTCTCTATCATATAATCTATATATTTGTATAATGTTATGTTGAATAAATGGAACTTCTCAGGATGCAAATCGAAAGCAACATTAGTTTGGCTCTAGAACACTTAGGCTGCAAATTCAAATTCAGTTCCCTGTTTTCATAGGCTCCCAACCTATGAGGTTTTCAGATAATGGCCCAAGTGTTAAATACTGCTTTTTAAATATTTTCCTTAGTCTATGATAATAAGAAATCTAATTTCAAAGAATTCCTCCGAAATAACTATTTATATTTATATTTTTACCTGTATACATAGATAATATGTTATCCACTTCAATTATTGCTTCAGTTATTCTCTAAAAACTCACAACAGTTACAAATAAAAAAGAAAATAAATTATTGACTTCTCTCAGCTCTACCATATATATATATATATATATATATATATATTTGGTGAGGAAGATTGGCTCTGAGCTAACATCTATTGCCAATCTTCCTCTTTTTTAGCTTGAGGAAGATTAGCCCTGAGCCAACGTCCATGCCAATCCTCCTCTACTTTGCGTGTTGGACACTGTCACAGTGTGGCTTAACAAGCAGTGTGTAGGTCTGTGCCCGGGATCCAAACCCACGAACCCTGGGCCACCAAAGCAGAGTATGTGAACTTGACCATTATGTCTCTGGGCCAGCCCCAGCTCTACACTATTCTTAATGCCGCCCCTCCTCTCTGTGCATTTTCTCAGAGCAATTGTACGTGCTACCAGGATCTTCAGTGGTTCTGTAGACTTTCTCAGCCTTTGGTTACCTGTTCAAGGCTTTGGAGAGGGATCCAGGATGCTTTCCAACCTGGTGCTGGAGGCCTGGGATACCCTTCAATGAGTGGATTCCTTGTTGGCTCTATTCACTCATGCTTGGGTCAGTCAGGTGTGGTTGGTCTATGAGTAGATTTCTCAAGGATTTTTTGTTGAACTCTGTTTGAGAGATAAAGGATTTCCAGTGATTTGGTCTTTAATGGTGTTTTGCAGAGTTAAGGAGTTGAAGTCTTTACGCTAAAAGTGGCTTTTCATGGAGAGCTCAGACTTTCTGTGATTCTTCAGATGAGCCAGAGTCTTCAATGCTGAATTTAATTACAGAACAGTACTTTTCTTTTCCTCTTGTCCATTGGGTCCTCCAGCGTTTCTGCCAGCCTCACAGTCCAAGGGCAGTCATATAACAAGATGGAAGGAAAAGCACAGAGGGCTTTCCTGATTATTCCCAATGATTCCTACAAACATATCCTCCCCCATCAGTTTCTCAGCAATCTCATGTTGCCTTTAGCTTTTGGCCCAGTGCTGATTAGGGAGACACTCTGACCTCAGCATATCTCTGGTAGCAAAATTAC
This sequence comes from Equus asinus, assembly GCF_041296235.1. Classification (NCBI taxonomy): domain Eukaryota; kingdom Metazoa; phylum Chordata; class Mammalia; order Perissodactyla; family Equidae; genus Equus; species Equus asinus. Next base: position 103,219,721 of record NC_091796.1, on the reverse strand, counting down.
AGAGACAGACATCTTTAGCTAATTTGAAAGTTTAGAAGCCTTTGCCAGCCTTGGAGGAGCACACCAGCATTGCCAGGATGTCCTTGGGAGCACTTACAGGCTGGCTTGGCACTTGCACATTGGGAGCAATATTCTACTGTCTGCAGCCTGTCCCCTTGTCCTCAGTCCCCACTCACAACATATTAACAGTGGATATCTCTAATGGATGAGAGCTTGCCTGTGTTTGGATTTTGTGTTTCTTTTGTTCATTCGTTTGCCTTCTTCGATCAACTGTTGACATTGCTGAGAACTTTGATAACGTATGTGAATCAATTTCACTGAAATAACAAAGTTATTATTCTAAAATAAAATGTCTCTTCTGGATCTGTTTCTGATCCATCTATTTCTTCACCATGTGTCAGATTCAATTCAACCACAATAACCACATTTTGTTGTTGCAGTTACATCTGCATTAAAGTTCTACTTTGTACCAGTTCCTATGTCTCCTATTGGTGTTACAGAGGTGACTAAGTTCTGGTCATCCCTGACCTCAAGGATGTCTTAGTTCAGAAGAAGAGATGGATATTGGCTCATTATACCTGACTTAGACTCTCTCTTTTTCCTCAGCCCTTTAAGATTTTCGGAAGTGCCCCCTGACCCATTTCCCATACTGTCCTTGAGAGTGTGGGCAGCTCCACCATGCCTCTCCTTCTGGAGTTTGGGCCACCAGGAGTGGGTGTCCTTCTGCCTGTCACTAAGCAGAGATGACTTGAGTGGGTACAACTGACATGTTTCTTCCTTTTGGAAGTGTGGGTGCCTGCAACATTTTCTTTTCTTCCTCCCTTCTACAAGTGCAGCCGGGAGAATGCCAATGAGGAGTGGGTGGTTCCAACCACAGCCATCCAACTGGCCACCCTGAGTTCTCCAAATCTTAAACATCCACGCTGATGTGGGGTTGAGAAGATCAGACAATATGTTGCTTCTCCCTTGCCCATATTGGAAGAGGCTCGCAGCACTGCCAGAACAGGATACTGAGATTATTCAGATCGTCATACTTACAGAGAATGCCAATGCTGATCCTAAGGCCAATGCTAGCACACACTAAGAATATGGCTTTGTGTTCCTGCACTTGAATGTCTCAGCTCAGATTTCACTTCCCTCAATTTCCTCATGGAAAGTTTCCAAGCTTCCTCTTCCCAACGTCATTAGTGCCCTTTGCACTTCCTATTATGACCCCCATACCATCCCGTACTTACCCTTCTATTGCATTCTTTAGGCAAGTGGGAATATGTTTAATGTCTGTGTTCAGCATTAGCCTGTAAGCTTTAATAGGAGGAGTGAGTGAATGAGTCTTGTTCATCATTGTCCTTTCAGAACCTAGTATATAGTTCCTGGCACAGAGTAGGTGTTTAATATATAATATTTACATAGTCGAAATAAGATTTCACATTTTATTGAATGACCACAAAGACCTTTTAAGTTATGCAAAACAGATCTTAGTATCCCAATGTACAGATGAGGAAACAGGCTCCAGGCTGGTGACTGAGATCAAGCCAAAGCTCTAGAACCCAAGTTTTCTAATTCTTATCAATATTTTCCAAAGAATTTTTGTGCAATCTTGAGGAATACCAGAGAAATGTTTGGGACTCATCTGTAGAATGAAGACTAGGTGGTCATTAAGGATCATTTTAAGCGATCAGTTCAGGAAAACGAGTCATTGCTTACCTAGGTGCTTTGGAGAGAGCCTTGAGTATATAGGCAATCAACAAGAATGAATGTCAGTACCTCAGTTTCCTTTCTGTACAGTGGGAGCAAATGTGATTTGCTAGTTCATTGTGTTGTTCACAGGAACAAATACAATATCAAATGTTCAAGATTTTGGAAGTCTGTCTCTGTGTCAGATGACGGGGATTGATCTCCATGACATATCCATTTTGAAAGTCTATCTCTGTGTCCCATTGTGGGGGGGTTATCTCCATGACATCCTCATTTTTGGCGCCCCTTCGCTGTAGATCTGGTAAATCTCTTGGGATTGACTGAAAGCCCAGTAGCAAATGTTTTAGAAAAGAGCTTTCTAAGACTTCTACTCCTGTAACAATATTTCCCTTGGAGAAATAACTCAGGAACTGCAGTCTATGCACCCAAACCTGATGTTCTCTACTTTCTAGAATTCCAGGTCTCTGAAAATTCTAGTTCAATATGTTCGCCTTGATCTGGCCCCAGGTTCTGTCCTTTTAAGTTTATGGACTAGAGTATGGGCAAGGTCCGTTAGATTTATCTTTAGAATTGTCCTGGCAATCTGTTTGCCAAAGGAAAAAGTTGTCTTTCAGAAAGAGAAGAAAGTGGGACGTGCATGTTGTGCTAACATCAACACTTATTGGTCTCAAGTAACTATATACATATATTCACATGCTACCTTCAGATGCCAACACATCTGAGGCAATAGAGGGCAGATCCACAACCCTGAAAGTTTCCTTGTTTTAGTGCAAAATCTCTCCAACAAAATTCACTTTGGCCTAACCATGTCTTTTAGTCAGCTTCCCACATTTAAAGATTTGAAACAGTATGTTCCACTCCCAAGATTTCTTGCCCCAAAGTTAATTTATATGACCCCACCTTGATGAATAATTGGTGCTGGAGTAAAAGGTCTATGTTGATCAGTTGTAGGAGAAAACTTTTTACTTTTAAAATACACAAATTTTCAATTGAGTTTCTATTTTTAGAAATTTAGTCCATATCATATAATATCAAGATTAATGATAAAAATAAATGACTTTTTTTTTCACAAGCGTATCTTAAATGTGTAAAATCTACCTTCTCTTATGTGTGAAAGTAGGCAGCCCAACTGGAATTCCTGCTGGATCCAGGCATTAGAATGGGCTTAGCACCACACTCCTTGAAATTCCCACGTGCCACTGATTTCATTCCTGTTTCACTAGGGCTATGGACTTACCACACTCCCGTCCCTTGCTTCTTACTTTCAGGAGCTCTTTTGGGCTTGCTTTCATAGCTCCGTTTCATTCATCCTTTGGTTATTGAAATTTGTTACTTGGCTTTTAGTTTCTATTTGAGGAAATAAATTCCTCTATCTTTGCACCTAAGGGTGCATGATTGGCTTTAGAATAGCTTATTTTATTAAGAGCAAAACTCGCTAGGCTTAATAATCTAGAGAGCTACCTCAGTAATGGCCTCTAAATGGGCTGGCATGGCCACCTCTGATAGAGGAACATGGGAAATTGGAACATCTCTAGCACTGAGCTTTGCTATTCATTGACCAAAGTCTTCTAACCAAATTTACCATCATCTTGTAGTTATGTATGGCCATCCCAAAGATGTTAGCAAAGGCCCATCTGAGAATGTATGATTGAACTATAGTAGGTCTCTGGAAACCAGGCAATAGATTCCTGTACACCTGGTTCTTTATTCATACTTTCTATCACACATACATATCTCAAACTTTTGAGCATCTGCTATGTACCAGAAGGCATTGTTTTGTCACTGAAAATGCAGCGATTAATAAAATATTTTTGTTTCAAAATAACCTTGTAGGAGAGTCAACCTTGTACAGAATTGACTAGAATGAGAAGCATGGTGACTTCTATTCTGCTCTGTTTCCCTTTTTCATTTCATACATGTCTTAGACTCAAATGCCCCCAATCCTTAATGATATCAAATACCAATGGCAATTTTTGTCCAAACCTCCGAAATGAGGACAAAAGCTGTTGGTGGAAGGCTGGCTGGACTAGAAAACACCAGGAGTGATGAGGAGTGTTTGTTGTACCTCTGCCCCGACTCGTGTGTGTCTGCAAGCCACACAAGTCTTGGCTTTAAGTTGCATTTCCTGGGCTGTGAAATGAGGCTACTGCTAACTGCTCCTGTCACTGAATCAAAAGAAATATGTTTATGTGAAAGAGCTTTGAAAAGTCTCCAATACAATGCAAATGTGGTGAGAGGATATTAAACACCTTTGCAGAGCAACATGGGACTTTATGCAAACTGTGGATGGTGTGGAGTGAAGAGACAAGAAAGCGATGGACATTGGATCTTTTACCAATCTGTTGAAAGATATAGAAGACACTTTAGAAAATGCACAAGCCTACAACAATTTTCAAAAAATGTAAGGGAGTTCACAGACTCTCTTGTGGCCCATTTATGGAACACTAGAGAACTCTTGAGTCCCAGCTGAGAGCTGTTGGTCAGAGGAAGTATCCTTGGAACTCAGCAGGGATGACCAAGTCAACTTAAAGATGAAAACCTTTGAGTAGCCCAGAAATTAGCAATACCCGTAGACGCGCCCCTTCTCCATCCTGCACTGCTGAATATGGCTGTGCATATTTACATCTTATCGTTTCTTCTAGTGAAACAAAAGAGCACCATCTGCCCAACCACATTCCGCTTCCAGGAAACTGAAATGAGAGCGGATGTTGTCTTTCACTGCTTGTTTTCATTTTGTGTTCTTCCTTTTCTCTATTTTTGTTATTGCACTCTTAAAAGAAAATATATACTTGGAGCTGTTTTTTTTCCCCCGAATTATTCCCTGAGTTTTCCAAAGTCTACGTCCTCTTAGGTATAAGATGGCTGTCACTCAGAAGAAATGAGCATTCTTGTGGCTATTTACCAAACCAGGTTTCAAGCTGCCCTATAGACATTCCCTCATACCCGTCCATGGCAGGGGTCGTGCCTCATTCTCCTCCTATCCCCAAACCATCATCTCTTAGTAAACATAGGTTGAAATTTTAGGACCAGGAACAGGTCAGGAAGTCCTGTGGGTGAGAGGTCACAGGAAATGGTTAATAGACCAAAGGTGCCAGGGTGTGGCCTAGAGGGAGCTTTCTTGTGAAAAGACCTATTGACACCAATCCTTATGACGAAGCGTCCAAGAGTGAGGGTCCCTAACAAGACAAATAATCCCTCCAAGGCCAGTAGGAATCTGGAGTTCTCCCCAATTTGATAGCTCAGTCTTGTCTGGAAGAACAGGAGATTAGTGAGCTACAGGGTCAGGAATAAAATAGATGAGCAAGATTGCTAGAGGGCATCAAAGAATCGTCTACGAAAGAGAGAAGCCATGAAGCACAGATAGAACTTTGTCCCTGTCCTCTGTTTACTTGACTACACAATGCCTTGGTCAATGCAGTCCTTGGTAGATAACCACTTAAATGAGAGGACACTGGCTTGTCTTCAAGGGTCAATAAGCTGTAAGGAGCTGGACAGAGTGTGCCTATGGAGAGAAAAACACCACATGTAGGTGGGTGGTCACTGCATCAAGTTACCTGGGATGTGTGGCAAGGAGGAGAGGAAAGGAATAGGCAAAATTGTCTGAAAAATAACCCTAGGGCATAATGAGAGAAGGGTCCAAGGAGTTTAGCTGGGAACTCACTATGGCTCCACTGAGCCTTCAGACAAGGAGGCTCACCTGGAACTCCAGAGTGTGGCCAGAACAAAGCTGGATGCCCAAGTCAGGGGTCAGGACGGTGGACTAAGATGCACAGAGTGCACATCCCACCCGGGGAGGGGCAAGAAGCAACAAGACTTCACCCACAACAGTGAAGGAGTATGTGACTGGCTGGTCCAACTGCAGAAAAGATATTTTTCTAATGAAAAATGAGCATGCTGGAGTTCTAGGTACCATTTACCTGTAATGTAGCCTGGGAAAAGTCCCTAATTCTCCTGAGACTCACTTCCCTCTTTTGTAAAAATGAGGCAAAGATAATGACACTGCCCACTCCCCACCCACTAAGGGAGCTATAAGGCTGCAGCATAGCAGCGTAATTTGTGTGAAACCTCTTTGTAAACTGTGAAGTGCTGTTCCAACTGCAGGGCCTGTTGTCTTGTATTCCCAGGAGCTGTTCTACATTTGCTGTGCATGCTGCAAGACAAATAGGCTCAGGATACTTACAGTCTAATTGGGAAAGGAAGAGAAGTGACTTTACACTCTTAAGCAGCTAAGACTCTTAAACACCAGCTTCGTCTGTGGTATTTTCATATACCTTGCCTTATTTAATTTTTTTGTTTTAATGATCTTCCAAGGAGGTCACTACTTCTCTTCCTTTTGGAGGTGAGATTACATTGACATGGGGCACAAGTGCTAATTGGTGGAAGTAGGATTTGACCAAAGATTTTCCTGACTCTTTCTACTTTCATAGGCTGGGCAGGCCTTCCGTGAACTACACTCCAGAGGTGAACATCAATTTCAAGCTATAGCCAGGCTCCTAGATGTTACAGGCTCATAATCTACAGTACCAAAGAAATTGAAGTCAGAAATGGTATCTTCTTCCTACTTCCCCTCACTCAGAGCATCCTAAACACGTTGTTAACCCTCAATTTGCTAAGGCTCATCTCCCCAGACAAGATCAACGGCAAAGGTAACTTGTAGCTATTCCACCATGGAGACCCACTCTTCAAGCTCCTGTTGTAGATGCAGAGATCTGAAATGTGTGACTCCTGTGGTAACAGACAGTAGAAGAAAAATGACAAGGAGGTCATTACATGATCAATACAAAACTGGACTTGCTTCTAGAACCATCTACTGCTCACTGCCCCAGAAGGTAGCAAGCTGTCTGGAGACATTCAAGGAAGACTAGGAAATCTCTTCTCTTGCATTCCAAGAGAGGATCTCTGGATCAGGTGAAATAGTAGATTTAAGAATCTGTAATATACAATGTTAATAAATGCAATCCTAACATACTCTACATAATAATTTCCTCTTGATTGCATAAGACTTAGCACTTCAGCAAGAATTTTCACACTTTCATGCATGGCCTTAGAGTTGAAGAGTCTTGATCAAGGCCAATCAGCCAATATCCCTATCTCTTCTTCATAAATGTCAACCCTCCCTCACTTACCCAGGCAGCTCGTTGATGATATAGAATATGGGAGAGTATTATGGAAGCTGCATCCTGAACACCTGGGTCCTCAAGGTCAAGGGCAGTAACTCATACTGTTTCTCTAGTGCTTGGCACAGGAGTTCAGATTGCAGCCCCCTAAATAAGAGTTTGTTGAGAATTTTCAGAATTGTAGGCTCAAATCCAGGTCTTCACTCTAACCGGGGCTGCTTGTTCTGTTCTCTCCTGCTATAGCTGTCTAACCATCATCAGAGAAATTGCTTGGAATTTCTCTCCTGATAGAAATTTAAGATCCATCCTTCCTTTCTTCCTTGCTCCTTTCCTCCCTCCCTCCCTTCCTTCTATCCTTTCTTCTTTTTTTCTTTCATTTTATCTGTCAATAACTATCAAGCTCTGACTACCACAATTATAGCATGAACAAGAAGGACATGGTTCCTTGCCAAAGTTAAGAATTACCATAAATGGACCACAAAATAAGGGGTGCTCAGGTCCATGATAGTGAAAAATCAAGGTTAGAGGAACCCATCAATATTAAGTCCAAATGAGATAAAAGCAGAAAGAAGGCCAATCCTTGCAATTAGCAAATTTAGCCTTCTGAAAAAGTCCATAACAACGTACTTCCAAGATTAGTGAGAATTTCAAAGAAGTGCCAACAGTGGACTGGCCATTGGGAAAACCTGTTAAAAATTAAAACTAACCTGGGGACTAGATCTTGCTCTTTAAGTCATTTTACCTTTGAAACAACCATTTATACCTCCCAGCCTGTGGGGCTATTTTTATCAACAGTTAAAACTTCCCACTTTCAGGTGCTAGGTCATTTGGATGAAGACGATAAGTACCCTGCTCTCATGATCCTTGGAGACCAGTACAAAAACATCTGGGCTGGTGCGTCAGACTTCCTAACATCTTAGTGGACAAAGATTGGCTTTTTGCTGTTTTCAGTGACACTGTTTTCATCCTAAGCAGAGCCTTTAAAATATTCAATAAGTTCTTTTTTATTGGTTTGGAAAACAAAGCAAAAGGCTGAAAACCCAAGAATAGAAAAGTTCGGTTTTGATAGACTCCTTTATTCTTGCCTTTTTTCATTGAAAATGCATTAAAAAAAATCAGGGGCTGGATTTCAGTAGCTAGTTTCCTTCTGGAAAGAAAGGGGGGTGGGCAGTTAATCTGTTATCTTGTGTTTATGTAGCTGTTAATAAGAACTGCTTTGGTTTGCTCTGATTCAACTTCAAGGAATGTTTAAAAAAAAGATATTTTCGAAGGAAGAGAACACTTTTTATGGTAAAGAAGATGATAAAAGAAGAGTGCATTCTAATGCAGAGTGACAAAGACTTGATCTTGAAATCCTTTCAAATAATAATAACGGTGATGCTCATTGCTCCTTGCACGTGCTCAGAACTCTTCCCAGGGCATTTCTGACATGGAAACTCATTTAATCTTCACCACATGTCCAGCGCTCTAGCACTATTTCCATTGCTGTGGACTCCTGGGCAGGTGTGTCCACCAAGAATTAATTCTAGGATCCTCAGCTGCACAAAGGATTTTGGACTTTGTAAAGAAGATCTTCCCAGGGAGAGCGTTAGGTCCTTTCTGTTATTTTCATTAAAGTTGTGTGAAAATCCATCCAAGGAGGAGGAGGGGAAGAACGAGTGGTAGGAGACAGGTCTGGTTTTGTGACCACACGTGACTTTAACCTTCGTTCACCTTCCTACGAGATGAGTGGGGAAAGTCACCAACTTGCAGAGCAGGCTCGTGTGTGTTGTGGGTTTGTGGGAAACGATTCTGAAAGAACTCTGCCCAGGAGCCAGGCAGCATCTTTTCCTGGGGGCAGGTGGGACCCCTGCCCTGTGCCACAGATGGCCGTGTTTATTGCAAAAGCAGACCTTTTGAAAGTATTCTGAATGACCTTTTTCTGGGGAGCCATGCTTCCCAGGCCATGTGGAGAGGCTGAAAGGAGGCATCACGAGAGTTCATTAAATATCAGCAAACGGAGCTGATTGTTCAGTCCGGTTTCAAGGAGAGATTGTTGGAAATTATTCCACAGTCCCTTGCTCCCCCCTCTTACACTCATGTTCCACAAACAGAGCTCCTTTGCAAAGAGCTCACCCAGATCAGTTGCTCGCTCCTCTGTGTAAACACCATGGCATACAAGGGAGCCAACATTCTTTGAAAAATTAACACCTTGTACAAAAAACGAACTCCAGATAACCAAGCTCTTTGGTACCAGATTACAATTGATCAAGTCTCCATCCTGTCTTATCGGGTAACTTTGTCTTCCCCATAAACTCCATTAAGTGGAGGCACACAGTTTTTTGTCAAAGCAGGATGGGATTCACCAATTGGAGGCTAGCTCCTCATTTTATGACCTAGTTTCTCTGTGGCGGTGTGTGTACCCTCTCATAGGGTCTAAATGTTCTTTTTCCTTGAAATAATAAAGCATAGTTAAATATAAGAGAACAGGATTCTGAACAAGGCTGCTTATTCACACCTCAAGCTCTGTATATGAAATGCTCCCAACTCTGAGTCATCGTTTTTATCTTGAGGGGAGGTGTCTACCAAGGCTACCAGCCTTTCCCGATCCAGCTGGGGCAAGAAATGTTCCAGACACTCTAGGACTATCTTTTCTCTCCCTTCTAGAAAGTTTCTAGAATAGTTTTTATCAAATATTATTTATATCCATTTGAACACAAAGTACCCTGTGCCACCACATTAGACAAAAATTCAGAAATGCTCGGGAGGAAATCTCTAAGAAGGAGACAATACGACAAATGCCGGGGACAAGTTGGCACAAATTTCAGAACCTGCTCAATCCTCTGAAGTCAGTCTAAAACCTCAGTTATGTATACATATATATATAATGTATTATATAATATATAAGGGACACACATGAACATACTCTTCCAGCAGCACGAGCTTCCGTGAACTCTAAGAATTAAAGACAAAATGGCATTTCCCTCATTAGAAGGGAAGTCCCCTAGCTTATGTGAGAAAGGGGAAAAATGCCCTTAAACTGAATTAAGGTTTTCTTTTACTAACCTGATTTGAACTAAGGCCAATATCAAACCTGTGCCCAGTTCTGAGTGTAGAGGGGGCAAACCAAAGCTGATTGTAAACTGCTGTGAATGGTACATTTCAGTTCTCAGAAGAGGACATCCTACGATGCCGTTGCTGCTCAAAGGAAGCTTTGAACTGCATGTCTCCCTTCCCTAGCTGTCAGGGTTGGGGGTGGTGACCCCTCACCAGTTGTCTAGTAGAGCACAGCTTCTGCAGCAAAACTGCCAGGGTTCAAATCCTGACCTTGCTCCCTCTCCCTGAGAGTTCTTAGATAAGCTTCTGACCCTTTCTGTATCTCAGTGTCCTCATTTGTCAATAAGAACCACTCCGAGGTCGTGGGGAGTAAGTGAGGTAATATGCAGGAAATGCAATGATTGGAAAAGGGCCCAGTATACAGTTGACCTTCCATATATGTGAGCTGTCACCAGCCTCCAGTTTTCATTTGCCTGGGAAAATCTTAACAAAAAGTCAGCTACCTGAGCTGATTAAAATATAAGTCACCTGCTCAGATGGTACCTCCTCCAGGCAGGCACCCTAGACTCTCTCAGAGAGAGGGAATGTGTTCTGCCCTCCCTTGCCCACAGGATGGTATACATACAGTCATTGCCTCTGTGGCAGCTCTTGTCCTACCTGCCTTCTCTGAGTCTGGGCATGAGGGCCAGGCAGGGTGTCCCCGAGAGTACAGACTGTGCCCGTTCCCCTGTTCGCCCCCACAGCCCCCTGCACACTGCCAGGCACACAGAGGCCTCACTCATGTGTGTCAAGCTGAGCAGGTAAAGAAAGTCGAAGCCCTGCTGGGTATGATGCACCGCTGTGTATAATCCCAGCGATGCAGGCAAACCCCACACGGTTCCTCAGCCTATCCAACTGCGTGCTGTTTTCCTAACTGATTTCCTGCTGGGGGTAAAGTTCGTACGGGAACAGTCCATAAGCAGAGCTGGGCAGATCATTCCTCTTTTGGACCCGGGGCCTTCTGAGGCTCTTTCTAATAGATGGTCACTTAATCTTCTATAGGCATCAAAGATTATAAATAACCAACACAAGCCTGCTGCTTTCTTTTAGTTAGAGTCAAAAAAAGGGAAGAAGAAAATAAATTGTCACCTGCTACAAATATCATAAAAAGAAATATCTCTTGTGGGGCTGGAGTGGGAATCCTCAAATAACAACCCCAAAAAGAAATTCTGTCTTCTAGTATGGACATGATTTAAATTTTCATGAACAAATCAACTGGTTCGCACAAAGGCGGTGGCAATGGAAAAACGTAATAAACCATGGGGGGTGGATCCGTGACCCCATGGGGTTCCCCAGAGGACCCCTCTGACCAGGTTTCTGTGTGTGCTCCTTGTCGCGGAGAGCATCTCCTGCACGGGGCTAATTATCTTTTAAAATTCATATCTAGAGCCATGAGCTGCCTCATGGGATTAAGCACAGTACGCTTTGCAAATTGAAAATAAGATAGCTGTTAGGAACCTATACTTGCCTCTATGATTACTGCGGCAAACAAAGGCAAAACATTAATTTACATCTATTATAATAGAGAAACAAAACCGGAGATATTCCTCGCATCTCAGGCAAGAGATGAGTTTGCAAAGGTGATGCTCCCGGGAGATGAGGTGGGTGCTGGGCTGCAGAGGTGAGGGCTGGAGGGGCAATGGTGAGTCCACCTGCTCCTCTGTGAGTCATGGCATCCCCCTGACACCTTTTAGGCAAAGAGACAATTGGAAAGGAAGAGGCAGAGCCATTTCTAGCCAGCAGGTGAAGAGCACAAAGAACATGGTCGGCCCTGAATCCACACTTGAGTTTCTGATAGTGCAGCGGCCACTGAATTTTGTTTTCTAATCAGGAGCTTGTTGGGATCATATCAAAACTCCTAAAATAATATATTTGGTACAAAGTGGAGACTTGTTCTTAAGCCAGATTGGACAGAGCAGAAAACAGAGGGTCAGAGAGGCTAAAAACATCTAGCCTTTCTTGGCTGTGTACCATGTGTGAGGCACTGTACCTACTGTTAATGTCCTATTATTATTTTTCCCATTTCATGGATGAGCAATCAACATGCATGAGGTTAAGGTACTGGCCCAAAACCACAGAGCCGGAAAACAGCGCCTAGCCTGCACCTCGGCCACCTTAGCCCAGAAACAGGGTGTTTGGAGGCCCATGCCATCTCATGCCCTTCTCCCTAGAAGGCCTTTCCAGATTCTCAACCCGGACGCTCCTCCTCAAGATCAAGTCCCCTTGTCTCAGAGTCTTTGTAATCAACAGGAAGATTTTATCTTCCCCTCTTCCAGGTCTGCCATTTCAGTCCTCACCAAACCCCTCATCGTATGGGGCACAGCATGTTGACCAATCTCAGTCACCAACTGAGCGGGGAGCCCAAGAGGGCAGGGACCACTTCTCTCTATCAGAGGCTGCGTGTGCCCTTGGTGGAGGCTCCAGCAGGAGTGCAGCTCCCGCTCTACCCTCTCCATAGCGCGTTTTTCTGTCTTATCAGCGTGTCGTCCCCTGGGTCATCACCTGGACCTTTTGTCATCTCATGTGTATGTGCCTACTGTCCTATGTGCTAGCAGCACCAATCCTGGCTCGTCAAACACAACCCGTTGATGTGATGATGCTGAGTCCATTCTTAATGAGAGAACTCCCTTGACATTGTCTCAGGGTGACTCGGATGGGGTGGCGGGAGGGCAATCTCAAGATATTTATGGGGCTTTGGACTCTGGCTTAAGGCAGGTCTTGCAATTTGGCACCTTGATTAGAAATGGAGAAAGGAAGAGTCTAGATATAGTTTTAGGAGTGGCGGACACAGCAAAGTGAGGATTTTGAAGAGTCTTGGGGAGTCAACTATTGTTTGATGCTCTCTTAAAGAATACAATCATTTTGTGTTCTTGTGTCTGAGTTTTCCAGGAAATTCCTGGAATATATAATGAAGATATTTACAACCTTTTTCTTCCTGGGCAAGGATCTCCTGGAATAATAAGATCATGCTATTGTAGTCAGTAGACTGTGTGGGGCAGATGGTTTCAGTTGTCACATACGTATTCTCATGTCCCCACCTCATATTGGATCCCATAGGGAGGCCACCCCTCTGGTGACCTCTAAGTCACCCAAAGGACACTGGGTTTAGGAGGAGAAAAGCCTGGATTCTGGTCTGAACAATGTTACTGTGTCATTATAAGATCTTAATGAATTACTGGTCCTCTGTGAACCTGTTTTCTCCTCTGTCCAATGGGGCTTAGGGGCAAGACTCCACTTCATCCCACGACTCTATGACTAAGTTTATTTTCCTAAGGTTGAGGCTTTGGGTAGTGAAATGACTTTCTAGCAGAGACAGGAAAGAGGAGGGGGGAGGGGCACTAGAGAGAGCAGGGGGAGGTGGAGAGACAGAAGGAACAAGTGCAGAAGGCTCTAGAACAGCAAGGTCCCTTCCCTCAGGTCTGGGATTTTTAGGTGTTTCGTTTGGTAGAAATGCATACAGCATTTACAAATTGGAAATAACTCTGTAAACTCAGATAAGATTGTCCCAGTAATATTGTATCCAGAAACCGCTCACCATAGCTTCCTTTCAATTAACCATTTAAATCACAGCTCATACAAACCCCAACCCCTGCTGCCTTACAACAAAAAAGAAAGTTGGACCAGAGCTGAAGAGTTCTGATTCATGCTGCTGAATACGGAAGATGCACGATCTTTCTCTCGGCGCCTACAGTCTAATGTAGCTCTTTGAAAGAACATTCCTTCAGCTGCTGGCAGAGATATCTCCTCCCTTTCTTTCCTCCTGAGCTGAATGGTGATTCATTATAGATAACCCCTTCTGATTAATTTTGTTTTGACTTTAACTTTGACATTAAAAAAAAAAAAAGCTGTAATCGGTAAAATTCTCCCCTCTAACATTCACCGCTCGGCTATTTTTAGCTGGGTTTGGTGTTTGATGCAGAAGAGGGAAAAATCTAAATTTAGAAACAAATTAAATTGTTGATTGTCATCAAAAGTCCTGACTGTCAGATTAGAAAGTCATCGTGTTAGACCTTTTTTGATGAATAATAAATCAACAATTTCCTTGAAATTTCTTATTTGAGTTCTTTCCCTTCTGTCAACTGGGAGCGTCACAAGACGCCTTGGTTCATCAGGCACAAGCTGGATGATCTACACCAAAGCCTGTTCGGATACGCAGCTACTGACTTGCAGGCCAATCTGGACAGCCTGGCCTCCGTGAAGGGACTGGGAAATTAGCTGTGTACCTGGATTGACAGGGGCGGCATGGTCCAGCTGCACAATGAGGGGCAAACAAGGCTGATTTGAGACCTGCTTCCAGCAAGTGCTAGGAACCAACTAAGTCCTTTTGTTTCCAGGACCTCGGTCTTCAACTCTACAAGATGGTCAGCAAAATACACGTTATACAGAGATGTCATAAGATTAGGGCCCATGTATGGATATCATGAGCACAGCATGCTGCATATGTAGGCATCCAGGACGTGGAAAAAGTTATCATAGTTATAATACTTATTGGTAACAGTGTAGACAGCTATGGTAACTCGATAATGCAGAATCCACAGGGAGGCATAGGCAAGTCTGAAAGTGACTTTCAAGTGTGTTCTGTCCAGTTTGGATGAAAGTTAATGAGTAAATGGACTTCCCTTTACACACACCAAGCTGAGTTGAAGTGATCTGAGATCAAGATCTCACTCCCTTTCATGACGAGAGGTACAGCTGTGTTATAATAATTCTCAAGCATTGTGATCATAGCTAAAACTCCAGTGAAAGACTGAAATCATAACCCTTCGAGGAACAATTAACTTATTGAAACTAAACTAAGTGTGCGCCTCGGCCACCTAAAATTAGGCAGAGATTTTTTTCATGAGTCTTTGCACACCACACTCCTCCTCTGTCTCTGCCCGCTTGCCCTGAGACACATGCACGCCCCATAGCAATTTCTCTCTTCTGTGAAGTCTTGTAAAGAATGTGGTGTCTGGGCAAAACATCAGGGTGGATAATTCACGGTTTTGCATTGTTGGAAGAAGTAAAGGATGGACAGAAGGAAGGGAGAAAGGGAGGAAAGAGGGAAAGGAGAGTGGAGGGAAGGAAGGTGACACAGTAAGTCTTTATAGTAGGAGGCACTTCTCAGGTATAGAGCATTATTCTGCAGTTTCTACATCATGGAGAGTAGGGCTTTGACCAGTCTCTTCGTAGTAGCACCGTGCACATAGACGAGACCTGATAAATATCATTGATGAACGCAAAGAGAATTTTAAATTTAAATTTGGATAACAATAGTAATTTTATCATTACAAGCAGCCTCTACTCTGCATAATGCATGTGCAGTGTTAGCTAATCTTTTTTCTCAGGAATATTCCAAAGGTTCCTTAATTCAAATTTAATAAATAAAAGGTAGAACAAAGAGCCGCCAGGCTCCAGCCTGCCTTCTTCTCTGCCCTCCAGCCGTGTCTCCTTCACCATGGCTGGTGCCCAGCCGCACAGGAGTCCACCAACGTCCTAGGAGGGAACAGGCCAGAGCTCATTTAGGACAGTGGCATTTGACTTCAGCTGCTGAGGGACCCTGGACATCAAATGAGCCCACCGAAGCACCTTGGTTTGGGATGGAGCTCAGCTATTTCAGTCTTCTTGGGCTCATGGAGGGTCTCTGAGGCCCATCTTCTCAAGGCAAGGGTCCTGTGGAACTAGCTGGAAGCTCCTCATCGCGTCCAATCATTTTCCAGAGCTAGGGACACTCGGGCCTGAGAAGAAAAGTGACTGGCCTCGGGTCACTTGGCCAAGTAGGGGAGGTACTCACATTAGAAAACTGAGTTTTCAGAACCCCTGTGTTGGACTCTTTTTACCAGGTGGCCTCCTCTCAGTTATGAGAGAAGGAGTTTGAAGAGATCTCTCTAGAACTTGATCATTCTGTCACAACGTCTATACAGGGATGTTTATTGAATTTGAGGGGCCCTCATAGTATACAAATCTAGGACAATTGCAAGTGGGGTGAACCAAAGTGTGGGTTTGGTGAAAAGCTCAATGGAAACCTCCAGACTCCTTTCTTTTTCCCAGGAGGGGTAAGTTGTCCAAAGCAGAGTCCTCAGAGCTTGGCTCAGATGCCCTGTTCCCAATGACGGAGGGCCGCAAGTGGTCAACCTGGTGTCCCTGCTGGCCTGGGGCTGGCACGTGTGCCTGTGTGTAGTGTAGGAGCCTGCTCCATCTTTGGGACACAGGAGGCATTCACTCAATGTCCGAAGGACGGAGAAATGAAGCTCGGCGTTAGTGAGGTGGCATATTGTCCACGGTCTACTTCTTGGTACCGGGGTTCACTGGGAGTTTCATTTATTTGGAATAAAAACTTTCAGTGCTTTTAATTTTAGAATGAGCTGTTTGCTAGATATGGGATGAGCACAAATAAACATATTTCTCCTCCGCTCACTAACGTCCTTTCATTAGCCATCATCCTTTCACCTAGGTGATGTCCAAAATCAGTGTCCCCCCCACATATTTAGACAGATTTGTATCAACATTGCGTTGTTACACTTGACTTCCTCCTTTTTTTTAATTATGCAAAAAAAAATCACATTAAGCCGAATCTAATTACTGCAATGTATATTAGAAGCAGGGCACCATCAAAATTTTATTTAAATTAATCAGGTTTTGATTTAAGATATTAAATTCAAATTAATCATGTAAAAATGGAAATGATCCTTGACGTGCTTCCAGCTGTGGCTTCAGTCTGTTTCCTCGTGAGTCACTTTCGGGATGTCTTGGGGGGAACATTACAAAAATTCACGCCGGTGCTATTTCAATTAGAGTTATTTAGCAGGACAGATGTAAAGAATATGGTATAATTAAGAAGGAGCTGATGACATGGCTACAGATTTTCAGGATTAAAAGGAAAAAGAAAATACATGAACTAAAGTGAAAATTGACTACTGGCCATGATGCCCAAGTTCAAGTGCGGGGAGGTTAAGGGCTCATTAAAGACAGAGGTTTGCAGAAATGTGGGACTTTTTCTCTGGAGCCATCGACACACTCCTACTTTGGTTTCAACTTTGAAGTTTCATTAACAAGCGGGTACTAACTGATATTGCAATTCTTATCATTCCTGAAATTATCTTTCCCCGTGGCAATCATGGCCGTTGACTAATTTGATTTCAGAGTCATCAGAAAGCTACGAGACTTAAAATAATGCTTCAAGAGCCATTTTAAATCAAATTGCATATATTGGCATATGTAATATTGCATCTATAGATCCATTTATTATTTATTCTCACACACATATATTAGGTGTGATTATATCAATACATTCTTAAAATAATGCTGATTTCTCATATTTATAATATATATGACAGATTACAGAGTGTTTGGCATATATTAACTCATTTTTCACAACGCTTACATGGAGTGGGTAATAGTCCTTTATTCGTGGATGATGAGGTGGGCTTATAAAGGTTACACAATTTGCCCAAAGTCTTGTATCTAATTGAATAGTCCTGGACTAGAACCTGCCCATTCTCCTGGTCTGCCCGCAGCAATATCTTGTTGCTCTCCGTACCCTCTGTAGCAGCCTCACCTCTAGGTGAATTTGGTTTTTGAGGCCTCAGAAAGCCCCAAGAATCATAATCCTGTTTTTAGAGCCCTTTGGGGGCACACCTGGTCAGAATAGAAATCCTGGCGGTGTGGTGACAATGCTGGGGCCCTTTGTCTGTTTCCAGTGATTTGGCTGAACCCCAGAGAGGGACTGGGGTGGGAGTTTCCTACCAGAGGATGTGACTCAGTCTGGGTTTCAGAGTCTCAAATAATCAATATTTCCATGTAAAGAGCACTGTGTGTATCCCTTCTTGCATCCACTCCAGTCAACACTGCTGCTCCCATGGGTGTCCTCTGGCCCCTCTGTCCTGTTCTGACATGCCTGAGCCCAGGACCATGGCTGCACCCCTCCGCCCCAGGACAGCCCTCCAGGGCTTAGGGGACAAGCAGAACCTCTTCTCCGTGCAAGTCCTTATGTCTCAAGAGCCTCGGGTCCTTCCACCTTGCCTTTGGCTGACCTTTATCACAGGCTGAATTCTGGTGTCATTAGTTGTGGGTGCAAAGCTAGAATGTCAGTGTCTCAAGGGAAGGAACCCAGGCTTGTTTCTCACAAATAAACTTGATTCAGAAAAAATCAAGGGTTGCGTCTTGTTGGTCTTTGGATTCTTAACTAACGTGGGGCTCGAAACCTATTAGGTACCCTGTAAATGTCTGTGCAAGAGGAAAGAGAGGGAGGGAGAGAGAGAAGAATAAAAGAATAAATTAATGAATGAATGTTTCCACCTCTGAGTTAATAGTGAATATTCATTATGAATGAGAACGAAGACACAGGCAGGAAGCTCTCCTCTCTCCCTTATCCCAACCTACCCTAAGTGACCATCCAGTGGGGACATGGTCCCATCCCGTGGACATCGACCTCAGGTTTATCTCACACGTGTGTCTGGATTGATTTCCGAGTTATAGAAACAGGTGATTCATTGACGGGTCTTGCTTCCCACTCATGTGAGACAAATACATGTAATTACTCTTTCAAAAGCATGATTCACTCTTAAAAACAAAGAATCAGGTAGGAGGTTAAAATAATAACTTTTTTCTTGATGGAAAATGGTCTTGGCACGTTAGGTGCTGTTGCTGATTTCTCAGAAATCCAATCAATCCGATAAAAGGAATGTTTCAAATACTAGGATAACAAGAACATATTTTTTTCTGGTCTCCTTTTGCTTTGAGTTTCAATCTCATTGGACACTTGGGCGCTAGTCCCGTGCATCACACAGAACGGAAAGGATTTGAATTCAGACCTCACTGAATCCACAGCCCTCAAGCTGTGGGGCCTAAACAAGACTTGTTGCCTTTCTGAGCCTCAGCTTCACTAGCTGTAAGTGCCCATTTGTTTTGGGACAAGATTCCAACCTGTCCTCATGCTGCTTTCTGCCTCCTCCTGAATTTTCGTCATTGTCACTTGCCGCAGCTGTTCCTGTCTTGAGAGGCAGGAACGGTTGCTGAGTCCTTACAATTCTTAATAGATGAAATGCGACTACCTGGCTGGGGCTTATGACTTCATTCTAAATTCTCTGTTCTAGAAAGGCACTGTGGAAAGCGTTTGCGCTTTGTAGGTTTGAGACAGAATCCTGCTTTGTAGCTTAAATTTTCTATAATGTAGGGCAAATACTAAAGTTTCTGATCCATAGTCTCCTCTCCCGTAAAATGAGGCTGACAATGTTTGTCAAGAAGAAAGATTACAGCGATTAGCTGAGAAAACATTCAGCTTCCCTGACCCTATATTCTCTCATTGTGGCTTGCACACTCCTTGATGTTCCTTAAATGTGTCAAGCAGGCTTCTGCCTCAGGGCCTTTGCACTTCCTGTTTCCTCTACCTTCCTCCAGTTAGCAACATGCTTTTCACTCAATGACCTCAATGCCCCCTTTTCAGAGACTCCTCCCCTGGTCATCCACTCCTGCTGCCAACAGTTTCTATCCAATTATCCATTTTCATTTTTCTTCACAGCACTCACACCCTCTGAAATACCTGGTCTTACTTCCCTATTTGTCTGTTGCCTTCTCCCCAGGCCACTCTCAGAGCAAAGACTTTCTCTCTTGTTCAGTATTGTATCCCCAGGATGTCAAAAAGTGCCTGGTAAGCCATAGGCACTTAATAAATATCTGTTGAATGAATACCTATGTCTGAAATAAAGTGGAAAATTCACCCACACAATGCAAACTCTCCTGTATTCTCTGAATTATCTTCTTTTTGGAGAGAACCCTGGCTTCAGTGGAGGAGAGTGGGAATGTCACATCCACGGAGCTTTGTGCTCAGAGGGCAGCTAAGTGCCCTTGAGGGTGTACGTGCAAAGAGATGGTACAGAGACACCTGGAGAAGGAGAGAGGGACCGGATCAGAGTCAGAGTCACACGGAGAGAGGGAGAGCTAGAGAGACTTAAAGCAAGAGGAAAGCAGAGAGATGGGAACAGAGGCCAAGAGGGAGACAAACGAGAGGAGGGGAAATCTAGCCCTCAGAGCAGAAGCAGGAGGCTGAGCACGCAGTGCTTCCCCTCCCACTTTCCTTCTCCCCTTTGTGCCCAGTCCCTCCACGGAGAGCCTGCCCTGTACCCGAGCACAGGGACAGCCTTGCATCATCACCCATGGCGCTTGGGAGGCCCAACTCTGTGCTATTTACTCAGCTCTCGTGGTCAGGGCTGAGCTCCTCTGTGAGCGCAGCGTCCCTGAGAGCTCCCGAGAGGCTGGGAGTCCTGGCAGCACCAGGTCGGGGACAGCTAATTAATATTGAAAAGGTCTTGGTGGCTCCTGCTAATTGCCATGGCCTCTGCAGGTCTCAGTGTGCTGTTACCTACCCCAGCCTAAGCTCCCTGGAGCCACATCCTACTCCAAGCCGAGGGCAGCGAACCCAAAGAAGTGAAAGTTTCACCACATGTTTGCATCAGGTCTAGAAATCCTTACAAAGAGCAGATGAAAGTATGGACCACCTTTAAGCACCCAGAACGGCCGCCGAAGGCAGAATCTTACGCATAAAACCACATCCACCTCACAGCAAGCCTGCAAGGGAGATGCTTTTGCTATCCCCCTCTTGAAAGTGGGGAAACTGAGGCTCCCATTAGTTCCACGTTGGCTGAAGATGCCCCAGGCCTCTGCTGCCTCAGCCAGAATCAGGCTCGAGGTCCATATTCCACCTGCCACCACTCACTGCTGCCTGCAGGACACAGCTCCCAAGTGGGTCACTAACTTTGATTCAGAGGCCCACGGTCCCTTTTCTGGAAACTCTGGGGCCAGATGCATTTCAGGAATCAGAATTTGGCACATTGTAAGAAGTTAATATGTCTCATCATCGTATACCGTATAACACCCCCCAGAGGAATCTGGGTCAGCACCTACATAGAGAATGCATTAATATTTCTGGAGCAAAATGTATGAATATGCACACTATGTGGGAAAGATGAAGACAATAAATAGATTTATATTCATTTCATCAGTTCAGGTCAAGTTTTGCTACCAGATAAACGATGAAAATGAGTTTTGATTGACAAAGCTTTTTGGAATTATGACTATAACGTTATGGACTGGTTTGGGCTGAGAGGCAAGAGAAGGTATTTCTGTTTATAAGTGACAGGTGGTATGTACGGCAACCCAAGAGCTGTGCACAATTTCAGTTGGTAAACTAAATGTCGTTTGTAAGCAGAACGTACATGCGGAGCGCAGAAGTTTCTCTAACAGAGCGTTGGAGGGCAGGCTGCCATCAGCCTGGATGGGTTCAGGTTTGGATGGCACTGTCACCGGCACGTCACCCAACCTCAGCATGTTGGGGGAGACACACGGACCTGCTCCCAGCAAGGCAGCTTGAACCGAATAAATGCCCAGCATGGGTCTGATGCTCAGGAACCATTCTGCTGATGGTGTCTATGATTGTCGTGACGTTGAGGAGCCTGGTGAAAATCAGATCAAATGTCTCTTAAATAAGTAGACACGTGTACCACGGACCTTCAGCAGACAGTCACTCGTTTCTCCCAGCCTCTCTCCAAACAGGGGTTTGGCAATGCTGTGCATTGAATTTCGAGTCTTTTCAGATGTCCCCCAGCCTCCACATGGCTGTTGGTCATCAAAGCTTATGTACCACTCTTGTTACAAATACAGAGTGTGGAGTGAGGCAGAGATGATAAGAAGACGGCACTTTCTAAGACTTTAATTCAGAGCGTCCTCTCCAAAATACAGAAGAATCTTTCTCCCCACTCAGGGCAACTTACAAGAAACAAGCGTCTCTCCGTATTTAGACCAGCGAGCTTACCGCAGGCTCGCACTCGCGTGGGAGACGGGCTATTTTGTCAAGGCCCCAAGAAAACGTCTTCCTCCTCCCATCTGATAGGGTTGCTACTTCCTTTACAGTACGAAGAGCAGGGGTGCAGCTCCCATCCCCCCGCCATGTGGCCCAGGCGAAGAGCAAAAAAATAGGTGAGGTTTTCACAGAGGAAGACCAGAGGCTGCAATTACGTAACCAGGTGCAGCGCCTGCCAGTTCAAGTTGATGGGCGGGTGGGAAGGAAGGCAGTCCTGGGCTTCTGGCTCTGCTTGTCTGATTCCAGCCGCTGGAAGCCACACTTACTGCAGAGCGAGCGCTCCAGTACCCTCTCTGAGATGCGGTGAGTGTGGAGGCTCCCTGTGGAATCCCAGCTCAGAAAGGATTTGCCGTCTCCGTTTTCTCATCTGTAAAGTGGGCTCACTCACGGCCACTTCACAGGACCTCTGGGACCTGAGGATCTTAAACACGGAATGAATCTAACACACAGCAGTGGGGCGAATGAACTAAGTTCCTGAGTGCTCAGGACTTTGCAAACATCATCTCATGAAATCCTTTCCCACCTATGGCATTGATTACTTTTATCCCCATGTACCAACAGGGAGACTGAGACACAGTGTCTTGAAACGATTTACCCAAGATAGAGATTTCAAGTGGTGGAAGCCAGGCCAAGACTCAGGACTGTCTTGACTCTGTTAATTCCAGTCACTAGGTCAGTTTTAAAACGAAAGCAACAACAAAAAAGCCAATAACCAGTACATAGCAATAATAGCTAGAAAATGATGACTCCTCAGATCAAAGTGTCCAGCTTTGCAAAGAGTGCTATGAGTACATATTACATGCTCCTATTTTTTAAAGTAGGCACAGTTCTCAGCCCAGGGTAGATTGTTAAGAAAGAACTGTCGTCTTAATTTGCTTCCAGATTGCACCTTTCTTGTGGGCCGTGGAGGCCCGAAGTGCAAAGATGGACGTTCTCTTCCCCAGGACAGGCAGCGTGGCCCCAGAGCAGAGACCCGGGGTGAGTCTCTGGGGCCTGGGAGGGAGAAGGTTAACCTTTGAGACCATGCAGAACGGGTAACTGTGTCTTTAACAGATGCGCTGTCTCCAGCCTTCTCAGGGCCGAGCACAGCAGCAGGCCTGCCCCCCTAGGCCCAGGCCGACTGTTTTCACAGCCTCTGAAGCCAGGCTGGCTGCTGCCCTGGGAGTCTCTCGGCCACAGGTGAGGTTCCACGGCCCCAGCAATGCCCAGGGGGCCAATCAGGCTGGGCCTGCATGAGGTAAGATGGAGAGTCACCCCGTGTGCTCTGGGCTCGCTCAGAAATCTCAGCAGATCAATGTCACTGTGGCTTTTAATTACCCCTCCTAGGCCTCATCATTATTTCATGGCCTCTAATACGCCCAGCAGGCAGCCCTGGGCACACAGATAAACAGCCACCCAGCATGACCTGGCCCCCGAGGTGGTGCCCACTGAGGCCTCCCAGCCCAGGGGACAGTGGCTTGACAAGGGTCTGGCCCTGCTGATTGCAGAACGTTTGGACACCCAGAACCTTTGCATACCTTGCAGTAGCCCTTGTTTCTTAAGGCAGAGGAGTCTTAGCACCATTCACTGAGGACCTACTGTGTGCCAGGCTGGAAGTGCTGCAGTGCCGCCCACGGCTTCTCCAGGCTTGCAGCCTTTCACCTAGAGCAATGTTCTCAACCCAGGGGCAATTTTGCCCCTGGGGGACATTTGCCAATGCCTGGAGACATTTTCTGTTGTCACAACTCGGGGAGAGATGCTACTGGCATCTAGTGGGTGGAGGCCGGGGAGGCTGCTAACATCCTGCAGTGCACAGGACAGACGCACAGCAAAGAACAATCCGGTCCCGAATGTCAACAGAGCAGAGGGCGAGGACCCTGGCCTGGAGGTACCAAACAAGCCCGTTGTCCCGGGCCAGGTGAGGTTGCTTCTGTCTCTCCTAGACCCTCCCTCACTCACATTCTCTTCTTCAGCAATAGAAACCACAAATGGGTCACTCGCTCCACACCTGCCACCCGCCTTAGCGGAGCTTGCCTCCCGCTGTCCTGTCCTCTCTGCCTGGATGTCCTTCCCAGTTCTCCTCACCAGCTGACCCACTCATCCTTGAAGTCACACCCCCTCAGAAGGCCTGTCAGCGCACACACCTAGCTCAGTGATCAACCCTCCACCTTCTACTTGGGGACCCGACAGGTTTACTTCCCTCCCTCCACTTCCATGCCAGCAAACCAAGAGCTCAGGCGCTTAATCTCACGTGTGGTCACTAATCAGGATTGACGCTCTGGGAGTTGGGAATGGTTTGCACTTTTAAATAAGCTTGAAAAACCCAGTGTCATCTCTCTGAGCGGGTTTCTCCATCTCATGAAGGTGCTGCTGAGCTTCTGTGCATAGTCAAGAACCCCGCTGGTGCTGGAGAAGGGTGGCATTCAGCGACCTGCCTTCTCCATCCCTCTGGGCACACAGTGCCAGGTGTCCAGATCAGCGGTTGGGACAAGTAGTTGCTCAAGAGAACCTGTTATGTGGACATGTGGACAAATTCATCAGGTGTTCTGTGATGGAAAAGAAAAGTTAAAACTAGCTAGCTCAGACTGCGATCTTCTGGAGGTCAGGGACAATGGCTGTCTCCTCCTGGAGGCTGGAGACAGTGGCTGTCTCATTCTTCCAGCCTCTGCTCCTGTCACAGGTCAGCTTCATCAATATTTGCCAAACTCCACCACTGCATGCTGCCCAGTCCTGACCTCAGAGAGCTCGTTCTCACCTCAAGAGGTAGACACGTAAACGCCTAACACCTAAAACTGTGATAATTCTCACCGAAAGGCTTAGCCAAAATGATCTCAGAAAACAGGTAAGGAAAACTTAATTCGTATTCTTCTCTAAAAGAGAAGGAAGGAGGCCAGCACCTGGTCCAAGTCCACCAGCTGAGGAGAGATGGAGCCGGGACTGTCTCTGATGACATGTGGAAACTCAGCCAGACCTGCCCCTGAGTTGACAGTCCTTCCGTTTGCACATAAGTCGGTGCAATAACTAATTGTACACGGTTCTGCTCAGGGCAGACCAGGGCCAGGATGGCGATGGACCACACTTGGCCCCTGACTGACGTTGCATAGCTCACAGCAGCTCACATCAGAGACAGCAGCTCCCCCGGCCCTCAGGACTAGACGGGGCATGGCCAGGGAGGGAGTCAGGCATGGCTGGGGCCTTGGACACCCCCGTCCAGCCACCTCCCCTCAGCGTGGGACCCAAGGATGGAAAGAGAGAAGTCCTATCAGAGCAGCCAGGGGGCTGCCAGGAGTCCCCAACTTTCTGTGTAATTTTACTCTGATGTGAACTCACGATGAGTGTTGGGATGTCTTCCTTTAGCTCCTCAGCCTCCAGCACATGCACCTCAGAGTGTTTCCCCTTCGTTCTCTGCATTTCATCCCCTGAACAAAGTCCAGAGTCTTCTGAGGGGAGGTTTTATCATCCGGCCCATCCCCATACCCCTTCACAGGCCTCCATCCTGGGAGGTGGTCCCACAGAACTGTCACTGGGGGCAACTCACTTACACCCTCTGAGCCTCATGTTCTCACATCAGTGAAATGGGGAAAATAAGACCTAAGGTGAGCAGTCCAGGTCTGATGCACACGGGTTATGGGGCACAGTGCCTGGAAAGTGCCAAGGCTCCGAATCTCCAGGACACAGCAGCTATTTCCCGCTGCCATGCTTTTGCACACGCTATTCCTGCTGGCTGAGACTCGTCAGGTACAGACTGCAGCGATGACCAGGAAAAACTTGCTAGGGCTCCTTCTCAGTCCCAGTCCAGCAGGACTCTCTGATTCCAGAGGGATCTATGAGTGAAACAGGAGGCATTTGAGCTAAATTCGAGGCCGTGCTTCCTTCTTGGGATCTGCCACTCAGGGTCGACCGGGCTGGCCGCTGACCGATCACAGAATCTGGTCTCTATGGCGGACAATTCCAAAAATTTCCTGTCAGCCTTGTTTCCAGTGTCCTGGTTAGTACTAGCTTATCCCTTCCCATCATCCTCACATCTTAGGGGGGACCTCTCCCGTGTGAGTTTCTCTGGAGTTTCGAGCCTGGGCTGGCTCTGCACGTGATCATCACTGAGTTCTTATTCCTGCTGGTTTCTTAAGGGAAACCGAATCCTTGATATTTTTATCCAGTCAGTAAAGTAATTAGTTAGCCAGCCGGTCATTGATGAGTTAGACTTAAAGGAATAAGGAAATTAATCATTTGTATTTGTTTGGGAGAGATTTTGTACATAAATAGCTTGTCACAAATTCAACTTTAAAACACCTGAATTTACCTAAGGCTAATATTGTTTCAGGAAGAAATTTTGGAAGGTTTGAAAACATTGTAGGAATTTAGATGCTATATATGGAGCTATTTCTGAAGTTTTCCTCCCATGCATCCTCCCACTCTCCCTCCTTCCTTCCCGTTGCCCGCCCTCCTTCATACAACGTCAGAATTCTGCCTGTACGATATTTAGCGAAGAAGGGGTTCATATTTGCTGATGACCCAGTTTGCATCAAGGTTTCTCCCAGGAACTTTATGTGTTATCAAATGTCATCCTCATAATAGCACTTGGAGAAAAGTACCACTTTCCTCACTTTTGCACGATTTTCTGACTTGCCCACGTTCACAGAACTTGCAAGTTACAGAGCTCAGCTTCAACCCAGAAAGTCTGACCTCAAAACTAATGCTTTTCCCTGCAAAGATGCACTCCTGGAGAATTGGAAGTAACTGAGGCGCTCTGACGTGATCTTTTCACCCAGCGTTCACTGCTCTCATGGAACATTTTGAACTTTAACCTTGATTTGAAGTTTGGATTAAGGAAGGGGACTTCTGGAATTTTCCTAGAATGGAGATGGCAGGCATAGTGTGTCATCTGAAGCTGGATAGCTAAACTCTTAAATATTTCTTGTGGTTCCTCAAAAAAACAGATTCTTTCTTATGCTACAAAAGTCAGAGACTGAACTTTAGGCATCTCTGACTGAACTCTGAGTGTTTCTGACTGAAGGCCGGTTGTCTCTGGTTGAACGCTGGGCATCTTTGACTGAACTCTAGGCATCTTTGGGCATCTCAGAGTGGACTCTGGGTGTCTCTGGCTGAACTCTGGAGGTATTTGATTGAACTAGAGCATCTCTGACTAAACTCTGGGTGTCTCTCTCTAAAATCTTGGCATCTCTGACTGAACTCTGGGTGTCTCTGACTGAATTCGGTATCTCTGACTGTACCTTAGGGGTCGCTGGCTAAACTGGAGCATCTCTGACTGAATTTGGGAATCTCTGAGTGAATTCAGGTGTCTCTGACTGAACTTGGGCATCTCAGAGTGAACTTGAGTGTCTTTAGCGTCTCCTTCTCTGCCTGGTGCTGAGCAGAGGGTGTGACCTGGGACGGTTGCTGGAGACCCATCTAGAACCTTTCTTCTCTTCTCTCCTCCTCTCAAGGTCTCCCCTTCACATTCTGTATGTTTGGGTAACACCTTAACATGAACCCCTCACACCTTCCCACCACCCTACAGCGCAATAACGCTCACACCTTGTTCCCACATCTGAGCTTCCTCATGAGGCAGCAGGACAGCAGCTATTTCCCCAGCAGACAAGCCAACAGTCTTCGAGACCCTGGGTCATCTCTTTTTCTCCTTTTATAATGTTCTGCTGCTCAAACAACTTTCCTTCTTCCACGTACTCATGTGCATTTGTTTATCCTTGTTTGAATTTGATTTTTTTTTTTAACATGGTAGAAGGTTTGGGAGCTAAAAAATATCTCTCGTATACAAACTGTAAGAAAATATGTCACCATTACTCTCCCTACCCCCAATCCTGGAGACCTCCACTATCTTAAGTCCCTACCAAGAAACCCACTTTCGGTTAGTCAGATTCTTTGCTGATGCAAGTTGGGGCTTGTGGCCTGGTCTGGTTTGTAGGCTTGCCCTGGAACGCTCCATTTAGGAGGAAGCTTCAGCAGAGGAAACCACAAGCCATGGTGTCAACTGGCTAAACACCCACCCAAGTGACTGCGGACGCGTCTCAGGGGCAACCACCTGCACATCTGCTCACGGCGGGGCGGGAGGTCAGCGAGGCTGAGTTTGAGCGGGAAGGCCACAGGGGTCTGGTGCCAGCTGCTGGGGCCTGCTACGTGGCTAAGCTTTCTCCCGTGCAGAGGACTCCCCTCACGATAATGGAGCCAGCGGGACAAGGGGAACACAGCCGCTGTGCCATTCTGCTGAGCTTGCATTTTTAAACATAAATCACTCTTAAAGTGGCTTCGTGAAAGAGGCCTGGATGCAGAAGCACATGTTTCAAAGTATTAGGTTTGCCAAGGGACTTTCTAAAGGAAACCCACGTGCAGGTCCTCACTAGCAAGAAGAGGGCGGGGTGCAGTGGAGTACATTGATTTTGACCTGTATTTGCCTGGGGCACCAGCTCCCTGAGCCCAGGTCTCCCCGTGTTCACAGGGAAAAGCTCTTCACGAGCACGGCCAACGTGAGGATGAAGAGGGATGAGACCAGCAGGGGTGCTTATCCCGGCGCCTGACACAGAGCAAGTGCTCCACAGGGAAGACGAGAAGAAAGGAGGAAAACTCCATCAGCAAAGGCTGTTTTCTGGGGACGTGGCGGGAGCCACAGACAATAAGCCCTCCTTCTCTGGCTGGATTTTCTGGAAAATTGTATCTCTATTTAAGATGAGAAAACTCAAGGCTCATGTCCATCCTCCTCCATAGGCTTCCTAAGTGGGGACAAAGGGTGAGCTTATGGGTTTTGGTTTGTAAATGTTGAGCGCCCCCCACCCCACCCTGAATCCCTACGCCCCTGGCTCTCCATCTCTGTCTTCTCCCGCAGATCAGCAAGTAGCCCATATACTTGCCAGGACTGTTTCTCAATGATTGATGTCGAAAATCATGAGGAAGAAATTGTTCTCTGCGTAACAGTCAAGAACCTGTTTGGAAACCCGACTTCCTGGAAGCCAGCATGGGTGGGGACTTTCTTGGAGGAAGGGAACGGGAAGAGCCTGGAAGTCCCTGGGATGGGGGAGAGGAGCCAGTCCCTCCGCAGCAGCCCTGGGAGCTCTCAGGGCCAGGACGGGAGGAAGCTGGCCTTCAGGAACACACACAAGTGCGTGTCCGAAGTGCCCCATCCAGCAGGTTCCCATTCATTCTAAATAATTAGGCTGACATCTGGGGATGATTTATAACCACAGTTTATTTGATGCAACAATAAAACTCCAGAGTTTGGCAGGGTGATGAAGCCTGCTGAGGCCGAAATGTGAACGTGATATTGTTAAACTAAAGAAAATGCATCTATAAATCACATTACACATCCTTATGGGGATTTCAGATTAATGTTCTCAAGTTGACAGCATTTTGGACTCCAGGACCCATTTTATGAAAGGGTCACAAAGAAAAAATAAATTCACGAACAAAGCAAAAGAAAATAATTGAGGAGGGGCAGGAAGAAAGGGAAACTTAACAGAGGGTCCTCATTTCTGTATGTGTGAATTCCAATTAGGGAATGAAGCTGAAACGAGGACGTTTTGGCAAGGTGGGTTAAACTGATTGCTCAGGTTTATTGAGCATTTACTATGTGACAGGCACAATGCTGAGTGCTTTCAAGGAATATCTCATTTAATCCTCACAATAGCACAATAGGGTAAGTTCCACGTTACAGATGAGAGAGCTGAAGCACAGAGAGGCGATATATCACCCCAGGCTGCTCAGCTTTCCAGTGGTGGAGATGGGCTCAAGTCCAGGCAAGTTGACCCCACAGCCTCGGCACACCTGCCTCACTGTCCAGGTTGAGTAGGCAGATGTAATGGAAGGAATCTTTTCCTCAAGGCCCGAGAACCCTGCATCCTACCATGTCCATTCCAGCCCCCAGCTGGGCCTCAGCAACTGCCTCTGTTCAATGTGGATGATGATACTTACTACTTAGAGTTGTCACTGGGAGAATATTTGATTTAATCTGATAAAAATGTCGATCTCCCACAGTGCTTAGAGCGTAGGATAGTCTCAAGTTTTGCCACTTTCCTCTTTTTCCTTTTCTTCCTCCTATAGAAAGTGAACTGAATTAGATTTGACTTGGTGTTATATGGTCTCTGGCTAAAAGGGCTGTCAGGAAACGGTCCAACGCCCCGGGTAATTATTCCTGGGTTTGTGCCCATCACCTAGTAATGGGCGAGGTCTGGACTTTACCTTGTGGCTGACCAGGACAACACTGATAAGCTCTCTCTGGAAGGTCATTCATTCAGGGCTCAGCCAAGGTCAATCACAATGGTCTTGCCAATGGGCCCATCTATCTGATCAGAAAGTGTACTGAATGGGGCAACATAAAGTGACTGGGGGGCATTTGCTCAGAGCCTCCAAGAAAAGACTGTGGTCATGTGTCCCTTGGTCCAGGAGAGTTCCCTGAATTGTGTTCTGGGCCCATATGAACTAGGCTGGAGCATCCAACTTCTCATAGCCCATTGTTTGGCCATGGAGCGGCACGTCCACTCTGCTGATGCCATTCCATTGCACATAGCCATGTGCTAGTCCCTTAGGATGACCCCTAGGATTTAGTAGAGCACTCAAAATAAAATTAACTCTTAAATTATTGCAAATAATACATGTGCATTGCAAAAAACTCAAACAATATAAAATGAGTATATAAGGAAAATTCCCTTTTGCATCTGTGTGATGACTGTTAATTGTATTCATTTTCCCAGAAATAGACTATACATTATCAAGAGTGCGCCTTTGTCCCTCTGTGTGATGCGCTGTCCTGCCTCTTCCTTTTTATTCAGTTGATAATCGTCTGTTGACCATTCCGTCCAGGTACATTGCTGTCATGATGGTATAGTTCTCTCTGGTGGATGGATTATCATATGGCTAGAGACTCCTGTTTAGATGAACATTCGGTTGCTGCAGATTCTTCCCATTATAACTACGCTTCAATAAACATGCTTTTAGATATTTTGCATGTAGGTGTGAAAATATCTGTAGAATAAAACACAAAGGTTTGTGCACTTTTAATTTTGATCATATGTGGATATGCCTGAATTGCCCTTTAGAAAGGTTGGGCAATTTAAGCCCTCATGTGGCAGGATCTAGTCCTCGTATCCTTGCCAACACCTTTAAACTCTCTGGCATTCTCCATTCTGATAGGGGAATAGATCTCATTCAATTCTCATTTTGCTGTTTTAATCTGAGTTTTTCTGACTATTGGGAAGAATCAGAACCTTCTGAGGTCCGTAAGCAATTTCTGTTTCCCTTTATGTCAGTTGGCTGTCCATCTCCTTTGTATGTTGCAGATATTCTCTCCTATCTTGTGGTTGTGGGTACAGAAATTCAAAAATTTTGCATCCTCAGGTTTATCAAACATTTCTTTTGTTGATTCTCCATTTTATGTCTCACTTAGAAATAAGGCCTTCCCTTTGACAAGATTGTAATGAAACATGCTTTCCCATATTTTATCCTCTGCTTCTCTTTTCATTTTATTTTTGGTAAATTTTAAATAATTAAATTTATTTCTTAAATAGCAGTGCCTCGACCCCCCACCCCCCAAAAAAAATTGCAGTGCCCAGGTCCTGGGGCCGAGGGAAACCAAGAAAGGCTCTAGCATCACCCGTTCCTGAAGGTTCAGAGGGAAGTGGCACCCCTCCTTATGGGTGGCAACAAGAACAGCAGTGAGAACGATCTCAGGGAGAGGGTAGGGCCTGCAGCCCACGTGGCAGCTCTTTTCAGACACCCCCTTCCATGCTCTTCTTTTCAACACCGCTGCCAAGAGCTTCTCTCGGGCAGTACTTCACTGCTCACATTTTAGGGGTCTTGATGTTTTTGGTTGGTTCACAAGAAAACCTTTCACTTTTATCACCCCAAGTTTAGTCCAACGGTTACTCTGGCCAAGCCCTAAACAGATCAGCCATCTTCAAGTCCTAGGAATGGCTTGAGATGGAGTTTTGACAAAAATAACATGTGGGTGGGAAGGAGTCTAATCTGAGACTTGGATTAACCAAGAGCAGGCCGGGGTGACTCCAATGGCTGTGGACATCAGAGGGAGGTGGACCTTTCAAAATGGAAAAAGAGAGAGTGCCTGGGAAATAGCAAGATGATGGAACTCGGCATTGAGACTCCCAGCAAGCGGCACTGCTGGTCCAGGAAACTAAGTCTGGCATTTGAAGAAGGTTTCTGGTAGCAGCGCAGACTCTCTGTCTCTGAGGACCGCTGTGTGCCAGGATCTGCGCTGGGGTCTGGGGGATTCAGATGAGGCTCCTGGGGCCCCGCTGCGACCTCATGGAGGACGGGACTACTGGGGGGGGATGGTAAGTTCAAGGGTCACTTTTGGAAACCATGGAAACCAGCACCAGCTTCCAGATTCACCAGTTACCAGCCCCAGGTCCCAGGCAATGCCCAGATCCCTGAGCCTTGATCCATCCCTCACCCCAAAACCATCTCCAGGCCCTCTTCTACTGCTAACCCCATTAGATCCTTGGGAAAACAAAAGGGTCTTCTTGTAATCAGCGAGAAGGCAGTTGTGGTGGCAAATAACAGGTCTGCCCTCCATTTTTGGGAAAGAGGGTAGCAGTGTCATTTAGGGTTGTTGCAAGGATTACTGTGGGCTTAATGTGTACAGAAAACACTCAGTGACTGACTGGCATGCCGGATTGCTGTTGGGGAGGCTGCCATGCAAACAGATGGCGTACAATAAACTTAGTGAAGAAAGGTTTGCATGACTTCTTAGAGGTTCTCTACCCGTTCTTGAGAGGTAAATGGAGATTGCACCAAGGGGCAAAGGTTTTGAAGGATGAATAGGAGTCTTCCCTAAAAGAGAGAGACAGAGAATTTCAGGTGAGGGGATATCACAGGCAGAGAGGTTAGTTTGTAGGGAGAACAAAGAATGTGTGTGTGTTTGGAGGGAGGGAAGAGGAAATCCGAGCCTGGAGCACCAATCCTGGGCTCTGCAGAGTCATAAGCCACTGCAGCTTTGGGTGGGACTACAGCTGTGTACAGGAACAGAGGACACCTGGAACATATAATGCTCCCAGGCACCATTGCTCCTCCCAACACCTTGCTGTGTCAGAAAATTCTTTCAAAGCCTGCCCCACCCCCTCCCTGGGCTCCCCGCCCTCCACAGGATGGAACAGTGCGGAAGAGCACAGACTCTGCCGGCCTCAAACTCCAGACCTGTCCCTGCAGCTGTCTGACCTTCAGCCAGCTACGAAGCCCTCTTTCTGCCCCAGTTTGCTCATCTGTAAAGTGAAAATACGAATAGTTCACTGAGATGGGTGGTTGGAAGTACTAAAGGGGCTAGCCCATGGACAAAGTCGAGAATTCAGAGAGACAGCTTGAAAAGTGTTGGGTAGTGAGACTGCTTGTAGATACTGCAAAGTCTCGTACACACAGGCACTGGCGGGAGGAGGTGTCCCTGCCCTGAAAAAGCTCACAGACCAGCGGGAAGCAGGCATGGAACAGACAGTTGTCGTATAAGTGTTCCTAGAGAGCAGGTAGTGAGGAGGCGGTGGGAGAAATCAAGGGGCACTCCCCAAGGAAACTGACTTGATCTAATTTTTCACAGAAGAGCAGGGCTTTGCCAGGCCTGAGCGAGAGGAAACTAGGGCCAGTTTCCTTCTAGATCTTTCCATTCTCTCCCACAAGATGAGGAAGCCTGAGCATCTCCCCTTAATCCAGATGCTTCTCTTGCCTCAACTGGCATTTAAATAATGCAGCTTAGGCGGGAGGTGGGGAGAGTCCGAGGGACTTCCTGACTCGCTGTCCCCTCTGTATGCTGGTGCCGCTGCATAATGATCCAGGCTGGCTCGAAAGAAGGAAACTTGGTTCAAAATGTATGAGTTCATTTTTATGTTCTACTGAGAAAATTTATTCAGTGTGATGCTCAGTAGCGAGTGCCGTAAAACACCTTAATCCCTGGTTGAAGAAAGGTAATACCTTGACAGATGTGTGCCTCCTTCTTTCCTCCCGGCCATGTTTCAACAACAAACCTTTATTTCTGCTTCTCGGCTGTAGCAGGGAAGAGAAAAAAATGAGGAGAGCAATAAAGCAGTCAGAAATCTCAGGAGCCAGGCGGCGATGCAATCGTAATGACAGATTTTTAATGTGGCGGGAGAGATTGACAGGGAAATGTCTTCGGAGCGAACACTCGCCAGATGGAATGCAAACGGTTTATTGGAGGAGAGAGGTGCAGCTGAACCGAGGCGAGAGGGGGAAAGGGTGGTCTTTCTGGCTGCTGCCAGTAAACACACCAGAGGGAGGGCCAGGGAGAAGGGAAAAGACAAAAAAATAAATAAACCGGAGGAGGAGGGACACAGGCATTGAGCAGACCCCAGATTGGTCTTTCAGGAAAGGGATTGGCATGTCCTCAAACCCCAGTTGCAGCCGAGAGAGAGGCCCCCAAAAGCTGAGACAGGGGAGAGGGCCCACTTGGAGACAGGAAGATTCCAGGCCAGGGCTGGTTACATTGATAAGGTTCTATCTAATCGTGGGCTTTTCTGTAACTTTCAGTCCTTCTGATGGTGCAGATGCTGTTTTTGGTTCTACACATGTTTTTAGCATCTACTTGGTCTCAGGTCCTAGATGGGGACCTGCAGACAGAGGGAGGAAGAGAGCTCTGTCCTGAAAGAGTTCAAAGAGATAGATGCATGCATAGTGTTTGTTAGCTTGATCTCTGTGGAAAGCAATATAATTTATTATTAATATGGTATCATCTGTGAGTATATAAATATATATTTGTTTATCTATCTATGTATTCATTCATCCACACTATCTATCCCTTAATCTATTCATCTATCCATCCATCCATCCATTCATTCGTCCATCTATTTATCCATCCATCCATCCATCCATCCATCCATCCATCCATCCCTTTTTCCTTCCCTGTAAAATCAGTTTCGTGTACACAACCCATAATTTGTTTGAAGTGGCTAAAAATGGTGGTATCCTCCAATTTAAAAATCAACAAAAGCACAGTATCACTTAAAATAAAAAGAGTGGGGAAACCATTTTAAAAATTCTGCAAAATAATCAACTCTTAATGCTATATTTGAGTCCAGAAAGATAGTATTACATGGAAGGGCCACATTTTCGAAGTAGATATAGTTGTGATATAAAAGAATGACTAAAGCAAAAAATAAAATGAATATTTAAGGCATCCTGAAGACCATGTCAATGACATGAGTAATCTGTGGTCCCAAAATATCCTGACTCCAGTTCAGGGATGTCAGCATTGTGATGAACCAGCTCTGACTTTGAGCAAATTGCTTGTGTTTTCTGGCCTCAGTTTCCCTAGTTTGTAAAAACCAGGTTTGGTTTATTGAATGAATACATCACAACTGACAGAAAGCTTCCTTCCTTACATCCTTTTATTGCTAACATTTTAGGATGCTACATGCAGGTTTCTGCCAGTGGATATTCTCAAGGCTAACCGTAACTTTAAAACAACAAAGCCACGAAATGACATACACAAGCGGAATGTGCTTTACAATACATAATACAATAAAAATACTTTGCTTAAATAAATCATGACAGATGAATTCATCTTCTCTTTAAAAAAATCCAATCTAATGTAAAGATGCCCCTTTCAGCACCAGGGGCTACAACCCTCCTTGTCCTCAGAAATAAGCAAATGAAACTTCATGTTCCCAGGGATGGTAAGTCAAGTTGAAACCTGTTGTCACAGCCCTGTGGAAAATGTAGATCCGTAAGATTTCATGCCAGACGTTGGGTGCCAGACATCTTGCGATGGGGGAGGCGGAGAAGGGGAAGGCGGGCAAGAAAAATAGTGGTTAAATGGAAGCAAATAAAATCGTACTCCTAGCCATCCAGACAGCATTCTTCTCTGACACGTTCGTGATACTGATCTCAGCCGTGAAGTCCATGAGGAGACGCGCCCTGTGAGCCCCTTGGGGTAGAAGGTGTTTTGTGTCAGAACTGGCTTGGTGCAAAGGGGCGTTTTTAATCACTTTGCGTACGACTCTATTTTCCAGCCATAGAGTGTTGGGGCCTTTAGCGTCTGAGAGAAAAAGAAATAACCAAATCAGCGTGCGACAGAAAGTTGTGTTTGCGCCGTGTGCATCTGGCATGGTTTTCATTCACGTTTCATCCTGCCCAGTCTTACAGTCTCAGAGGAAATAGCCGGAAGCCTCTCCTGATCTGTTCAGCCCCATGTTTTCACTTTTGTCTTGAAACAAATGGCCAAATAAACAAACGATTTGTTTTTCATAGACTACTGTTCTTTGGAGCTCCCATATTATCCTGTTCAAATTTACTTCTTAAAAAATTAAAATCCTGCTTGGCATGAGAATCTGGCTGAGTAAGGATATTTTGGTCACAAAACTAAACAAAATGAAAGGTTTAGAAGACAGGCAAAACAGACAGCTGGATCTTTGGAATTTAGACAATGGGTTTCTTTGGGTTCATTAAAAAGAGAAAATAAGGCAACAATCATAACTTCTCGATTTGACTTTGCATTACTTCTCCAAATTTCAGAAAAGGTTTTTGAATTCAACAATCCTATCCTAACAAACCTTTTCCCACTCTTTCTTGCAAGAGATGACCATGGGCTCAGGGGCAGATCGTTTGTTCCAGCTCTGTTCCATTTCTGAGATGGGATTGCAGGTAAGCCACTCCCGTTATCAGAGCCTCAACATGCTCACCTAGAAACTGGGCGCAAGATCACCAGGAGAGATGGGTGCAAACAGGATCTGTAACCCCTAAAGTGCCCTATAGTTATATCCTAATAATTGTCCTCAAAAATTATCCTAATGTCACTGATGATGAGGATGACATTTTCTAACTTGTTGCTTTCCAGGTAACTCAAGCTACATTCACAAATTTCTAGAACAGCATCTTGATCAGTTTGGTTCAGAAATAAAATAGCTCAATCACAAATACAGCTCCTACGTTCTGCCGCTTCTCATTTTCCCTTTGTCTGCGTGCAGGACCTAGGAGCTACATCTGTTCTAAGGGGATTTTACAATTTATTTAACTTTTGTTTGGCTTTATTTAAAGGTAGCATCTATCAGGGAACAGCTAATAATTTGGGCAACATTTTTGCTCCACTCCCTGCCTCCATCATTTTGAGATCTTGAGGGAGAGAGCTAGGTTGAGGATTCAACTGGGATCAGCTGGAGATGGACAGTTAGGTTGTGCATGGAAAACACAGTAAAGCGAAGTCAGTTTCAGTTGAATGGGCTCGGGTCCTGCTTCACCTCTCCAGCAAGTGTCCTAATGCTTGCGGACTTCAATTTCCTCCACTGCGAAGTGAATATCGAGGTAAAGATAACTTCTAAGGTCCTCTCCTCCTTTCAGAGCCTAGGATTGAACTCTTCTATATTATGAAACACAAAATTTGGAAAATGATTCAGCACCCATTTTATTTTATTGATCCTAGTTATTAAGAAATCAAATCTTGAGGCTGTCACAATGTTTAAATCAACTGATTTCTTTCAAAAAATGGAATCAATAGCCAAGCATGGACCTGCCATGTGTATCAGTAGTCTTTGCTTTAAAATTGTTTTTAATTATAAAAGTAGCAAATGAATAAAATAAAAAAATCTAGAGATGTTACTGCCTAGAAGTTTGTGTAAATGCTTCTCATATCTTAGAAATGCATATGCATGAACAGTTTTGCTTATTTACCCAAGTGGTTTCATACTGCGTGCACTGTCCTATAACCATTTTCACTTCTTATAATATGCTTTTTTTCTACATCATTAAATATGCTGCTACAGAGTAATGTTTAGTTATATATTTCCTATCTTCCCAATTAGAATGTAAGCTCAGTGGGCACAAGAATTTGTTGCCTTGTACAAAGACGTGTCCTTTAGATTTAGAGCAGTGCCTGGAACACAGAAGGCCCCAAATAAATATTTTGAGTAAGTAAATCCATAATAGTCCATCCTGTGCATATATCATAACTTGGAGATTCATGAGAATGGGACCTGGTGCTCCTTGTTTTCTGCTGTGGCCTCAGCACTTGGAACAAGTCTTGGCACTAAGTAGTTGCTCAATAAATACTGCTCAATTAATGACCACAGTCTACCAGCACTGGACTCCATAGCTTCAAATATTTTGATATTATAAACAGCAAAGTGTGAACATCTTGGTAGCTACAGATTTGCCAACATCCTTACTTCTGTTTTTCTCCCCAAAACCCCAGTGCATGGTTGTACGTCCCAGTTGTAAGTCCTTCTAGTTCTTCTATGTGAGCCACTGTCACAGCATGGCAACTGACAGACGGGTGGTGTGGTTCCATGACAGGGAAATGATCCCAGGCCACTGAAGCAGTGAGAGTACAGAACTTTAACCACTAGACCATGAGGGCTGGCTCTAAGTTTTTTAAGGATAAACTCCTTTCATGGGTCAATGGGTAGGTATATGTTAAGGCTCTTGATACACATTGGAAATTTGTTCCCCAAAAAGGGGTTTTGTTTTTACCAATCTATATTCTCAAGAGCAGCCAAAAACATCTTTTCCTCATGCATCAGCACCAGAGAAGTCAGTTTTTTTAAACCTTATTAATTTGGGGATGAAAAGTCATATCTCCTTGATGTTATCTTACATTTCTTGGACTATAAACAGATTTAATATTTTTATATGTTATTTCAGTGTTTATTTCTTTATTTGCTCATTTTTATTTGTGACCTTTTCTTGTTAACTAAAAATGCATAAAATCTTTAGGTGACTTGGCAAATAGTAAGCATTGTTCACTGTTATTATAATTCATATTTTATTTTATTTTTTCTTTCTCTTTTTCATTGATTTGCAAGAATTTAATATTAGGAATCACAAGCATACTTACATATTATAGTCTGACCTATGTTGAAAATATTTTGTCTCTTTATTTTACTTTATTAATATTTTATCTTTATATTGTCAGATCTACCCAGTGTTGTCTTCTTTGTCCTCAGTTTTTGCAGCTAATTTGTCTTTTGAACCATGTGGGTAACATTTCATATACGCTGCAGACACATACAATATGCATAGGATGGACTCAGTTTTGGAAAAATACCACTAGCTAAATGATATTATTAAACAAAATCTTATCATGTTTGTGATTGACAATTTTCAAAGCAGTTTAATATATGCTTTGTTTAGGTCTTCCAATAAGCTTTGCTGTGGTGGATGGAACATTAATACACCCATTTTTACAGATGAGGTAACTGAGCTTTGGGCACAAAGAGGACACATATAAAGCAGATGAATGAGAACTGGCAAATAGTCTGAATGGAATTTCAGGAAGGATTCTATATATTTTGGCTGTTTCTTGAAAACCTGAGAAAAGTGATGACAATGGTGATGACAATGATGATATCTAACTCTAGGTTTGGTGTGAGCATTTTGATGATCTCTGTCACCTTCTGTTTCCTAAGTCCACTAAGAGGGGCAGTAAGATAATTAAGGTTTCCTGAGTTCTCGTCACTGGCCAGGTGCTTCCATATGCATGTTCTTTGTTAATCCCCACCGTGAACCAAGGTAGTAATAGTTATAATTCCAGGTGTCCTTTTTCCTTCCTAAAGGGCAGGGATCTCAGACTTCCAGGTCCCCTCATGTGGCCAGGACCCACTAATAAACAGCAGAGCCAGGATTCCTACCCAGACAGTGCACACCAAGGCCCGAGGCCCTCCCCATCCTCTGTGCAGCATTGAGTCTGACAAAACCAGCCTCCGACTTTGAGTGGCAAATTATAGCCTGGTTGTATAATAGCTCTCAATCTTATTTATTCATTTTTTTTTTGAATTCCTAAAAATTCATGGCAAATAGATCAGCATGGCCCCCTGCCCCCTGCACTGTGGAAGTTTGATAATGTATGTCCTAACCGCTTAATTGATTGATTACCTCACTGTAGCTTCCTGAGGTACCGAATTTATCTCTAATAGCCAGAGTCAGGCTCTGCAGGCAACCGTGGGGGGGACGGGGGGCCCTTGGTGTCGATTTGTTCTTAACTGGAAAGTCATTACCACTTAATACATGTAGCTTGTGTTGGAAGAAAATTACGTGTAATGAAATGAGGGAAAAATTAGTGGAGTGTTATGGGCGAAAGCAGATGTTAGGGAGGAATTATGCTAGCAGAGATAATCGCCTTCGTTGGTATTGTGTGCGCTGGGGTGTTAACTGAGGGAGAGGCTGGGAGAGAGTAAATGAATGCATTGATCGACACAGATTCGCCCCTTAGAACCGGCTGCAAGGAATGGCACCCCCAGGACTCAGCGGCTGGGCCTCCATAGCTGGGCTCACCAGTATCTCCCTTTCTCCCTACAGCTGCCTGGACACAAACGGTCTGCCTGTCGGTGCTGGGGAAATGGAGTGGACCAGCCCAGGTCTGAGACCAGGTGAAAAGCCTCCAGCTCTAATTCTTGCAACATTAGTGGAATCTGGGAAAAAGCAAAGCAAAACACCCCCCTTCCTGCCCCCAGAAAAAAACCCTAAACCAAAAAGAGCTTAATCTTTAAGAGGGTAAGACTGTTGAATCTTTTTGTAAATAGTCTAACCTCAAATGGAGGCATTTAAGTGCCTGTGTCTGTGCTGTGTGTGTGGGATCAGAGGGAATAAAACCTCATTGCTTTTATGTCTCAGGATCCTTGGGTACAAGAGCTTGGCATTCACAGGCCAAACCTCTTGCTCGATTCATTTATGGATGAGGAAACTGAAGCCAGAGAGAGAAAAATCCTTGCCCACAGTAACAGGCCCAGTGAGTGAAAGAGGAAGGTGGCCATCAGTGTGGGGCCAGCGGAAGTCCAGCACACCAGGCTGCTTCTTCGAGGGCACTTGGGTCTTCCTGGCTATGAGTGATGTTGCAAAATGAAGGCATGCTTTCAATATCCTGGCAAGCATACGAATACCTACATACATCACAGAAGCTATCAGAGGTCTGGAGTCAAGTCTCAGTTTTCAACAAGTAGCCATTCCAAGATTCTATACCGAAGAGCTTTTCCCTAGAAATGTTTAGATTGATCCTATTTATAGAAGTTTGCAATGTAACATAGTTCAAGTCCCATTGGTTCTTTGCAGTGTTAAACAGGCTTTGTGAAACTAGAACCAGTTATCCTTAACCATGTGAGCTACATGCTCAAGGGTCAAGGTTAAGTCCATTGCATGACCATGCCAAGTTAACAGCCTCTCCAACCAGTGTCCCATGTGTAGAAGGAGTGGCTGCAGGTCTTACACCGTAAGTTTGCTGTGAGTATTGACAAAAATAATATTTACAAAGCACTGAGCACAATGCCTGGTTCACGCAGTAAGTGCTAAGAAGTTGGTTTTCATTATTCATATGAAATAACTTAGATTTTGCATAGAAGTATATTACGCTTGTATATATAAAAATATATATGCATATGTATTTAGACTCTATTGGGATTAAAATATAACAAATCATCTTAAAAGATTACTGAATTAATGCATCAAAGTCTTTCATTCATAAGCGTGACTTCATTAACATAACGAACACTATAATCTGATGTTGCAGACTTTTGTTGTTAGGGTTATAAAGAACCCGAATGCTTGAAATGGTTGAGGCTGCCTACTCTACACATAGTAAATTCACTCTGTTCTGGAAAAAACTGGCAGAAAACCAAAAGACCAAGAGTTTAAATAAAGAAAGCCACATTATCTACACTGACAGTGTCCTTGGATAAAGTCTATTTTATTGTAAGAACCATTATTGTGCTATCTTCATAGGCCTAGTAGAAGTGGTAGGGAATTTTCCTCCATCCACTTGCAAATGTTTCAGACAACTACCCTTTGGATTTTGTTATGGAGACTGGCATCATGGTTTCCTTCAGAGCTGGTAGACTTTCCCAGATAGCAACTGCTACCAACGAGACTCTACAGTTCACTGACGCCGTGAAGATGGAACAGGTGTTCCAGGATGCTTGACTTTTAATGATGCTTATGGTTAAGAAAAGGACCGGACCATGCCACAGGGTATTCAGGCACGAGTCTTCATTTGCTAGTTACTAAAGAAGTCATACTCAATAAAGAAAACTTGGCAAACAGAGAGAAGCTTAATAGACACAATACACACACACACACATACACACACACACAAGCAAAATATCCATAATCCCCTTCCTTGTTCAACCTGAAGC
Source organism: Equus asinus (assembly GCF_041296235.1). Taxonomy (NCBI): domain Eukaryota; kingdom Metazoa; phylum Chordata; class Mammalia; order Perissodactyla; family Equidae; genus Equus; species Equus asinus. The sequence continues at coordinate 103,177,944 of NC_091796.1, read as the reverse complement.
CACTGTTAAATCGTTCACGGGTATTCTTCCATTCTTTTTCAATGTATACGTGTGTGTGTGTCAACGTGTTTGCATGCATCTGTACACGTGTGCATCATCCTTAAGGAACTGATGGTATACAGTTGAATTCAATACACTGTAATTTACACAACTAATCACAATCTGTAGGATCCTTCCAGTTCTTTTGTTATAATAATCCAGCAATGAATATCCTTATGTAGTGTGTAACATATCTCTGATTATTTGCTTAGGGTTTAAATTCCTAAAATGCAGTTGCAATGCCATAGAGTATCATCACTTTAAAGATTCGAGAAATATGCAGTTAGTAGCTTTGGAATGGAGTCCAGGTGAAAAGAGGTACTAAAGTGGCTTAGTTCCTTTTGAAAAAATACAACTGACTCTTTGCCAGGCTGACTCCATGAAGCTAAGTGGTTTAGATGCCACCATTTACTCATTAAAAATAATTACATATTCACCATTCTATATGTTATGCATATGCTATGAACTATTACATTTTAAGCGTTACAAAACCCAACAAAGTAGGGATCAAGCCCTTTTACCAAATGGGAGAACTATCTTTGCACGTTGACTAAGATCCACAGTAACTATTGAAGAATCCTGCCACGATTCTTTTAATGCTAATATATGGTACAGTGACTTTAGAAATTACCTTGGAGTCAGACCTCAAAATGAGCCCTGACTCTGCACATTTTCTATGTGATGTTTAGTTCATTGCTCAGCTTCCTTGACTCTGTTTCCTTATCTGATAGTGGACGTAGTCTAACTTGCTAGATTATTTGGAGGGTTCAAAGAAATCATGAATGTAAATTGCCTGGTATACATGGTTTTCAATGATAAACTATTGTCAGTCTTTTCACAATTATCTAGGAATTTTATGTCCCTGGTAAGAGTTTTAGACTAGACCCGTGTTCAAATCTCAGCTGGGTGTGTGGCATTGGTGAAGTCATTTTAACTCTTTAGTCCCTAGTTTTCTTACCTCTAAAATGGGAATAAAGATACCTGTCTTGCTCGTTTTCAGTGACGAATTGATGAGAACTGTCAAGTAAAATAGCCCCATGCAGAACTCAGCATACAGTAGGCACTCATAGCAGGAACACAATAAGTCTTTGCTTTTTTAATCCATGAATAACAAAAACAGAAATTACACTTTTAAAGGTATTGGCTCTCTTTCCCCAGATTCACAGCTGAGCGAAATTTTCAAGAGGCGGCCACTCATTGCCTCTATATTAATGACTTCAAGAGGCAAGCCGGCTCTCTTGGAGCCACCGGAAAACTATGATGAATGTTTCAGTGACTAAAAGAATAATTAAATCACTCCGTGCTGGATGCTATTAAATGAAATGGCACCACATTAGTGGCATGTAGCTGTTATTATTTATTAAGTACAAAAAAAGCAACATTTAGTTAATGCTTTGGGTCTGCCTGCTACAGATCGTTCATACAGGCCATCAGAGTGTGAACTCCAGCCTATATGCTCTTGTCTTTATGCACTTAGGGGAAGGGCCCTGGGTCTGTGGTTGGTTTTGCGGGTGAATGTGCACAACACTAACAAATTCCTGTCCTCTGAGTCATTGCCTTTAGTACCAGGACCTCCACTTATCTCACTTCAGCACGGGATGAAGTGTCCCACACAGGATGGTCTAGACAGCTCATGACATGGGCTTTGGAAAGGAACATCCCCGAATCTGAAACTCACCATGTGACTTTAAGCAAGAGAGTTATCCTTAAATCTCATCTTTCCATCGACAAAACAGATCCAAAAGGTGCATTATGATGATTAGAGGAAATATCGTGTGGAACATCTCCGGCGTATGGTGGGACTTCAAAAAGAGGTTGAATTTCTTCCCTTTCTCCCTCTGAAGGCAAATTTGTTCTATTGTCTTATTTTTACTTTTTTGTTAGTTTTATTTTAAACGTGGCAGGAGAACTTTCCAGTTTATATTCAGAACCACCGTATTATTCTTACTTGACACTTAGGTAAACAATCACACCTTGAGATCGTAGGACAATCTGACCTGATACCAAGTGCCCTCAGAATGTCTTGATTCTTTTCCTTATATTTCTTACTTTTTAAAAACTTTTTTTTTTGGTCTTTCTCTTCTTGCTTGGCCTGTTAACAGCCAATTCTCTGACTAATAAGACTTTTATGAGCCACTTCAGTCATCTATCCTTTTAAGTAAGCTTAAAATCAAGTGATTATTATTCTATTTATCGATTCTGAATTGAGGCCATAGGGTAGGACTAAGACCTCCCATATGATTTAAGGTCTTGGCTCCTGAGAAGCTCTTTCAGTTTCTTGGCTGGGCTAAGGAGAGTTGAGGACTCAGATGAGTAATCTACGGATAAAGATGTTCAAACTCTGAAGTGAGAAATCAGGACATTGACATTTAAGGTCCTTTGCATCCTGATGTGGGATGACTCACAGGACCAGGTTCTTGTGTTATAATTATGCCAACAGGATGTCTTTAGTTGGATTTTGGATAATGAATTTACCGCTATCTACAGAGTGCTTAGTAAACCACGGAGGAATACATCATGCACAGCAGTAGATCACATTGCCTGTGGTTGAGCTGAGTCTAGTTTCCCTCTGATTCTGACGAGAGTGGGCATGTGTGCTTCTGGAGTACAGGGCCATCTCCAGAAGGCTTGTCCTTAGCAAAGCATCCCAGAGCCTTCAGGTGGCCCAATAGGGTCTGTGGCAGCTGCAGACCTCTGGCCAGTCACCTCTTTCCAGATCTCTCTGCTGTTTCCTGCTGTTTTTCATACTGTGTCACACAAATAAAATCATTTCCTATGTGTGCCCTGTAAATAAGTTAGGCAAGCACTGCTAGGCAACATTTTCATCATCTAAGTGTAACTGCTGCTAATTTCTGTAAGGATGCCCTTACATGCTGTATCATCACAGTTGCATTTTTTAGCAAGAGAAAAACACCATAGATGACTATTCTTGCTTGTCCTATCTCAGCACATCATTTAGGATGCTTTCTCTGCTTGACCCACTCGCTCCTTTCCTCAGCCAAGTACTCCAGAGGACAAGAAGAGGAAGTTCAGAGTAGTGTACTGGTTAAGATCATAGGATCTTCAGTCAAAGGCACCCGTGCATGATTCATCATCAGGCTACTTCTTAGCGGCATCATCTTGGACACAGTTCTTAGCTTCTCTAAGTCTTGGTTTCTTCATCTCTAAAATGACACTGCTAAAGGAAAGGGTGTGCATGTGCATGTGTATATGTGTGTGTGTGTGAGAGAGAGATTAGAAAAGTTAAATCTTGATATGATTTAACCATTTTACTCTTTTACTCCCAAATGAAACTAACGACCTATTCAAGCATTAAAGAGCCTTCTCTGGATACCTACTCTATGCTAGTAAGAAGAGAGAAGATGACACATAGGCATTTTACGTTCTGTTACCTTACTGATGAGTTGGGGAAGATAATATGTAGATAGGTAACCCAGTAGGTTTGGTAATTTGTTCAGAAATACGCACTTTCTCTCTACTTTTGCCATCCTGAAGACAGAGCTTACTTCCCCATCTCTTTGACACAGAGGTTGACTGTACGATCTGCTTTGGCCAATGGAGTGTAAATGGATGTGATGTTTACCACATCTAAGCAACAGCTCTTAGAGGCAGTGTGAGTTTCTGCCAGCTCTCTTATTCCTGACCTCTGCCATGAGCCAACACCGTGTAGCAGGCAGGGGCTGTTTCTTTATCCTAGATCCCAGAATAAGAAGACCCAGGGAACAGATCCACAGTCCATCAGCAGCTTAGAGAAGAGCTCCAGAGCCCAGAGCTGCAAAGCTTTGGTCTATGCAAGCTTACGTGTAACATGGGCTGACAAATAATTGGGAGTTGTTTGTCAAGCAGCATTGTTACAGCAATGGCTGACAGATACAGATAAGAGCACAACAGATACATTTTACAAGACAGGAGCTATGAGAGTATTGAAATGTATTTAGATCTATCCTGAGAGGACAAGGCGATTTCATAGAGAGGTAGCATTTCAAGTGTGAGTCAAGAGTTATGGTATGAAGAGTAAGTTTGTTTAAATGCTGACAACATGTTTGCTGAAATGTCAAGTAGGTTACCAATAAACAGTGCACAAGTCAGCCTGGACAAAGGGCCGACTAGAGAGCATGTCTAATGAATGAGTCTGCTCTCATGCATTATTGTTGACTTCAGGCTCTGCAATGGCCTGGAGATTGAGAACTTCATTTTGGCTTGACTTGCTTTGAGTTCTTTCAGACATTGATCTGTAAATCCAGAGTTTAGGCTCAATTCAATTGGAAGGAAAGACAAAACCTTACCTCTCTTAGCATCAATGCTATCATTTGTAGAATTCCTTAATACAAATTAATATTTATGCAGAAAATCTCAAATATAGATTTTTGTATTCAGATGCATGCACTCGGATGGGTTGTTTATATGCATTTGAACGTAAAATTCAATTATCATAATATTTCCTCATATGTCTATGTCTATAATGGTTTATGTTTACAGAATCTGTTCAAAAGAAGATTTTGAGATCTATGTACGAGAATTTGCAACTTGGCCCTTTATTGCCTGATATTGCATGACCTTGGGAAAATCACTTAATGTCTCTGAGACTCAGTAATCTCACCCCAAAAAAGGGCAATTATTATTCCTATCTGATGTTATGATTTTGAAGAAAAAATGAGATAACACCCGTAAAAGTACTTGCTGTACAAGTAAGCATTTCCTATCTTCTCTTTCCTTTTTTTCTTTCTAGAAATGCATATGGTGTGTATGCAATTTATTCAATAAATAAAGGTTTGTATATAAAATCCAGCCAAAATTTAGAATTTAGAAGAAGATGACTACATCTATGTTTAAAGAAACATGTCTCTATATTCAAGAAGTGTTTCATCATTTGTAGTTCTCTTTCTTCTCCTTGAACACCTCTAACTTTGGATATGTCCCCATCCTTTTCACATGGCCTTTGTTTCAAATAAATGACAGTCATTTTTTTTTTTTTAGGAAGATTCATCCTGAGCTAACATCTGATACCAGTCTTTCTCTTTTTTCGCTTGAAGAAGATTGTCCCTGAGGTGACATCTGTGCCAATCTTCCTCTGTTTTGTATATGAGACACCACCACAGCATGGCTGACAAGCGGCATAGGTCCATGCCCAGAATCCGAACCCATAAACCTGGGCCGCTGAAGCAGAGTGTGCCAAACTTAACTACCATGCCACCAGGCCGGTCCCTCACTTTTATTATATAATTTTGAAAGAAGTTAGTTAATTCTAAAAACACCCCATGAGGTAATTATGATCAGTTTACATTAGTTTATCCTTATATATAAGTAAACTAGGTTGTAAAGAAGTCTAGTAAATGAACCCATAAAGGGATTTTTAACCTCTAAGACATTAACCACTTTCAAAATTTTATATCATTTACTTTAAAATTTAAAATTGTTTTATGTTGCTCACCATCAGATAAAATTGGTGCTTCAGAGACATGCACTGTGTTTATCCTGGGAGTGTCCTCTGGTCCCCCCAGGAATATACACACACCAACTTGAGAAGCCTGGGTGTTAGGTATGAATTCTCAAGATGGTGACATGTGACACTGTGGCAAGTATTTGGACCAAAATGAGTTAGCCTCCTCATTGAGGATGCTAGTTACAGAGTCAGCCTGATACAACTCACCAAATCTACCACAAATCCAAAGGTTTAGTTAAAAAAATGAAAGTGGAGGGTACCAGCAGCCAGGAGAGTGTACTGCAAAAGGTCTTCAGGTTGAAGAATTTGTTTTCAATGCTCAGACCTTCTTTGCCTTGTCCACACCAAGCTCCTGGTTGAGAGAGAAAGTAGACTGGATGTTCAGGGTCTAATCACGTGGTCTTTTTAACCGACCATCAGATTTGTTTTAATGATTCTCTGAAGAGTGATTCCTCCAGGACCCTCGCCTGCGTCCCTTTGTGCCTGGGTCCAGATGTGCGTCTAGAACACATTTAGTTCCACGTTTTCAAAGAGTGGCCGCCCACTCTGTGCATATGATTAATTCTACATGCAGCTAATTATACCCACAATTGGCTAATTGCACTGACAATTAGCCAATTGCAGGCCCAATTGGCCACTTGTCCCATAATTTGAAGGTGCAAGTGGACAATTGAAGGAACGATTAGATGCATGCAGAGTTTTACATATTCAAAGAGGAGGGTAGGGGCGGGACAGCCTTTGAAAATGTGGTCTTGAGTGCAAAGTGAAAAATCCCTGTGTGTAGGTCTTTGAGAAAGAAAGTTACGTTCACTGGACACTTTTTCAACCTCAGTACTTGGGCTGTTCTTAATTTTATTTATTTATTTTTTTTTACAAAATGCAGCAAACAACAAGCTTCTGTGCTGGATTGGAAATTTAAAACAAATTGAAATGTTTTGAATTTAAGTCAGAATGACCACACCCCAAACCATCCTGTATCTGTTTATTCTCAGGCAATTTTCAAAATCAACATTTTTCCCCAAAAGATTATAAACAAGCAAACAGACAAACAATCAGACTTCCAGGACGGATGTGATTGACGCCAAGCTTTAAATAAGCCAGAATTCATGAATCAGTCTCAAAGCCTTTGAATTTTAAGGGTTAATAGTAAATCAAGTGTGTCTCTGAGAGAAGCAAAAGTTACCAAGCTTTTGGCCAAATCTTGACTTTTCTCACGCTTTCCCAGGTATTCTTAATTTTCTTCATTAAAAGAATTTCGCATCCCATTAAAGTCCCTTATCGTTTGTTTTTTTCCCAGTGGCTATATTATCTAGGATACCTAGAAAAAATGGCTGCTTTCACCTCTCACTTATATGATCACATCCAGGGATCATACTTATTGTTAGAAATTATCTGTCAAAGCACAACCACCTAATTTCATAGCCCCCAAACCTATAAATACTCACCCTTCTGTGCATGCTTTCTTCTCAGGTGTCGCACCACAGGAAGCCCAGATCCAGAAATAAGAGCCTAAAATAGCAAGAAATTGTGTGAAAACTGGCACATTGTAGGCACCCAGTCAACAGCGACTGAAGATGAGTGTCACTTATGGGGAGTTTGAGGGCCGAGACAGAGGTTCAGAATCGTCTCCTGTAGTGTGGATTTAACTGCATTGCAGTTAAAATGAAACATGATTGTTTCGCTTCCCTCATATCTGCACTTTATATTTTTAGGGACTTTAGTCTTCCGTAAATTGGCCACAGACTCAGAAGTAAACGCAGCAGACGTCCATATATCAGGAATACACGCTACAAAGCAAATGCACTAAAACCCTGTAGAAAATGCCACCGCACCCAAGTGTCCCAAACTATAACCTTTCAAATGTGAGTCTCAAGGGATTTTCTGAGAGCAAAGGATTTCATGGACAAAGATGGATGGGAACACACAATACTACTTGCATATTTAAGGTAAAATATAAAAAGGTCAGCAATTAAAAAAAACCCTCTATTTAATTCATGTTTTAACCTAGAATATTTCAAATGTAATTGATCAGGGAATCCTACTTTTCCATAATAGCTAATGCTATGCTTACTGAATCAGAGTTAAATGGGACACATCTTTGGAAATGCAGCACTAGAACACAGGTTAGAGCTAAATTGCTAAGTTAATACGTACCTTTAACAATATTGATTATTCATTTTTCAGCTCACAGAAGATTTTAAAAAGATCATTTTCAGAGCTCAAGATTGGGACCCCATAAAGGTACTCTGAAATAATCAATTTGGAATCTTTATGACAGCTCTGTTCGTTGGAGGTAAAGCACTCACGTCTCCGGGCCTCGGTTTCCTCATTTGTATAGTGGTTGAGCTGTGTTTGATGAACGTCAAGGTCCCTCCTGCCCTGGCATCCTCTGACACCCACTTGTTGAGCCAAACAAAGGTCTCTCCTCTCTCTCCTCAATCTACTCAATCTCCAGGGCTTTCTATACAAATAGTTGGAAGACAGAGTTTCTAATCTAAATTTTCTGCATATCAGTTCATCACCTGGGATGAATTTCACCTATTCCAAGCCTCAGTTTCCCCAAAGAGAAACTAAGGATAATAGTATAGCCCAAAGAAGACTCAATGAGCTGATGACTGTTAGAACCATTTGAAAAGTATGAAGTACTCCCTATTACCGTGCTGCTTTATGAAATAGGATACTAGCAGTTTATATTAATATAACTGGTAGTTATATTAACTACTATAACCCAGATTCAATTATTCATGTTAATTGCCTTGTAACCGCTACTAATATGCTAATCGCAATAACGAACTGATGCTGTGCTTGATGCATTTCGGCACCAGATTTTGTTCTGCTAAACTTGGGGTTTTGCTTGGAGGGGAGAGTAGCAGTGCTGGCCTTCGGGCCGTGCCAGGAAAATGTGTGGGCCAGATGGCAATCCAAGTTGGTCTGATAGAACATTTCTATTTCTGTGGATTCTCAAAAATGAACTGACAGGCACGAAGCAAAGTGGTGACTCATAGTCTTCAGGTCCCTGACTTTCAGCTTCTGAGCTGAAATTTCCTATTGTCCTGTGAAGCATATTTATGGAAGGATACACCCGGAACCTTCTATCCTCCTCCTCCTCATCATCGTCATCGTCATCGTCATCATCGCAGCCCCTCTTCACCAAGCACCTACCATGTGCCTGGACCTGTTTTGTGTTCTGTTAATATAGACTACCAATCTTTCTAACAATGCCATGATGCATGTATCTGTATTGCCATTCTTCAGATGAGGACACGGCAGGTCAAGGAGATTAAGCAACTTGCCCACAATCACAGCTACTGAAGGGTGGAGTTGAGAGCTGAACGTAGAATGTCTACATTTTTTTCTTTTACATGACATTGTCTTTAAAATTGAAAATATCCCAAAGTTTGCAATCCTTCTGTAGGCAACCACCATTGTGTGTGTGTATATGCACACACGTATGCATATATTTTAATTCCACTCCCCAGAGGGACTATGGCACTGGCCTGGAACAGAACATTCATTGGGCAAATGCTTGCTGGCTTGAATTTCCAATAAGTCCAAAAGTTGGTCAACAGCCATGCTTTTTATCTTTGTAAACTGATCGAATATTAATGTTGGCCTCAAATTCTCATTATATAAATGTCTATATAAGGGCTTGAGCAAAACTGTCATTGGCAGACTAGGCTCAGAATCTAGATCATCTGACTCCCAGGCCAATGTTCCACACACCACCCTTTAGGAATGGGGAAACCCATTCATTCTTAGTCACTGTTTCTCTTTAATCTTCTCCTGTTGCAGGTGAATAAATGGTTTAATGAAAGGAAGGCCTATCTACCTATTATCTTCATCTTCATCATCACTATCAAGAACATGTGGGAAATGGCAGAATGCTGAGGCTTCTCAAGTTGTACATGAATACGAGATTGAACTGCAATAAGGATCACCCCCAGAGCTGGAGTCCACATGGACTTGGGGGCCTGGTATGGGCTTCAGCCTGGTGGTCATCCAGCCCCCAGCCTCAGAAAGACAGTACCTGAGGCCATCAGAACAGATGGTGGTATGGACGTCCAGCACAGTCGTCTGGGTAGTGAGATAGTAAAATATTATTTTGGATCACATTCTTGTTCTTTTTTAGACATGCACTGGGTTTTCTTTACCAAATGAGCATTCCATTAAAAAAAATTACCAAATTAATAGCATAACAAGTTTTCAGGGGAGGTTTATTAGAGTCAAATACTTAAAAAGCTGTCATTTAAACAGAACTAGTTGTTAAATTGAGGAGATAATTAGGTACCTGAAATTAATCAAAGTATGTTTTTAAAAATAAAACCTATATTTGACTCATTGCAAAGACATTTCAGCCTTGTCTGTTTCCTTGTATTATATTAGAAATTGGCAATTTTGCAAACTAATCTGCAAATTGCCTTTGGCCATTAAAATCCTGTTCTGCCCTTAACATGGTGGATTCTATGAAAGCGTGCCTCAAATCAAAAATCAAGCTATGAGCTCTGTGGGGTCTACAGGCATTAACTATAATGTACAAAGATGATAATGCTAAATTGAACACCTTTGTGCTCAATTTTCTACTGGTCTCCTCTTTCTCTCTTTATTTTTCTCTCTTCCTTTTTTGAATTGCCCATTTCTATCAGTTAAGTATACCATGACGTTGCCAGCTTAGTGGGCTAACGGAAATTATGGGAGTGAAGAATAAGAAAAGATTGGTGACATTCAACCAGTATGAAACCAGAAGTGAGTTGAAAATTGTTTATTCAAAAAAAGTATTATTGAGCCCTTGTTATGTGGTAGGTAAGGTGTAATGCAATTTAAAGTCCTTGGGTTTGTGAATTTTCATTCTGGTGAGGGGAAAGAGACAGTACACAGGAAAAGAAACCAATAAAGAAACAGATGCTATATCAGGTGAGAATAAGCCATATAAAAACAGAACAGGGGGGCCGGCCTGGCGGTGCAGCCGTTAAGTTTGAGCACTCCACTGTGGCAGCCCGCAGTTCGCCAGTTCAGATCCCAGGCACAGACCTACACACTGCTCGTCAAGCCATGCTGTGGCAGGTGTCCCATATATAAAGTAGAGGAAGATGAGCACAGACATTAGCTCAGGGCCGATCTCAGCAAAAAGAGGAGGACTGATGGCGGATGTTAGCTCAGGGCTAATCTTCCTCAAAAAGAAAAAGAAAATAAAAACCCAGAACAGGGTGAGTGAATGAGAAATGATGAGGCTGGGGAAGCAGGAAGAGCTTTCATGGGAGAGCAGGGTGGAAGCGAGAATTCCACGCCTTCAGAGATGAATATTTATGTGGTGTGTGGTCTCTCACTTGTGTTTCTGCTTCATTTTTCTTTAAGTGAATTTTATTTCTTTACATTTACAACAAAATGAATTTTATCTCTTTACAATTTCAGTTTTGTAAGAGCCCAGGTGATGAAGGAGACAAAGGTTTCTGCTCAGCACACAGACAATTCAATGGCAGAGGCGGATGTCAGGGCTTTGTGCAAACAGGCAGGAGCAGCAACGGTACTCACTTGCCTCGAGCCCCCGAGACTCAGGGACGTTCACCTTCCATCACCCCCGACCTGGAGGAAATCAGACCCCATCCCATAGAGCATGCACTCATTAGGGAAAATACTGAAGTCTACTCTTTCTTCATCATCTCAGCTAATTGCATGCATATTTTGCTAACCCCGTTGATGAAATCGGCTCTGCCTAAATTATGGCTTAGAGGTTTTTTCTCTCTCAGCAGGGTAACCACTTTACCAATTCCTTATTCTCTTCTTTTCTCAGCCCTTACGGATCTAGCTGTTCTTCTTCACGTCTTTGTCTTGGGTCCATTATTCCAGAGAAGTAGCATTTGATGTTAGGACCACAAGGAGGAATAGGAAGGTAATACTGGGCTCCAGTGATGTGCCAGGACCTGGGCCAGGTGCTTTAGCAACTGCTGGACCAGTTAACCCTCATGAACAAACCAGGAGTAAAGAATACCCCTATCTCCAGGAACGATTCCAAGGTCACAGAGATTATAAGTGAAGAGGATTCCTCTGAGGCCCTTAAGTATGTACACCCAGCCATATAGTCCACATCTTCTTAAACTTCATTGTGTACCTGCATTTCCCTGGACTCTTTTTTTTTGTTTGTTTGAGGAAGATTAGCCCTGAGCTAACTGCTGCCAATCCTCCTCTTTTTGCTGAGGAAGACTGGCCCTGAGCTAACATCCGTGCCCATCTTCCTCTACTTTATATGTGGGACGCCGACCACAGCATGGCTTGCCAAGTGGTGCCATGTCTGTACCCGGGATACGAACTGGTGAACCCCAGGCCACCGAAGCGGAACATGCGCACTTAACCCCTGCGCCACCGGGCCAGCCTCTGGACTCTTTTTTTGAACAATGCAGATTCCTAGGCCCAAGGTCCATCATAGTCTGATAGCCTGAATCTACAGGTGAGCCTGGGATTCTATATAGTTTAAAAACAAACAAACCAACAAACAAACATAAAATCTCCTTAGTGATTCCTAAGATCAGCCAAGTTTGGAAAACTTTGGTTTATTTCGACTTCCTCTTTTACAATCACGATATGTGAGACCCAGAGGGAGAAGACATTTCCCAAGACAAATTTGAGGCTGGCTCCCACATCTCTGGCCAGGCTATTTAGTACTGAGACTGCCCCCCTTTTCTCCCGTACTCTGCTCATTTTCCTTTTGTCCACAGCGCTCACTGCCTCCTCACATGCTATTATGTCTATTGCTGGGAGCCTGACTCCCCAGCTGGAATGCAGGTTCCGCTGTAGCAAGCAGCTTTGCCTGTTTTGTTTCCCTGTTCCAAGCACCAAGGACTACATCTGACTCATGGAGGATGCTCAGTAAATCTTGTTGAATTAATTAGGATCTCTCTTGATTTTCCGTAAGAGCTATTTCCCTTGGACATGGCCACCATTTCCCTCTTCTGCTAAGAGCTCTTTCAGCTCTCCAGGAATGGATTTCAGGAATGTTCCTCCCTTTTGTCAGTCACAGTCTAATAGATTGGGTAACCATGGCCCTTTTCCCTACACAAGAGCTGCGAAGATAGACGGCAGAGTCTGAAGGAAGGTGGAGAGGGTGGGGCTCCCACTGCCCCATCTCTGCACCCAAAGGCCTGGTGCTCACTTCTATTACTGGGCAACGCTATCAGTGCTAAAGTCTCTGAACACATGGAAATAAAGAGGAATGGTGACTATGGGGAGAATGATTCTGAAGGAGCTGCTGGCAGCAGGCTAAGGTCAAAACAGCACTCTCTGGGGAGTCACACAGACCTGGCTTGAATCATGCAGCTGTCATGTACCAGCTATGTAACTTCAAGTCACTTCACCTCTCTGAGCTGCAGTTCCCGCTGCCTTCCAATGAGAAAATGAGTCTCTACCTCATAAAGCTATTAAAAGGGCTAAAATAAAAAAGGTGTATCAAACTGGCTAACAGATAAAAATAAAACATTGTGGTATTTTTTACAGACCACGAAAGATAGTGAAGTGATGAAAAGAATCATATTTCTACACATGCGTAAATATATACACAATTTATAATTTTGTATATGTATATAATTTAAAAGTAAACTGTGATGATTTAATAAAGAAGAGATGAAATTCGATTGTAGGTGGCCTGCCGCCTGGAGCTTCATCCCTAGGTCTTAACGCATTTCCCAGCTCACAGTAATGGCAAAAGTCCCTTTCTGGGGTCCCATAAACATAGTGGACATACCATAAAGACTAGAGCGTGCAAAAGCAAGAGACTCAGCATATTTCTAGACGTTACATAAACCAGAGTTATACGTTCCAGTGAAAAGGCTGGAAATAGCCTCCCTTGCCCAGATCCAGTATCACCAGTACATGGCAAATTCAAGATAAAACCAGTGTCACCTTGGGTAGCATCAGCATAGACTGCTATCAAGAGGACCCCCGATATTATTACCAGCTGCAGTAAAAAAGCACTTCTTTGAATGTTTTTTCTAACTAATTGTCAAAACTGAATAATATTATCAGCTTTTTTATCCTTTGAGTATTTTTCTAATAAGAAAGCACGGAGATGCATTGCAAATAAAAGCAGAAGATTTGAGGATGCAAAGCAATCATGCAAAATGACTTTCATATCAGTTTGATAAGCAGCTGAAATTTAATAACTACATCTCTCCTATGGTGTTGGATGAAAGTTTAATACTTTCTTCATTGGCTTCTTTCTTCTGCAAGATGCTTATTCGGAACTGTAGCTTCTCCTTTTATAGTCAGGGAAATGAGAGGTACAGAGGATTAATCAAAGCCTGCGGAGGCTGGCCAGCCCCAGCCCAGGCCAAACCACAGCGACTTACAATCTAAACTAAACTAAACCCAGGGCCGTCCATGACCACTGGGGAAACGGGTAGAGATTTCCCGATACCTCAAATCGCAAGTGAAACATCACTGTGGAAAGCACATATCTCATTAAAAGATATGAAATAAGTTAAAATCTCCAAAATTTCTTTACACCTTCATTGAGGACAAATTATGCAACCAAAAAAAAAAAAACAAAATAAAGAAAACCACTTGGACTTGAACTAAGATCCTGAAATTTTAAAAAAAGATTAAATCAAATCCAAGAATATGATGACCCTGTTAACATCCAGAATATGTGCCCTCCCTATAAACATGCATTTAGTAAAGAATGAATGAATGAAAGAATGAATGAATAAATGATTGGTTTGCGATTGTATGTAGCCCAACCGCCTCAATTTAGCATTGGGGAAATTGAGATGCAGGAAAAGGAAATAATAGCCAAATTCAGGTGTCAGGTAAATTGGCAGGAGTCAAATGACCCTGGATGTCTGTCTTCATAATCCCTGCAAGAGCCTCCAGGATGGGAGAAGTCGCCCATTCCCCATGTTGCCTAAGCAAGCTGGGCAGGGAATGTGCCCAGGGCTCCTAGCACCCAACTGACAACGGCCACAACTTTCAAAGAACCCCTCTGAAAAGACTCTAAAACGAGAAGGAGGAGCATTTGATTAGATGTTATCCAGAAAGATGTGGGAGACCAGTTCAAACCAGCGACCTCTATTAATCCATGTTTCTAGCTCTGTGTCCACACGTGAGCCAGGAGGGGATGGGTTTCCCAGAGCTGGTGGTCCTGCCCCCTTGGAAGGACTAGCCAACACCGGGTTTGGGCTGGCTTGCTCTTCTACTGCCCCCTACTGGGGAGTCTCCTGACAGGGAGCAAAGTGGGTTGCTTCTAAGTTGTTTTTTCACAGTTGGGGGCAACTGGAGAAAACAGGAGATTCTAATTCAGCATAGAAACCAGAGATAATCTTGAAACACATACAGTGACTCCGAAGCATGCACAAGCCTCCTAAAGGTTAAAGATGAATCTTGATAACTTATATCCATCCCTACAATGGCTTGCCTTACCTCCTTTTGTCGAATTTGTCTGAAAGAACACGGGGCTATTTCTACACGGGTGCATGCATGCAGATACAAACTGAATATTTTTTTTTTTAAATATAGGCATAAACAAATGGGAATACAATGAAGGAAGATCTGATCCAGTCATCAGATCTAACTACAGCCTTTTAAAAAGGGAATGTAACTCCAGATGTCATCTTAAGAAAATGAATCAATTAGGGAAATGAAGAATTCCCTCATAAATCAGAGGAAGAGAAGCTCGAGTCCAGTCCTTGCTGAGGGAAGGGGGGGTGCTGCCAGGAGGCTGGCAATGGATCTGCTGGCCGTTTTCCTAAACCACCTAACCCAGGCTCCTCCTGTTTGCCTGAAGTTGTGTTTACCTTACTGAATGCTGGTTTGATTTGGAAAGAATGTTCTGAACGTTCTAAACCTTTTACCCTGAAGATAATAATGCCTCAGCCTTCAGGAGCGGGACCCAGTATAAGCTGGTGTCACTATTCATAAAATAATTGAGTTTACACAAAAAGTGATTTCAGTAATAGCTGCCTTTTTATAAGTATGTACATTTTATTTAAAATTACTGACTCAAAAGGCAAGGTAGAAAAAAAAATCACCTCCAACAACTTCCTGTAATTGCGAATTATTGTGAGGGAAACAGAAGGAAAAGATTTCGAAATTATGAGCCATTATGCTCGAGAGAGAGAGAGGGAGAGAGAGAGGGAGAGAGAGAGGCAGTGGGAAAAAAAAGACATCGCGGCTTCATGAAACACAGCTGACAAGCTCGACTAAATTACCCCCGGACCATTACAAAAATCACTTAATTGCCAAGCATTTTGTTAGGTCAATTGACTCTAATTGAAAAAATAACAAAAAGCTTATTATGCTGCAAATGCGGCCGTGGAAAATGAGTCTTCTGTTAGAAGGAAACAATAATTCTAAATTTCAGCTGCTGCTAACACTACAAAGTTCAGTGTTTCCTTCGGATAGAATCCGCCGTGAAGGAGAAAGCGAATATGATCAGATGATTTTTTTTTTCCTTTCAGATTCCGCCCCCCATTCTTACCCTCCCTGCTCCCCTCTTCTCTGCCTCATCCTCCCACCCCGTCTTGTCCCCACGTGAGCACCACCGAACCCCACCCCCCCTTCCATCAGCAGATACACACTCAACTCCCGCTCGCTCCCTATCTCCTCCTAGAGGGGAAGATGGGGGAGACAAAGGCCATCGGGGGGCGGGGCCCCGACTCTCCCGCTGGTGGGACACTGCCCTTTGGGTAAAATGCCTCCCCACCATTTTCTTTCCATGAGCCAGTCTCTCCCTCTCCCTTCCTGGCTGCTGCTTCATCCCATCCCTCCCCTTTTAAATATAGATAATAGAATAAGGCGGGAAGCAGCTTATGTCCGCGAAATTTCTCTGAAATTGCCCCTAACGCGCGCGCCCAGCGCTAGCCTTGATTGACATCAAGTGCAGTAATTAAAACCCCCGCCAGCTGACTTAGGTGAAGGTTTATTGATAATTACACATTTTTAGCATGGTTTGTCCAGAGTTGGTGCATTTCAAAAGATGAATCGGTCACAGCTCTGTTACTGCCCCAATTACAGGTTTGAATGGTGGGGGTTTGTAATGGGGATGATTCTACTTTGCAAAAAGTAATTATTTGACCATAAAACCAGGAGGCCAGGGTAGGAAAGCCTGATGGCAGAGCCTTTGTTTGGAGAGCGGGTGGGGAGGAAGTGGGTGTCTGTGTGTGTGCCTGGTGTGTACATGTGTATGTTTGTGCAGGAGTATGTACGTGTCTGTGTGTAGCTGTGTATGCTTGTGTGTGTACATTGTGTGTCTCTGTGTGTGTGACTATATGTGTACTTGGAGTGTGTGCCTGTGTGTATGCCTGTGTGTGTACATGGGCGTGTTGATGGGGAGCCGTAAATTAATTAAAATATATCATCTCCATAGCCCCCCTCCATATAAACACAGAGCTGTACATCACAAACCATTTCCCTTCTTGCTATATCTTAAAAATTTAAAATCATGGCCATTTTCAAGTCCAAGGCAATCAAATCCAACTTTTGCAAGCCCAAAGAGGGCCAGAGGGACCAGAGAGGACCCGGCCCATCAGTGGGAGCCAAGGAACTGGATCCGAGCATCAGGAGCACTGGGGCTTAGAGCATCTGTGAAAAGGGACAGGTGCCTGCTTCCCATTCCACCCTTCACGCCTGAGCCATGAGACAGCAGGATGCTGGACACCCACACCAGCGGGGCCAGTCCCTTCTAGGCAACCAGCAGGTTCTCTTGCTGACATCCGCTTGCATTGCTGCCTCTTTTAGAGCTTGGTGTCACTTACCCCAGGGCCAGAGCCAGTGCTATCAGGCTGTGCATCATCGTATGTGTGGTTTCTTGGGGGCTCCACAACTGGAGACAATGGCAGGAGTGGCCTCTGAGAGCCCCGCATGTCACCTGGCGACTTGGCAGGCAGCTGAACCCAGGAGTAAACTGAACCATCAGGGTGCTACAGGTGTTGAAAGCACGGGGAGCAAGGCTTGAAAAAATCGGCTAGGAGAAAAGGGAGCAACCGGAAGCTGTTCTGTGGGAGCCCCACCGGGTTTCAGATGTGCCTGGGCCAGGGTTGCAGGACGCCGGGCTTCCCCAAGAAGGCGGGATGCAAAGGCCACCGATGACCTGCGAGTCGAAAGAGCTGTACAAGGTCAAGACCAGGCTTGGGGAAGAGTCCCGCTGCCCCCAAACACCACGCAGAGAGGCCAGACTGCCTGGAAAGGAGCGAGTCCTTCCGATTAAGTGGCAGAGCCCTACTGAGAGAAATAAAAGTGAGGGATGGTGAATTCGGTACCACTTGCCAGACCAATGAGCCTCATCAATTAATCACAGCCAAATAATCACCACCTACATTAAAGAATAATACATGAAAAGGACAGGGGCCTCGCTGTAACTTATTCAGAAAGGGCTGCCTCCCTCATTCCTCTGAGTCCTGACATGTTAACTGGGTAGCGACTAATTAGATGTCAAAAATTCATAAGCGCTCTTTAATATTGCATATATCTGCAGCCGCCGACATTTCAATATGAGAGTTGTATACACAGAAGTCACTATAGCATTAAAACACAGCGGGGTGGGAGAAATAAAAGGGAACCAATAAAAACAATGTCTCTCAAAAACCCCAGAGAGCGCCAGCTTTGGAAGCGTGTACTTTCTTATTCAGAAAAGGTATCACCTTAATAAGAATTATAGGCAAAGGGGTTCTTCTGCTCCGTGCTGCGTGGACAGAAAGAGGGAGAGGAGATGGCCTTATCAAAGGCACTGCCAGGTAAATAGTAATTTATCGTGCATGCACAATGAACATTACCCAGTGTCCTGACACTGGGTGATAATGAAAGGCATGTTATTGTGGCATCCACCGAGGGAATTTCCACTCCGCCCTCCTCCCTTCTCCGTTGTCTCTCTTGAGCAAAGCAGCAGTGATGGGTCCTGGCAGCCCCTGCCTGTTTCAAGCCATTTCACATAATATAGGAAGCACCTGAAGTTTAGTGGATTAAGTAAGTGAGTTAGTTCGCTGGCTCGGTGATATATATGTTGCCTGCATGTGAACTTATATTTCAAATGCTGGGGACTATATTTCTATGAAACAAGCCTTTTCCTGTCGGAAGAATTATAGGAATGTGATATAATACAAGGCAGTGAGATTAAAAACAATGCATCATAGCAGGGAGAAAATGCACTGTTTTATGACTTGCATCCGTTAATTGAACCTCTCAGGAATAAAGAGAAGGGCTCCGCAGGAATCTGCTGGAAAATCACTCTTTTTTTTGACTTCCAGGGAGGTGGTTTTTGTTTGTTTTTTTTTTATTTTTATTTTTAGCAGGCATATCTACACACACGTGCATAGAAATATATTCACACATGCACACATATAAATACACGTATGCATACACACAGCAATGCCGTGAATGACATGCCTTGCTTTCTGTACAAGACTGTTCTTTAGAAAAAGTTATTTATTTTTGAAAAATTCTGATCACATTTGACATAGGAAGAGGGTGAGTAAGTTCTGTTGAAGAGCATAAAAGAAGCGATCTGCGTTCAAATCACTAGGTGGACAATTATTAGTAGCTTTGCACAAATTCCATTAGTATTCTGAGCCTCAGTTTTCTCTTCCGTAAGACAGGTGATGCATTTGGCCTACCCGGTGGCTCAGCGATTAAGTTCGCATGTTCTGCTTCAGCGGCCTGGGGTTCACCAGTTCGGATCCCAGATGCGGATATGGCACCACTTGGCAAGCCATGCTGTGGCAGGCGTCCCACGTACAAAGTAGAGGAAGATGGGCATGGATGTTAGCTCAGAGCCAGGCTTCCTCAGCAAAAAGAGAAGGATTGGCAGCAGATGTTACCTCAGGGCTAATCTTCCACACACACAAAAAAAAGACAGGAGAAGCAATGCCTTCCTCCTCATTGGTTGGGCAGCGTACAGTAATGACATCAGGAATGCCAAAGCCTCTATCTGTGAGATGCCAGGAGCTGTCTAAAGGCTGTGTGCCCTGATTAATTTCCACAGTAACTATGGCCAGGGCTGCTCCTCCTCACATACACTGCAATGTTGACACAGACTTGTTTCGTAGTGTCAGCTGAGTTTTGGTTTCTCCTGGAACTCCTGGATGATTGCAATGATGCAAGCCGCACAGCAGCAATTCATGATCAGTTTCATGGTTTGGGGGTGATCCTCCTCAAGCACAGTCCTGGGTCCCACCCCTGGTTATGTCTATGCTGACTCGACCTTTGCACACATTCCAGACTCATGCCTGTCTCTGGAACGTCCACTCCAGGGGTGGGGGGGCTTTCCGAGAAGGGAGATGAGCCCTGATTCAGTCATCTGGCACAGCACCATGGTCAATGGTCAATCATTATGTGATTATACCGGGTCTTTCATTTGGTATACACTACATTAATTCAGGCTGGAAAACATCCCTTGTAGTCAATATTTAAGTCGTAATTAACTGCATTCATTTGCTATTTTTGTAGCCCCTGATTCTTTCTTAGTGTTAAATTGGTTTCTTCCCCCATTTCAGCATTTCTTTTTTTTTTCAAAACAGGAAGCTCTATCAATTTTGACTGGTAGCTGGCAAACAGTCTCCCTGGCTTGCCTAGAGTGTAGGAAAGGAGACGTTTCTTTCTTTCACTGGATTGAGATTAAAGCCCAGGTCACTTCACTCATTCACTTCATTATTCACCCATTCATTCTGTCCCTCGTTCATCCGTTCCCACATTCACTTTTCAAATAATGTCGAGCGCACTTACCACTGCCGATCCTGTCTCCTCTTGGCAGTACTGTGAAAAATAATCAGGCTTTTCTACTCCCCCAAACTTAGGTTGCAGTGGGTCGGAGTAACAGGTAGACACGTGGCTCAAATACCGTGATATACGTGCTGGGAGAAAAGCAGGAATTAGTTGGGGGAGCGTTCGGGGCATACAGCACACGGACACCGAATCTACGCCGGGAGGGCGTGGTCAGGAGAGGCGCGACACTGGGCAGAGAAGGACTCGGCTGAGATGGGACGTGAGGGCTGCAGAGTGAGCGGAGGCGCAGGAAACAGCTATGCAAAGGTACAACCGAGAAGGCCAGTGCGGCGGCCTTTTCTGGCACCTGTTCTCTTTCCTCCATGCAGCCACCTCTGGAAACAGCACTTAGCATTGTTTGGGGGAGCCACGTCCCTTCTCAGCCGTATGATTTCAGCATGAGTGAACCCCCAGCCCCAGTTTCAGGGATGCGCTCCCACTGGTTTCATCAATTATTGTGCCCACCCCTTTGGTCACTGTGATTGGTTCAGAGATGAGCACACCACTCGCTCAAAGCCAATGAAATGTGAGCTGTTTCCTGGGGCTTCTGGGAAAGAGAAGCCTCCTCTCTCCTCCATAAGTTCTCTCAGGACTCTCTGCATAGTGTGCTATGATGTTGTGAGGCCAACGACTGCTGCACCCATTTTTTATTAAAACCGATAGGGAAGGGTCCAGAACTGTCAGAGGTATTGTGTGGAGTCAGAGGGTGATGCCAACGTTGTGAAAGAGAGTACAGAGAGAGAGAGGAAATGGATCCATGTGATATTATTTGAGTTGTTGGATCAATCCTCGCCTCAAGCTGGATGACTATGAACTTAGAATGATACAAGCCAATGAATTCTTATTATTGTTTAAAACAATCCAAGGAGGAATTTCCATTTGAAGCATGAGGTGTCTGAAGTGAAAAAATATATGGCATAATCTAGACGATGATGATAATGATGGCAGTGATAATGGTGATGATGATGAAGGTGATAATGATGGTGATGATGATGATGGTAATGATGAAAGTGATGATGGTGGTAGTGATGATGATGATGAAGGTGAGATGAAAATAGGCACCATGCATTGTATAATGTATCAGGCATTGTGCTCTGTGCGTTAAAAATATTATCTTCTTTGCTCTTCAAGAAATCCTATGAGGTAGATAGTAGCATTTCCAGTTTACAAACAAGAAAATTGAGATTTGTGGGGTGGGGGGGAGGTCAAGTGATTTTCCCAGAGTCCCACACTTAATAAGTAGAAGAAGTGGATTCAAACAGTGTGGTCTGACTCTAAAGCCCAGCTCATAGCTGAGAGGAGATGCTGCTGAAGAGGACGATGTGGGAGGTAGGGAGGCAGAGCCAGAGGCTGGTGACCTTTCAGACCAGGACAGGGGTCTGGATTTGGAACTTGGTAATGGGATGCCACACAAAATCTTTATTTGGAGCATTTCTCTGCCCTCGTCAGGCTTGAGCTCCACACATATGTGGACCACCCTTTGCTGCACCGCTTTCCACAGGTTATGGCATTAACAAGCTTCTCGTCTGTACTCCATGCCTTCTCCCACAAACACCTCCTGCTGGACAGCAAAGTCCTTGGACAGTGTACTAGTCAGGGTTCTCCAGAGAAAGAGAACCGATGAGAGAGAGAGAGAGAAATAGATTTATTATGAGGAGTTGGCCCACATGGTGATGGAGGCTGACAGGTGCCAAGATCTGTGGTCAGCAAGCAACAGACCCGGGAGAGATGATGTAGTTCCAGTTCAAAGGTCAGCAGACTCAAGATCCAGGAAGAGTCATTGTTTCAGCTCAAGTCCAAAGGCGAGAAAAAAACAATGTCCCGGCTCAAAGGCAGTCAGGCAGAATGAATTTCCTCTTCTTTGTGAGAAGTTCATTCAGTCTTTCTGTTTCACTCAGGCCATCAACTGATTGGATGAGGCCCATCCCTACTGATGAGCAATCTGCTTTACTCAGTCTACTAATTCAAATGTTTACCTCTTACAAAATCACCCTCACAGACACACTCAGAATCATGTTTAATCAAATATTTGGGTCTTGATAGCAGATCAAGTTGACACATAAAATTAACCATCACAGAAAGGAACTAGGACTCTGTGTGTGTCCCAATCACCTAATATAGCACCAGGTAAATAGTAGATACCTGATAAATACTTCTGAATGAAATTCAGGAAGTGGCCAGACTGACTGGTGATTTTTACCTTAGAGAAGACACAGCATTGAGATATGATATTTCCCTTCAAAAGCTTCAAAGTTCAATTGGATGACATCTGGCTCACCCACGACATCCTCAGTTCCTCACAGGTGAGCTTGACCCCAAGTTCATGTTCAGCCTCCCCAGACGTAGTTTGGAAGGATGTTGTAGGGAGCCAAATATCAGAGGTTCCTTTGAAAACCAGGCATGGGCCCCCAGCATCATAAGACCCCAGCCGCCTAACCAACTCCGCCCATTAGGGGTGCTGTCCTCTCCCTGGGTTCCCATGTTGCACCAGCCCACTCCAGCCACTGAGCCACTAAGTCCATCTGTAGCCTCAGTGAGCAGCTCTGCCGAGCTGAATCCTTTGGATCTGGGAAATGCTGCATCCAGGGACTTGTGCCAAGTCCCAGGGCCTGCCACCAGACCTCCCTTCCAGAAAAGCTATGTTCTTTGAGTTTCGAGCTCTGTCTGCTCAGATCCCTTCCATATCTGAACTCTCTTTTACTCTCACCTCTAGTGCCAAGTCCTGCTTCCCCACTTTGAGTGTTACCCCATTCGTTCAACACATCCATGCTTGCCAGTGACCTCTGATATGACAGCTAGACTAAAAGTGAGACCTTATTTTGTGTGCATGTAGGGGGCCTAACTAGAGCTGGTGATTAGGAAAGATGATTTTGACTCAAAGCAGAGATAGTTTATCCAGGCACATGTTTCTATACCCATGATCCTGATCTGAGTTAGCTGAACCTTCAGTCTGTTTCCTCTATGTCTTGGACAAGCAGGGATAAGAACGATCAAAGAATAGGAAGAGGATGAAGGAAGCAAGGATGGAAGAGGAGAGAGCTTTGGAAGCTCGGACTTGGGCAATAGATGGGAAGGAGACCTTGGATTGACTGTGGGCCATAGGCAGATGTGACCTCCCTTGTGACTTTCCTTTAGTGTGTGACCACTGGGACCTGGCTTTACCTCATCTGTTTTTACCATCCAGGGAAGAGTCAAAACCCTCAAGCTTTTTTCTGGGATTTTGTTCTGGGCCAGATTGGGAAAGGATGTTCTGCCTACAGTGGCTGGGTTGAAGAAAATCAGTCATTACAAAGCTTCCACCAGGTCTTTGTATACCTGAAATGCCCATCATTTTGTAGTGGGCTCCATGTCTATCCACAGAGAGCTCCAGCATAGTCAGCAATCAGGAGGATTAACCAAAGGGAATGGGTCTGTTCTGTGTAATGATGTAAACGATGGATGGTGTGAACCCCATGGCACACAGAAGCAGATTATGATACGGTTATATCTGTTGTCTCTTAACGTGATCTTAGAATGTTCTATTTCTGAGAATTATTTGGTGTCTCTGGATATTATGTGTCTCTGAAATGTTATATCTGTGTGATGTGTGTGTGTGTGTGTGTGTGTCCACAAATGTTTATTGAGCATCTACTATAAGGTAGGTGATGTTCTAGATGCAGGGGATACATCACAAAATCCGTACCAGGCTGAAGTTTGCCATCTGGTGAAAAATACATGCATTAAATAAATAGCTACGGATATAATAAGTGCACTCAGCAATCAGGGTTGTGAGTGATTGTCAGACGCAGAACCAAGCTCTGACTTCCTCCAGGCACTCCTTTGAGAATCATGACTAAGTCCCAGTTTCTACGTAAAATGGGAGCAAATGCGTGCATCAGGGACGGAGGAAGAGTCAGTGTAGCGGTCACGTTGCAGATCTCTGCAGAGATCTGCTTTACCCGGTCGGAGCGCTCATCCTCCAATTACCACAAGTGTTCGCTGCTGCAGGCTCAAAGCTGAATCATTCTATGGAGAATTGCCCTCTGCTGATGGAGCCCTTAGCCGTAGAAAACTCATTCTCCACCGACCCACACATAACACAGACGACCTGCAGCTAATAGCTGAATGAAGTCGGGGAAGAAAAGGCTGACGTCCATGTTACAATCTTGTGGTGCAGTTCATACTCCAGAGCTTCCTGTGGGATCAGGTGTAGGCCAGACTCCACCTGAAACCACATCCTTGTTCAGCTCCTTCAACTTTCCTTTCCCTGTTTTCCTCCCCCCTTTCTAAAGTTTCTCTCTCAATAAATCACTCCCACAAGATCTTTATCTCAGGCTCTGATTTTTGGGACCATCACACTCTAAGATGTGCAGCGAGGCTGGGTGTCCACACCAGGGGATAGAGCTGATGTCTTCTATCCAGTGTTTGCTTGGTTGCTGGGACCTAAATCTGTCCCTAATGCTTCCTGGACAATGTCACATGGGCAAATGAATAATGTCCAGGACCTACTAAACAATCCAGAGGACGCTCCTAGTTTATGCCAGGCTTGATTCTTAAAGCTCTATTGCTGTAGGCTCAAATGAAAGGTTGATGGCCCTCAACATCAGAGTTGGGTGGATGGGATAGGCCTAACAGCAGTTGACAAAAGGAAGCCAATTCGGTTTCACCTGGGATAACTCACTGGAGAGATCATTGGATTTCAGATCTTAAAGATAAAGAAGGGAACGGGCATTGAAGTGGTGATGAGGACTGAGTCCTTGAAGCCACAGCTCAAAGTAGAAGCCATAAACATTCAAATGATGATGATAATTCTCTTTTAGAGAGCCAAGAAATAATAATTAAATCCATGATGGTTCTAATTTGTTAAAAGCTTATAAAGTGCCAATCTGTATAAAATATACATTATTTCACTGACACCCTCAAAAAACATCTATGTAGGTAAATGTTCTTCTCCCAATTTCCCAGGTGGAAAACTGAGTTCAGGGAGAGTTGTCTGTGTGTAGGAGATGAGCTTTAGAGCTGGTCTATCAGATCCCAAATGCAGTATGATTATTTGACTCCATTTCAAGGATCAACACTTTAGCAGTACAGTTTTTTTTGCACTGTAGACACTTAATATATATGTGGACAAAGAACGACCCCACATGAAAGGTACTCAGTGACAGCTGGACGGACAGTGCCCAAGCCAGCGTGAACCAAGTCCAGAAACACAGTGTAGCGACTGCTGTACCTAAGGGGGACAACGTGCCCGCATCATTTCAACAAACCCTGCAGGTACAGGAACATGAATTTTAATGGCATTTGTGCTTTAAATTTCCCTGATCATCCCTTCAATTTTACATTTCACTTCGTATATAGCCCATTCTTTGTGAAATGATGTGGAAGAGGAAATAATAAATTCCAGAGAAATGGTACCCAAAGAGATGGTTAAAAATTATGGCAGAGTTTGGACACCAATTCATACAGTTTACATGAGAAATTTGGTGCGTTGTGTTTGCGGGGAGGAGGGAAGAGACTAAATAGCAGGCTAGTCTCAGACATATAAGGGCTGGTTGTGATAAATACAGAGACGTTTGCTCTCAAAATGTCTGTTCAGTCAGAATAGGCTGGTGGGCAGAGGGGACCTGAAGTGGAGAAGCAGGGAAAGAAGATCCGCAAGACGGAAGACACGGAGAGTGGCGCTTGTTCATTCATTCATATGCTCACCCCTAGCGTGAAGGGAACATCCTGCCTTTGTTTGTACATAACTACCTTCATGCTTTGACATTTCAGGATATATAATTGGCCTGAAGATTAAAAAGTCCTGCTCACTGGGTGACCAGGGGACTTAGATTTATCTTCATAAAGATGATGATGGTGATGATGATGATGACGACAGAAACAGCAGCAACAACAAAACAGCCACAGTTATCATGTTTCCTGGTGACAGAGGGCTGCTTTTAAGGTGAGACATTAAACAGAAATGTCTGTAGACCACACAGCAGCTAGAAGTTTCCTTTGGCTTGGAAGAAAAAGAAAGGAAATAACACGTTTGAGGACTTGTTCTGTGTATAGTAAGATGCTTGGCACTTTAAATATGGTATCTTATTTAATCTATTAGCAGCCCCTGCAGCTACAGAGTAAGGCCTCCATGAAATCAAAGAGGCTCAGAGCAGTTAGCTGCCTTGCCCAAAGTTGCAGAGCAAATCAACAGCAGAGCCTGGGTTCAGCTCGGTCTGCATTACAGTTTCCACAGGGACAGGGAGAGCAAATTCCTCATGGTCAGGAACCCCCTAGCAATAGTGGGGTGGAACAGATTCCTAACCGTGTTCCCAAGATGCTGCCTGGGTTACTCAACCTGTACCTTCTCTTCCTCTTTCTCCTCTTTTGTAACAAAGTGTCACTTTTCCCTCATGATAATCATATTATTATTTTTGAAGAAAACTCCTAGACAACCATTGCTAGTAAACATTGCCCAGAGCCCCAGTGACCCCCACCCAGCACCCCAATGATTCCTTTTAACCTGTGAATCTTTTGCCTCTCAATATATTTAAAGGAAGTGATTTAGAAGGAAAATAAACTCTGAAAGATACAAATCCTGTAGAGTGGTTTTATCTATAACAGGTCCAGATTGGGAAGAGCTCCTGTATCCAACACGAAAATATCAAAAAAGAATCATGCCCCCCATTTTAAACCAAATGCAACTTATTATAAAACAGAAGAATGACACCCTCTGAGATCTGTGAAAATAAAACCAGTGTTAAGATGTGAAACAGAAATCAAAAGTGTAATGACCTTTGAAAAGGAAGACGCAAAATTTACATTATTGCAGAATTATTATTACAACATTTGTTATGAGCACCTGCCTCAGAAATGTAAGAGGAGAAAATCCAGCTGTCCATAAACTGAAGAACGTGCAGAATTAATCACAGTTAAGTAATGTGACCATTTCAGAAGAAATACTCTAAAGATCAATAACTTTCCTACATATGAGCAATCATTTAGAAAATATCATGGAAAACTTAACTAATTCTCTATAGAAGACAAAAAAACTCCATAATCTGTCCTTAGAGCTATGTATACAATGCCTATATGGGGAGCATTGTATAAAGTTACTACTCAAAAATACACAAAGATCTTGATTGAGAAACCTGATGCCTATCCATCTGTTGGATTGCATCCCATGCTGTCCCAGGGCATTTGCACTTACTGTTTCCTCTGCCCAAAATGATTTTTCCTTTGTTTTTTTCATGGTTAAGAATTTATTAGTGTCTCAGATTAAATCTCATCTCAAAGAATGTTCCTTTACTTCCTTATCCAAATTTCCCCATTATCACTCCCAGTCATTATACATCTCTACTCTAGTCTTCACAGCGCTTAGCATTACTTGAAATTATCTCATTCACTTGTTTCTTTTTTTTAATTTTTTGGTGAAGAAGATTGTCCCTGAGCTATCATCTATGCCAATCTTCCTCTATTTTCTGTGGGACGCTGCCACATCATGGCTTGATGAGTGGTGTGCTGGTACGTGCCCAGGATCCAAACCCACAAACCCAGGGCCACTGAAGTGGAGTGCGCAGACTTAACCATTATGCCACCAGGCTGGTCCCAATCTCATTCACTTATTTACCTATTTGTCGTCTACCTCCTTCACTTAAATGAAGCTCCATGGAGCATCATTCTTTTTGTTTATCTCTATGTCTGGTGCAGGGTAGATACTCAACATGTATTTGTTTAATTAAATTTGAAAGGTTTAGCGTTCTTTATAAAGACTAAATTTTGTAAAAGAGTATATTCTCCTGGAATGTAATAAATAGTTTTCACTGGCTCCAAGTCAGAATTCAAATGAGACAGTCTCTAGACTGGGGACCGGAGACTTAACAAATGATGCTAGAGTTCATTTGGGAGAATAAATAAATAATAAAAGAAAACACAGACAAGCATTCTTGAAAGAAGACAAAGTGGAGGGGCACCCAGCCTAACATATTTTAAGATATTTTCTAAGTCTATCATAATGAGAGCAATGTAGCACGGGCTTAAGCACAGATAAGGACTGAAGCTGCAGAGTTCATTAGCAGGTGATAGAACATAGAACACAAATAAAGAATAGTAATGTATGATGAAGATGGCATCCAAATTTGTGGGTGTGTTAGGCATAATTCTGGGCTGGCCCCCCGGATTCATGCCCTCTGGTGTACATGACCTACCTAGTCCTCTCCACTTGCATCTGGGCAGGATTAATGAATATAATGAATTTCACCCTCCCTGCTTAGGTTACCTTTATGACAGAGGTGAAGAGATTTTACAAATGTAATTAAGATCCCTAATCAGTTGACTTTGAGTTAATAAGAAGGGAGATTATTCTGGGTGGCCCTGACTTAATTGGATGAGACCTTAAAAGTGGTTGAGTCCTTCCTGGAGGTTTCAAGTGTGAGAGGGATGATGGAGGGCACCATGTGGCAAGGACCCCAGGGCAGCCTTTAGGTGCTGAGAGTGATCCCCAGCCAGGCAGAGGAAGCAAGAAAATGGGGATCTCCATCCTACAACAGCAGGGAAATGGATTCTGTCTACCTCCTGAGGGAGCTGGAAGCATCATCCTTGGTCAAGCCTGCACATGAGGACACTGCCACTGACACCTGATTGTGCCTTGTGACACCCTGAGCAGGGGATTGAGTTGCACTGTGCCCAGACTTTTGCCTACAGAGCTGTGAGCTAATACCTGGGTGCTGTCTCAAGTCACTGTGTTTGTGGAATCTGTAACACAGAAATCAAAAACCAGTGCAGTGGGGAAGGGAAGAAAATTGGATAAACAGAATTAAGACAATTTGTTAGCTACGTGGGAAATACAAGTATGGATGTTCTTAAAATATTCTGTCACAAAATAAATTCCAGATAAATTAAATAATCAAATGGAAGAAAGCGAAACCCTATAGTATTTAGGTGAATACTAATATGATCTCAGGTTAGAGGCATGATTTTGGAGCACAAAAATGACAGAAAAACTGCAATTCAATAGGTTGGAATGTATAAAAATTAAAAATTCTTCAAATGGGGGCTGGCCCGGTGTCGCAGCAGTTAAGTTCGCACATTCCGCTTCTTGGCGGCCCAGGGTGCATGGGTTCGGATCCGGGGTGTGGACATGGCACTGCTTGGCACACCATGCTGTGGTGGGCATTCCACATATAAAGTAGAGG
Source organism: Equus asinus (assembly GCF_041296235.1). Taxonomy (NCBI): domain Eukaryota; kingdom Metazoa; phylum Chordata; class Mammalia; order Perissodactyla; family Equidae; genus Equus; species Equus asinus. The sequence goes on along the minus strand of NC_091796.1, from coordinate 103,148,571 downwards.
AAGGTGGGCATGGATGTTAGCTCAGGGCCAGTCTTCCTCAGCAAAAAGGAGGAGGACTGGCAGTAGTTAGCTCAGGGCTAATCTTCCTCAAAAAAAAAAATTCTTCAAATGAAAATAACAACAAAACAAATCCAGGAAAATATTTACTTCAGAGATAACAGATAAAGATTTGGTATCTTTCCTATGTAAAGAATGCAGACAAGTACGTTAAATATTTATGTGTCTATGTGCCACTTGTGTGTTCGTGCTATGCTGGAATGAGAACCCTCCCAGCAAAGGGTTCGTATCAGATATCTCTGGATGATGAAATTATGAGTGATTTTAAAATGTCTTTTGTAGATTATATTCCTACTCTGTGTACATTTTCTAAAATGATTCCGTGTTAACGTCATGACCATATGAAAATAATAATTAAACATACCATATTTCAATATATAACTACAAACAAATAGTATGCAACTTAGTAAGATTATTTACATTCTGTAATTTTTTTATAAATAGTTAAGCACTAAAGATCAGGGCAAACATTACAACATCTTGCATATGTATGCTATGATTATAACCGTGTGGAAACATTGCAAGTATAGATGGGTAAAGATGCAAAGACTTGTGTTGCCTTCAAAAGAGATGTTGTTTAGGATAGTGGCAATAGGCACAACTAAAAATATTCTCTTTAGACTATTTTCTGTTTGAATTAAAAATCTGTTCTGTATCTGCTGTATATAAATATACGCAAAAGATGGTAGATGGGTAGATAAATGATAGGTAGAAAGGTAGATAGTTAGAAACATAGATAGAAACATAGATAGATACACAACAGATAGAACGATAGATAGATGATAGGAAGAAGATAGATAATAGAAACGTGGATATATAGGTAGATGATAGAAAGATAGATAGATAGATAGATACATACGTACATACGTACATACATACACAGACAAATAGAAAGCCTTGTCGTGTGTATTAGTTTTTCTATGGTTTCTGTACCAAAGTAGACAGACTAGGTGGTTTAACCCACAGATATGTATTTTCTCAGAGTTCTGGAGGCTGGAAGTCCAAGATCAAGGTGTTGACAGGGTTGATTTCTTCTGAAGCCTCTCTGTTGGCTTGTAGAACCCATCTTCCCCCTGTGTCCTCACATCATCTTCTGTGTGTGTCTGTGTCCTAGTCTCCTCTTCTCATAAAGACACTAGTCACATTGAACGAGGGCCTAACTTAGTGAACTCATCTTAACTTAATTACCCCTTCAGAGACCCTCTCTCCAAATACAGTCACATTCTGAGGGACTTGGGGTTAGGACTCCAACATATGAGTTTTGGGGGAGACACAATGCAGCCCATAACATCATGCAAGAATATCTCCTTCTAAGTGAGAGAACAGCACTCAACTTGCAATTTTCTCTCTTCCTCAGATGCGGCCTGAGCAGCATCACGTAACGCAGTTGCAATAACCTGACCACTGGTATCCTTAGCTTGGCTCATTCAACCTTGATTTGGTCAAGGGGTAAAAATTGCTGCGGCTTCATGTATGATGCAGATTAAATAAGATGATTTACAAGGAGGATCAAGTACAGAGCATGGGAAGCATTAAGGGGGCATGCCTCTCCTTCCCCCTACTATATTGCTTAATCATGTTTCTTAGACTTTTCCACTGAAGTCCTCTAATAGCTGGGGAGAGAGAACTTGAAGCAAACTCCAAAAAAGCATTCAGCAATGTTGTCCTTATATTCACTTAAAAACCACAAAAAATGTTGACCTTTTATATAATGGACCCATATTTGTTAAAATAAAAAAGTTTCAACTCCATGTGATGTAAAATTGCTGGGGAAAACATGCGACATTTACCTTGTGCCTTTATAGGCCTACAACTGCATGCCCTGCGTGCCTGTAGACACACACTTCAGTTTGAGACACAAGCCCTCAGAGAAATAGTACTTAGCGTTTCCCTCCAGTTCTAGAATTTCTCACAGCATGTCTTCAGAAGGCGAGCGAGACAGAAAATCAAATAGTAGACTGTTGTTGCAAAATTACTGGGAAAAAAGAGAAAAACAAAAACCAGAAAAATATAAAAAATGGGCAGGCAACAATGCCAGAAGGACAAATAACAGATGGACAAACAGAATTACAAAGCGAATGCCAAGGACTAGAAGAGGCAGTGGCTGAGTTGGACAACATTATGAGGAAAGATTGCAAAATAGTCAGATTCAGCCAACGTGAGCCCTTGCAGGGCCATACCTGTACAGGAAGAAGCAACTCGGGTCAGCACAAGAACTTTGTCATGGCCATGTATGTCCCTGCTTGTTATATTTATTGTCCTGTGATGGAACTCAGAGGGCTGGGATTCCTACATTGAGTATTGGAAAGAGGGGCTGGCCTTGAAGATTAACCTGCAGTGGGATTTTCCACCAGGGATCTTAAGCATCTGCTTTACCCAAATGCTCATGTCAACCCTCATCGGGTGTATTCGAAACCTCTATGGACCACTGACGACCCTCAGAGGGACAGAGCGAAACCTGTGCCAACAACATGCTATTCCTATCAAACAAGCCAAGCTAAACACCCACACCAGAAGACTTTTGTTATTTTGCAATGTGGCTCATCAATATTTGCTCATATAAACAAAGAATTTGCTCTCCCTTCAAGAATCCGTTCCATTAGCTGTACTTAAAGCCTCTAGTAATGAATAAGTCCACCTCACCACTGAGGGATGAGCTGAGGAGGTGTATCATTTTCCATGTTATTGAAGCGAAACCAGCTGAGAGAGGAGCCGATGACTCATGGTCAGCATTCACGGAAACGGTATTGAATAGATGAATGCATGCATACAGTGTGCGTGGAGGGAATGTAAGCATGCCTGCATAAAGGGTGGTCTTGACTTCCTTCCAGAAGGGAGGTTAGATGGAGATCTTGTATAAAGAAAATCAAAAGAAATAGACACCATAGGATTGATTAGTCCAGGGGCTGGAAGACTCTGCCGGGTGGCCAAATCTGGCTCATGGCCTGTTTTTGTATGTCCCTCTAACTAAGAACAGTTTTCACATCTTTAAAGGTCTGTATAAATAGATAGAGAGGCAGACAGACAGATACAGAGAAGAACATGGGACAGGGACCAACTAAAGCCTGCAAAACCTAAAATACGTATTACCTGGCATTAACAGAAAAGGCTTCCCCACCACACCCCGAATTGGATGATACTCTTGAGAGTAGTGATCGTGAATTGCTTACCCGTCTTACATCGCCCACCCTAATGGTAATGGCTTCCTAGTCACTGTGGGGAGAAGGATTTTGAAAGCATCCTACCTTCATAGGTAATATTCATTAATTACCTTATTATACAAATAAGAGCTGCACATGTGTTAACCGACTAAATCCTCCCAACAACCCTTTTTGATACTCTGTTCCCCCTTTTTAAGTGAAGACAATTGAGCAACAGAGAGGATAGCTAACTTGTCCAAGGGCAGGACTGGAACTGGGGCAGTCTATAGGTATAGAATTACAAATATAGATGTCAGGAGAGATTAACATAGGCTGCAATAAATAATCACCCCCAATTTTGAGTGGCTTTTAATACAGAAGTTCGTTTCTGCTCATGCTGTGTGTTCACAGAGGGTTGGCTGTGACTCTGTTCCAGGTGCATTGTTCTGGGGACCCAGGATGACGGTGCAGCCTCTATCTTTTTCCAGCCATGTGGCAGAGGCAAAAGAGAGGAAATCGTATGTTGACTCTTAAAATTTCTGCCTAGACACAAAATATGCCCCTCTGATCATATTTCATTGGTCAGAGCAGGTCAAATGGCCAAGCCTGATGTCACTGGGGCAGGAAAGCAGAACCCTCCTGAGGGAGGGACTGAGTGCGGCAGTGCTGTCTGCTATAGGGCACTGCACAGGCCTGCCAACCAGTGTCCCAATATCCTAGGACGTTGGCTAGAAACTCTCTAGACAAGTTGTGGCCATCTGATTTCTCCTCACTGCTCTTTCCTGAATTTTCCAGAAATGAGAAAATGTCAGTCAGTAGGAGCATCTCAGTTTCTCAGCTACTGTGAGGACCACGCCCTCCAGTTGTTTCCGTTGTTTAAATCTGTATTAACCAGAGTTCTCTAGAGAAACAGAAGCAATGGGTTTTATATAAATAGATAGATAGGTAGAGAGAGAGAGATAGGTAGATATAGATAGATTTAGATGGATATAGATACATAGATATATGGAGAGAGAGGGAGAGAGAGAGAGATTTATTCTGAGGAATTGGCTTGTGCAATTGTAGTGGCTGACAAATCTGAAATAAGTAGAGCGAGCCAGCAGGCTGGAGACTGAATTAGAGTTGATGTTGCAGTCATCAATCCAAAGGCTGGAAACTCAGGCAGAAGTTCTATGTTGCAGTCTGGAGGCCAAATTTCTTCCTCTTGGGGAAACCTTAGTCTTTGCTCTCAAGGCCTTCAGCTGATTGGATGAGGCCCACCCACATAATGGGGGATAATCTGCTTTACTTAAAATCAACTGACTGTAAATGTTAATCATATCTAAAAAGTGTCTTTACAGCAACATCTAGACTAACTAGTGTTTGACCAAACAACTGGGCACCGTAGTCTAGCCAAGTTGATACATCAAATTCATCATCCCATTTAAAGACTACATTTCAGTGTAAAAGTCCTTCCACCAAATTGCATATCACCTTTACGGTCCTTAGCTCTTTATACTAGTTAACATGAGCTGTGGTGACAAACTCCCACATCTTGATGATCCAAGCATGCTACAATTTATGTTTTGCCATGTGACGTCCCAAATAAATGTTCCAAATTGGTGGATGGCTCTCCTCCAAGTGGTAATTCAGGCACCCAGACACCTATCATCTTATGGCTCCCCCATATCTAACATAGACCTCCCCAAATTTTTGTACTTGTCTCTGTCAAGCCACTGGAAGAAGGAAGAGCAAAGAAAGTTACTTGCTTGAGTATTTTATATACTAGAAAGGAATTGCTACATATCAATTCTGCTCATAACCTATTGGCTAGAACTCAGTCACATGATCATACCTACCCCAAGGGAGTCTGGGAAACATAATGAAGCTGGTACTCTGAAAGTATAAAGAACAGAATTGGTGGTCTTCTTGCTAATCTTTTCCTTATTTATGAACCCAGCATCCTCCACAGGGATCTTAAATTTTAACATAGGTATGGGGATTAAGAGGTTACCATAAGTTACAAAAGCTTTCTGTACCTTAGTTTCTTCTTTTGTGAATTAGAAATAATTCTCCTGTTTCTGATATGAGGAGTCAATACACTATGGCAATGACTGTGCCTGATGGAGACTAGAAGCCCAAATCCACTTGGAAAACTAGGAAATCCGCTTGGTTTTTAGTAGTTGTTAAAGAGCTCTGCCCTCTGAAAGGTTTGGCAAGCCAACGTCACACTCTAGGAGGAGGAGGACAGAGTTAAATGTGTCAAGGTAAAAAACCTGCACTTCTTTGGAGTCTGCTTCCAAAGTGCTTCTGAACATCTTTCTGGCTGAAGCCTCCAAGACTGAGTCATACACCTTAGAAAGCGGCTCCTCTTTGTTAAAATGGGTTTCGTTTCCTACTGACCCTGTCCACAGCTCTGCAGAGCTAATTTGCTAGTTCAGTGGCTCATCATCGGTTCCTCTTACATGAAACTGACAAAGGTCAACCGTGTAAAAAAAAATATTTGATTTCAGACCTTAATCCAAAGAGTTACAATACTTCTCTGCTTCTCTGATTGAATTAACAAGAAACTCACCTAATTACTTATTATACATGGAGGAAATGTGTTGTCCCTGCTGATTCCTGTCCCTATCTGACTCCTTTTGAGTGACACGTGGGGCTCCGTCTAAGTTAATTTGACGAGTAAACTCCTATGATCTGTCTATAAACCAAACCCAACTTGTGGTCAAGGACTTCAGAAGCCGCAGGTCACATACTACCTTTGTCATTCTTGAAGGAGTAGTGTAGCATCCTCGTGCTCCAGCCAGAAGCTTTCTAGACAGCTGACCTGGCTTCAGACTTTGGTTCCAACATCTACTACTTGGACAAATCACTTGCACTAGTTGAGCCACAGTTTATTCCTCTGTAAAGTGGACCTGCTAAGCTTTCCTCCCAGGGGTTGCTTTTAGGATTAGGGAATCTGGTTGTAGCAAAGTTGTTGGCCTACACTGGGTTCTCAGGCATTTCTAGGTGTCCTTCCTCTCCCTTTAGATGCAGATCAACTGCTCTTTACTCCACATCACTCCATCCTGCTTTATTGGTTAGGGCATTCTGTTTGCAAGCAGAAGAAACCAGCATAAGCTGAAATGAAATTTCGGTATTTAGTTTAAGGATACAGGCTTGCCTCCCAGAACCTCAGGGTGAGAATATAGCCAGTCCGTGGACAAGGCGTGGAACAGCATCTGCAAAGCCTAGAGAATGGACCTGTTGTGTCATCTTCTCTTTGTTCAATCCAACTCCTTCTCTTATTTCTGCATGTATGCTTTCCTGCTTATAGTTTCCTCCTGGTGGAAGATGTCCAAATCATCACTCTGGAATTTTAAAGGTCTTTTTATTGTTGTTGTTAGGAGTTAATCTCGTGTGATATATATTGATGAATTTCAGTTCCAAATTCAACTGGCCTAGCTTGTGTCAGCTGTCTATATCTATACCTGGCCCAATGCACAGGGGCCATTTATACATACATATTCTCATCCCCTCTGTAGGTAAGGGGGAAAATTAAGGGGACAGCATGAGTTAAACGGACATCACAAAGTATGTCTACTACAGTGGGAGTTTAAGAAGGATTTTATTTTCATTCTGAAGAAAATAGAAGGAAAAAAATGAAATTTCCTCTCCCTCTTTCACCTAAGATTCCAAAGACGTGAAGAAGTAACCGTGGCTTCTGTTGCAGGTCATTACCGAAAGGACAATCTAGGATGGAAAGAAATGGACTTTATGGGCAATCTTACTGAAATCATCATCTGGAAGTCACCAGAAGCTTCTGGAACTTTAAACACCAATGACAGCACAGGAGAAGCTTCCTCCACACATAGTACCCTCAGGCAGAATATGAGCACATTGCACCTGGCTGCATGTTTAATGCTCTCTCTCCAGTGAGATAGATGACAAGGGAACCTCTGACTGGGGTGCCTGGGCAGCTCTGTACCCACAGCCCAGTGGGACTCACGCAGAGTTCTGGGAACAACCAGTTCTTCCAGTGATGAGTCTTCTACCAGTTCTCAGCAGATTCCCAAATGGAAATGCCCTCTCACTGGGCTGAAATAATTAATTAAGAACTTTTTTCTTTCCTATCAGAAGGAATTCAGTCCCAGCTATGTGTGAAATACACTGCTGTAAACACTAAATTTCAAATATATATTTCCTTGCTGCATATTTTAGGGGATAGTTTTTATTAGGGAAATGAAAAAAAAAATTTGAGCTCCTTCGGCAAAGGATAGCATTTCATAGAACTTCCTTGGTGCAAATGAAAATAGTTAGACAGATAGATAGATAGATAAAAATGTATAACTGTGATTGATTTGGGGACAGTGAATGAACCCTGACATTTTAGAGTGCACAACTTTTAAGTACTTTTAATTAGACAACTGTTTTCTAGGCATTTTCTGTGAGGAAGACATTTTGCATATGTTATTTAACTATTACAAACCCATTAGGTAGATAATAGTATTCCAGTTTCACAGACTTAAAGATATTGAGGTAAGAGAGTTCAGGTAATTTGTGTGAGATCAGGTAGCTTGCAAGAGGCAATCTGAGGTATGATGGGACTATGAGAAAGTAGAGGTGAGGATTTGGTTCAAAGAGATATGCTCCTTAAGATAAGGAAATAATTGACCGCAATCTAACAAGAATATCAAAATTCTTTATCAGCACAAATTATCTCTCCAGGCTCTTCTGAAAGATTCTAATACATGAGTCATTTTTGCAACAGAAAATTAAGCCCAACTTTAACTTTTGACAAGTGGAAGTAGTGGAGACTAGGTGTGCCATCACAAATGAAACAAATAAAAAAGAATAATAGAATCTATGAAGCAAAAGTTTTTAAGAATTAGACACAAAGCAATGAAAGAAAGGGGTCCCTGAGAGATGGGTAGAAAATGAGATGTAGCCCAAATTATTATTATTGCTTAGAGAGCATTTCTAGGCCACAGAGAAGAAACCTACCAGATCTTTTTTTCTTTTACCAGATCTACCCGATTTGAGGAAAGATTGCTGGGAGGCCAAGGTGGATATAATTCACAGGGCAGAGTATCAGAAATGAAGGGCACTGCATGGAGAAAATTCAGAGATCTGTAGTGAGTTTCCCTCAATTCTTCAACTGAAGACTGATCAACACATGCATGTGAGGAACCTACACAAGACCGGGAAAGAATCGCCTGAAAGGAGCAGAGGAAATGGCCCCTGGCACTCACACAGGGCTGGGAAGAGCTCCTGTTCCCAACAGCCAGAGTGGAAAACCTAGTAAGTCATGAGACATCCAGGTCAGGTAATCAGGAGTGTTTTCCCTTAGCAGTAGGGCAAAATCAGACCTAGTCTAAATGTCCCTCGGGTCTTGCCTAATAAAGCTTAAAAGCACAACCTAAAGGATCAGACTTGTTTCCAAGTAACTTAACTACATCCCAGAATAACACTTAGTAATATTTAAGGGAATACAAAATGTTCATCACTCAACAAGGTAAAATTCAGCCTCTGACATCTAATAAAAAATTACTGGACATTCAAAGGAGAAGGAAATCTGTGCCATAATAAGTAGAAAAACCAATCAGTTGATACTGACTTAGAAATAACACAGTTAATAGAATTAGGAGATAGTTCATTAAAACAATTATTTTACTTTATTTTTTTAATCATTTTTTTTTTTAAGGATTGGCACCTGGGCTAACAACTGTTGCCAATCTTTTTTTTTTTCTTCTGCTTTATTTCCCAACCCCGCCCCCCTCCCTCCCCCCCCCCGCCCCCCCCGGTACATAGTTGTATATCTTAGTTGCAGGTCCTTCTAGTTGTGGGATGTGGGACGCTGCCTCAACCTGGCCTGACGAGTGGTGCCATGTCCGCTCCCAGGATCTGAACCCTGGGCCGCTGCAGTGAAGCATGTGAACTTAACCACTCGGCCACGGAGCTGGCCCCTAAAACAATTATTATAAGTGTTTTTGACGTATTTCATATGTTCCATGGTCTAGAGGAATAAATGAGTATGTTGAGACATGAGACATTTAAAAAAGACCAAAATCAAACTTCTAGAGATGAAAACTGAAATGTCTGGGATGAAAAGTATATTGTATGAGATTAATAGCAGATTAGACATTGCAGAAGAAAAGATTAGTGAACTGGAAGATAAAATAATAGAAACTATCAAAAACAAAACACAAAGAGAAAATAGACTGAGAAAAAAGATGAACAGTATTAGTGACCTGGAGGACAACTGCCAAAGGCCTAAAATACGTGTAATTGGAGTCCTTGAAGGAGGAGAGAGCAAAAAAATACTTGAAAGTCTAACAGTAAAATTTAAAAAATTTAATGTAAACTATGATTCTATAGATTCAAGAATCTCAATGAACTCCAAGCAGAAAGAATCAAAGAAAAAAATTATGAGGAATCAAAAGCAGAAATTAGAAGGAATCAAAAACAGAATTAGAAGTTAGAAGATATTAGTACTGAATGAAAATTAGAAGGAACATATCAAAATTTATCATATGTAGCTACAGCTGTATTAAAGAGAAATTTGTGGCACTAAAATGCCTATATTGGAAAAGAAGAAAGATCTCAAATCAGTGACCTCAGCTTTCACTTGAAGAAACTGGAAAAACGAAATTAAACCCAATTTAAACATAACCACACATCATAAATTAATAATATCATGATCTTGTCAGTGTATACAGCCACTCTTTTCCCACCAATAAGCAGATACAAACACCGAATTTGGACCCATACAGTCAAGTCCTAACCTTAGCACAGCTTACGTGGTCTTAGTGGTGTTTAACTCCACTTAGTGGCAAACAACAGGCTTCTCCAGTCCTCCGTTTCTTCCTTCATTAAATGAGATAATGAGGCTGGATCTTGAATACTGGGTAGGAGTTCCCTAAGTAAACAGAAGGGGTAGGAATGACATTCCAGACAAAAAGAAATATATGCAATGATGTGAAGACTTCAGGAACATGGTGCCTGAGGCAGGAAGCATGCATGCAGTTTAATATCAGCTTAATAAGTATGGACTTTAGGGAGCAGGGGGAGGGAACAGGTGGGGACAATCCAAGGCATGACCATGGACAGCCTCACCTGGCATCCTGAACACAATGGGGAGCTGCCCTTGGGCATGAATTCTAGCAAGGAACATCACAGAGGCCCATGCTCTCCAAAGACCATAGCTGTGGTCTTTGGATAATTTAAACCAGATGTTTCAATTAGTCATCAGGTTCACAGAGTTTACAAGGTGAAGGAGAGTTTAGAGAATTTTGTTCCACAAAATTGAACAAGAACAACGTAAGTTGATGTGTTTGTTTGTATCAGAAATCTGTCCATGCCAATTGGTATGTAGGTGTATCAATTAGATGATTTATTTATCTTACTTAGTCCATAAAGTCCCTAAATAAGACAGCTCTCAGATGGGGATTCTTTCAGATGGGGAAGCATTCTTAAAGTGCTTTCAGAATATGTTTTCTTGTTCTTTTCTTTTGGTCTGATTCACTGGATTCTATAACACAGATTATCGCTGTTGAAGTATGGAGAGAAACACACGTGTGTATCCTGTGGAAAATCTCCACATTCTAGATGTGTATACACACAAGCAGAGTGCTCAGTGGGCTGTCGTTTGAGCCAAGACTCAGTTAAGTGCTGTGGGGAATGTCAAATTCACCTGCTTTCAATCCTTTCTGAAGAAAGTGACAAACGCCCATCTTGGTCACTGGAGCACGAAATTAGCCAAGTTCTTCAGGGAAAGGGCAACATGGGAAGAAATAAACAAGAGGTCAGAGACCCTGACCCATGTGGGCAATCGTGGAAATGGCTGAAAAATAAAAAGACTCATTTGTGATGGGGATCATGCCATTCGTGTTGCCAAGTTCATTTGATTGCACGAAGATCTCAGACTTCCCTCCTGTCCCAGACACTGATGTGGGACATGGCTGAGTTGAAGCTGTGACAGCTCAGAACTGGGTGTCAGCTCAGATGTATCAGGGAATACATTGTGCCTTACTTCTTGTCCACATTCATGATCACAGAAGGCAAAGGCAGAGGAGGGCTTCTGAGCTATGCCTTCATTACATTTTCTGTATGAATTAGGAATTTCCACCAGCTGTGAATAACAGAGACTGAAATGATAGAGGCTTAAATCAACTAGAGGTTTATTTCTGTTTCTTGTGTAGGAGGTCCAAAGGTAAGCAGTGGGGAATGGTATGATATCTCCAGTATCATCAGATACCCAAGCTACTCTATCATTCTGCTCCACCATCCTTTGCCTTGGCTCCCATTGTCAAGCTAACCCAAGGCCCAAGATGGTTGTTGAGGCTCCAGCCATTATGGCAATATTCCAAGAAGGAGGAAAGGAAGGCAAAAGAGATATTCACCTTGCTTTTAAGAAGCTTTACTGAAAGTCTCATTGAACATGTTCACTTACATCTCATTTGTGGGAACTTATTTACATGGCCACACTAGAGATTGACAGGGAAATAGTCTTCAGCTCAGCACTTTGACACCTAGAATAAATATTGGATTATCTTAAGAAAGGAGAGAATGAATCTTTGGTAGGCAACTATTAATTGACCTTTTGACTTATGACGAATGTGTACAAGTCCCTGTTGGAGGACATAACAAACACAACCTGCTTTTCTGGAAAAACAAAAATGTTACTTGTTTTTAAAATTTTCAGAAAAGAGAGAACAAGTACAGAGAAGAAAGAAAAATAGTGACCATATTCCATTACCGGAAATAAACACCATTAATGTTTGACATCTTTGCTGTTACTTTTTTTCCAATTTATTTCTAAAAAGTTATCATATGACATAGAGAATTTTATGTGATTTTTAAAAATATAAACACTATTTATGATTATGCAATTAAGACTATTTTATTAAAAATAGAAAACTACAGGGGCTGGCCCCATGGCTGGGTAGTTAAGTTTGCACGCTCTGCTTTGGTGGTTCAGGGTTTCGCTGGTTTGGATCCTGGCCACAGACCTGGCACTGCTCACCAGGCCATGCTGTGGTGGCGTCCCACATGGAACAACCAGAAAGACCTGCAACTAGAATACACAACTATGTACTGTGGGGCTTTGGTGAGCAAAAGAAGGAAAAAAAAGAAGGTTTGCAATAGATGTTAGCTCAGGTGCCAATCTTAAAAAAAAAAAAAGAAAACTACAGAAAAGTATAACAAAGAATTGTAATTCAGTCAGTATTAATATCCAGATATAACAATGACTGACAATATTCTACAGTATTTTAATGCTGACCTATCTTCCAATTTTTACATTGCTGATGTCATATTGTACGTAGGTGATTTTAAATAGTGAATAGTAGAAGACGATTCATACGTCTTCTTTGAAACATGATTGGATATGAAGAAATATAATAATAGGTATCATATTTCATTGATTCTAAGACATATTTTTCGCATTTTAACATCTCTGAAATTGGGATGCATCTTATAATTAATGGCATATCAAAGTTTAATTGGCATCTTTTTTGCTTAATGGTACATAAAACAATGATACTTCTTATGATTGATAATGAATTAGATTCGATGAAAGCAGTAATATCTGTCACCAGATAGTTTATTAGTCAATCAAATTAGCTCAAGGCATTCAGTGTGAAATTTAAAGAAGTAGAGAGTTATTCAGCAAATTCTCAGGCAATAAAAGGTGATTGTTATTTTGCTGGGTCCAACTCCATTTTTGGAGAGAGAGAGAATAGAACAAGGTATATTGGTGGCATAGAAAATCTGGCACAGGTGTAATTTGGGTGGTTTGGGGTCAGATTATGAAGCTTCTGGGTGGAGCCTGGAAAATTCAATTGTTTTCCCAGCATATAGTCCCACCACCAATGTTGCCCTTAATTTGTATGGTGAATTGAATCACTGTTCTGTTATTCACTTCCTCTCCCTCTAAGAGAATCATACATTCCTGGTCCCTGCCACATAACTTGCAGTCCCTTCCTGCACAAGACACACAATTTTCTGCCCTATTGCCACAGAGCTTAGCCTTGTAATTCACTTTGACTGATCGTGTATGAACAGACGTGATGTGCACCACAGCCAAGCAGAGCTGTGACAAACATAATGGATTTTCATCAACTCTCTTACCCTTTTCTCTCTGGTGTGAACACAACGTGTCCCAATTAGAGCAGCTCCTTTAGTCTGGAACCAAGCATGAAGATGTTTTTGCATCAAGACATGCAAAGCAGACCTGAGTTGACCTGCAACACTTTATAGATAAAGTTTAATGTGAACAAAAATAAGCCTTTGTTGCTGCTATATGACACTGAGGTCTGGGGACTTTTTGTTACTGCAGCAAAACTGACAAATACAAAAGCTCATTGCAAATCATTCTCATTGGAAAGAAAAATGAGAGTTGAGAGATGGGCTCCAAGAAGTACATTTCCTAATTTAGGAGCAAACTTTATCCTCAGCGTGTAATATCTAACTGACATCATATGGCCCAAGTGGATTACTGATTTGATGCTTTAAACTGAGTAAGGAAAGACACACAAGTATTTCTGCTTTCAATTAGAAACTGATGAGAGGCTGCTGACGAAGTTATCTTAATCTTATTTAACAGCCGTAAGGTTTTCATTGTTGAGTATCTTGGATTGGACTCATTTTGGATTCCTCTTCATCATTTTTTTCCAAGAAGAATGAGCGAGTGGCCCCTTTTTTAGAGTGTTTAAGTAGATGATGGTGCCATTCTATTGCCCTCATACATGGAGTAAAACATGACCAATTATACAAGGATAGGCCATGATGATGTTCCTCACAAAGCCTGTAGAAAATCCTCTATGTGCATTTACTGTTGCAGAGCCAAAGTCTGAGGCAGCATGGTTCTTATTTGTAGGCAATCTACTTATTAACCAGATGTATACTGACTTTATCTTCATTATTTTGATGATTCTGTCCAAACATCTGTGGACTTAAATGTATTTTTATTGGGTTTCCCTATCATGGACTGGCCTTTCACCTCTCCACTCCAGTCTTTTATAAACTTTGGAACTATTTCTGTAGCTGTAAACTCTGTAGTAAGACCACCTCAGATTTCACTTACTAACAAACCACAAATAGTTATTGCTTCCCTAATATGTTCAAGGAAATATCCTGACCAGTGGACACTGAGACAAGTTTCAGCTCTCACGGAGCTTAAAGTCTAATAGAAGATAAGATAGCAAAGTAATCAATGATTAATAGACTGAATGGTGATGAGTCAGAGCTTATCTCTTCCTTTTTCTTTCTGGGTCATTCATGGCAGGTTATTCCCTTTATTGGTGTAAGGCTCCCTGTGTGTATATGAACATAACCTGTCTCACAGGATGGATGTTCCTCCTTTCACATAAAGAATGGAAAGCTGGTAGCTAAAAAATCCTGGTGTTCTTTGATTACTTCTTATTTCTTTTTTTTTTTATTGTGGTAACAGTGGTTTGTAATATCAAATGAATTTCAGGTGTACTTCATAACATATTTCTAATTCTGTGTAAATTATATGATTTTCACCACCCAGAGACTAATTACAATCCATCACAACACACATATTCCTAATATCCTCTTTGGCCATTCTCCCTCCCACCTTCCACTCTGGTAACCGCCAATCCAATCTCTGTTGTTATATATTTGTTTGCCATTGTTTTTATCTTCTACTCATGAGTGAGATAATATGACATTTGACTTTCTCTCTCTGACTTAATTCACTTAACATAATATCCTCAAGGTCCATCCATGTTGTCACAAAAGGCTAGGTGTCATTGTTTCTTATGGCTGAGTAGTATTCCATTGTGTATATATAAACCACCTCTTCTTTATCCATTTCTCCCTTGATGGGCACCTAGGTTGCTTCCAAGTCTTGGCTATTGTCAATAATTCTGCAATGAACATAGGGGTGCATCTATCTTTATGCATTTGTGTTTTCAAGTTCTTTGCATAAATACCCAGCAGTGGGATAGCTGGATCATATGGTAGATCTATTCTTAATTTTCTGAGGATACTCCAAACTGCTTTCCATAGTGGCTGCACCATTTTGCACTCCCACCAGCAGTGTATGAGGGTCCCCTTCTCTGCACATCCTCTACAATACTTATTGTTTCCTGCCTTGTTAATTATAGCCATTCTGATGGGGGTGAGGTGATATCTCATTGTAGTTTTGATTTTCATTTCCCTGATAGTTAACCATGTTGAACATCTTTTCGTGTGTCCGTTGGCCATTTGCATATCCTCTTTGGATAATGTCTGTTCACATCTTTTGCCCATTTTTTAATTGTGTTGTTAGTCTTTTTGTTGTTGAGATGTATGAGTTCTTTGTATATTTTGGATATTAACCCCTTATCTGATTTATGATTTCCAAATATCTTCACTGAATTGTTAGGTTGTCTTTTATTTTGTTGATGGTTTCCTTTGCTATGCATAAGCTTTTTAGTTTGATGTAGTCTCATTTGTTTATTTTCTCTGTTTCCCTTGCCCAGTCAGACATTGTATTTGAAAAAATGTTGCTAAGACCGATGTCAAAAGCATATTGCCTATGTTTTCTTCTACAAGTTTAATGGCTTCAGATCTTACATTCAAATCTTTAATCCATTGTGAGTTAATTTTCATATATGGTGTAAGATAATGATCTACTTTCATTATTTTGCATGTGGCTGTCCAGTTTTCCCACTACAGTTTATTGAAGAGACTTCCCTTTATCAGTTGTATGTTGTTGGCTCCCTTGTCGAAAATTAGTTGTCCATATATGTGTGGGTTTATGTCTGGGCTCTCCATTCTGTTCCATTGATCTGTGTGTCTGTTTTTGTGCCAGTACCAGGATGTTTTGGTTATTATAGCTTTGCAGTGTATTTTGAAATCGCAGAGTGTGATACTTCCAGCTTTGTTCTTTTTTCTCAGGATTCCTTTGGATATTTGGGATCTTTTGTTGTTCCATATAACTTTTAGGATTCTTTGTTCTATTTCTGTTAAAAATGTTGTCAGAACTTTGATGGGTATTGCATTGAATCTCTAGATTGCTTTCGGAAGTATGACCATTTTAACTATTTTAATTCTTCCAATCCGAGAACAAGGAATATCTTTCCTTTCCTTTGTGTCTTCTTCAATTTCTTTCAAAAGTGGTTTATAGTTTTCGGTGTACAGATCTTTCACCACTTTAGTTAAGTTTATTCCTAGTATTTTATTCTTTTTGTTGCAATTGTAAATGGAATTGTATTCTTAATTTCTCTTTCTGCTTTTTCATTGTTAGAACATTGCATAGAAACACATTGTATAGAAACACATTGTATACAAACACAACTGATTTTTGTATGTTGATTTTGTATCCTGCAACTTGACTGCATTCATTTATTATTTCTAAACGTTTTTTAGTGGATTCTTTAGGGTATTCTTTATATAAAATCATGTCATCTGCAAATAGTGATAGTTTCACTTCTTCCTTTCCAATTTGGATCCCTTTTATTTCTTTTTCTTGCTTGATTGCTCTGGCTAAGACTTCCAATACTATGTTAAATAAGAGTAGTGAAAGTGGGCATCCTTGTCTGGTTCCTTTCCTTGGAGGGATAGTTTGCAATTTTTCTCCATTGAGAATGATATTAGGTGTGGGTTTGTCATATATGACCTTTATTTTGTCCTTTTATACCCATTTTATTTAGAGTTTTTATCATAAATGGATGCTATATCTTGTTAAATGCTTTCTCTGCATCTATTGAGATGATCATATGATTTTTATTCTTCATTTTGTTCATGTGGTGTATCCCATTGATTGTTTTGCAGATGTCGAACCATCCCTGCATCCTTGGAATAAATCCTGCTTGATCATGCTGTATAATCTTTTATTTGTTTGTTTGTTTTGAGGAGGATTAGCCCTGAGCTAACATCTGCTGCCAATCCTCTTCTTTTGGCTGAGGAAGACTAGCCCTGAGTTAACATCCATGCCCATCTTCCTCTATCTTATATGTGGGATGCCTACCACAGCATGGCTTGCCAAGCAGTGCCATGTCCACACCCGGAATCCAAACTGGCGAACCTCAGGCCACCGAAGCAGAAGATGCAAACTTAACCACTGCACCACAGGGCCAGCCCCTATGTATGATCTTTATCTTTTTTTCCTGCTTTTTCTCCCCAAATTCCCCAAGTACATAGTTTTATATTTTAGTTGTGGTGCTTCTAGTTGTGGTATGTGGGACACCACCTCAATGCAGCCTAATGAACAGTGCCATGTCCATGCCCGGGATCTGAACCAGCGAAACCATGGGCTGCTGAAGCGGAGCACATGAACTTAACCACTTGGCCATGGGTGGCCCCATGATTTTTGTCTTTTAATTTAATATAATTTTTTTTTGAGGAAGATTAGCCCTGAGGTAACTGCTGCCAGTCCTCTCCATTTTTTGCTGAGGAAGCCTGGCCCGGAGCTAACATCCATGCCCATCTTCCTCTATTTTATATGTGGGATGCCTACCACAGCATGGCGTGTCAAGCAGTGCCATGTCCACACCCAGGAACTGAACCGGCAAATCCCGGGCCACCAGAAGCAGAATGTGTGCACTTAACCACTACATGACTGGGCTGGCCCCCCTGTATGATATTTTTAATGTATTGTTGTGTTCAATTTGCTAGTATTTTGGTGAGGATTTTTGCATCAATGTTCATCAGTGATATTGGCTTGTAGTTTTCTTTTTTTGTGTTATCCTTCTCTGGTTTTGTTATCAGGGTAAGTTGGCTTCGTAGAATGAGTTAGGAAGTTTCCCTATCTCTTTAATTTTTTGGAAGAGTTTGAGAAGGATAGGTATAAGTCTTATTTTAATGTTTGGAAGCATTCACCAGGGAAGCCATCTGATCCTAGACTTTTATTTTTTTGTGAGGTTTTTGATTACTGTTTTGATCTCCCTACCAGTGATTTATCTGTTAAAATTCTGTGTTTCTTCTTGATTCAGTTTTGGGAGATTGTATGATTCTAAGAATTTATCCATTTCTTCTAGATTATCAAATTTGTTAGCATATAGATTTTCATAGTGTTCTCTTATAGCCTGTTGTATTTCTGAGGTGTCAATTGTAATTTCTCCTCTTTCATTTCTGATTTTACTTGGGTGAGCCTTCTCTCTTTTTTTCTTGTTGAGTTGTGCTAAAGGTTTATCAATTTTATTTATCTTTTCAAAGAACCAGCTCTTGGTTTCATTGATTTTTTCTATTTTTTTTTTTTTTTAGTCTCTATTTCATTTATTTCTGCTCTGATTTTTATTATTTCCTTCCTTCTGCTGATTTTGGGCTTTGTTTGTTCTTCTTTTTCCATTTCCTTTAGATGCGCTGTTAGATTGTTTATTTAAGGTTTTTCTTGTTTGTTGAGGTAGGCTTGTATTACTATAAACTTCCCTCTTAGAACTGCTTTTGCTGTATCCCATAGATTTTGGCATGTCATATTTTCATTTTCATGTCTCCAGGTATTTTTTTATTTCTCCTTTGGTTTCTTCATTGACCCAATCGTTGTTCAGTAACATTTTGTTTAATCTCCACACATTTGTGGCTTTTCTGGTTTTCTTCCTGTAGTTGGTTTCTAGTTTCATACTTTTGTGGTCAGAAAAGATGCTTGGTATTATTTCAATCTTCTTAAATTTATTGAGACTTGTTTTATGGCCTAATATGTGATCAATCCTAGATAATGTTCCATGTGCATTTGAAAAGAATATGTACTCTGTGGGTTTTGGATGGAATGTTCTATATATACCTACTAAGTCTGTTTGGTCTACTGTGTCATTTAAGACCAATGTTTCTTTATTGGTCTTCTGTTTGGATGATCTATCCATTGGTGTAAGTGGAGTGTTAAAGTCCCCCACTATTATTGTGTTACTGTCTATTTCTCCTTTTATGCCTGTTATAATTGCTTATATATTTAGGTTCTCCTATGTTGGGTGCATAGATATTTACAAGTGTTATATCCTCTTTTGGGATTGTTCCCTTTATCATGATGTAGTGCCCTTCTTTGTCTCTTGTTTTTGTTTTAAAGTCTATTCTGTCTGATATAAGTATTGCTACCCCCACTTTCTTTTCTTTTCCATTTGCATAGAGTAGCTTTTTTCATTCCTTCACCTTCAGTTTCTGAGCGTCTTTAGGTCTGAAGTGTGTCTCTTGTATGCAGCATATGTATGAGTCCTGTTTGTTATCCAATCAGCCACCCTATGCCTTTTGATTGGTGCATTTATTCCATTGAAATTTAAAGTAGCTATTAATAAATATGTATTTATTGCCATTTTGTTACTTTTTTCCTGAGTGTTTTAATAGTTCTCTCTTCCTTTCTTCTTTTATTGCTCTATTCCCTTGTGGTTTGATGGTTTTCTTTAGTACTATATTTGGCTTCCTTTCTCTTACTTATTTGAGTATTTGTTATAGGTTTCTGGTTTGTGATTGCCATGCAGTTCATATATGGTTATAGCAATTTTGGTTACCTCTAATTGATAAAGTTGGAACACAATAAAACTTGTCACTCAGATTATAAGCTCCAAGAGCTCATGGATTTTTGTCTGTGTTGTTCATTGATATATCTAAATCACTAGAACAGTCCCTGGGGCACAATAATTGAGTAATAAATATTCACTGAATGGACCATAGATTATAATTCATCTTTTTACCTTGAGACTATGAGCTCCCATGTCATTTTCCTTTGTCTTTACATTCTGAGAGGTCAAAAAAATAAATTAAATTAATTGAAGTTTTTATTCCTCAGAATTGACTCACTTTTCCACACTATCAGCTCAGTCCTTGTCACCTTCTACAGTCCTTTTCTGGCTCCAGTATGAGTTTGATCTCTATTGTTGTGCTTTGAATTGCTTCCTGGTGGCTCTTTCTCTGCACCACATCCATTGCCATCTCATCTCAGAGCTCCGTGTAGGTGTGGTTTTATTTTTATTTCAAAGAGAGAATATCTTCTTTCCTCCTGTCCTGTGAGGAAAACTGATCACTCTTCAGGTTCCTCTGGTATGTCTCTTCTTTCTCTTTCTGAGAATGGTCTTCTTTTTTTCTTAATACTTTTCCTCCTACTTAAAAAATGAGAGACCCATTGATGATTGACAGACCTCACACGTGAGTTGGTTGTTGAGCTCCACTTATTCTCTTTATGACTTTTTTCCCCCTTTGCAGTGTAAAAATCACTGTTTTGTCTGTACCTGTTTTCATTTTCAAAAAATAATAATAATATGGGGCCAGCCTGGTGGCACAACAGTTAAGTTCACATGTTCTGCTTTGGCAGCCCAGGGTTTGCTGGATCGGATCCCAGGTGTGGATCTATGCACCGCTTATCAAGCCATGCTGTGATAGGCATCCCAGATGTTGTAGAGGAAGATAGGTATGGATGTTAGCTCAGGGCCAGTCTTCTTCAGCAAAAAAGGGAGGATTGACAGCAGATGTTAGCTCAGGGCTAATCTTCCTCAAAATAATGATAATAATGATAATAATAATAATAATAATAATAATACTGAGGTCAAAGGATATTGACTTAATGTGAAATAAAAGAGTAGAAAGAGAACGAGAGAATTCTTATGCTGAGAACTTCTCCATTTGACACATGAGAAAACTGAGGCCCATGAAGAACAAGGTCTTGCTTGGTCACAGACTAATGCATGAAGGTTTAGGAGTGCAAAGACCTGCACATCCAGGTGCCCTGCTCTTCCTGCTATGGCACCCAGTGAGCATCATTTTTAACAGGAAGGTGAGGCAAAGCTTTGAGACTCCTTTCCTATCACCACGGAAAGTGTTTCTCAGGGATTGTCCTGACTACAAGATTAGGAGAAAGTCCTGGCTCTGTAAGAACTTCTCTTCCATCTACGATCTCCCTCTGTATTTTCAGATTCCTGGGTCATATTTTAGAAAGTCACAGTCTTGTTCTTTCAGATAGTCGAATGTTTCTGATTTAATTAAGAATGGAGGGGAAGGTAAGTTTGGGGTGGGAGACATATGCCAGAATAATGTAATGTTTACATTACCTTCTCTGAGGCTCTTCCAGGGCCAATTGCCAGTGGGTCCTTTTGGGCCAGGACCCACATACCTACTGGCCTTGCCCCTTACTGCCATAAAGACATCATCAATTTCCAGGAAATTATCTTACACAAACCCACGAGTGATCATTCAAGGCTGAGTCTACTCCAGTTCAAGTTGGTAAGGGACAATTGTCTTATAGAAATCAATTAATATTTATTCCAATTGACTTGCAGAAGGAATCAGATTTGTTCTCCATTGGGACTTTCAGAACCCACAGATAGCACAGTCATGTCAATGGGGTCTAGTCAAAGTCTTAATGGCATTTACATATGAAAAATCTCATTATTTGGGCTTAAGAACTACTTATTATTACCAGTCTATGGCAAATAAATAAATAAATAAAATGACTGTAAATTAAGAAGCTGATATAAAAATAGGTGAAGTTTGCATTCTATTGAGCAAGCATAGTTATATTATTAATTTTATGCATTATTTACAGTGAAAGTTAAACATATTGATCTTAGCAAAGCAGAAAGTGTTGTTACACCAACAACTAGATATGACTAAGAAAAAGGTAATAATTATCAATTAATGGGAATTACTGTTAATAAGGTTGGGGGAAGTGTAGAAAATTTCTGATTAGGAAGAACTGACACGTTCATAGTGTTGTGTAAATTGCCAGGATTTAAAAAATACATCTGCCTCGTATGGTATTTAAAGAGAAAAAAAAAACGTGTCAGGCACATAATTACTAGACACATCCAAGATACAAACCTTTTTGTTGTTCTTTTAATCATTTGGAAAAAGAGGAGACATTGCTTAGAAGATTTTTGCCCTTTTCTGTGGATAACAAGTAAAATTAACCAGCAGCTCAATTATTCTGTTAATGAGGCACTTCCCTCCCCACTTGCATAAATTCAATTTATTTTTCTTTCCAATATCTGCTCCTCTACCATCAATCAACTTTCTTTCTAGAGGAGAGAACTAGACACTAAAAGAGGGGGTGGGAATGAAGTGAGGGCAAGACTGAGGCTCATCATACATTGTAATGTGGAAGTGAAAATGAACTTGAAAGAACCCATTTTACAAAGGAGGAAACTGAGGCCCCAAATGTTGCCTGGCCAGCCTAGGACTGAAAAAGCTGAAGTCCAGTTCTCCCAGCTTGAGGATCGTGCTATCACCCATCCTCGCAGGTGTCCAGGAGGAGCACGTTCTTTGTAGACTATTGTTTTCCACAATGATCGGCTGTTTGTTGGTTTTCCCATTTCATTAATCAGTAAGAGCTTTTAAGCTGCATGAAGTAAGAAATACAGTGCAGCAATTCCAGGCAAGAGCAAAGCAAAGAACTCTTTAACCAGTGAAGGCAGCCTCATCCCAGATAAATATAAGGTTTCCTTTCGGCTTTTGGAAACACTGGCAATCTGTCCAGAGTTGCCCCGGCATCCTTGAGCAGCTGGAGAAAGAGGTTCAGGGTCCCTAGGTCAGGAGCCCAGCCAGTTTTTGTCCATTTTGGCTCTGATGCATGATGATTTAAGTCCACTCTTCTGTACCTAAGTAAGGGCCTAAACAAAATTAGTCCACCCGTTCACACATCCATAGCTTTGATCTCGGTTGTTGTTTCCTCTTTCCTAGAAATAACCCATGCCTAAAATAATGCCAAGGATATGTTCGCTCAGAGTTCAAGTGCTTTTCCGCATTCTCTATTACTTGTCATTGTTAACAGCACTGCCACCACCCTGCCACCTACCAAATGAACACTAAGCACCTTTGTTGACAAGTTCCTTGCTTAGTTACCTAGTCATCTGGATTCTGCCTTCTCAGCATCTCCTGACTTCAGCTTTTGTTCTCCAACCTCATCTATCTCTGTGTGGTTTCCCTCACACCTTCCCACTGTCACACAGCTGGATTCCTGCAGGATTTTCCTCCCCAGGCTGCCTGCCTTCTCTCTGGATCCTTCCAGTCCATCTTGACCACTGCTGCCAAGATGGTTTATTCCTGAAGCCATATTTTTTTTTTTTTTCAAATCACAGAAGTAAATGACAGATACTTTCTGGTTGTAAAATGTCTAAAAATAAATAATATAAAGATAATTGTCAGAGTTCCTCTTCACCTCAAAACAAATGTAACACCCTAGAACAAGTCTGCTCCCCTTCAATGTTCCAGACTGTCTTCTACTCATCGAGAGAGATTTGTAGGCACATCATTTTTTATTTGTTTGTTTCCATGAATAGGAGCATTCACGTATTTCTTTGGCTTTTTTTTTCATCTAGCAATGAGATAATTCCAAATCAGTTCAAATAGCTGCCATCACTTAGTTTCAATGGCTGCTTGGTATTCTGGAGTTTGGGAATGTAGAATACTTTTATTGTTTTCATGTATTGATTGACTCCAGGATTCATTTTGGTGCTGCTGATGCTTTTACAAGTAATGGTGCAATGAACACATCCTGATGCATGCATATCCTTGAACAAACACTGTGCACCTTTAAAATGTTTTGAAAGGTAACTGCCAAATTACACTCCAAAAAAGCTGTACCTATGTTTAAAATGGTCTGCGTAGCTGTCAGTGAAAGCACAGGATCTCCCCAGTTTATGATTATTGTCCTTTCTTTCGTGTTTTTTTTTTTTATTTTTGAGGAAGATTAGCCCTGAGCTAACGTCTGTGTCCATCTTCCTCTAATTTATATGTGGGTCACTGCCACAGTGTGGCTTGAAGAGCAGTGCGTAGATCCGCTCCCAGGGTCTAAACCTGTGAACCCTGGGCTGCTGAAGCAGAGAGCACAAACTTAACCATTATGCCACCAGCCTGGCCCCATATTGTCCTTTTTTCTTTAAGAAAAACATGACGGTTGAAAAATGCTCTCTTACTGCTTTGATTTGCATTTCTCTGAGTACTAGTGGCTATTTGTATTTCTCCTCTTGTGAACTGATATTTTATCCTTCTATCAATTTGGTAATTTTCCTATCGAATTGCTCTCTAAAACTAACATTAATAATTTTTGTGTATAAGTGGCAACTATGTTCTCTCAATCTATTGTCTTTTAACTTTTTATATAGCATCTTCTGACAAAAGATTTATATTTTTGTATATTCAAATATACCAATCTTTTTTTTCTGGCTTCTGGTTCTTACGACTTTTTTGGAAGACTTGATCCACTCCAAGATTTTATCTATCTATCTATGTATCTATCATCTACCTACCTATCAATCATCTATCTATCGTCTATCGTCTATATTTTATATACACATATAAGCATATATATGCACACACCTTTCCCATCTCCAGTGATTTTTACAGCTATGACTACAGACTTAAACATGCAAATTTAATATGTCCCTTCTAAGTTGAAAATATTTTATTAAACTTGTCTTCCATCTTCCTCTTCAGAAGCAAATTTAAACTCCAGTGTGCCACCAGGCTTCTCGTGACTTCTCCACCTCATTCCTTCCTGCTTGGTCTGCCACCAGCTACCTAGAAAGAGAGGCTTCATTTCAAATCTCAAAGGGCCAGAGTCTCCCATGCCTTTGGGCCTCTGCGTGTGCTGCCTGCACTTCCTGAAGGACGATAGGCTGCTAGTTTTCTCAGTGTCCTTCCTTGAAAGACGAGAGAAGGAAGGGAAGGAGAAAGGGAGTGAAGGAAGAAGGACATACCCAAGTGTTTCCTGTTCAGTGGGAAATCGTGTTAAAATCCTTCTGAGTTTTGGTGGGAACAGACAGGGATCCAGAGGTACAGCAGGAGGCGTGACCGTGGGCTGAGCTTTTCTAAACTGCCCACTTATACCTTCAGAGTCTCTATTTCCCAGGAGGGTGGTTTCTGATATTCCCTAATTTTGTGCTGGCAGATCTTTCTAGAGACAGCTTAGGACCAACCCACATAAAATGGAAAGAAAGAAAGTGAAATCTTCACTGTTGGAAGTATGTGTTTGATGTCACCCTCTGCCTACATCCTCCTGGATTCTCCATAATCTCCGGGATAAGCTGAATATTTTATTTCAGGTTCCAAGGGCTTCCTTCCTGACCCTCAGCATCCTGCATCTCCTCACCTCCTAACACCCTCAGTCTGCACGGTGCTTCTGGGATGTTCCCTGTGTGGCCCATTCTGCTTCCCCTCCTCAAGCATACGCTCACGCTGTTCCCTCTGCAAGGAGAAGTTCTGAATCCAATCTTATGTGGACACACGTCACTGACATTCACAGGTCAGCTCACATATCAACTCTCACAGAAGGCTTCCGTGGCCTCCCTACACCCAGCCCTCCCTCTACATATCCAAACCCTAACCTGCACCCTCACTCTGCTCATCTCTAACCCTAAACCTAATCTTACTTCCCATCGTTAACCCTAAACTTAACCTTACCCCACCTATCCATAACCTAAACCTAGTACCCTGCCCACCTTAACCTTAAGCTTTAGCTCACTTTCCATCTCTAACCATAAATCTTACTTCACCTTACTCACTCCTAACCTTAAACCTTACCCTCACCCTACACTCTGAAAGGGAAGTGGATGTATGTATGGATGTATGAAGGTGTGCATGTATCTATGGATGGACAGATATGTCGATGGATGGATGCGTGTATGCATGGATGACTGGATGTGTGAATGCATGGGTGGATGGGCTGATAGATGGGTGGATGCATGGATGGATCAAGGGATGGGTGGATGGATGGATGAATGGACGGATAGATGGATAGATAGATAGTAGAGTATAATGTGTGTTTCTGAGTGTGGGTATGGGTATATGGATGTTTGATGATGGATAATGATGATGAAATAACTTACTAGATGCAGGGAGACCTGTAAGAAAAATGTCATGTAAGAGGCCTCTACCAGGGCACTGGTAGAAAAAATGAGGATGCAAATATAAATTGAAGGATAATTTTTTTATAAGTCAGTGATGTTATCAGTGAAGAAAAGGGTGCTGTTAACAAACGGAAATGTTGCAGTCCAATGGGTACCAGGAGCCTGTGTCTCCTTGTGATTTGGAGAAGCAAAACGTATTTCTTTAGCACCTGTTACATGTTTCACAGAGAGTGGGTATTTGGGGGGCTGTGAAAGCAGTGGGTGGCACAGAGTCAGCTTCAGGGTGATAACACTGTGGCTACTAGTCCAAAGAGAACTGAGGACATACTAGTCTAGAAGGACACTCGTTTATTACGTAAGTCATTAAGTCAGTGATTCTCAGTCTTCTCTGTGCCTAAGAACCACCTGAGGGAATTTTTTTAAAAAATGCACATACAAAATTTACAAGCTCTGATTTAAGTGGTCTGAAGTGGGCCCAGACATCGCCCAAGTGATTCTAATGTGCAGCTGGGGCTGAGAGCTACTTCATTAACATATTAATTAATAAAATTCAACCAGAAAGACTCCTGCTCATCTTTCCAAATGGATGTCGCATATTTGGTGGCACTCTCTTTGCTCACAGAGCCAGCTAACCACCTTCCTCCCAACCCCCACAGCTCTTTGTTTATGACTTTACTGGACCATGAACGGCACCAGGAGGTGTGGCTGTGTCAGGGGTCTGTCTCTCCTCCCCTCACTGCTACCATAGACAGAGATTAGCTGGCTGCAGTGGACAGACAGTAAGGAATTTCAGGGACTCCGGTCCCCAGAAATGCCATGGAGTCCTGGGCAGTGAAAAGACATATCTTTCCTTGGAGGTGCACAGCATCTCATCCCTTTGAGCAGCTTCCTCATTCTCTCTCTAAATTTTCTCTGGGCACGTGGCTGATAAGGCTGTGAAACAAACAGTGCCTTCATCCCCCAAGTCACTGTGGCTCAGTATTTGTGTCTCCAGCAGAGAGAATCCAATTGGCTGTTCTTGGGCCGGGTCTCCATTCCTGGTCCAAGCAGCAGAGGCCGGGGAGATAAAATCTTGTGCTGCATAGATTCAGACTTCCCTAGAAGATGGCAGAGGGATGTCTTCAAAGGATGGCTTAGTGTCAGAGGGAAAGTGGCCCTTGTACCTCATTCCACCCATGGCTCTGGGACAGCCACCATCCATCTCCTAGGTGATCTAGTACACAGTCCAGGGCCTGGCACATAGTAGGTGCTCAGGAAAGTTGTTTTAATGACTAAATAGAACATGTGGGAGTTGAGGGCCTGGCTAATGATGAAAAATAATATTCTCCCAAGTTCCAGAGGCCATAGAGTTCTCTCTTAGAAATGGATTGAGAAGACTTCATGAACTTGAGTTACCTCATTGGGTGTGAGGGGAAGTCTTCATGGAACTTCCCCTTTGCTAATGTCCTATCTGCCTCCCAGATGAGCCATTTATGCTGCCTGACAATTTCTAACTGGGTACGGCCATACGTTGAATACTGGCCCCCAAAAGATATGTCCTCCTGGGGCCTGTGAATGTGACCTTGTTTGGCCAGAAAGTCTTTGCAGATGTAATTAAGAATCTTGAGAAGAGATCATCCTGGATTTAGGGTGGGTCTTAAATCCAATAACAGGTGTCCTCACAAAGGAAAGACAGAGGGAGATTCGAGACACACAGACGCTGGAGAAGGCCACATAAAAACTGAAGCAAAGATTGGAGCTATGTTGCCAGACGCCAAGGAATGGCTGGTAACACCAGAGACAACGAAGCATTCAATCCTAGAGCCTTCGGGGGCGTGTGGCCCTGTGTAAGCCTTGATTCTGGACCTCTGGTCTCCAACACTGCTAAAGAATGAATTCCTACTGTTTTAAGCCACCCAGTTTTGGCAATTTTTACAGCAGCCTTAAGAAACCAACACAGGTACCCAGAAGACAGGAGCCCCCCTCCTCTAGGAACGTAGGCAGTGTGTTCTCCGTCTTATCTGAGTGTCAGTTTCCAGGTGTGGACTTGTCCTGAGCAAGGCCAGCATAGAGTAGAATTTTTCCTTAAATGTGTGTTTCATACCTAGTTACTTTAGGAGACCAAAGAGTAGGCAACAACTGAGTGATGTGTTTTGACCTTTGAGTGAGCAGAAGATGGATGAGGTGTTCTTCCTGCACTATCTCCCATTTGCTTCAAAAGCACTCACTAATCAGAGATGTAAAAGAAGAGGAGATAGAGGCACCTTGATGTGCCCTGACTTGAAACCCCTCTTGTCAACATTGTAAAGTTTTATTGTGTTTTTTTCCCCCCAAGATTTATGGATCTGGTAATCAAGTTCCCAAGATCAGGTTCATTGTCCATATGGTTCTGCCTGCTTTGCACCTTCCTAAATGATCAAAATCCAGATTATTTTGGAAGAAAATAAATAAATACATAAGGAGACTGCTGTTCTTCGTGGACAATCCCCTTTTCTTCATTAAAGTATTCCGGTGGCCGCTCATGGTAACGGGTATATATTTTTCTCTCTCTCTTTCATTACCACTATAGGAAGCAGTGCAACCACTCCCTCCTCCTCAGCCTCATCTTCAATCCGAAGAGAAATGACTGTGTCTGGAGTGTCTGTCTTCAAGCTTCTACCTTCCAGCCCTGACCATCCTCATTTCCCCTCTCATCATTTTATGCTTATGTGAAGAAAGCTTCTCCTTCTCCCCAGACATTATCTGTGGGGTGAAAAACAAAGTCACATTTCAAACTTACCATCATTTACCCTGATGATAATTGCCCTGGTGGTTCTCGGGGTTGAGTTAGAGATTGCTGGACAAAGGCTCCCTCTTTTTCACACCTCGGTGCGGCAAGGAAAATGATTAAAATATAATCAGATTGGTGGTGTTGTTGAACACACTTTCCTCGCATTATTTCTCCTCTCTTTGCCCAGGCCCTCTCCCACTGCTGCCCCAGTGTTTGTTACCATTGGGGGTTCGATGAGACACAGGCTATGAGAAGAAAATAAGAGTGAATGTTTGTCATAGCTAAGTGTGATGAAAAACAGCCTCGTGATTCAGGAAGAGGGGTTTTGATTGCCAGTGAGCATGGAGGCAGGGTAGTTATTAGATATTTTCTCCAAATATCCCATTCTTTCCTTTCTGAGCGTTAAAAACAGCTATAACTTAAAAATATATATATGTTAATGGATGTACAACGAAAATGGAAGTCCCATAATTTCTCTTGAACAATGAGTTTGGGCAAAAGTTTTGGGCATCCCTTCCAGGCCGGAGTGTACGATTTTCCAGGTACAGGCTCCAGAACTCTCTTTTCCTTCTACCATGGTGCCTGGCAATGCTCCAAATAGTGACTGCGCAGTCCACGTGGATCTGGAGCAAGGACCACTACAACATGAAGGGGTCCCAATGGCACAGGAGGACACTTTTGCTGCTTTAACTCACCGAGATGTGGAGGCTATTTGTTACTGCGGCGTCATCTAGTTTTTCTAGGATCCTGGACAGAGCTCAGCAAAAGGACTGACGATAAAAGAAACCACCATTTTCTAGTTTGACTCCACCTCTTTGTGACTACGAATCCACGGGCAAGCCGATTCCTGTAGCCTCAGCATCCTTACGTCTAAAACGGCGATAGTAAGCTCTGATACGCTGCAAACCTAAGACAAAGTAATTAACATTAAACAACTTTAAACAACATGCAAACTTTAAATGGTCTTATGGTTAGGATGCTCTTGGTCCTTAGCTATCTAATGTTTTTATAAATATTCTTTTACCGTGTATATTAGTTCATCATCTCCCCCCTACCTATTCTCTTTTCAATTATAAAACATTTCTGATGAAATAAAAAAGATAAGTAACAACTGACAAACACAGATTGCACTGAAGTATTAATGGAAAAATTACTTTCAGCTTTTTTTAAAGAATAACAGTCAGTAAAAGTCATTACCGTCGTCCCTTCTCCTTCCCAGATGGAATCAAAAGATTCAGAAAATGTTATTTTTATTTTTAATGGTTATCAAAGTAATCGGTGTACCTAGTTTAATGAATCAATAGTGTATAATCCTGTCCTTTTCCAAATCTAGCTCCTCAGAGCCAACTACTTACGTTTATTTCTTCAAATGATATATTCATGCTGCTCTTTCTTGCTTTTCCCTTTTTAAGTATTATTTATTGGCTTCCCTCTATAGAAAATGCCATGCTAAAGTGTCAGTACTTTTCCGCAAGTGACTGGGAACCCCTGGGAGCAGGTTGAATCATAGGTTCAGTAACGTATTCTATTGACAGGTGAGCTCTGTTCCAGGCATGGGGTCACAAAGTACAACAAGCCACAGGCGAGTGTCCCCTCTCCACGTGATGAGGCTCCAGCTCTGCTGGAGGACTGTGGGAAGGCATCACAGGGAGGGCATGTGATACTTCAACAGTTCTTCCATCTAACAGCATGTATGGCAGGGAGCTGAAGAAGAAAGAATGGATAAAGCCATCTTTGGGGGACACTTAAGCTTCTCTATGCCTATCCTGCATCGTTCCTTTCTCCACCTTCTTTGTAACCCAATTAACACTGGATTCTGGGTCTGTAAGGAGAGCGACGTCTGCTATGCCAGATCCAGTCCTAACAGCTATGGCTATATGGCAAAGCCAGGGTCCAGTCTCGATGGTCATCATAAAGAGCCCTCCCATATAATTTTGTGTTTCTATCTCATTAGCTTCCTTGGTCTTGATTACATAAAGGTAATAGATGGGCTATTTGTGTTTGAGGACTTGTTTGAAGGGAACAAGGATGTGGCTGACAGAAGGAATCAATTTGGCTGGAACCCCACAATTTTGTTCCCAGCCCTCTTGTGCCCTACTGGAGTAAAATAGATGCATCCAAGGGCGATGAACACTCTCTGGTCAAATGTACCCTTGGAGATGGGGAGAAATGAGAAGAAAAAAGAAGAACGAGGAAAAAGAGAAGAGAAACTGTTCTACAGTTGACAAATCCTTTTTGCATATTCCATTTCGTATTTATAATCCACCTGTGAGGGAGATGGAGCAAGTATAATAACCCACACTCTACAGGTGAAGAAGTGGTAAGGAACTTTCCAGAAGACGTCTTGGAATCGTGGGAGATACACTGACTTAGAAGTCAAACCAGCTCTTCGTTCATACTCCAATTCTTAGATAAGGCAATTAATGTTAAACAATCTTAACAACATGTAAGCTTTAAGTAATATTATGATTAAGCTAGTCTTAGACCTTAGTTATCTGGGATCTTGGGCAACTAAGTTTTCAGCATCTCAGTTTCCTCAAGTATGAAATGGAGACAATAATAGCAGCCTCTAGGATTTTGAAGAAACTTCAAGGCAATGCTATCCAATACGAAATATTTACATGAGCTTACATTGTCAAAGTGTTTTGTGCATATTAACTCATGTACAGCCAGCTTGCTAGGTAGTGTCTACCATGACCTCCATCTCCATCCTCCAGTGGGAGAGCAGCCTCCCTTTGAGACTGAGTGACATGCCAAAGCTCATGCATCTGTTAGGCGGAGGTGCTGAGATTCAGCCTTAGGCAGCGTGATGCACCAGCCTGAGCTCAAAACCACCTGTGAGACGCTGCCTCCTACTTCTAATGTGTGTGGGGTTGCACAGATAACAGATTCTCAGTAAATGCTGGGGTCTTTGAGTGACATCCCCAGGATCACGTGAAAGAAGATGCAAAGAATCTCCAGTCAATCTCCTGGAATCTTTCCCAATGGATCAACCTTCGCATGTCTTCCCTTCCACCCTTAGACAGCTTACATTATTTAATGAATATTTTTGCCGATACCCTGAAATCCCTTACCCTCTGTCTTTCACATCTATCTGAGTAAAACTCAAACCCCAGATGAACTCAGTGATCCACTATTCCTCACTCGAGAAGCAAGTGCTTCTGGAACCATTCACTCAGCAAGGCAGAATGCATTGATGTTCAGCTTCAAAAGCAAGCTCACCACTGCCAGGCAGCCCTCCTGGGTTTCCTTGGCCCATCAAAGTCCTATTTTCTCAACAAATATTTCAAACCTTTACTACACCTCTCAAATATCTGTTACCAACCCTACAACACACAAATTACAAAACTTCTTACTTCTCAGTGAAAAATGGAAACAATAAGATTAGAACTCCCCAACTTTCTCTGAATATCAAACCTTCATCTTGTCTTCATCCTCTCCTATCCTGGTAAGTTCAAGGTGACATCCCTCTTCCAATGTAAGGCCATTTCTACTCCTTGATCTGAGACAGCCTTCCCTGTTCTCAGGAATCTTAAAAATCTCAATTATTCCTTGTCTCTCTCCAGCACATTTTGCTAGATTCTTTACATTAATACTCAATCATTTGATCATGATCCTCCTATTTTTAGAGAAAAAGAACTTTATAGCTCCCAACCCCTCTCTAATTAACACATTATCTCACTCCTTTGTGCAGACACGTTTTGGAAAGGGTCTCTTTCTCCTTGCGAATCCCAACACTCACTTTTTCTCTTATGTCCGTCTGTCCGTTGCCCACATCTGTGGTCCAGATGGTCTCTCCCTTGGGTTACAGGGTGTTCAGTCCACTTCATGATCTTTCCCAAGCTTCCAGGAAACAAGACTTTCAATTTCCCCCCTTCATCTATGAGCTCCTTCTTCTCAGCCACTACTGCCTTTGAACACTGGAGTTCCTTCATCCTGGACCCCATATTTTCATTCTGTACTTCTTCCCGAGACCAAATTAACCAAATATGTGGCTTCGGTAGAGCTATTTAGGCTAATGACTCCAAAATTGATAGATGGAGCCAAGCTTCTTCCTCTGAGTTTCAAACCCCTATATTTAACCACCTACTCATCACCTCTAACTTGAACAGTGAAAGTTATCTTAAACTCAAAATGTCCAGGATCAAATTCTTGATCTTCACTCCTCTTCTGTCTTAATAAATCATGTCACCATCAATAAGCAACTTAGCCTCTTAGGAGTCAATAGGATCCCTCCTGGAGAATCGTCCTCTTAATCAAGCCATGGCCAATACAAGGTAATTTTACCCTCTAAAGACCTCTCTATTCTTTTCGCTTTTATCAACGTCCACCACCACCATGTTAGTTCAAGATGCCATCATCTCTAATCCAGATTTCAGTGACCTCTGATTCCAAGGCCCTTTCAAACTAGCAATGAAGCTCATGTCATCTTTCAAAACATCAATCTTGTTTTTGTCTCTCCCAGATCAAAACCTCCAATAAATTCCCATTGCTCTATGCATAGTGACCAAGTCTTTAATGTGCCCCCAGGGCCAGGCACAGTCCGGAGCAGGTATCTCCCAGCCTCATTGCACAGCATGCCTGGCTCCACTGGCTGTACTCTGCCATCACTACTTTTTCCCAATGTCTGCTGTTGTGAAATAAACTACTCTACACTCAGAAGAGCCAACAGCAATCATTTCATGTGATCATGAATTCTAGGAGTAGAAAATTCATAAAGAGCCCAGTGGAGATTGCTGCTTTCTGCCCCCGGATATCTGAGACCAGGAACCGGGGCTGAGACGAGCTTGGACTGGAAGATCCACTTCCAAGATGGCATCCTGGGGCCTGGGCATGGATTGGGGTTGCCGAGGATAGGTTCAGCTGGGACCATCAACCACAGCACCAACCCACATCTTCTCCATGGGATCCGTGGCTGGAGTCTGAGAGGGAACGAGCAGCAGTCTTTCAGGTGTAGTGTTCCAAGAAAACCTGCTGGAAACCATGGCCGTGCATCGTCTAGCCTCAGATGTCACAAAGCATCACTTGTATCACATTCTCTTAGCCCAGGTAGTCACAAAAGTCTACCTGTTTAAAAGGACATAAACCCCATCCCTGGATGAAAGGAGTGTCACATAGTTTGGGGACCACGTTTTAAAACTGCTGTACTCTTTCCTTCCATTCCTCAAGAGTGACATCGATTCTCCCTGCAGGCTTGTGCCAAGTTCTGCCCTTTCCTTCCCCACAGCCTGATTAATTCTGCCCATTCTACAGACACTGGTTCATTCTTTGCTCTCTCAGGGAAGCGCTCCCTGAGATTCCAGGTGTGACGCCATCCCCTGTCCACACCAGCTCCTCCCACCATGCACCTCTTTGTAGCCCACCAACACCATTGTCATTGTAACTGAAAGTTATTAATTGATGTCTGGATCTCCCCAGTTAGATAATGAACTCCCCACGGGCAGAGACTCTAATGAGTGAGTGAAGAAATGAAATGAGAGGAAGAAAGAACTGGAACCTGGTCTCTCTGACTATATATGTACAGAGGTCTTAACACGACATTTTGCTCCCTCTCTGTTGAAGGGAAGAACATTCTGGCATATGAGGCAGGAAAGGCCTATCTTCAGAGAATCGTGTTGGGAGACCCTCCAGGGGAGATACAAGAGAACTCTCTTGCCCTCTTTTCCTAATCATCATAAATGAGTGAACAAAACACTTTACAGCCTCCCTTGGCAGCCGCTGGCCTCTGCACATGGCGGAACATGAATGTATGATTGCCCTGCTTGCCCGAGACCATTCAGATGTAGGCAGGAGGGCACAGGTTGGGAAGCAACAAGAAACAGAAGTTGCAGTTACACCTGGATACTTCACTTCTTTTGAGCCCTGGGGGCACCTGGATACTTTCCAGAAGGGGAACACCTGGGTTCCCCATGGCCTGGATGGCTGCCACACACCTTTGCTTCCTGCTGAAACATTGGGCAGAACAGCCAGCGCTGTGAGGAACACGCAGCCCACATCCGAGGTGAGCTAGGATGGGAGTGGGTTCCTAATGAGTCACGCCACCTGCCTGAACCCGTGTGCTGTGACTTTTCCTGCTTCTTGGGAAGAAGATTTTCTTTTCCGAGGCTGCAGTTCATCACACAGGGGTGACCCAATCCCCCAGATCCAGTGGGTGGGGTTGGATGATTTACTTAATGAAAGGTTCAGACAAGAAAGAATCCTGAACCGGGATGTAAGAAAACAAGGGCATTTTTTTCTACTCTGATTCAAGTGTTTACCAGGTCCAAAAGCACAACTGAACAAAGATTGAAAGAGGGTTATCTTTAAGTGCTTCTATTTTAATAAATAAAGTGTCTCCCGCAGCCCAGTCTTATTTTCTATTCACTTTTTAACTTAATTTCCTTTCCTTGCATTTTCTTTAGATTAAGTCCCATATAGGCCAAATGATTTAGGAAACCTAACTGTTGTATGCATCTATTAAAATCAACATCACCATCGTCAATTATGAAATGTTAGAAAATGACGATGTCTTTCATTTCAGACTATTCTACAAACCGCTCTTGATATGTGACCTAGGATTAGATATGACCATCCTAATTCCACAGGAAAGCTCTAAGCGCTGAGCCTGGCAATGACTTAACTGTGGTCATAGGCTCGTCATCTCTTTGACTAGGAAACAATCTAAGACAATTTAATTAAAACACATTGTTATGAACTTGAAAATCTCGGCTGCCTTCCTGGAAGAAGGGGTAAGCTGTGACTATTTTGAAAGGAATTAAATGTATCTTCTTTTAAAGCATACTTTTCAAGATGGAGGGTAACGGTCAATATAATACTTCCTATAGTCATAGTCTGTCCCTATTTGCCCCCTCCCCCAGGGATTTGAAGCTGCATTTTTATTTTAGAAATATGGTTACTACCCCTTTAAATAATAATAGAAACTTTCTCTCCATTCTCTCAACTCAACCTCCAGCCTCGGAGAGACCATGGATCTTTGTCTCCAATCAGTGCACATTCCACTCTGTGTACGAATCACAGATGTTGATAGAAATAGCCATGGGGTGTGCTAAGAACCCATTTCGTGTGTCAGAAGAGTTGGGTCTCCGCGAGATGAAATGTCAAAGGCAGGCAGCTATCTCTATGTGAAATGACCTTAAGAAAACCCCGACCTCACCAAAGATGACCTTTTTCCAGCAAGAAACATTAAAATTACAGCCATATTCATGTTTCAGATTCAAAAACAATATGTATTTCTCCTGCACGCTTCTCTGACTTGGCATCCTGCACATCTTAAATAAAGATATACAGGGGTCCTATTTCTCCTCAGTGGCCCGGAGTTGATTTATTTCTGTCTGAACACACCCGCGGAATGAAGCTGCTCTTTTTAATTCCTCAAGAGGCCCATCGGAGGTCCGTTTTATTGCTATTTTAGCTCAATGTTTTACTACTGTATCTGTATTTAATATTTCCAGTGTGGCCTCATTTTTGGAATTTTTTCCCTCCAAATCCCACAGGCATCCTTGTTTTAAGTAAAATATATGTCTTATCAATGTGTTAATCAAACTGAAAATTCTGAGCCTTTAAAATGCAGCTGTGAAGAAATGTTCACATCTGACCACATCTGAATCTTCAAGGGCCGAAGTTCGAAGTGACAGATCAGAGACAGAAATTTATTTTCCAGCAGTGACAGGAGGAGCAGTTCTTCCTTAAAAGCTACATGGAGAAACTGGCTTTAAAAGGTACTTACTTTATTCTAGTTCGTTATTTAGTCGTTTGTTTTGTTTTCATCTATCTGCTTTTCAGCTCCTTGTCTTGCAAATTAAATTCACTTATTGATCAGCATGAATTCCATGGAACATGGAAAGCCTTTTCCCTCAATTCCAAACTGCCAAAGGAAAACAAGATTTCAAAGCACCTGTCATTATCAGAAAAGGAGGCTGGCTTCAGAGCCCTCTAAGCTTTGTGTGTTTCTTTTCCGCTAATGATGTTTAAGGTAATGGGCCACGAATGCTCCCTGTCCCTACGTGAATGGGAAATCACTAGAGTTAGAATCTTTCCCAAAACGGGGCCCTGACTAGAGCTCCAGCCTATTTAGAGTCTAAGATGTGGGCAAATCCAGATGCAAGCGGCATGCAATGGGGTGCGTTGGAAGGGGGACATCACTACTTTTGAACTGAATCACCTGGGTCTATTCATGCCAGCGTCTCACCTTCAAGTTATAACAATAATGTCTACATCTTGCATCTCTTGTGAAGAATAGATGGGGTGATGTGAAAGACACAGCTAGGATAATGCATGGCATAGGGTTAGAGTCAGGGGTTAGGGTCAGATTGTCATAAAACCCCAGCACGAAGGCTAGGCTGTCTTGTCACCTCCGTTCTTGTATAGCAGAAGGTGACATGAAGGCAATGGGTTGACAAGGTGGAACAGGCAGACTGGCCTTGAGTAGTTGGGAATCACATCCTCATTCTGTTGTTACTAGAGAGGGATGTTGATTCTTTTTTTGGATTAAGTTAAAAAAATTCCAGGGAAGAATTCTGATTGGCTTGGCTCTGCCCCACGTCCAATTTGTATTAGAATACGCTATTTGGGAAACTTCAGTAGAATACTGAGGTTTGAAGGAGCATTTCTCTTAAGGATAGTCTTATTCTGAGTTGACAAAATAACAAATATCCACTTCGTTATGGATACTACTGAGATTTCACTATCCTATACCCTGCCTTACATTTTGCTTCATGCTTCCTCATAAGTCAAACCTGAACTATTCTGATCACATTCAAAGCAGTCTTTCCTCTGTTGAAATTTTTATCTCGCAACCTTACTTTCCACTCTTTCCTTAGAGCATATTCCACAAATAAGTCAGAATCATCTGTGTGCATATTTCCCTTGATTACAAGGGTGACAAATCTTTCCGCTTGTATCCTGCTTTTGGAGCTTCCACTGTGATCTTGTGTACACTATCTCATTTGCTGTTTGCCGCGTAGATAAGCAAACGGGGGACATAGGTAAGAATCATAACTCATGGTTTATTGACTTGCTTAAGGCAAGACACTTCGCAAAGTTTCTAAAGAGTGGAGTCAGTAGTGGAACTCAGGCCATGGGTCTCAAATCAAACTCTCTTTTAAAAGTCATGCCATCCATGCACCAACTCTTTTCTTTTAGTGTGAAAAATTATGGCTTTGCTGCCAGTTAGGCATAGTCTGCAATTTAAAGAGGGACACAGGATTGCTGAGACAGATGCCCCCTCTATGGAGAGTGTGAGGACCTTCCATCCACAAGAATTCCACTTGGGGCCCTCACGAATGCCAGCAAAAGGCAGCCGCAACAGACTTTCAAATTTGAACATTCTTTCCCTAATTCAGAATCATACACTTTCTGGGAATCGTTTCAGAGAAGGCACTGTCAGGCTCTCTCTCTGCTCAGTTCTGTCAAAAGATTTACGGAAGCTCCTTTAAGGCATGTGTCAGGTACCCATGACTCTGCTAGCTCTGACACACTCCATATAGCCAGCCTAGTCTTAGAAGCCTGTATTGCTGAACCACATAACCTAGTCCTTCCCAGAGCTTCTTATCCTTTCAAGGTTTTAATTTCATGTCATCAGCTTCAATCTCATGCTGCTAAGAAATGATTATAAGCAATTAGGGTATGAGTGTTCAATAAATATTTTCCGAGTGATTGTGTATGTAACTGTATCAGCCATAATAATTTTGAAATATCTCACTGCAAAGGTGACCTGTAAGTTCTTCCCTGTAATTCTGTCATTTTTTGCTTTACCTATTTTGGAAAATGTTTTAAATGTTGAAATCAAGTTGAGAATAGTTATATCTTCTTGATGAATTGATACCTACTGTCTTTATAAAGAGACTGTCTCTATACATAATCAACCTTTTTGCTTTAAATTTTACTTGTTCAATTTGAATACGGTTAGTATTTGTGTGCAATATTTTTTGCTATCTTTCTTTTCCACCTTTCTGTGTTGTCATGTGTTAGGTGTAATTTTACAAACAACATATGCTTGATTTTTACTTTTTACACAGTCTTATCATTAATAAATTTTTACTAATGGAATTTAGCCTGCTCATATTTATTGTAATTATTCATATCATTTGGCTTCTTCCTAGCATCTTTCATTATGCCTCTTACTTAATGCCTTTAATAATAATGCTATTTCTATGACTCTTTATTCACTTTTCTAGAATTTCATTTTTTGGGCAGGATGGAGTGGGGGAATTAATTGTGAAATTTTGTTGGTAGTTTATGTTTTTTCTCTATTGGTTTGAAATTTATACATGTTACTTCTTTATTTTTAATAACTACGCTTGAAATTTTTGTCATATATATTTAACAAGGTTTAAAGCTGATAAGTATCTTAAGCTTCCTTTCTAAAATACAAATATAGGAATCTCAGGTACTTTTCCTTCTAAAATGTTTTATATCTGCCTGAAGAATATCTTTTTATTTATTTGTTTATTTATTTTAGGAAGGTTAGCCCTGCGCCAACTGCTGCCAATCCTCCTCTTTTTGCTGAGGAAGACTGGCCCTGAGCTAACATCCATGCCCATCTTCCTCTACTTTATATGTGGGACACCTAGCACAGCATGGTATGCCAAGTGGTACCATGTCCACACCCAGGATCTGAACCAGTGAACCCTGGGCTGCCGAAGCAGAACGTGCGCACTAAACCACTGCACCACCACATCAGCCCCAAGAAAATATTTTTAAAATTCCTTTAGAGCAGTATGTTGATCATAATTTTCTCAGTTTTGAGCTCTCAGACAATGTCTTTATTTTACTTTGATTTTTAATGATAGTTTTACTGGGTATACAATTCTTGGTTGAAAGTTACAATCTCTTAAAACTTGGAAGATGTTACTCCATTGTCTTCTTGCTTCCATTATTTCCATTGAGAAATAATTTTGTTATAAACTGGCTGATCTTTTTCTCTCTGGCTGCTTTTAGAACCTTATTTGAGGTTCTGTAGTTTTACAACAATGTGTCTAAGTGTGAAATTCTTTTATTTTGTTTAACCTTGCTTGTTACATCCTGCACTTTATTTTCTATCTTCTATTTCTATATTCTATAACTGGGTTCTGTGTTTTTTATTTCCCTGCCTCTCTTTGAAATGTTCTGGGTATTTCTTCTGATTTACCTTCCTGATTCCCAATTTTCAGTTCGCTTGAGTGTTACTCAATATTTAATCCATTCATTGGGTTTTGAAATTCAATAATTTTTTGTATAAAAGAGTACATGGTTCTTTTTTTAAATCTTCCTGGACGTGTTTGATTGAATTTTGTTCTTTTATAATTTTGTCTTATTTCCTTGAATATTTCACATACACTTATTATATCATGTTTATGACTCTGTGGATATACGTGTGTGTGTGTAGGACCTACATTTGGCATATGATCTCCAGTGATGATTTTCATTTGCTTTTACTAAGGGCCAGAGGATGCTAAAAATATGGTACTAACTTTGGCTTCTTGTAAAGTTCCTGGTCCAAACTATAGGTCTCAGGTTGAGTTCCTCCATTGTACCAGGCTCTAGACTTAGTTTCTTTAACACATACTTATTGCTCAAGATCCACGTTCTAGTGTCACTCAGTCATATTTTTTGTATGCTTTTTCGTTTTTAGTTCTTGGAGATTTCTTTTATAGTCTATCAAGCCCAGAAAGATATTAAAATTATGTTTATTAACTGTATTTATTATT
Organism: Equus asinus; assembly: GCF_041296235.1. NCBI lineage: Eukaryota > Metazoa > Chordata > Mammalia > Perissodactyla > Equidae > Equus > Equus asinus. The sequence goes on along the minus strand of NC_091796.1, from coordinate 103,108,202 downwards.
ATTACATTTATGTTTGTATTATCAATTTGTAACTAACCCAAGATCTGGTTATATTCCATCTAAGATATTCTTCTGATTGCCTTGCTGGCCATACTACCATGAGCCCACTTGCTGAGATTATGTTTGAAGGACATTGTCTACTCAGTAATTCACATTCCCAAACTTCCAAATAATGATAACAAAAAATAGTAATAATAACAACAATTGTATACTGAGAATTTACAAGGCACTGGAGACCATACTAACCATTTGTAAATAATGGCTCTAGTCTTCTCAACATGGTGAAGAAGCTGTGTTTCTGAGAGTAAAAGTGAATAGTATTTACTTGTCATAAACCTAGTTGAGCTGCAAGTGAAAGGAGGCTGGCCTCATATTCTGCATGTTTAATACTATGCCATGATGTATTGGAATTTTAAAAATATAAAATTATATAAAACCCTTTATGAAAAATTGCTTTTATAATTCAGAGCTAGAAAATATATTAATTTACCCCAAGAGATTGGTCTGACCCCTCTTTACCAACAATGAATATCGCATGACTGATCGTGCCTCCACTTCACCTGGGACACCAGAAAGCTCTAGAACAAATTGAAGGTTAACTTAGTCGATTTTGATTGGCATCATTATTTATATTTCCCCATCGAGTTGTAACATTCTAGTTGTATGTATATTTTATTGTATATTCTTGTATTATTTCTCCTTGCAACCATTTCAAAAATGAACAAATTATTAAAGAAATGAAAATTGATCATTGTAGATACGTGACTGCCTTATAGAAAAGGGTTAAGTTGCTTCGATTTTGTTTTCAGAGCTCATGCAAGATTCTAGCAAGTCAAATATCCATATTACGTAATAGTTGAACTTTCCTTTTGGGGGATGGAGCCTCCTCTAGTGTACCAGGTGACAACAACAAAAAATTAATGAAAGCGATGCAATCTGGTTCACATTGGACACCTTACAAGGTTTTCCTCCAATTTGTTCTTCACTCAAAGCAATGTTCTCTGAGTCCATTGGGTTCTGTACACCGTAGAGTTGGGAAAACAGAAGCTCTGGGGCTCTGTGGCTTTCCAGTGCCACAGGACTGGTGTATTAGTCAGGGTCCTCCAGAGAAACAGAACCAAAATGAAGTGTATATATGTGATTTATTATAAAGAATTGACTCACATGCAATTGTGGAAGCTGAGAATTCTCTGCAAGCTGGATATCCTGGAAAGCTGGTGGTATAGTTCTGAGAACCAGAAGGCCAATGATGTAACTCCCAATTGAGGGCGGAAGAAGACTGATGTCCCAGCTCGAACAGAGAGGGCAAATTCCCCTGGCCTCAGTCTTTTGGTGCTACTAGGCCATCAACTGATTAGACAATGCCCACCCCCAATGAGGAGGGCTTTGCTCAGTTCACTGATTCAAATACTCACTTCCTCTGAAAGGACCCTCCAAATACACCCAGAAATAATGTTTAATCTGGGCTCCCCACGTTCCCCTAGAGTTGACACATAAAATTAACCATCACAGCCATCAGTGGGAGAGGCAGGAGGACCACCTCACTGTGTCAGAACTCTTCACTCAGAAACTTTACAGCTGAACAGAAAGTTGTATTTCAAAAATAACCAAAGGTTACTTATCTGCTAGGAACTAGGCTGTGTGCTTTTCAGTGCAATGTCTTACTTAGTCCCCATAAGAACTCAATGAGGTAGCTATAGCTACTATTTTACAAATGAGGAAACTGAGGTTTAAAAAGATTAAATAAACTGCTCAGAATTACCCAGACTGTAAGGTGCAGAGCAAACCATAAGATCTTGGGTTCTCCATCTTTGAAGCCCCAGCTTCTAACCCAGGGTGGTTCTGTCTCTCAGGAAACATGGGCCACTCCGGGGACCACACTGGGGCACTTGGCACCTGCCACTCCAGCACTCAACAGGCCCCTGGGATGGAGCAGACCAGCAGAGGCTGCCTCAGCTGGGAGGAAATCCAGGCTATCGGGTGGAGACTGAGGAGGAAAAGAGTGAGGGTCCTGCAGGGGGTCAGTCAACGCTGAGCAGTCCAGGACTGAGTGATAGGCAGCATTTGGAGTCAGAGCATCTGGAGATGGGAAGAAGTTGAACAGTAAGGCAGACGAGTAGCCAGGCTCAGAATTTCGTTTCCTGAGCTATAGTATGAGATTCAAAACTGTGGTGAACAAAGCACGGGCCTGAGCACTTGAGCGCTGGGAAGAAGGCAGCCAAGACAGATCAGGGCTGACAGCTGGGAAGCCATGACACTAAATTGGGCAGGCAGGTAGTGTGGCATAGTGGGACATCAGTGGATTAAGAGTGCGTCACTCCAGAATTTCAGTATCTCTCTTTCATTCACTTGCTGTGTGGCCTTTGCTAAGCACTTAAGTCTCTGAGCATCAGGTTTCTCATCTCTAAAATGAGGGGTCCTGTAGTTGTCTTATGGAAGCATCTTGAAGAATAAATAACGTAGTATGCTAAAACGCTCAGCTCAGTGTTTGCTACACAGTAGGTACTTTGTTATTTTATTTTATCACATTTATCATTATAATTTATTACTATTGTTTTTGCATGTTTTTTCCAGCTTTGGTGAGGTATAATTGACATATAACACTGTGTAAGTTTAAGTTGTACAACATGTTGATTCGATATAGTCATATATTGCAAACTGATTACCACTATAGCATTCACTAACTTACTTAATCACCATTTCTTTTTTGTGGTGAGGATATTTAAAATCTATTCTCCTAGCAACTTTCAAGTATATAAAACAGTTTTATGAACTACAGTCACAATGCCATGCGTTAGATCCCCCCAGAACTGATTTGTCTTATAACTGGAGGTTTGCACCCTTCAACCAAAATCTTTTCATTTCCCCCATTTTCCTCTAACTACCATCCTACTCTCTGTTTCTTTGAGTTTGACATTTTTAGATTCCACATATAAGTGATATCATACAGTATCTGTCTTTCTCTGCCTGATTTATTTCACCTACATTAACTGGAAAGCTTCTGCACAGCCAAAGAAACAATCAACAGGATGAAAGGCAACCTAGGGAGCGGGAGAAAATCTTTGCAAATCATGTATCTGATAAGGGGTTAATATCGAAAATATATAAAGAACTCGTACAACTCAATAGCCAAAAAACTATGTGATGAAAAATGGGCAGAGAACTGAATAGACATTTTTGCAAAGAGGACATAAGAATGGCCAACGGGTACGTGAAAAGGTGTTCGACATCATTAATCATGAGGGAAATTCAAATCAAAATCACAAGGTATGTCACCTCACACCTGTTAGAATGACTATTATCAAAAACACAAGAGATAAGTTCTGGTGAGAATGTGGAGAAAGGAAACTCTTGTGCTCTGTTGGTGAGAATGTAAATTGGTACAGCCGCTGTGGAAAACAGTATGGAGGTTCCTCAGAAAATTAAAAATAGAACTACCATATGATCCAGCATTCCTACTTCTGGATACACAGCCAAAGGAAATGAAATTAGGATCTCAAAGAGATATCTGCCCCCTGTGTTCACTGCAGCATTATTCACAATAGCTGAGATATGGAAACAACCTAGCCGTCCATCCATGGTTGAATGGATAAAGAAGATGTGGTACATATACAAAGTGGAATATTATTTAGCCATGAGGAAGAAGAAAATCATGCCATTCACAACAGCGTGGTTGGACTTTGAGAGCAGTATCTTCTAGTTCTATGAATATGTATGAATTCTTCTGAAATTTCCTCTACATTAGTTTCCCATGGATTCTGTAACAAATCACCACAAACTTATTGGCTTAAAACCACATGAATTTATTATTTTAAAACTGTGGAAGTCAGAAGTCCGAAATGTGTGTTACTGAGCTGAAATCAGGATGCTGTCAGGGCTGCGTTCCCTCCAGAGGCTCCAAGAGAGGATCTGCGTCCTCGCACTTTCTACCTTCTGGAGCCTGCCCACATTCCATGGCTCACGGCCTCTTCCTCTATCTTCAAAGCCAGGCATGTAACATCTTCAAATCTCTCTTTCTGCTTTTGTCTTCCTCCTCTGATTCTGACCCTCCTAGCCTTCCTTTTCAAGGACCCTTGTGATTACACTGGACTCATCTGGATAATGCAGGATAATCTCCCCACTTCAAGATTCTTAAACTCATCATGTCTGCAAATTCTCTTATGCTATGTAAGGTAACACAGCCATGGGTCTCGAGGATTAGGCCATTGACATTTTGGGGGTCATTTTTCTACTGACCACACCTTGTAAGGACCAAATTATTCCAGAGATACACACGAAGCCAAGCAAGGCTGGACTAGAATTCACTGCAGAAGAGGCGATGGGGTTGGGGGTGATTCTGCCTTCCCACTTTGGAGGCAATCCAGAGCAGCTCTTCCATTCTACAGTGGAGAAAACAGACCAGCCAGGCCAAGTGTCTCCTCCAAGGGCACAGAGAATGAGTTTGGGATGACTTTCTTCATATTCGAAACAAACATGATAAAGCAGCAAACACCCTTAGTCCTTATTCATAAGCAGAGGTCACCTATGGCTCCTGCCTAAAACTCTCCTGATCTCTTTTGTTCAGGGCCTCAAGGCTCACTTGCACGTTATCCTGTGTCTGTGTTTATTTGTGTTTAACCTTAGCCCTTGTCATTTTTTGAAATGATCTGGTTGGTATTTGTTTGTTTTCTAAATTGCCTGCATCCTTTCAAACATTGCCTAGTTTAACAAATATGTGTTGGATGGATGGATGGATGGAGAGGTGGCTGGATGGCTGGATACCATATGTTAACCATGATGCTAAGCATTTCGTATGCCTTATCTTGTGCAATCCTCACGTCTCTGCAAGGCAAGTACTATTAGCATGCCCACATTACAAATGAGACATGGAGACTTCGAGAGATGACATGATGTGACCAAGATCACAAGCAAGTGCAGAGTTTGCTTACAACCCAGGCAGTCTGCTCCAGAGCTATGAAGAACTTCACCCCCTGCCAAGTGCTGCCTGAATTGTGGATTCAGAGCCAGTATATGCGCAGGGCCGTGGATGCATGCAGTTATTTTCTGAGAAGGAGAATTCTTGAACCTTCCACTCTCCTGTCTGCTCTGTTTCCTTTACAGGCTTTTAATTTCAGTCTAATCCAACTTAGCAGCACAGAGCAGCTCCTGGGAAATGAGTTTATATGTGCGGATGGGCCCCGTAGCCCAGAGCTATCCCACTCACTGTCCCTGACCAGCGAGGGGCAGATATAGAACCAAGGTGTGTGTGGATGAGTGTTGGGAGGAGGACACAGCGCATGGGTCATGCATAGCTGGAACCGAGTCTGAAACTGACATACAGGAAAAAGGGAAGGAAAAACACCCTGGATATGAATTCACTATCAATTCTAACACACATTCAAAATCTCCCCTTGGGGCCGGCCCGGTGGCACAGCAGTTAAGTGCGCATGTTCTGCTTCTCAGCGGCCTGGGGTTCGCCGGTTCGGATCCCAGGTGCGGACATGGGGCCGCTTGGCAAACGCCATGCCGTGGTAGACGTCGCACATATAAAGTAGAGGAAGATGAGTGTGGATGTTAGCTCAGGGCCAACCTTCCTCAGAAAAAAGAGGAGGATTGGCAGTAGTCATCTCAGGGCTAATCTTCCTCCAAAAAAAAAAAAACATAAAAATCTCCCCTTGTACTGAGCACTAGCTTTATACTTAAAAGTAGCTCTTAAACTCTTCATTGCATTGAATTACCCTGAAGGAACTTACACAATAGAAGTTACTAACTCCACTTAACAGAAAAGAAAATTGAGGCTAAACCAGAGTAACCTGCCCTTGGCCATATAGCTAATAAGTGCTATTCTGATTTGAACCCTGTTATATCTTGGCACTAAGTACCTGCTTACCCCATGTCATGGGCTCAATGGTGGCCTCCATAAAAGTATGTCCATGACCTAAAACCCATGAATATTATCTTATATGTCAGATATGATAAAGTTAAGGATCTTGAGAGAATGAGTTTATCGTAGATCATCCAGATGGGTCCCAAACACCATCACATATATCCTTGCAAGAGAGAGGCAGAGGGAATTTTAAGACAGAAGAGGAAGAGACCGTGTGCCCACAGAGGCAGAGACAGGAAAGATGCACCATAAGCCAAAGAATGCCTAGAGCTACCATAAGTCAGCATAGAAAAGGAATGGATTCTCCCCCAGGACCTTGGGACAGAGCGCTGTCCTGCCAACACCTTGATTTCAGGCATCTGGCCTCCAGAGCTGTGAGAAAATAAATTTCTGCTATTTTAAGCCTCCCAATTTGTAATAATTTGTTACAATAGCCGCAGGAAACTAATACACCCCACCTTATCAAGATTGCTCTGGCTTAAGTTAATCTGGGTAACTTACAATAGATCTAGGTTTTTCCAATTGAAAATGACGCATTTTAAAAAAGAAATTTCAAAGAGACATGTTTGCTATGCATTAAAAAATATGCTTTCAAACATTTTTTAAAACTCTTTATATAAATGCATATATAAGTACATATTTACAAGATCTATATGCTTTTCATTAAAGTGAATTGCCAGTAACCAGACTTCTCTGATCTGTTAGCAGAGCGTGTTCTTTAAGACAAGATGAACGATTTCTGTATAAGGCATCTTCAAGGGTGACTTGCCCCTCTTTCAGGCTGGTGTCCCATAAGTGTTTTGGGTTCATAGTTACTTTATAGTGAGGGGGATTTTGTTATTTATTGAGGGTACCATATTATTTCCCAGGTAACTTCAGGGACCTTTTCCTGGAGAAACACTTCCCCAAAGACTGAAAATAAAGGCTACAGCTCCTCATCACCCAAAACTGAAACGCAAGTAAAGGCTTAAGCTCCAGGTGTGAGGCGCTTGATCAGCTCTCTCTGCCCAGAATTTAATCTATATCAAGCTCAACATGATGAAGAATCACAGGCAGGGTGGAAAATTCTGGAAGGAAATTGGGCAGCTGCAGACTTGGGAGTTAGAGCTCCCTTGAAGTCCTGCACAGGGGACATACTTAAACACAGAAAACTCAAAGCCAGCCTCCAGCCTCTTTTATTCTATGAATTTGAAAGAGAGGAGACATTATCCAATTCGCCCATGGAACTGAGGCCCTGCCTCCTAGGGGACTGATTGCAATGAATGATCCCCCTGAATAAATTAAACCTAAACCACACTGGAAGGACTGGTCAAAAAGGAACTTCTGAAGTGCCCCTCAAACTTTCGCAAAGTGCTAGGAGCCACTGGGAACTTAAAGAATGATGGTGATGATGATGGAAAGATGACGGTGGTGGTGGTGTTGGAATGAAGAGGATGAAGATGATCTGGTGGTATTGATGATGTCAAGATTATGAAGATGATGATGGTGGTGATGTGCAGGTAAGGTGATGAAGATGATGATGGTGGTAGTGATAGGGATGTAATAAATATTAATTCAGGGCCTTTTGATTCTAAAATTCTATTCTTTGTGATGACTGGGCTTTATCAGGTCTTTGCTTCAACGGAGGCAAACCTATCCTGAATTATGTCCACTGTCAAATTGATGAGTTCATCCAATAAGCGTTTACCAAGTGCCGGCAATGTTCTAGGTGTTGTTCTAACCCTTGCAGAGCAAATTTTAATAAAATATCATCTCCAGGAATGATCTTGAGTCTATCTCAGAGTCTAAAGATAAAGACTCAAGTGTAACGTGGACTTGCACCAGCGTTTAGGAAGTGCTGCAGTGCCCTGGGAGAGACAGGAATTAGTGGAGAAGTGTGAGAGAACACTTAACTGAGCCTGCGTGTGGAAGGAAGCCAACCTGAAGGAGATGCCATATGCCCTCTGCCCCAGACAGCTAGTAGGAGTTGCCCTTGCCATAGGGAAGAGCAAGGGGGACATAGAATAGAGAAAGACTGTGCCCCAGTCTGTCCCTGTGGCCAGTAGAGGAGGAATGAGAGGGTTGCGTGTGTGCATGTGTGTTGGGGGTGGGCGAGAGGGTGTTCAACCATACCTGAGTTAAATTGGGCTTATCTGTATCGAAGTAAAATTCACTCTGGTCCTTTGTTAGTTTTGTCTCAGCCGTTGTGTGTTAGTATTACACTGTCCTCTGGTATTTAGTATGATTCGTTTTGTAAATACTGTCTGGGCTTGGGGGCACAAGTTGGTACGCTGGGGGCTGAGGCAGAGGGGGTGTCCAGAGTTGGCAGATGGAGCTTGGAAGCCGGCACTACCCTTCCTGGCTTGCAGACTTGGCCTTTCTCTGCATCTCTGACTCTGCTTCCTCCTTTGTAAAGAATTAGCATCTGTGACATGCTTGGTCTATTCCCCACAGTAAAGTAGGTGTTTGATAAATAATGGTTGTTATTATTACTGTGCATAAAGTTTGCCTGATGGGTATTTCATTACGCCCTTCACTCTTTCTCTCAAATGGACTTTCTCTCTTCTTGGAGCCTCCAAACCTTCTTAGGGCTTTAAAGCATTAGAGGCCCCTTGCTGCTGGCCCATCCTTTTCCTGATAAACAGGCCACTTCTATGAAGCCCGGCCCACATCTCCACCTGGGCTGCAGCTCTAGAAATGACTCCTGCATTCTCCCTGCCCAGTGAGGTGATTTGGGGACATTGGAGACTTAGGCAGATGGACACCTAGTCCCTGGACTCTGTCCACCTGGTTTTTCCTGCTGGAGAAGCAGCTCTCCCACCCTCTCCCAGGCCTTCAGCCCTCCAAGTCATTGGGAAGGTGATACACTCTTTCCAGAAAGCTCTGGCTGGTGCCCTTTCCTCCTTCTGGCCTTTGCACAAGTGTCACCTCTCAGGGAAGTCTCTCTGAGCACCCCCTGGCACTTCCCACCCCTCTGCCTTGCTTTCTTTTTCTCCATGGTATTATCACCATCTAAAATGCAATGTATTGTATTTTTGTAGTTAATTTCCATGGGCTTATTTTGTTTATTGTCTGATTTATGTATAACAGGCCATTCAACGCCATATTGCCAGCTTTCACCTAGTCAGTATGAAAATAATATTCCTTGAGTGAAGACTCCTTGCCGGCAAGTATTCTTGCCAAGGAGGCGAAACATGCAGGTGATTTCAATAACTCACAACCTGATTAACTCTGATCGATAGAATATTGACCCGACCAAATTACTATTGTAACAGCTACTCTGCATTGCGTGGCAATTACCTACAACAGCATATATTTAAATATCCCTCTTCTTGGCATCGAAAGCACTGGGAGCTAAGTATGGTCCCCTCCAGAGGGGTGAACAACTTGCCTAGCACCGTCATGTGAGAATAGAGTAGAGTTTCAGTTCTCTTCTAGGCCAGAATGGCTCCAAAGTCTGTTTAATCCATTGCGAGAGGAAGTTTCAAACTTAATAAACGTCAGAATCTGCTGTGGTGCTTGTAATGAATAGAGATTCCCAGGCCCCAGCTGCGGGGTTTCTGATGCTGAGGTCTGAGGAGAGGCACAGGAAGTCGTGCTTTTCGCAAGCATCTCCCGTGATTCTGACGCACTTGGTCCGTGGACGTGGGTTTGAGAACCCCTAGCTCAACCCTGCTGCTTGTCTATTGAAACAGCTGGAGGGAGCGTGACTGGGGTCTCCATTCTAACGCAGGTAGCCGTCGTGTGTGAGAGAGGAGGAGAGGGGGCAGAGGAAACAGGGGAGGCAGAACTATTGGGGAGATTTTATTATTTTATCCCTCCCCACCCCCCTAGATATTTATAGCTCAAATGATGCCCCAGAGAGACCCCTTGACTCTAAACTCATAAAATGCCTACTTGGGAGTCAGACTGGGTAATTTACTTTTCTAAAGATGCCTCAATTATATCCAAGGAAAAGCCTGGTTACATTTTTAAAACTCAGGAGCAGCAGCTTTTCAATTTATTCAGACTAATGAGCACGTATAAATTTGGCGAATGCTAATTCATAGGAGCCGGTTGTGGCGGCGGGAGAAACACAACAAGCGTGTCACTGCCAGGGAACAAAGTGAATGGGTGATATGAGTGACAGTAAAGATTTCTTTTAACATCACTAAAAGGCGGCTGAAGTGACAGGTAAGAGGACAGACGCAGAATTCTGCAGCACTGGGGGAATTTGTGTATTATCAAGAAGGGACACGTTGACTTGATACCAACTTAATAAGTTCAGCCGAGGAGAATAAGAGCGGGGGATGGCGGGTGGCTCTGACGGTGAAAGGGCGTCCCCCCGCCTTTCCAGGAGGCAGGGGGCGCTGATCACAGATCCTGGAGAATGTGGCTTGCCATTTAACTGGAAGCCACTGTCCTCCCCTCTTACAAATTTCACAGGAATCAGGCACATGGTTTTAATCTGTTTCCACAGATCTCCAAAATGAACTTAGCATCCTCTGGAGACAACTCCCACTTAGGATCATCTCGAAGGGAATGAAATCCTAAATCAAAACCCGTCAGTGTACACCTGGATTTCAAGGGGGAGTCACTCCCCAATCAAATCCGCAGGCTTCGGAAGTTGGAAGCCTCCAGCTCTCCGAGAAAGCAGTGGGAGGCAAAACTTTGAACCCTTAATAAGCATGGCTTTGTGACGCACAATTGTGCTTTCTCGTGGCTGGAGGGCAGGGGCGTACTCCTGTGTGCCGTGCATGTTCATGTGGGACCCAGGGTCCACCTGAGCTGAGTGCACCCCTGCTTCTCCAGGCTTCTCTCTCCCTTCTTCTGCCCACATACCTCCTGAGTATCAGGCTTATGAAACTAGTCACCATTTGTTAACGGGCTGAATTGTGTCCTTGCAAAATTCATAGGTTGAATCCCCAACCTCCAATGTGACTGCTTTTGGAGATAAAGCCTTAAGGAGGTAACTAAGGTTAAACGGAGTCACAAGGTGGAGCCCTGAACTGATTGGAGCAGTGTTCTTAGAAGAAAAGAAAGAACCACCTGAGCATCTCTCTCTGCATGAGCACAGAGGAAAGGCCACCTGAGGACAGAGCTAGAAGCAGGCTGTCTGCCAGCCAGGGGGAGCTTCTCCCAAGAACCAACCCTGCTGGCATCTTAATCTTGGACTTCCAGCCTCCAGAACTGTGAGAGTATAAATGTCTGTTGTTTGAGACTGAAGTACTTTGTTACAGCAGGTGGAGCTGACTAATACACTATTCTTAGAAAGAGCCCTAAGCTTTGAGCCTTGTATCTGTTATTCCCTGTCTCTGGAATGCCCCCCTCACGTCATCCACTTGCTGATCAAATGATCCTCAGCTCAGGTACCGGTAGATCCTCCTGGATTCCCCTAGGTTGGAAAGGGTGTCCTTCCCTAGCGCTTGCTTAGCATCCCATGCCCCTTCCTTTGTACCCTGGAGCACACTGCCTTGAAAATATGGCCTTACTGATTTGGCCCTCAATTAATCTCTAAAGACCTGGAGGCCGTGGACTCGGACTTACATCTTGGTGTTTGCAGACGCTAACTTTGTATCTGCCTCAAATTTTCTTCATTCCTCGTACAGTGATTGATTCATGGAAAGATAAAATAGATAGATAAATAAATGGCTGGATGGACAGATGGATAGAGGGATGAATGAGTGGATGGATGGTTGGGTGGATGGATAGATGGGGGGTTGAGTGGATGGCTGGCTGATTGGCTGGATAGATGAAAGCCTATTATCTTTCCTAGTCTAGAGGTCCCAGCAGTGCAGAGGGTATGGAAAGGGTTGAGGTTGGGGCACCAGAGTGTACTTTCTCAATGCACACCTCTCTTATCATCAGACCTTCATAACTACAGTTTCCTTACTTGTTCCCTTGCTGCTGATGCCACTGGCTGCTGAATCTTTGCAGTATTGGCTGGATTTTCCTAAATCTTTGCCTGTGAGCTGACTGGACCCTTTCTTTATATCGTACATTGTCACATTCCATGGTTGCGGTGATTTCATTTCAAAGTGAAGTCTGTAGAAATCTCTGGTATAACAATAATTGTAGACCGGAGATTTTGACAAACTACCATCTCGTTTAATCCTCACAAATAAATTCCTGAAAGTTTGTGTCATTAACCCCATGTGATGGCTGAAAACCATGAGGCTCGGCCAGCTGAGGACAAAGACAAGATTCAAACCACATCTTTGCAGCCCCCAGTCCAAAATCACAAGATGAACGAGCAGCCCCACTGCCCAGGGCCTTCTGGAGTGATGGACACCCAGTGTTATCTTGAATTGCACCTGCATTTTCTGCAAGAAGAATTAGGCTGGGAGACATATTTCTCTCTGAAATAATTTTACTGGGGGAAATTTCCTACTGTGCTGAAAGCTGACCTCTTGGACAAACACACTGTCATAAAAATGTGCTATTTGCTACGAGTGCATTGGGAGTTTTAAATCATCAAACTAAAGTACCCCAGGCTCTGACAGTAAAATTTTCATTCAAAGAAGGACTCAGCTTCACAACATAATAAATTATATATGACTAGGACATATAAAACATTTAAAGATATACAGAGTTTCTTTGCATTTGTGTTCGCTGGAAGAGTTGAGCTCTTGAAGTACTTTTTTATGTCAACCCTGCCTATTCATAAGAAGAAGAGACACCCCCCGCACACACACACAATGAGAAGGAACAAAACAAGTTGCCCATCTCCCATATCCTAACGTTCTGATTTTATCTTTTTTTCTTTCTCTTTTTTTCCAAGTATGTATTGCGATGAAGCAATGCCGTAGTGTGTACCAAGCAGTTAGAAAGACTGTAAGCAAAGTCTTTGGTGACCTCCAAGGCCAGGATAATTAAACATAAACAGCAAAGACACGTGCCAGACAGACTTGAGGAAGCTCGCCAAGACATGTCAAGATGAAGTTTAGAGGATATTGGTAAAGAGTGAAGCTTATACAAATAAAAGCTGCAATTACCGGAATCACTTTTTTAAGGATGCTGAGTTTAGAGAGAGAGATGTTAACATAATTGAAGCAAGGCATTCCTAGAGTCAAGGTTACAAGCACAGTCCTGGCACATGGCAGGTGCTTAATCTGTGATTCATTTCTTTGCCTTTCTGGACTGAAAGATGCTGCCAGCATAACCCTCATATGCAAGTGTGTATTAGTCAGCAATTGCTGCATTAACGCTATATAACACTTGCCCCCAACTTCAGTGGATTTCAACAACAAACATTCCCTCCCTTATGGATCCACAGGTCATCTGGAGTTTGGCTGAACTAAGCTGGCCTTTGCTGAGCAGCTCTGATTCAGGACTTTGGTCAGCTGGACTTGCATCCAAAATGACAGTCAGAGTCGAGTCCGCACCATGCGTGTCCTCCATTTCTGTGGACTGGAGCTATTTGAGGCATGCTCTGCTCACGGGGGATGGCAGGAGTCCAAGAAAGGTATCAAAAACAAGCAATGTCTCTTGAGGTCTTGGCTGGGATCTGGCTCACACTCCTTCCACCATATCCCATTGGCTCCAGCAAGTCACATGGCCAAACTCGATATCAATAGGGAAGGGAAATGTCACTTTGGTAGGTGGTTTTGTAAAGTCACAAATATATTATTCAAATACAGGAAGATCATAAAGCATTACAAATAATAATTTTATCTACTTCTGGGTTTTATCTCTGTCCCTGGTCTTGCTGTGAAACTTGGAGTAAATCATCTCTCTTTCCCAGTCCACTAGAAATCAAAGCATGGTCCCAGAGCAACAGCATCAACCTCACCTTGGAATTTGTTGGACATGCAAACTCTCAGGTCCCACCCAGACCTACTTATCAGGCACCAAGCTTCAGGTAGGTAGTTAAGGTAACTTGTCTAAGTGCACAGAGCACTAAGACCTGTCTGACCCCAAAGACCTTCTCCTTTCACCATATCTCCCTGTCAACTGGGAGGGACAGAGAGAGGCAGAACAGGTAAGTGGGATATGTTAGAAAATATGTTTTAAGTGGAAATGAGAGTTAAAAGCACTTCTGAAGTATGCAGACAGATTCATTCATGTGCCTTCCCCTCTCGCCAAGCCCACATTCCAAACGAGGCATTTGGTTAATCACCATTTGTGCACAAACTTGATCCAAACCCTCAGGTCCCATCATTGTGATTTAGTCTATTTCTGTTTTCTGAAATCCTATCAGTTTCACTGGTGACTTCCAGGCCCCCCAGCCCTGGACTGGGAATGGGAGGTCTCTCGGAGGATAAAAGCCCCTTGTTCTCATATAGAGCATGAGCCTGAGGGGATTCCCACAGCCAGAACCCTCAGGGCCGATGGTCCTGGGAGTGCTGGTGAGTGCCAGCGACCTGTGGGGCACAGCAGCCATGGGAGCAGACAGAGCTCCTCCTGTAATTACATGGGAGCCCGAGGCTGGGGAGGGGCCGGGCCCACAGCACCAGGGCCACCTGGAGGGGCTTGGACTGAGGGCCAAGAGTCTGGGTCTGGCACACACCCCGACCCTCGTGAGCTGTGGGATGCTAGATAATGCACCAGGGCTTCAGGGTGCTCATTTACCCACGTGGATAATTATTATCATATGTTGTTGTATGTTATCATTTGTTAATATGAAAATATAGCATAGCATGGATACGATATGATATAACATTCTATCACATTGTGTATCATTATATGTACATCTATGTTAATATAATATTATAGTTTTATATAACTGTCATCTTATACTACAATAGTTTAAACTAATATGATACCATTATGTTGTATTTTATGTTATGCTATATTATAAATATGTTAATATAATATAAACTTATCATATCATATATATTATGTATTTTAAATATAGACACATATATTGTGCAAGGTATATAATAATGCATAATAGAGTGTTATGTAACAATATATAATGACATATATATAGTGTATAATATCATGGTATTATATTATTATTTTCATTATCACTATGATTGCTGTGTGCTGATTTGTCCTAGAGCTGGAATCCCACTCATGTTTCACCAACTCCAGAATATGTGAGCACCAATCCCAAGCAGTACGGGCTTCTGTGACATCATGGGCTTCAAAGAAGACGCACCTTTAAGGCCCCGGCACAGATAAGGTGGCCCGAAAAGTCAGGCACGGCAGGCTGCAGGGTCAGGCAAAACTAAGCTGGCATCTCTGCTCTGGGCCAAGCCCCTCTGGAAGCCTCCGTTTCCTCATCTATCAGTGGAGACCATTTTAACAGAAGTTGAGTGCAGCGATGGGTCGTGTTCAAGTGTCCGGGACACACCGAGTATCAAAACAGAGGTGAGCACGTCTTCCTGGCACAGGTGAGGGTCTGAGGCCAGACATCGCTGAATGTGAATATCAAAGTCCAATCCACCAGTTGGGGACCGTCAGGCCAATGTCACAAACTGTTCCAGACTTTCTTAATCTGTCCAAAGAGGATATTAACCCCTGCCTTGGAGTGTCCTTGGAGACTGACTGTGACAAAGGTTGCAAAGCACTAGACTCCTTAATGATCCCCAATAAATGACAGTTTGTTTAGGAGTGGCCTTGCTTTCCTTCTAGAGCGAGGACGAGTTACCCTGGGGCTCGCAGGGAAATGATTATGTGGCCTTGCTTCAAGACTCAAGAATCAAGACCCACCTTCGTCTCTGTTATCTGGACTACCCAGGCTAAATGTACAGATCCTAGAAAGGGGAGTGGGTGTCTGCTGAAGCCACCGTCTGCTGCAAGACTCCAAGAAGGACACGTGGCTGCAGCTGTAAGCCTGTGGACAGCTCTCCATGCACTGTCACCAGCTGTCATACCTCAGCATCCTCAGTGGCCCTCTTATCCTTGCCCACATGTCCCTCGACCTGAAGGCCCAACCTGCTGCCTCCACACAGTAAAGCTCTGTGGATCCTGCAAGGCGTGTGTCCAGTGCCTGCGCCCCTCGGCTCGTTCATTCCACAAGCATTGATTGCGCTCTCACCGTCTCCTCACAAGAAGTCTCTTGATTCTCCGAACAGGACAGCAGTTTGCTTTTAGCTCTTCCCACAGCGCTTGTCACCCCAAACCTTACAAGGGTGTTTGCTTGAGGCGTTCGATCCTGCGTGGCTCGTGCATAGCAGAGGCCTGGCTGAAGAAGCGTTGTAAGCCTGAGAAGAATTTCTGCTGTCAATGGGCTTGAAATTTATTCTGTGCACATGTAATTGGAGGAAAATGAGATAGTGAGTAGCTACATGAGGCTACCTTAGTTCAAATTAATTAAAATGAAGTAAAATTAAAAATACAGATGTTCAGTCTTACTGACCACATTTCAAGCACTGAATAACCACATGTGGCTAGTGGTTATTGTATTGCCCAGAGCAGACAGAACATTTCTATCTTTGCAGACTATTCCATTGGACAAAACTGCTCAAGTTACTCACTCTGTCCCCATTGAACCTCTGTAATTCCCTCTCACTGCGTCCAACCCCTTTAAAAGCCCTAACAGATTATTTGTCTGTTTCTTTGTTTAATGATGGTTCCCCCCATTTAGACGGGGAGGTCCCTGAGAGTGGGGGTTACATTTACCTCTTTTGCACTTATCTGCATGATTAAATCTGACCCAGACTTTAAAGACCAAGTGAGGGGCTGGCCCTATGGCTGAATGTTTAAGTTCACGTGCTCTGCTTCGGCAACCTGGGGTTCACGGGTTCAGATCCAGGGCGTGGACCTGTGCACAGCTCGTCAAGCCACGCTGTGGTGGGGTCCCATGTAGAAGAACTAGAACAACTTAGGACTAGTATATACAACTATGCACTGGGGTTTGGGGGAGAAAAAAGAAAAGAGGAAGATTGGCAACAGATGTTACCAAAGGGCCAGTGTTCCTCACCAAAAAAAAAAAGAAAAAATAAAAAACACACCAAGTGAGACCCCATCTCCTCCAGGAAGTCTTCCTGAGTCTGATGCCTCCCTCTTGTCTCCTTACTTTCTGCCTCAAAAAGGAATTCTGAATGAGCTCCTTCAGCTTTGAATGTCATTGATTCTTAAACTCTGCAACTCTTAGGAAACTTCTCAACTGTTGTCTCGTCACGGCCACTTTTGCACACTTCTGTTCCTATTTCTTATCCCCTGTTTGAGAGCAGGATCTATGCCTAGCTTAAAGCTATGATCCCAGGCTCTGAGCAAAGTACTTAATATACAGCAGATACTTAAAAATATTATTTGAATGAACATGAGTAAATAAATGATCATTTTTAAAGCTATAATTCTATGATTTTTCTATTTATAAATCATCATTGCCACCAAAGAGCTTAACTCTCCTATGGTTTACGTCTTGACTTTTTTATTTTTATTTTTCAAAATTAACCTGTAAAGCATAAGGCTCTGTAGCTTAGGTAATTTGTAAAGCCAAATTCTAAAATTAAGAATTTATTACAGACAAGAGTTCAAGGACAAGGGCTAGAAGAAGCAAATTTCTAAATTGAAATGTCTCTTGGGACTGGAGGCATGTTCATTTTGATTTTGTGACAAATTAATTAAAATAGGAAAAATGTGAACTATTAGTGTAAATTATTTGTATTTTACATTCATATTAATTTTAGAACTAAAATGTATATATTTTAGGTCAATATTTAAGTAAGCTACAAATAGAGGACCACCCGACCACCTCCAACCCACTTTGCAGCTTATGTTCTTGGAGAACCATGACAATATTTCTGTGTATTGGAGGCTTGAAAGGCACGTCCACTGTCACAGTCAATCCTCATATCGACCCTACAATTTGGGACCTTAATCCTGTTGAATGTTGGCTCCCTAAATATTACCAACACAACCTGTTATAAGAGAATGCTACGTTTATTACTTACTGAAGTGATGCAGACCCTGAAAAGACTTTAGACAGTGTCTCCGAGGTGAGGTGACAAGGTGGGAATTTATTCAAGATTGGAAATTCGGGTTAAGCAGAGCTTCCAACATGAGGGCATGATTGGGCTTGGGTAAAGATCACAAACAACAGTCCTGAAAAGATGGGGAAAGGCAAAGTGAGGATTTTTGAAGCAAGAGATTAAAAGAATATTAAGGTGCAAACCATATGTTGCAGTTTTCCGTTGAAGAAGAGTTGATCTTTCGAGAAGTTTCTGCAATGAACAATCAAAGAATCAAGCCATTCACCCAGAGAAGACTCTTCCGGCATAGCACAGTCCTGCTACCCAAGGCAATGGATGTAAGTTGGGTTAGGGAGAGAGCTCCAGACCTCAGGGGGACGATCCAGCTATGTGTGTGTGGATAGATGTTTTTGATAATCAAGCTGTACTCAACCAACTCTCTTCTGAAGCTCTGAAGAACACAGTTTCTTGAAATGACACCATCTCCTTCTTCCATATGGGTACATACATTGAAAAGGAGTGCCTGCTTTGTTCTTGACCTCCAGAGTGTGAATTACTGATTCCTCCTTGTCCACAGGGAGCACACTCTCACAAGGAAAGGAAGGTTGTAAGGAGCTGTTCTCCCTGTCTATAACAGTATGTGCAAAATAAGACCTTAATCTGAGTGCTTTTTGAAAAACTCCAGTTGATTTCTGATCTATTAAAGTGTTATGCAAGTAGAGATATAAATACACAGCCATCAATATTTTATTCAGTTGTCTTTCCCTTTGTGCCACCTTCCAGGCGGGTGGCTATTGAGAGTGTTAGGAATTGTAAATGCAGGTCCATAGCTAGTACTTAGTGACTTAATTTTATTCTGTGAAATACTGAAGGCACGTGGAAAGGTGCTATTCTCTTCCAAGGAAGTAATCTGTGGGATGAATGCTAGATTGTGTATGAGGGCTAATGTAACATGTCAATAATAGAGCAGGTTAACTCTGCTGGTTACTTGCAACAAGGCTGCCAGAGCTAGGAAGTCAAGGCCCTGGGAAAAATGCTCTCCATCGTATTCACACTTGGAAACTGCTTTCCCATGTCACTGACACAACCGAAACGTTATGTTCCATGTCCATTACAATCATAATGCAGCATGCGACATGCAACTCTGCCTTCTCTTGTTTTGCAGGCTCATTTACTTTTTGCACTGTACATTCTCCTTGTTTTCAAATTTTATTAAACTGTCTCTTCCTTTTCTTTTTGGAGAGGAAGATTGGCCCTGAGCTAAGATCTGTTGCTAATCTTTTTGTTTTTCTCCCCCAAGCCCCAGTACATAGTTGTACACCCTAGTTGCAAGTCATGCTAGTTCTTCTATGTGAGATGCCACCACAGCATGGCCTGGTGAGCAGTGTGTAGGTCCACACCCAGGATCTGAACTGGCGAACCCCAGGCTGCCGAAGTGGAGTGTGTGAACTTAACCACTCGGCCACAGCGCTAGCCCCTCCCTCTTCCTTTTGATGCAAAGAATAAGACATTTGAGCAAGACTGCTGATGGTAAACTACTCTGCATTCCAAAAGAAACTCCTTTAGGAAAGCATGAGAAACAATTCTAAAATACGAAAGTGAGCAAAAGAAGACAATGAAGTCACTCATGGGTGATGTCTGGAGTGGAGGCTGCCCCCTGAGGAGGGACCAAGTGTCCCAGCCAGCCTCACTAGCTCGGGTACCATAATGGAGATGAGGTCCCTGTCCCATGTTGTCTTGAGACTCTAGAATGTGAATGAAAGGTCCCTCCCTATGCAGGGAGTCCAACCCCAGGAGGAGAGGACAGGCAGGCATAGAAAGCTGTTTTTCCCTGTCTACACCAGTATCTTATGGATTCATCTGGATTTACGTCTATGTGAATACAGCTATAACACATGTTCTGGATAAATCTGGATTTGGAGAAACATCACATGATCTGTTTTTTAATGTTTTCCTCTAATTACCTGGTGTCTTGACAAGCCAGTTTTATTGATATCCATACCCATATCTATACCTACACCTATAGGTGTACCCATATCTATCTATCTAATGCGGCAGTTAGGTAAACCCTGAGAATTAGTCAGGCAGATAAAACCAACAGCTACAGATCTGGACTCAGAAGATGGTCTGCCACTGACCAGCTGAGTGACCTCAGGTGACATAGGTAATCTCTCTGTGCCTCAGTCAGTTCACCTGCAAAATGAGTCGAACCCTCCTGTCTAACAGGGATGTTGTATACAATGCGGTCATGTCTGTTAAAAGGCTTTGTAAATGGTAAAAATTTAGCAGGCAGTATAATCAGCATTAAGTAACAGTGGGCATATCTGAATGAGGGGAGTATGTCTGATTTTAATTTTATTCTTTAGTTCTTTTGTGTTTGAGGCAGTGGACAGGCTCTTCTCCTACTCAGGAAAAAATGCTTTGACAAGAGATGTGTGTGTGTGCATGTGTGTGTGCATGTGTTCATGCATGTCTACACGCATGTGTGTGTGTGTGTGTAAAGGAAATTTAGTGATGGCACAGTCATTTCAACTGTTTTATTTTACCGTAGTCAAGTCTTTTTTATCAGTAGCCAGCATCGTATGGGGCATTTTAATCTATTTATTTAATAGCTCCCTCCCTTTCCTATCTGAGCACGTGCTCACTAGGGCAGGGGGTTTGTTTCAACAACGCTGCCTCCTCAGTCAGGGCCGTCCTGCTATTTGTGGGGCAGAAGCAAGAGTACAAATGAAAACCAAGCCCTCTCCCCAGTTTCCTTTGGGTCCCTGATTCTGCCATGCACAGAGGACTCCCTCATGGCTGTAGGCCACACAGCCCGTGGGTGACAGGTGGTCTTTGCCCACTGGTGGTACCATCCTCCCGGTGGAATGCAGCCACAGGAGAGGCCTGTGTAGGTAAGGAGTAGGCTTGGGGTTCTAAGAAAGGAATTCTTGGGACTTGGGTGGGGAAGTGGGCATTGGATGGGCTGGTTCCTTTGTCCCCAGGAACTCCTCATCTTGAGGGGATAGCGGAGGCTGGAGGAGGGCTCAGGAAGACTCTTGAATGCCCAGGCTCAACGCTGAGCCCCCAGGTGTCTAGGTCTAGGAGTGACACTGTCCTGGTGTCTACTATGGTTCCTGCCTGAGATTCACCCAATAAACTCTGGCTAAATAAATGAACAAATGAAGGAGATCACATGTGGTACGAATGACTTAAAAAAACTATCAAATTCTCTCTGTTTATTCTGGAGATGAGAAAACTGAAGCTTGGAGACACTCTGAGGTTTACTAACAGCCACACAGCACTTTAAGTGGCACTGTTCACTTTAGGAGCAGATCCCATGCCTTATTAAAGGACGCCTTGCCTTTCGCGTTAATTCTCTATTTACTTCTACCTGTTTTAACTGACTTGCTTTTCTTCAAACAAATATTAATCATAGCGTACAGCCACATTCAACAATCATTCTATGACAAAAGGTTTGTGTGTTCTTATTAGAAGTTTAATCACACGGGATTTGAGATGGGGTGACAGGTGGAAATCTCAACGTTTGGAAATTTGGTAGAATTAAGAAGGAAAAAAACCCAAGACATCTTGGAATGCTCTTTCTCTGGATCTGTAAGTTATGAGGAGTGAGCAGATCTTGGAAAGAAGCACTTTATCATGCCCGGCATCCTAGGACAGATATTTATCACCTGATTCGCTTCAGCCTTGTAGAATGAAAGCAGGAGCCATAAACTGTGCACAGAGGAGGGTACAAACTGTTGCATTCTCTGAATTCATTGAAGGTGACGTGAAAAAGTTGTTTGGATGCTTTATTATGTGTGGAAGGGTCATAAAAACCAGGCTGAGCCACCAGGAGGAAAGCACGGTCAGAGATAAGGGTTAGCGTGAAGGGGATGACACTGCAATTAAACTTGAAAACCTCTCTTTATAGACACATTAAAAATCATGCTCAAACCAATAGAATGAAGAAGCAGGCTCCCTACATCAGGATCATACAGCTGTGAAGACAAACCCCTGGAAAATAAGATCTGGAGTATTTGCTATCTCTCAGTTATGAAGTGATGGTGCGCCAATTTAAATATCATTTAAATGCCAGGTAGTCATTCATTTATTCATTTAACAAATAGTTATTAAGTGCCACCTATATGCCAAGCTCTGTACTGGGGGCTGGAGATTTAATGACGAAAAAGTCATGGTCCCTATTCTGGAGGAGCTGTGGAACGTGGGAGAATGGCTAGCAGCAAGGATGGCAGATGAAGAGAGAAGACAGGTCCCTGACTAGGTTAGTATGGAGTAGGGTTATCTGCCTACAGCTGAGCATATACTGGGTGCACACTTTCTCCTTACAATCATTATTAGGGTTAGCCATGCTCATGGAAGAAAGCTTTCAAAGTTCAGAAAAATAAGATGAAAAAAAAAAAAAACATTAAGAACCTTACTGCTCAGAAACAACAGATCACCTTGTATTTGATTTCCTTCCAATCTTTTACCTATTCATATATTTCACATTGCTGGTGTTTCTTGCTATTTGGGTTTAATATAAGTGTTTTATATACTATTTTAAATGCTCAATAAGATCATTTTTATGATTTTAAAACCTTCTATCATATTCGGGGTGCTGCACATTGGAGGGAGGGGGCATTTGCAAAGCTCTGATGTCCAGGTGCCAATTCCTTCAGAGTCTCGGGAATGGAATATAGTCCTCAGTATTTTTTTTAAGTTCCAGTGTAACTCCGATGTGCGACCACTATTGAGAAACCATGGATAAATTATTTTTCTTTTATTATTAGACAACTGAATTTCCCCAAGTTTTTCCTTTTGTTTTTTTCAATAATAAATAATCCTTTAATGACCATCTTGGTGTAAAGCATGCCAGCATTCTGCTTTATCTGCCCAGCATAGAATCTGAGCAATGGGATCAGCATATCCAAACAATGCAGCTGTCTTTATACAGCATGGTCTCTTCTTATTCCTCGCAAGTAACTAGTTAGGAGGTGGAGCAGCAATTCAACAGAGGGACAACCTAAGGCTCAGAAATTTTAAGTATTGGCTTTACTCAGCTCCAAAGAACACATGCTTTCCACTACATCTGTGTTAATTTACTAGACGATTCTTCTAAAATTAACATTTTATATTCTTGGTGCAGTTCTTCATTTCTCAGGCCAATACCCTCAAGGAGAAGCACATGGGTTTTAGGAATCTGTCCTTTAATCTGGATGAACTGAACGTGTCCAGAGAACAGAAGATTATGACATGATTTTGTTGTCACAGATAATGATGGACTAACAGACAATTACCCCCATAATCTAGCTATTGTCAGAAAGAAAAAGATTAGAATAAAAACTAAAATCCAAATCATCAGTTTATTATTGCATCCACTTTGTAGTTGAAGAAATTGCAGTTAGGGCAGTAAAGTAACTTTTTCTTCCAAGTTTATACGGCAAGATCTGACTCCCAAACTAGTAGCTGTTCTGCTATGCTTTGATCAGCAAGAAAAATTACCTGGGAAGCTTGTTAAAAATGTAGACTGTCCCAAAGAGTCTGAATCCACAGGTCGAAAAGTACCAGAAATCTGGATTTTTCATACATAACCCCAGGGATTCTGGCACGGGAACTCCCACACCAGGCAGCCTCTCCTTTCGTGACTTCTGGTCTCGGATGTGTGGTAGCCCTAGACGGTGCTACTCGCCTCACCTTTCAAGGTAGAACCCTCCGCAAAGGGTGTAATCAGCTGACATGCTCCAGGTACCACACTTCTTGGGTCCAGGATCCTGCATGGTGCTCACAGAAAAACCATCCCTCTCTTGGCTCCTCTGCACCAATGACCGGAGGTGCTATTGGAGACACTGAAACAAGACCATTTCTGCCTCTAACACAACTCCGCTGATGGAGAACCTTTGCTCTGGGGCTCCCCATCAGCCTGGTCAGGACTTCCTCAGAGCTTTACTGCAGTCTGAGGCTTTTCCAGACCCATCCTCCTTCCTTCCCTCTCTTCTTTCACTGGTGTCTGACCTGCATAGCAGTCTGAATGCTCTCCCCTTGTACTCCTGCTCCTTTTTATCATCCCGGGCATTTCCTCTGGTAAATCTGCTACACTTCAGATTCAGTTTCCCTGTCTACTTCCTGGAGGACACAAACTAACACACGGTGCTACCTAGTAAAGTGCAATAAAGAGGCTCCAAACCAGCGGTGTGCAAGAGGCCACGCACACTGCACACCAGTTCGTGAGAGCCACTTGGGCCCATCTCTTACCGAATTTGTGACATCCCTTTGGTGGCTTGAAATCAGCCGTGATGGATGAGTTTATAGAAATCAGAAATGCTACAAGTCAAGACCATTTTTCCCCCCCGGAGCCCAGTTAATAAACATTTCCCAACACATCTCTGTCCCAAATGTCGCAACCACTAGGATTCTTAAAAGTTCCGGTCCATGCATGATATTTCCCTTCTTCAAGGTGGTAGCAGTGCACAGCAGCTGGAGCCCATCCTCCTGTAGATAGCCTCCCATTGACTTTTCTCCTGACGTAGGATAAAACCCCTGTTGCTTCACCTCCCAAGAGTTCATCATGTAAGCGCTTGTCTCCACCTGCTTGCTGCTAGGGTCTGTCTGTTCGAGTGCTTCTTGTCATCCTTGCATGCTCAACATTCTCTAGTAGCCAACAACACTCTATAATTTTATAATTAATAAGAAATGGTACCGGCAAGAAGACAATTACAATAAGTCAAATTCAAAATGATATGCTCTGGATATAATTCCCTTTTTTTATTTTTCAATTTGAGTATCTCAAAAGGCTCGAAGAAATGAAGACACCATTTGTATTCACAATGGATAGAAACGCCCAGGAATCCATGATTTAGTCTCATCTTAGTGTGAGATGAAAAGAATCAACAGCCAAAGGAGTGTGACGGCCTAAATAAATAAATAAATAGATGCACACACAGTTTGGTTTCAATAAGGAACATTCTGTCTTGACATGCAGAGAAGAATAAAAATTCCTCAGGGCTATTGATATTAAACCAAAAAAATTATATTAGAGGATTTTAACTTGTGTTTTATTAGTGAAATGCAAGCATCAGTTTTCTTAACTGCAAAGTAAGTTTCATAATACCAATATCAGAGTGTTGTTTGTGGGCTCAGTAATATTATGTGTGTCTACCAGTGTGTGCCCATGTGTGTTTATGCATGTATGTATCATGTGGGTATGTATATGTGTGCATGTTTGTGTGTGTCCATCTGTGCATGTGTGTCATGCGTGTATGGGTGAATGCCTGTGTGTATGTATGCATGCTTGTGTGTGTCTTTATGTGTGTTTGTGTGTCATATGTGTATATGTGTATGTGTGTGCATCTTTGTGTGTGTGTGTGTGATGTGTTACAGTACTTCGGCACCTTGTACGTGTTCAGTACAAAGGAATTTATTTCTTGCCTTCTTTTTTGGTTATTAGAGACTATCGTGAGTAAGGCCCCCACACTTCCTCGCTGAGTGTATTCATTATTAAAGAAGAGAGATTGCTTTCTGGTGTTTCTGTAAGTGAACGCTAATGCATTAAAAGTTGAAAATAAATAAAACAGGCAGACAAAAAGACAAGGCAGAATTCATAGTGGAAACATCTCTATTAAACCTCGCAACACTGGAATGTGGCCATGCAGAAGAGAGATGCGTAGGGCACTTGTTTGGCAGGCAGGGAAGCAATGACACCAGGAGATGCAAAGTGACTCAGAGTGTCCAGGACGCCTCACAGGGCATATGTGTGAGTACTCCATCACAGAGAAAGCTATTTTTTATAAACAATATAGATTTTCCAAATACTCACTCTAACTCTGTTCTATAAAATCCGCGCTGAGCCGGACACAGACATTGAAGAAGATTTGAGTGGTACACAGCCTTCCGGATTTAGTTCCTTCCGTCAAAGGCAGAGTAAGGGCAGCGGGGGAGAATGGGGAGGTTGCTTGACAAATTGCCTTGGATTTATTTTTCATCATTTATATTATATTACATAGGATTGAACACAACTCAATGGATGGACGGCGTAATAGTCTGCACGTTTAATACAATTTCTGCTACAGGCAAAATAGTACCAGATAAAGCATTCATATCTTAATGATAGGTAAATAATCCTTTAGTGTCACAGACGAGCACGCGACAGGCAAGCATTCTCTATTCATGAAAACACCTTTATTTTCTTACCCCATCAAAGTAGAAACATTGCTACATCACTAGCTATATTCCTACACTGATAGAGAATAAACAATTCCTACACACACGCACACAGGCACACACACACGCACACACACACATACCAGTAACATAATGGTCATATAGTCATACAATAATAGCTCCCTTCTAGAAGCTAGACAATTTCTTTCTCTATTTTTCTACTATGTATGTGACAGACAGCCCTACCTAATAGAAAGAATGTCAGGCGCTGGGCATTCTTGAGACCACAGTTCAAATGCCAGGTGCTCTTCTGACTAGCTGTACAATCTACAATATTATTTTGCAAACTACGGTGAGCTCATGAGTCACCCAGGGACCTTGTTAAAACGCAGATTGATTCTCTAGGCCTGTGACGGGGCCCGTGACTCTGCATTTCTCACAAACTCCCCTGTGCACATGCTCAGGCTGGTGGTCCTTGGATTCCACTTTGAATAGCGAGGACTTAGATCCAGCGATCATCTTTTCCGAGTCTCAGTTCCTTCATCTCCAAAATGTAGATGCTAGTGTTTAATGATGCTGTGAGGATTACGCCAAACAACCAGCCCAGTGTCTGGTGTGCACTGCATTCTATTGGTGTTCGCGGTTACTATTATTATGAATAATGTGCTCACAGGACCAGTGCAGAAATTAACCACTTAATGGGAATAAGGTAACATCAATTAGATGCATGTGGCTCCATCACCTTCTTCATCCTACAGCTAATGGCACCATTCCAGATTTACTTAGCCCTGTAAATTCTGGCTGCAAAGCATTGTGTATTCCACCAACTTCCTGAAAATAATAATAAAATTGGGAGGGAAATCAAAGAAGAAAACCTGTTTGCCTTAGAAAGTTTCCACAGCTCAGCAGAGCCGTGTGTGTATTGGATGGTAACTTCATTTCCCAGGGCCTGGTGGAGGCCATAATGCATGAAAATGGAACACAAGTCCTTGCCTGATGTACTGTGCAGTAAGCTGCTAGGATTTACTTGCAGCTCTGCGTGAGACCCCCGAGTTCTCTTTGATAAGTTGTCCGACCTGAGAAAGCTGAAAATGTGTCCATTATTGAGGGGTCTGCTGGGAGGATGTGGTATTAGAAGCAGAGAGGGTGACGGATCAGGGACCCCGGGGTGCAGAGCGTGCCTCTGACTTTGTTCCTTCCAAGAGGAGAACCTGAGTTGGTTTTACAAGACAGTCAGAACCGCGGCAAGGTGGGGGAAGGGGCGATTTGGGTTGCCTCCTGCCAAATGCACGTGGGTGGCGTGACGGGGTGTTAGGAAGGGTTTTAGCACCTGTGGAAATGGGGGAGCGAGCACCAGCCAACTCTGCCCCTCCCCTACGGAGTAAAGGGCACCCTGGTGTTCAGATTGCAAAGCCGGAGAAGAATAATGTACAGAGTAGGCAAGGCCATGGGGTGCTGGGCCTCTCAGCTCCAGCTTAGGAGAGAATAAAGTGCTTCTGCTTTTCTGGAGGGCAATTTGGCATTCCATTTCAAAACCTCTAAATATGTGCATACCCTTGTACCCTGCAGACCTGCATCTGGAAAATTATCCCAAGGAAACAACATAAACGTGCGAAATATTTAGCTTTAGGGTTCCATGCTTAGAATGGGGATACAGGATTTTTTTTCGTTTTTTTTTTTTTGAGAAAACAAAAACCAAATCAACGGCAACAGCAGCCACACAGAGACAAAGCACAAAAGTTCTCTTTTTGAAGCTACAGGCAGCTTTTCCTCCCAGAGAGCTGGAGACTGGAGCTGGCCTTTGGTGGAGGCTACCCTGTCGCTTGGAAGCAATCCCCTACGTGGGGAAGAATATTAAGGAATACCCTCCCCAGTATCCCAGGCAAATGTGAGAATGCAGGTGTGCTGGACTCAGAAGTCCCGTGCTCTTCTTTGTTATGTACATTGTTAAGTGCTGTTTTTAGCCTGAGCTGCATTTCTGCCGACTTGGATGCTCTTTTATAGCCCTGTCTCTTCTAGGTAAGGGTTCAAGCGGGCTGCAGTTTGCCTGGAAAGAGTGGCCATTGGCCATGCGATATTCAGATGGTGGTCGCCAGGCAGGGGCTGTGTATACAGCCTCAGGACCTGCCCTCAGCACATATGTATTCCAGCGGGCTGAGATAGATAATAAACATGCGCATGAGTAAGTAGATGCAAGTATCCGTAATAATAACGTTTATAAAGAGGAAAAGTACAGTAAATGAGACAGAGTATTGGGGATGAGCTGCTAAAGCTAGGATGGTCTCTGAAGGCCCCGCTGAAGAGGCGACAAGTGAGTGAAGGAGAAAGGACAACTGTAGTCACACTACAGAAATCTCTTGGGCAGGCGTGTGCTGCTGTGAACGTCTATGGAACAAGGGCATGGTAGTTGGAGGGATGTGGGGGCACGGGAGATTCAATTTTGGATGGATATCTTACAGTGAATTGTGGGCTTATGAGAATGATTCAGTAGAAAGGAAAAAGCTGATGATACTGAATAGAATGAAAAAAACTGGAGGAACATGGTCCTCTAGAAAGCGAGAGGGCCCAGGACAGGGAGCATCAATACAGGAGTCTGTCCTAGAGATGAGATAGGGTGCTCAATTCATCAAATGGGGGGAAGCCAGGCATGGTGGATACAGACACAGGGCGGCCAGTGTCGCTGGAGAAATTAAGGTGGAGAATTAAGATCTGACTGCACAGATGTTTGAAATGTCAGGTGAGGTTATCAGTAGAGAGTGTGCTGGGGGTGGGGGTAGATACGTGAGGAAAGAGAAATGGTAAAACCATCATTTCTAGACCTGGAAAAGTAAATTTACTTGGAAAACATAGAAGAAGTGTCTAGCTGGATTCAATGCCTTTTTCAGACATACGGTCACTTATTGAAATGCATCCACTCAGCCACTTTTGGTAATATTCTCCAGCTGTAATCAGATCCTTGGGAGGAAATGCAGAGAAAATAGACAGTTGGTTCATTGGGTTTGAGGGTTAATTTTATGTGTCAACTTGGCTATGCCACAGTATCCAGATATTTGATCAAACGTTATTCTAGATATTTCTGTGGAAGTATCTTTTAGATAAGATTAACATTTGAATCAGTAGACTTTGCGTAAAGCACATTATTCTCCATGATGTGGGTGAGCCTCATGCAATCAGTTGAAGGCCTTCAGAGAAAAAAGGCTGACCTCCCTGGAAATAGAGAGAATGTTGACAACAGACTATCTTTGGACTCCAAACTCCACTCTTCCCTGGGTCCCTAGCCTTCTGGTCTACCCTGAAGATTTTGCACTTGACAGTCTCCAAAATCATATGAGCCAATTACTTAAAATAATTCTGTCTATATACCATACATTCTATAGGTTCTGTTTTTCTGAATAACCCTGACTAATACCCCAGGTTTGGCAGGGAGGTGGGGCTACTAGAGGAAGCTGATGAGTAGAGAATGGGGAAGGGAGAAAAGGCTGTTTTCAAGGGCCGGTTACAGTCATGGTCAGGGAAGTTGTACCTGGAGGGAGGCTGTGCCCATCAGGAGAAGCTGGATTACTCTAGAACAAGAAACAAGCCCCAGATCTCACCGGCCTATCACAGCAATTATGTCTTTCTCATGCAGGATGGATATGGCTTCTGTTCATTGTGGTTGCTCAGAGACCTGGGCCGATGAAGGCTCCATCTCGACACTGGCTTCCACCATCACTGCCTCAGCAAGGAAAGAAGGTCAAGGGTTGGCACAGGCAATTAAAATGACATGCCACTTCCACTCAGATTTCTTTGGCCAAAGCAAATGACAAGGCCTCATCCAATTTCAAGAGGTGGTGAAGGGGCGATTCGACCACGTTTTGGAAATGAGAATAATCAGAAATTTGTGAAATAGCTGTAATGACTGCAAGAGATGATAGACATTGGAAAAGTCATAGGATCAGTGGACTGGAGGTTTCAACGACACTGCAGAACATCTGGACTGGGAGGACTGGAATGATCTGGAAGTTTGGAGCTTACAGTGAAGTCTTGAATGGCCGAAGTCAAGTTTCAGAGGTGATGAAGCTACTGGAGATGACAATTTAAAGACAGGACCACGTGTATAAATAGCTGAGCTAGGGCAAAGGATGAGTTCCCTCCAGCAGTCATTCTCAGATGTTAGAGTACATTAGAATTGCGTAAAGGGCTTGCTAAAATGCAGATTGCTGAACCCCACCCCACCCCAGCCCCAGGAGTTTCTGATTCCATAGCTCTGAGGTGGAGCCTGAAAGATAGGCATTTCTAACAAGTTCTCAGGTAATACTGATGACTCTGCCTCATAATTGCTATTTCTTATATTTATCAGTTTTGCTAATTTGTGTCTTCCAAGGAATTTATTCATTGAACTTTTCAAATTCATTGATAGAAAGATTTTTATTCTTGCTATGTTCTTTCATTAGCCTTTTAATATCTTCAGGAGAGGATATTTTATCTTTTTGAAGAATCAACTTTTGGTTTTATCAATTTTTAGTATTTGATTGATTTCATTGATTTAGTGTTGATTTTTAATATTTTGGAGGTATGGCTCTTTAGTAGGTTGGTATTTGTCCTAAGACTCCAGGGTACCCGTCTTCATATTTTGGAAGCATCTTCTCTGCCGAGCTCCCTCTCACAGGGATGCTGCACTTTAGATTCTCGCCCTGAACTTCAATTTCCATCTCCTCAGCTCAGCAAGATCCCTGTGCTCTGTTTCGGTGGAGATTTTTTTGCCCTGTTGTCCAAAGGTGACTTCAAGTAGAAATCTCGGGCAATAACAGGTCTCGTCTCACGCTGTGCTGCCTGTTGTTTAATGTCTGAAATCAATTCAGTTTGCCCAGTTGCATAGTTTCTACATCACGATAGGCTAGTCTGGCATCAGTTACTTCTGTCACAGTCAGGGGTCTGCTGTGTTTCGAAATAAGTCTGCAATTAAGTTCAAACAGCGATACCACCACCACCACTACCCCCTTCTAGATACACACATACACACACACACACACACACTTTGCAGTGTGAGTGAGATCTCTCCTGAAGCATGAGACTTTCCTGTGAAGAGACTGATCTTAGCATAAGAAATGAGGTCCATGGGGGGAGACTTAGCTGCAGCAGAGGGGTCTGGATAGGCTCCTGAGGCAGAGGGTGAGTTTGTACCTGCTCCATAAACTGCCCCTGTAAGACACACAGGAGCCACAACAGAGGCTCTGTAGACGGGCGACAACCATCAGACTCTGCTTTAAGACTGGCCATAACCTAGGCTGTCTTTCACAGGCCTGTTCTTTCATCTATAAAATTTCTATAATGTTTTGCCAAAGGTGGAAGCATTTTCTCTACAATGTATATGAAATTAGGAATGGGGACCAGTACAGACTTGAACATGAATATTTTGGCTTATCAGGCCATACCCTTTGTTTTCAGAGAGAGTGTATTATAAGTAATTCATTAAACAGGAATTGAAGAACTGAAAAAAGAGAAGACACTAAGGTAACAGAGAGATAGTAATTGCAGGAAGCAGCTGCAATTCCCAGATGCAGGGAAACAAAGAGAAGTTGGATTATTAGAGCCAAGGAGCTGGGAGGAGGGCCTTGCAGAACCAAACTCAGACATCTGAAGTGAAGGAGGTGGTACTGGAACTTCGGAGCTCAGAGGAGGAACCAGCCTCTGGACAAGGGCACTGTCTGGCTGGCTCTGGTATCTCTGAGGAGGTGCTGCCCCAGATCTGAAAGTACCAGGAGGAACATGAGTCTGGATATCGGAACCAACTTCTGCTGCCTGGTGGTGGTGGGGTGTGGGGGGGGGGTGGCCCTCGCCGAGGCAGCATTGGACACTGCAGCAAGGAAAATTCAAAGGAGGAGGCTCTCTCTCCCTCAGCTGCCCCAAGGCTCCCTCAGCATCCGTTCTCAGCAGAATCTAATAGGGAGTTGACTGGCCAAGGAGAAATGTAGTCTGAAGGGTCTGGGTAGAAGAGTGGGTTTGGAGTAAGAGATAGTCACTTAGTAACTGGTGATCCTTCTCCAAGCCAGCAAAGTGGTAGATGACGCCAGTCCCAGGAGGTCACCGATCCTTGAGGGACTCAGGCAGCCAGCATGAGAGGAGGGTTCTTGAGGATGCTGAATTATATAAATATGTTCTGTGCTCCTGCAGGCACGGAGCTCAGGATCCTGGAGTCTCTCCGAAAAGGGAAAACCTACATGCACGTTAGGGGACAACAGGATCCTGCCTCAACAGGTGGGGCCAACAGTTAACACGATTTGGATATTGATAAACTATGACCCTGTTTTGTTTTCACAAACTTTTGAAGCATGGTTATACCAATTATATTAATAATAGTAAAAGACAAATTTCCTGGCTCATAATAGGACATCGGCTAAATAAATTTTGATACACTGGTATAATGCAAAACTATGCAGCCATTAAAAATAACACTGTAAAAGAATATTTAGTGATATCAGAACCCGTTTACGTTAGATGTGGTTAAGTTTGTGCATTCCACTTTGGGGGCCTGGGGTTCGCTGGTTCAGATCCCTGGCGTGAACATGGCGCCACTCATCAGGCCACACTGTGGTGGCATCCCACAAAGAACTAGAATGACCTACAACTAGGATATACAGCTGTGTACTAGGACTTTGGGGAGGAAAAAAAAAGTTCATGAAATATTATATCTTCTCCACATAAATATTTATCTTTATATTCATTTACATTACTTATACAGAAGGTTATATAGCAAAACTTTATTGTGTACCTGTGAGGGTTCAACCAGATAAAATTTTTAGTTTCGTGTGTTTATATTTTTCTGTAAGTCCTGGACTTTCTATAAGTAAAGTATTTTTTTCTTCTATGAAATGATTGACTTTTTAAAAATGAGAAAACATAATGTCATAAAATGACTAAAATCTCATTTCCTCAAATTCTTCAGAACCACTTAAGCCTCTTTCTACCCTCTCCCCCACAGTATCGCCCTTGAAATGAGGAATAAAAAGTTAGAACATTTCTTAAATTCCTGAAGCTCTCGTCTGTGGCCGGCCTCTTATAGGCTACGAGTTCTTGGAATAGTCATAAGAAATATTTCCCTCTTCCTCTAGCAGACAGGATCTTTTAACGTTGTTCTACCAGCCTTAGGCCTGGCTGTGTCTCCTCTCAAGTGAGTTTCCTGAGCTGCTTCTCCCGGAAAACTCCTTCTCAACTTTGAAAATTCAGTTCCAATGTCTCTGTCTCTATAAATCCTTCCTAGATTCTGGCTGGCAGAGTTATTCTCTTTGTCCTCTATGCTCTCAAGTAACCACCATTGGACTGCTGTTGAATTACTTTACAAATTCTACTTAATTATGTGAGTCTGTATGAGACTGCCTGTCTCTCTTTCCAGGGGCACGGAAATTTCCTTCTGCATCAATACCATGCCTGGCACCTAGAAGGAGCTCATTGGATGGTTGTGAACTGATTAATAAAAAAATTCCCAAGGAATACTGATGTACGCTGAATTTAAGGATGACCCTCACGTTTCCTGCCCCTTGCTTCACAACACTACGTAATCCCCTTCCCTGGACTTTGAACAGGACTTGTGAGGATGAGTTGTGACTCCCATGATGATGGTGTGTTATATGGGACCCGGGATAATATAGGTGTAATTAAGTCCCTAAACACTTGACTTTGAGTTAAACAAAAGGGAGATTATCCTGGGTGGGCCTGACTGAATCAGATGAGCCTTTCTAAGGAACTGAAGCCTTCCTGAAGGAAGAGGACCAAAACGTGAGGAGGGCGTCTATGGAGAGGGCCACGTGGTGAGAACCTGAGAGAGGCCTCTAGGAGCTGAGAGCCAGTCAGACATTAACAGACAACAGGGACCTCAGTCCTACACCCACAAGGATATAAATTCTGAAGGAACTTGAGGAACAGATCTTTCCCTACTTGAACCTCCAGTTGAGGATGCAGCCAGCTGACACCTTGATTGCAGCCTTGTGAGACAGAGCAGAGGACTTACCCAAAATGTGCCAGACTCCTGGCCCACAGAAACTGTGAGCCAATAAATTTGTTGTTTAAATCACTTAGTGTGTGGTCGTTTGTTACATAGGATATTAGTCAGGGTTCTCCAGAGAAACAGAACCAACTATATGGAAATAAGTAACTAAATTTATGTAGTAAATAAATTAAACTATATATATGCGTATACATAGACATACACACACATACAAATATACACACATATATATTTAAGAAATATATATAGATTAATTTTCAAGACTTGCGAGCATTGGCAAGTTCAAAATTCACAGGGCAAGCCAGAATGGAAACTCAGGCAGGAGTTGAGGCTGAATTCCTTCTTTCCTGGGAAACCTCAATTTTTTGCCCTTAAGGCCTGTCAGCTGCTTGGATGAGGCCCACCCACATTACCAAGGGTAATCTCTTTGACGTAAAGTCAACTGGTTGTCGATGTTAACCACCCCTACGAAATACCTTCACAGCAGCACCGAGATGAGAGCTTGAGTCTCTAACTGGGCACTAGAGCTTTGCCAAGTTTACACATAAACCAATCATCACACACAGCATAGAAAACTAGCACAGAGTGATTGGTGTTAGAGGGACAACATGAAAATG
The DNA here is from genome assembly GCF_041296235.1 of Equus asinus. NCBI lineage: Eukaryota > Metazoa > Chordata > Mammalia > Perissodactyla > Equidae > Equus > Equus asinus. Next base: position 103,073,774 of record NC_091796.1, on the reverse strand, counting down.
GTACAAACAAAACTTTTAGGGCAGAACCTGACCTACAGCACAATCAATAAATATCTGCTTTTTATTATGACTATCTTTTTGAAAGCTCAATTTTTAAAAATAATATATAGCCCTCACATGCAAAAGGCAACACAATAAAATGGAATAATCACTGGATATGGAACAGAGATATTGGAAAGTGACTTGGTTCCAGAATTCACCAGCTCATTCATTTTGAGCGAGTCCCTTAACTTTCTGTTTCCTGATCTATAAAGTGATATCTTACCGCAAGGTAGTTGATAAGGGTAATTGATTTGAAACTTCTTTCTAATTGTATAGATCTCCTCAAAAATTGATCCAGAAGAACTTAACAATAAAATATACTTGAAGAGAGTGAAAAACAGAGCCAGAAATTTAAAATTCACTTAGAAGGACAGAGGAACACATTTATTTAGGGGCTGATAAAATTATTGCGATTGAACCATGAGTTGAGTCTGGGGCTTTGCAGCAACATAGACAAAATGAGAAAGATGTTGAAATGCATTCATTTATGATTTCAACAACAACCGCAAAGCTCTATTACATAATGAGAGGAAAAACACATTCATTAGATCAAAGAAATGTTTCTTGGAAATATGTGATTATTCCGTGACTCATAAAAGGGCCAAGTGATGGCTGTGCTCCAACATGATGGACACGAGTCAGAATGGCCTGAGTTTAAGTCCTAGATCTGCCAGTTTCTAGAGATCACTGAACAGGGCAAGACTCTCAATGTCTCTGAGCCCCGATTCCCTCATCAAAAAATTGGGACTATGCATAGTACCTTTTTTTATTGAGTATGTGTGATGTTTTTAATGGAGTTGGTGCATCTAAAGTGCTTAGAACAGTGCATAGTCCAGAAAAAGTTCAATAGACGTTATCTAGTTAATTAGAATTTTGATTATCTTGTCATGGAGACACTTAAAAGTTCTTCATGTGGTCTTTGGTCTTACATACCCATGGTAGAAGGCGTCCCACCTCAAGGATGGATATGAAGCATTCATTCTCTCTACACATATCTTCTGAGCACGCTGTTCAGGAACTACTGTAGAGGTTATATAATCATTATGAGTCTTAATTTTATTATCTGTAGAAGTCCAAGACTGGGGGAAGTAATGGCACTTACCTTTCCAAGTAGTGAAATAAAGCTAGAAGGTACCTCAGATGGGATTTAAGCCTAGCGTTTCTGGAGCTTCCAGCCCTCAATTCAACTCCATTCTTCAGATCCTGGACCCATTCCACCCAGCTACTGCCTCAAGATCACCTCCAACGAGAAAAATGGTAGAAGGTCCTCTCTAAAAAGAGGTTCATATATATGAACCTCACATCTCAAGGAACATGTGTCTGACAGGAAATTGATGTCAGGGCACTCTGCACTTCAGCAACTGTAATAGGGCAAAATTAACGTCTGTTCAAGGAACCCTTCCCAAATGCAGTGATGGACACTAATAAACTGAGAGCTTATCTCTGTGAGACTTGCATAAGCTCCAAAACAAAAGCTCTTCTTCCACATATGAGACGGCCACACACCAACAAGGGTGATGATCTGAAGAGAAGGTTGTTTTATTCATTTATTTTCTCCTTAGGATATCAGACCTGCTAGTTTACGTTTCCGTGGGTTCATAATCTTTCAATGAGATACTCAGTTGAATATGAATCATTTTGCTGGTTATCTTTGCAGAGGAATGTTTAGGAGAAAAAAAGAGAGAGGGAAAAAAAAACTTTGCAAACAAGAGGTCTCATCAGCTTAATATTACATTTTGTCATTAACGACACTGACTGTTTTCATTCATTATTCAGCCCAACTTAACGGTAATTTGTGCCTGAGAGCAGGAGCAAAAAGGGGAAGAAAATGAGGGCTGGAGAGCATGTGTTTATATGAGAAATAATTTTTAAATAGTATCTCTAATGCAGACTGAGAACGAGTATTATTTTCATCATTTAAATTCAATTATATGCACAATGGTTTTGCCTTCATCTTAAATGGTGAAATGGTCCCATAGAACTTTATGTGGAGTGATGCTTTGAGTATATATACCCTTCCTTCCTTTTTTCATTGCCTCCTGTATATACTTTTCATTTCTAAATTAATTATCCTTCAATGGAAAGCTTTTTAAGGTGAAGGGGGTTCTCTTTAAAGAGACACTTCAAGATATGAAGAGAATGGCTCTTGAGAGCCCAGATTGCACTTGTTCATTCTTCCCACAAGCATGTGTCATGCCTCTACAAGGTCTCAGGCACAGTGTTAGGCACAGAAAACACCAGGAAATAAAGATGGATCCCTGTCCAAGATGGAAAGATTCCCAAAGGGAGCTGGCCTTGGAGCAAGCAGTGGGGCTGCACCACGGAGGCAGCTTTTGATCAGATTCATTGGTGGGCAACAATGTTGAGAAAGGCTATTTGGGACCCAGGGCACTTACATGCAAAGAATATCATGTGCTGGGGACACATAAGAAGATCAAGCTTGCTGCAGGGCAAAATGTGAGGAGGGAGTTGTCGATGGGAGTGGAGGATGAACAAACAGCTTGTTGACCCGTCATCATGAGGGATGTCCAATGACTTCACAGGACGCTCAGTAGACGAGTGCGTGTGAACAGGGGAAATCCCAACAAGCTCTGTGGTTCAGTTACTACCACCAATGTCAATTTCCAGGTGACCACTGGGGGAAGTTGACTGACAGGTACGTGGGAACTCTGTACTCTTTTCACAGTTTCTTGTGACTCCTAAATTATTTCAAAGCAAAAATGTTTAAAATATTAAAACATAAATGTGTGGTAAAAAACACCAAGATATGAAGGTGATGGGGTGCTGGTGCAGACTCCAGTGCAGAGATGTGTTTCCCGATGAGGTTAGATTTGGAAGGGACTTCAAAGGTTTTCAAATCACACCCCTTTTCCATTGTGCAGGAAGCTAAACAGACTCCCAGAAGGACTAACCGGGGTCACCTAATACATTAGTGATGAAGCTGAAATGAAATCACAGGCGTGTTCATTGGTTTGCTAGTTTTACTTTTTGCATTTGTTTACTTGGCAATGCTGGCCTATATGGGAAAGAGCATGGGCTTTTGAGACAGACAATGCTGTCTTGTATCTTGATCTTGCCAGCTGCGGACCTTGCTGCTCGTGTCCTGAAGTAGTTTAAGGCACAATCTGCAGTCAACTGCCCAATACCATCTCAACTGTTACCACCTGTGGGACTTGGGGTCAAGTGTGCTTCACAATCACCATCCACGGGGTTGAGGAAATTATGGTGCCTACCACAGAGGTTTGTTGCAAAGACTAATCTGACACCTGTGGGGAAAGTGCTCAGCGTGTGTTGTGGCCCATGAGTGTTCAATAAATATTACCTATTGTTATTATGTGAACTGAACTGAGTCTGGATGTGTAATTTAATCTTTATCAACTTTATACAGTTCACATCTATAAAATGAGGATATTCATATGTACTTAGCAAAGTCATTGAGAAGACTGGGTGAGATAACATACGTCATACATCTGGAACAGAGTAGGCATCAATATCTGTTAGCTCCTCTCCTTCCTTCCTCCATCTTGACTGTCTTTCAAGCCTGGCCAGTCTCTCTGTGTCCAAATCCACCAGCAGCACGTGGCTGAGACCCCCTGTCCCCCACTGACAGCCTGCCCTGCCCCAGGCTCCTGGTCCGGGTCTCTCATCTTGGAATATATTCTGGTTTTTAAAAATAGATATTTATTATGGAAAAAATGTGGAAAAAAGTATAGATAAGAAAGAAAAATAATTCCCCTCAAATTTTATGTTTTGCATCATGTGCTAGGAATATTTTGGCACAATTTCCCCCAGGTTCATTCTACATATTTTTACACAGGTGAATTTATTCAGAGAGAGAATGATTTTGTATCCTCTCATTTATGGAGGAGGAGGGTAATGGGGCTGAAAAGCGTTTTCCTTCATCTTACAATTTTTTAACAATTTATAATGGTAATATAATAGTCCCTTGTGGAAGTGGAATGCATATGTATTCAACGATTCTTGTATGGAAGATTCTGTGTGTGTGTGTATATATATGCATATATATATATATGCATATATATACACATATATATGCATATGTATATATGTAAGTTTGGCTGATCTGAATAAACAATGCTTTGATGAGCAGATCCTCATGTGTATAACCTGGGCTTACTGATAGACTTGCCTAATGTTGAATTCTTGTCTTTGCCCGGGTTTTCTGAATGTCATATGATCCATCTCTGGATTTCCCTCCTCTGATTTTCTGAAATTCATCAATACTTGATAGCGTCCTTCATACTAGATTGCTTGGCCTACTGTCTGGCTCCTCATCTTTTTGGATACCATGTTTTTCCTCCCAAGGACTGGATCTCTCACTCCACAGGGAGGTCTGGTCTGATCTCCTGTCCCATCTGTAATTGCCTTATCTTATTAGAGTTAATACTACTATTCTCAATTTTCTGAAGGCAGAAACAACCAAAACCCCACAGCTTTTTCCATTCTGTTGGGATATCTCTTGAAGACATTTTGGCTCACCTATTTTCTCCATTGTGATTTTAAATGGGAACTCTCAGATGCTCCAAGAGGCCTAAAGTGGGATGGAAAGAACATGATTTGATTTTCGGTGGGTGGGCCATGGTGCAGATATCCAAAATTACAATTCGAGTCCAACATTAGGAGCTTTGAGCTACAGCAGAGATGAGTCCTGGTCTCAACTCTTCCATGGACTAAATGCGTGAAGGATGATGAATTTATTCAATCTCTTTGAGCTTCAGTTCCCTGTCTGAAAAGAGCGGATGATGATACCTACTGGAAGAGTCGCTGTGAGGACTTCTGATCACTGGGTCTGTGCTGGTCATTGAGCACTCTACTGGCTAATCCAGCCTCAGGGACAATTGCACGTTGACAATCAATGCAAGAAAATCATGACCCTATCACTTACTATTGGCATGAACTTAGACAAGATAGTTACCCCAATAAGCCTCAGTTTCTCTCTCTGAAAAAAAATGAGGAACACATATTTATTCCTTAGGGCTGTTCTATGAAAAGAGATAATGCATTTAAAGTGCACAGAATATGCCAAGAACTCAATAAATATTCATTTCTTCTCACTCTCCTTCTCCTTCCTAATGCCATCTTGGATTTCACCACAAGGCGTTTGACCAGGCAAAGAAGGTCACGTTGGAGACACGGGCAGTGTGGAGCCTCACTCCTCCAGACTTTTCAGAAAATGATTGAAAGTTAAACTGGGCCAGGACGTCTGGTGACGTTTGGGTGAGAGACAGAGTTAAATTAAGGTTTAATCTTAGCCCCTTCCATGTGTTAACCAGGCTGTGCAGAGCCAAGAGCTTGAAAGAGATTCAATGCTGAATTTTCTCACTAATCTGATGAGAAGAGAGAGACACAGAAAGAAAGAAAACAAGAGAGCGGAAGAATCAGAGTTCAGATGGCTAATTTTCTAGCCAGCAGCTACTGGAATGTTTCCATTAGGAGATATGAAAAGAGACAAAGAGAAATAATAACTGAAGATGGGCTTTGTTGACCAGAAAAAGTTATCATTCTGCTGGGGTGGAGGGCAGTGGGCAAGAGCATGGATGGAAGCAGGTTCTCAGGGGACATATTTCATTTTAATGGAGCCACTTCGGTATCTCTCTATCTGCACATTCAATTAGCATCAGAGGGAAAAATAAAAGTTTCTCACATGTGAGCCTGCTTTCTGAGCTCCAGGGAGAGAGCTGGTAAATGCAGTGACCTTACGTTGTTCTCCTCGGAGAGCACTTCCCATCTCTGTGTTGGCCTCTCATGTTAAAGAAAGTGGATGTATTCATTCTTTGCCTTTTCTGTTTCTTTCTGGAAAGAAAAGGTTTAAGTGTCATTTTAAACTAAAGCAGTTGAGTAATTGTCTTTTTTTGTAGGTTACCCCTCATCCCCTAGAGTCCTAAGACTCATGTTCCTTTTCTCCCATTCTCTCTCAAGTGCATTTGGCTGATTCTCTACACGTTGGCCTGAAATATGGCCCATGTGTCCTTCCACCATCTCCAAGGCACGAAGATGGGAAGTGGCAAGGTGAGCTTTGCATGGAGCTTTCGAGGCCACGGCCACTGGCTGTGAAATTTCCTCCATTCTTGTCTCCCTCCATATTTTTCCCACATCATTCTGAGTCTCAATATAGATTTGTTAATTAAAAAGTTCAGTTCATCTAATGGTATTAGGTATTAGATGTAAACTAAGTATGTTTTGGGAAAAGACTTGAATGAATGAAATCATTCTGTGAATAGAGAGAAGGAAGGAAGTTTTTTGATCCTTTTATATGACAGACAACTGGTGTTTCATTGAATCCTCATATCAATCCCATAAAAAAATGATAATCCTCAAATTACAGATTTAGACTAATCCAGACTGGCTAAGATGTATGGCTACTGAGTGTGGTCCTAGGAGTTTAGCCAGCACTGAGAAACCCTTTCCAGCCACCATGGTGGCTCCCACACATGAAGACACAACACAGATGATCTTTGCTTTCAAACCTCCAAATAGGATGCCTTGAAAAAGAATGCTTTTCAACAGACAACTTTGTATCTTCTGTGCCTCTGCTGAATGGAGACTTTATAGTTTATGTACATTCTGGATACTTCCTCTCAATCATTCCCAGGCTTCACAGAAACGATGTTGCTGATTAATGCTCCCATCCTATAAAAGGGAAAAACAAGGCACACAACTTAAGACAAACCAGTTTAGTATCTTCAAGAAGTCTTAAAGATGAAAAAGAATGTAGTATTCATCACAAAAGCTCGACTTTAATTTTTGCTTTTTTACGTTTTGTGAACAGGGATGTTGTGAAACATTGCTAAACATATTTCAGTGAACACTGGAATGAAGCTGAGGAGTATGGATCCATCTTTAAAACTGACAGTGCATCTCACCTTGCTTTGCTCTGTGGGCAGAAGGAATAGAACTGAGAGACAGGACGCCACAGCCTAATGTGAATAGGCTGCATTACTCTGAGTGACCTCCACATCCACAGACTTCTTTTTTACAAGCAGCCCATCTGTGTTGAGGCTGTGGGTGGTAGTGTCTAGAAAGATGATGTAACTGCTTATTCAAAGAAACTGTGGTGTTGGGAATTATTCTTTGGATAGTGGGACTTCTTACAAGAAATTCCAAGAACCCCAGAAGATTCTGGATAGCATATGTGGATCTATGGATGAAGAAATATTCTTTCTTCTGACAAAGTCCTTCAACACTGCCTCTAGAGAACTGTGTAATTGGAATCAGAACTCTGGACAGGATTATAGTGACGCCATTAGCCTGCGCCGTTTTACAATTGAGGAAATTGTAGGCCGCTGGGGTGGGGGTGTCAGACGCCCAAGGTCACTCAGTGGTTAAGGACAGTTGTGGTCAGTTTTTTAATTAACTAATTAATTGTAATTGTGGTAACATTGGTTTATAACATTACATAAATTTTGGGTGTACATAATTATATTTCGATTTCTGTGTAGACTACACCATGTGGTCAGTTTTGAATGGAGCTCGCACACTGCAGCCAGAATTTATTTCTACATATCTTGCCCTACCCCACTCACCTTGCCCACATTTCATCCTGTTCTCCACCTTCCTGGCTTCTGATCTCATTGGGAGTTTTTCGGTCCAGGTCTCACTTCCTCCATAGGATTTGGCCACTGTCTCTCTTTTTACCAGCATCTTTCCCTAGAAGAGGGTCAGCTATATAAACACATAAGTATGCCAGGTAAAAACCTGGGAAGACAGTGTTAAATTGGGAGAGAATCATTCAAATTCAAACATATTGACCTTTCTGGCCAAAGCAATATGTCTGCTTGTTGAAACTGGGTGGAACTGACTGCATGTCACCAATTTGAAAACCACCAGGGACCACAAACGAGGTCTGATGTTTTGTTTGACAGGCTAATTGAGATGACCGCTGAGACATCTTCATCTCCTAGGACATTCTTTCCTTCTTCTGCAACTCAGTCCAAAATTGCTATCCCATAAGCCTGGTCTTCACTCAGGCCCTTTCCCCAAGATACGACTGTCTTTTTCTCCTCTGTGGATCCTCTTTGCTATATTGCCATGAAACTAAGAAGAAGAGTAAATAAGATTAATAATTACAACAGCAACCACAACAGGAAAGCTGTTGCTGAATGCTCACATACCATGTGAAATGCGAGGATCATTATTTCGCTTAACAGCGAAAATGATCCCAGGAGGTGGAAACTCCGCGCTCATTTTACAGACTAGGAAACTGAGGCACAAAGAAGCTGAAGAACTTTCCCAAAGTCTAAAAAGTGATATAGCCAAGGCTTAATCGCATGCATGTCTTATTATGGAACTCAGCTCCTTCACCACCAAGCATCTCTATCAGCCATCTGCTACTATACGAAGACTTCCAGAACTCTTTTCTGAACTTTGTGTAACATTCTTCTCTTCAGCTTGACCATGAGCTTCTGAAGGACAAAGACAAAGGGCTTCACATGTAGTAGGGACTTTAAAAAATGTTTATGAATGGGACAGTAATGCTTTTGAAAACTTTGAAACTTAGAATTGTATGTGGACATCATCATGCACCATCGTGCTGGTAATGAAACAAATACAGAGCCTTGCATGAAAGGAACACATGGTGGAGTCTCTTTCTTAACGCCTTTACTTTTGTTTTGCTGTGTTTTAATTCTCAACTGTCCCTTTAAATCACGCCTGCACTGTCACTAAGTTTTGCTGCAGAAAGGGCTTTTCCTAAAACGGGACACTTCATTCTGATTGCTTCCAATTACATCCTCACTTGATGCGAATCAAATCAAGACTTTGCTGCCTAACACCCCCATGATCTCATCTCAGCAAAAACCATCAATGCGTGACTAAATATGACAATGAAGGAGAAGGGAGTGTCACGTGCCCCCTCAGTGCAGGCAGGGCAGAGCCCACAGAGGGCTCCAGATCATGCTTGAGCTTATCAGGGGTGCCAGAGGGCTGGCAGGAGGGAAATGTTAATGGGAATTGGGGTTGTCATCAGGGGAGCTGGTGAGGAAGAGGGGAACCCCTGATGGAGAGCATCTCACACCTTGTCAATAACCAAGAACACTGCAGATCATTGCATGCAGTTTTCCTTCAAGTTCTTTCTTAGACTAATAATTGCACATGATGTTCTGAAATGAAAGGAGTCTATAATCAAATAATTATGGGACACATCTCATACAGGAAGTGTCACAATGTACATTTACATATAAAACTCTCTGAAATATGCTGAACAGAAATATACTCAACTGTAATCCAGTCTATTGCACGCTTCCTTAGCCACTGGGGTAGGTTCTGTTAGTTGCCATTGAATATCCATTCTCTTCAACATCCTTGGTAATGGAACTCTGATTCTATTCACATTGGCCATCTCCTTGACTGAAATATGACATTTCCAAGCATCTCTCACAGCTGGATATGGTCATGTGACTGCATTCTGATCCATGAGATAAAAGCAGAAGTGTCAAAAAGGACTTCAGGAAAGGCTATTTAAAGGGAGCTAACTTATCTAGGAGAAGCACCATTCTGTCTACCATGCTTCATACTTCCTCTTTCCTGCTACACAGAATGTGGATGTGATGGCTGGAGCTCTAGCAACCATCATGAACTACAAAATGACTGAAGATGGAAGCCATTGCTGAGGATGGTGAAGAAGAAAGATAGAACTAGCTGGACTCCTCCTCATTCCAGCCCAGGACTGCTTATCTCTGGACTTCTTTCACTTAAAAGAAAGATAAATTTTTATCTTATTCCAGCGACTGTTATTTCTGGTCTTTTTGACTAGTACAGTAGTGTCCCTTCATCCATGGTTTTGCTTTCTGACATTTTAGTTACTGCAATCTACCGCGGTCCAAAAAATTAAATGGATAATCACAGAAATAAACAATTCATGAGTTTTAAATTGTGCACCATCCTGAGTAGCATGATGAAATCCCTTGCCGTCTCGCTCCATCTTGCCCTGGATGTGAATAATTCCTCTGTCCAACGAATCCACTTAGTATACACCACCTGCCCACCAGTCCCTCAGAAGCCCTCTCAGTTCGCAGATTGACTGAGTGCATGTTGCAGTGCTTGTGTTCAGGGAACGCATATTTTACTTACTAACGGTCCAAAGCCACTTTTATTATTAGTTATTGTTGTTACTCTCTTATAGTACCTAATTTATAAATTAAACTTTATCATAGGTATCTATGTATAGGAAAAAACATAGTAGACACAGGGTTCAGTGTATCTGTGGTTTCAGGCACCCACCAGGCATCTGGGAACATGTCCCCTATGGGTAAAGGGGGACTACTGTACTGAAACGCAATTCCTGATTAAATCGATCATTGAAACCCTTTTCCACATAGCTTCCTATTAACGTACTTTAGAGCACATTTTGGAAAACGTGGATTTGACTCAAACCTCAATAGCTACATCTGCAGGAGGAAACCAAAATCCAGAGAAGGGAGCGGACTTGTCAGTGGTCACACAGCTATTTAGCTATAGATCTGGACTTTGGCCCAAGTAACCTGAAAATTTGCCGCTTGCTCTGACCTCTCTCATGAATATTTTCCAGACCGATTCTAAAATCATTTCAGATCCACAGTATAAATGAGCCAGCACATGAATGACAGATCTTTGAGTATCTCAGAGACTCAAAGTGCCTTAGAGAGAGCAAGCTATTTCAGGTGACCTTGTCCTGGAATGTTCCCCACTGGGCATCTGGGGAGATTTGAAATCCCCCTGTCACATAGGCACGAGGGACGGTCTCTCTAAGAGAAGGCAGTGGGGTAGCCAGCAAGAATGGTGCTTTTGTCTTCTCCCCCCAAATCCAAATAAATCAGGAAGGCCCTCAAATCCATCCTACAAGAATGTCACTGTGGATGGTTCGGGGTGGTCTATCCACTTGGCTCACAGCTCACAGGCTGTTTAAACCCCTTGAGGAACCTGCAAGTTGCTACAGAGGCAAAAATGTGGCCCCTATTTGGTGGGGCTCTCAAGTAAATAAATCCACTTTGACAAACGTACAGAGACAAGCTCCTCCCATTCTCATGTCTCAGAACTCTGAGCGAGTGCACACACACCACACACACAGACGCACGCACCCCACGCATGCACTCCACACACGTACCACACACACAGACCCTGGATTCTGCCAGGCTGGAATGGAAACAGGGAGAGAGAAAGCTGCATCATTAATTACTCCCCCATTGTTAGAAAAAATTTTAAATTATGATATTGTTACCTGAGGGCTTGCTGACAGACTTCTTCAGTTCTCCTCTACCTGGCACAAATCCAAAGCTTCTTTTCTCCCTTCTTTCTTTTGAATTCTGGAATGCAGACAGCAAAATTTTCCATCAGTAAATGCATGTGTCTAAACCCCAATTATCACACCATGTCATGAGAAGGGGCCCTTCGCCACCAGTTCACTCCACCTCTCAGCAATGAAATACTGAATCCTTGTGGTATTCAGAGGTTGTATCTCCCCAGAATTTTCTAGGAATTTGAGGGTTTTTTCCCCCTATAAATTCCAAGGCACATTCTTCATTTTTTGGTGAGGAAGATTCACTCTGAGCTAACATCCATTGCCAACCTTCCTCTTTTCTGCTTGAGCAAGACTGTCCCTGAGCTCACATCTGTGCTGATCTTCCTCTATTTTGTATGTGGGTCACCACCACAACATGGCTTGAAGAGCAGTGTAGGTCCATGCCAAGGACCCAATCCCGTGAATCCTGGACTGCTTAAGTGGAGCATGCCAGACCTAACCACTATGTCACGAGCCCCCCCCGCCCCCAGTCACACTCATTTTTAACAGATTGTTTAACACTTGCGGTGGCATTTCACATCTTCTATCCCACAGGTTCTTGTGTTTTCAGAGGAACCTGGGAAGATTTCAGTCTCTTTTCTCTCCTCATGCATAGGCCAAAGCTAACTACTGCAACAAACGACCCCAGCTCTCAGAAGTTTAACAAATAAAACTTAACATCTTGCTTTGCTTTATCATAGTCCAATGAGGTCAGTGGGAGGGGCCACTTTGCTCTGGGCCAGAAGTTGGCAAACTATAACCCATGTACTCCAACCAGTGTGTCACCTGCT